>NC_089249.1:143244261-144444261 GCF_963930625.1 Muntiacus reevesi | reverse complement strand
GCTTGAGTAGAAGTCCTGAGGGTTATGTCCATGCTGGCTTTCTTCCCATTAACTTTGGAAGATGCCCTGGAGAAGGAAATAGCAACCCACTCCAGTATTCTTGCCTGGGAGATCCCATCAACTGAGAAGCCTGCCGAGATGTAGTCCATGGGCCTGCAAAGAGTTGGACATGACTTAGCAACTAAACAACAACACCATTAGGTTGTTGAGAAAATTATATGAATTCAAATAGTGTCTGGGATGCAGTGATGGTTGCCAAGCTATAACTGGTATTCAGTTAATGGTAGTGGTAGTGGTCAAGGTTGTTCTAGTCACTTGTATTAGACATTTCCCTTCCACCAAGGGACATCCATTCTCATGGGGAGGCACACTTGTACAGAACAGAAGGAAATGCATGCTGACTAGAATATAAACACTGTATTATCAGAGTGCAAAAGAGGATTGATCCAGACCAGGAGTTTCAGAAAGGTTTCATATGTTTTTCCCTTCTAGGAGTCTCTAGTACAAGGTCATCACCATTGTATCAGAGGGATCACACCACTTCACCAATAATTTAAAAAGACAACCAAATTTAGTTGTCTTAGAGACCATATAACCAGAGGAGGGATGCATAACCTCAAATCATAAGTGAACCCCTAACTGTGTGCAGAGTTTTGTTGATTATGTACTTATGTCTGTGTATTTCTGAGAAGAAGGGCCATAGCTTTTATCAGGTTGCACTAGCATCCTTGCCCCAGAGCAGAGCAGTGCTAGCCCAGGAGAGGCTGGTATGGGTGCTAGACATGGGTGTGGGCATGGGCCAGGGCTGCAGTCAGTGGCCTAACCTGCTGTCTGAGTAAGCACCCATAGAGAATGCCCCATCTTGATCAAACATTGCTCTGGGTCTGAGCTGCCTCTCTCCGTCCAAGCTGAGCTCTCCCTTTGTCCACTGATACCCTTGCTCTGGTGTCCAGCTAAGCCACAGAGCAGGAAAGGCCAGTCCTGGCACTTGGCATAGGTCTGTGCATGGACTGTGATGGTTCAGTCATAGAGACCTAGACTGCTTCTGACGCACGGCTTGTGTAAATGCTGTAATGACGCCCTTGCCCTGGGCGGAGGTTGCTCTCAGTCGCAGTCACTTTTGTGCCACGTGGCTGAGCTCTCCCCGGCCTACCACAGCCCTTGCCCAAATGTAGATCTGCATTGTGAAGCAAGTAGACCATGAGCCACCACTTGGCTCAGGCTGGGGCACATGCCAGGAGAGTCACAGAAGATCAGCCAGCTTCCTGTGCTATTTCAGTTCGCCATCTCTGCCCTGTTGTAGGAGTAAGCAAGCATGTGCATGCTCCTGATGAGCAGATTCCAAACTTCCCACAGCCCTTATGTTAATCCCAGTGGCCCTCCATCCAACCAAGAGGAAATCAGATCCCAGGGCTGGAACCCAATGTGACGCTCAAACTGCTTACTCCCCAGAGAGGGTCTCTACCTTTGTAAAACCCCTCCCCTCTGAGTCCATCTCCCAGTGGTACAGGTCCTGACATGATCATTTCTCGTCCCTTCCTACCAGATTTCCCATGGATCTTTCTTACAGCCTTGGTTGTATAGGAGTCTTCCTGCCAGTTTCCAGTTAGTTTCCAGTGATGATTTTTTCCATGTTTATATGTCTTTTAGATATGCTCATAGGAGGAAGTAATTTTCGTGTCCTCCTACTCTGCCACCCTGATCTCTCTCTATACTTAATGTTGCTTGTCAATGTATCTCAGTAAACCTGGGGGAAGTGTGAAGAAAAGAAAGTCTCAGTAATTGCAAATCTGATGCTAAAGAAAGTCTCTGATTCAGGACTATAGTATCTGACATTTCTCTCAATCTGGCTTTGACTCTCTTTAGAACCCATCTTGTTTCTACATCTTCCCTACCTGGATTGGGTATCATATTACTTGGATTGAAAAAGGATGATAAACCTGTTACTACTCAAAAAGAAATTGCATTTAAGGTCATAATTCTGTTGACAAGTTTTGCCAATAACAACAAAAATATTAAATAGAAATATGAAACTTCTCTCTGTTTTTAACACTGTTAGACAACCACCATAATATCATGAAAGTATCAGTAGATGACAGATTTATGTATAATAGAGAAATGAAAATATATGTAAATAAGTGTATATATTCAATGATTTTCTTGGCAGATAAAATAAAATCAGAGTTCATTAGGTAATTTTGCTCTCTGCTCCCTGCCAAACTCTTCATAAATTCCTACTGGAATCAATTACTTAATATACTACTTTATATCAACTACAATTTGTATTCTTTCCCAAATGTTTAGTAACTTTTTATAAATATAATATTTAAAAAAAAGAAAGTTCAACATCTCAGGTCAACTGTAGCTCACATATAAATCAAATAATAATTTTCTAAATTTGTATTTGGGCTCAACATGTTACAAAATGCTTTAACATCAAACCTCATTTGATTTTCTCTGGGATAGATATCCTTGCCTCACCAACTTGGGAAGTCTTAAAGCTATAATGAACTTATTGACTGAAATGTTTTGTTAAAATTGAGTTGTAATAATCCATTTATTCTGCTGCATCAAATGATATTTTCCATCAATTACTGTAGATTTTCCTTAATCTATGCCTCTGATCTTTTTTATATGTTAGATATTATCCTGATAAAATAATATGGATTTAACAAGTAGCTGATGGATTAATGTCTGTTTTTTTGCTTGAATTTAATGGGGCTAGTGTTGCATAATTTCTCCTTTGACAAAGCCTCTGAATTATCAGCTATGTATCTATGCATATTAATCTTCCTAAGGCTCAGTTCTCTCACTTGTAAGGTGGGTAAATAAATGTTACAGAACACACGTTCCTTTTATGATTTAATTAGATAATCTATGAGAACTTCTGAGCACAGTGCTAACTAAAATTGAACAAAAGAAAAAGAGAAATGGCAACTGCTATTCTCTTACAGAAAATAGATTGGTTTCCAATCACTTCAGTTATTTTGGTATCTACTTGGGGAAAAAAATGTATAAATTAAAAGAAACATATATTTACATTGCAGTTAAATGTGAATGGACATTCTACTAACTTCTGTAGCCAGTCTTTTAATTTTGTCTTCCAAACAGTGACCTATTGGCCCAGCAGCTCAATCATTTGTTGTTGTTCAGTTGCTCAGTCATATCTGATTGTTTGCAACCCCATGGACTGCAGCACGCCAGGTTTCCCTGTCCTCCCCTATCTCCTGGAATTTGCTCAAACTCATGTCCTTTGAATCACTGATGCCATCCAACCATCTCATCTTCTGTTTTCCCCTTTTTCCTCCTGCTCTCAATCTTTCCCAGCATCAGGGACTTTTCTAGTGAGTCGGCTCTTTCTATCAGGTGGACAAAATTTGGAGCTTCAGCAACAATCCTTCCAATGAATATTCAAGGTTGATTTCCTTTGGGGTTGACTGGTTTGATCTCCTTGCTGTCCAAGGGACTCTCAAGAGTCTTCTCCAGCACCACAGTTTGAAAGCATCAATTCTTTGGCACTCAGCCTTCTTTATGGTCCAACTCTCACTTCCATGCATGACTTTCTGCTTTTTAATAAGCTGTCTAGGTTTGTCATGCTTTTCTTCTAAGGAACAAGCATCTTTTAAGCTCAGTCATCAAAAGGCATAATTAGGTGGAGAGACCTGAAGGCAAGTAGGTGGGCCATACAGTGGCTCTCAGGAGCAGAGATGAGTGAAAACTACCATAGATTTTGTGGACATTTTATCAACCACAATGTTCATGGCTATTTGTATAGTGTGTTTACTGAGAGTCCAGAGTGATGAAAAACAGAATTTGGGATCATATTAACTTCGGTACACATCCAAGTTTCTTATTATCTGTTGGCTTTCAGGCAAGATAGTTAATGCCTTTTGTTTGTTTCCTTATCTACAAAATGGAGATAACAACACAGTTGAATTTCACAGAGTCAATATATAAAATAAATACTAAGTATACATCGTCTCCTACACTTAATGGTTGTTCCCTTGATGTTAGTCCCTTTCATTTCTCAGTTTAATCTTCATGATCTCTTCCCTCCCCTCCTTCCACAACTATAAAATTTACCATTATAATCCAATAACCTGGCTTATAGTAGCTCAGTCTCTTTACTTGGTCCAAATACCTCTACTGCATATCTGTGCATTATAAAGAGGAAAGTAAACTACATACAAACAGTGAAACTTGCAAAGATGGGGAACTTTGCAGTCAGATGTATTTGTGCTCCAAGTCTTGGCATCACCACCACCAGCTGTAGATTCCTAAGAAAATTATCTCATATGACTAAATCTCAGTTTCATTATCCTTAAAATGATTTACATGAACTTACCTTCTTGTGTTGTTGGTGAAATTGGCTTCCCTGATAGGTCAGTTAGTGAAGAATATGCCTGTAATCCAGGAGGCCCTGGTTCGATTCCTATGTCAGGAAGATCCCTTGGAGAAGGGAAAGGCTACCCACTCCAGTATTCTGGCCTGGAGAATTTCATAGACTATCCATGGGGTTGCAAAGAGTCAGACATGATTGAACAGTTTCAAAACTGGAAATAGTACATGTTAAAAACCTGGAACAAAGCAGACTATAACAGCTATCTCTAACTTCCTTACTTTGTTTTCCCATGAGACATGTATAAGTATATACAAAATAGTACATGCTTGAATGAAAAAATAGATCCACAGATCAACTCAGGAGTGGAGGGCAGCTTCCTTGGGTTGGTGAAGTGATTCATACCACAATGGAGTTTTGACTTAAAGCAGTGTATGGTGATGGATCAAGTCAATCACTGTAACATGTGGGATAGCCTGGAGCTTTGAATGGTGACTTAAAACAGCTGTTAAAGTGCATTCTTTAAAAAAAAAAAAAGAAAGAAAGAAAGAAAGGAAAAAGCACCAACTGGAATTGTTTAGCCAGGGAAAGTGTTTGCATTAACCAAAAAGCTGCCCTGCCTGCCTATCTACTATTAATTGGATTAGATGCAATCTAGCCATCAAGTCCTGATTTATTATGTATGTGAGTAAGTCAAATGGCTTTGCAGATGTTGTGAAAAATAAATGGGTAGGATTTTGACCAACAAATACTTTATCCCCCAAATGTGTATGTCTTGTTTGTAGGCCATTCATTCATCCATACATTAAATATATTTCTAGGGTGCTTGCTATGTGTCAAACTCTAAAATGGGCTCTGAGTTCCCAAAGATGCTGAAAATAGGCTCCTTGCCCTGAAGGATCCCAACATGCCATGGTGTAAAGCTTATAAACAGACTGTTACGGTACAAAGAAGTGAGTGCAATGTTTGAGACATATCCAGGTATTTGGGAAGTACAACAAAATTCCTGATTCATCCTTGGAGAGTTGAAGATCTCAGAACTGAATCTTTAGTATTTGAGGACAGTTCAAAGTTAAGAAAGCCAAGCAGAGAGAGAAATCATTCTAGGTGGAGGGCATACCATGAGCAAAATCATAGTGGAATTTAAAATGTGTGGAAATATGGAAGCATCTTTAGAAATAAATGTAAAAATATTTCCCATATTTCCAAATATGGAAAACATTCATTGTTGTGAGCACAAGAAAGATAGGTATAGAGTGAGCAGTATAGAAGTGAGTGTAGGTAAACAGTGATAGGTATAGAAGTGGGCATAATAGACAATTTTGGAGGGTTTTGTAGACTAGGTGAAGGAACTTGGAAATTATACTTTAGGAATATTCAGAGGTTTTAAAGCTGATTTTGCATTTTAGAACTTTTGGTGGTGGATATATGAGAACTGCATTTGAGGGAGAATAAAATAATGGTTATTATTTTGGTACAGAAGAGAGATGATAAGAGTGAATTTTGGCAGTGGAAGTAGGAATGCATAGAAAGATTAGGATTCAAAAGAGATTTAGACAAGGAAATCTTGAGGGATTTAGTGAGAACAAGACAGAAGTATGCATGGCTCTCATTGTCTATATTTAGTGACCCATCACTTGTGTAATTGCTTATTCTATTTCTGTTCATTCTATTACACCATAAACTTCATGACAGCAAGAACTAGATCTATTTATCTCTTGACATATTAAGAACATTTTTTATAGCTCCTAACACATGTGGATGCTCAAGAAATATTTGTTGAATCAGTGTATGACAGAAAATAAAGGGTAATTAAATGATTAGAGGGAAGATGCTGAACCCTATATTGTATGTGTTGGTTTGCAAATTTCAATGAAACATACAAACAGATAAATAGCGAGTGTTTGTGTGTATAATCAAGGAGAACCTGGTCAGAAATGACTGAAATTCTGTCTGATGATTAGATATCTCTTACACAGGTAGATCTCTTCTTTATTGATTATCCATTGAATGCATTTTCTGGTTGGCCAATTTATCTTTTTTCACTTGATTCATTTCTGATCAGAAACACTTCTTTAGTGCTTGGGCTAAATGAAAGCTTCAGCTATACAGCATTAGATTTCTTCTCTATAAAACATTATACAATCTGGGGAATTAGTTTGAGTTCTAGAGGTTTGGTCATGAATTTTAATTGACCTCAGGAATGCTCTAAGTTAGTCCTGAAAGAAAAAAAAAAAAAAAGATATCCTCCCCAGATGGATGAGGAATAACAGGTTGGAAAATAAAATAACTGAACTGGAAACTGACCAAGACTAATGACTTCATGCAAACATTAATTTGCTCCATACCCAGAAAAAGCTGTAAATAGAGTTATCTGAAGCCATAGCAACCTGGCAAATAATGTGTGACCATGTTGGCAAATGCTGACATTAGGACGAGTCTACAGAGTCATGTAGGAGCTAAGCCTGAGGTCATCATCAAAGAAGCTACACCTGCAGTGTTAACTTCACCCTACAGGCAAGGGCTATGATTGATTGATGATGCCTGCCATGGGCATGGTATAGACTGATAGTACTTGGGTCAGGTATTTGCCATCACTGATGCAGACTCAAGCCATGTGAAGATAGAAGAAAATGAATTACTGAAGCATGCAAAGAGCCTAAAAAGGCATTTGATGGTGGTACTTATTTTACAATATGCATGCCAGGTGGACATTTCCTGGAGTCCTCTAAAATGGAAGCACTATAATTAAATGGTGATTTTTATCTTTGTAAAGTTTGACCATTAGAAAACTTTTCTATAATCCAAGGCAAAACAGGCTTAATGTTTATTGTCTCAAGTTGTACTTTTGATGGCACAGGGCAAGTTAATCTTTTTGTGTGTGCTCAATCATGTCTGACTCTTTGAGGCCCCATGGACTGTATCTCTTCAGGCTCCTCTGTCCATGGGATTCTCCAGCCAAGAGCACTAGAGTGGGTTGCCAGTTCCTTCTCCAGGGGATCTTCCCACCCCAGGGATCAAACCTGTTCTCTTACATCTCTTGCATTGGCAGGCAGATTCTTTCCCACTAGTGCCATCTGGGAAGCCCAAACTTAATCTTTAAGATTAAATAGTATTCACATGAATAAGCCCAGAGGTAACTGAATGATTTGACTTTTCTTTGGAAAAAAATAGAAAATATTTAATCAAAATAATTCTATGTTAATTAAGTTATTAGAAGTCAGAGTCTTATCTCCTGCTTCCTCATTGGCCAGTGTCTATAGTTTCTGTGGAAAAGAAACCTATTTTCCTGTTTTCAGAAACCTCTATTTAAATCCTGAGGTCTCTTTCAGTTGTTCTTTTAAGAGTGTTTTTTTAAAAAACCAATCTATGTTTATGGAGATCTACTATGTACTCAAATATTGGACTTAGTTTTTAAAGTAATATACCTCATTGTCCCTGCCTTCATGAAGCTTTTCATATACCAGGCAGTAGCACCATTTGCTCTCCCTTATCTGGTGCTTTTCTAGTCAGCAACCCATTATTTACAGTCGTTCCCAAATTACAAGACCTAAGGGGTTGTCCTCAGAAAAGACCGTAAATAATTGTTTTACTTCCTCATAAAGTTAATAAATTTATTCAGGTGTATAGCTGGGTTATCTACTCTACTCGTTTCCCTTTGATCCCAAAGAGGAATCCTTTAGACTCTTGATGTCACAATGACTGGTGCTCCAGAGAAGGTGGCAACCATAAGCATTTCCTTATTAAAAGGGAGCCATGTTTTATATCATGTGACCTGACTTTCCCTTGATCATGACTGATTGGTCCAGGGGTGGCCATCTAACCAAAAGAAAGAAAATTGATAGGTTCACCATATATACAACTGGCACAACAGCTCTGTCTGATAATGATGACTTCATGGACCAAATAGATTCCTTTGGAAATCTGAGTTATAGATGTGAGGGGATGGTTGTTTAGTTGATTCTGGGAGAAAAGAAAATGGGAATATATCATGAAAAACAGACTCAGGAAAAAAACTGAGTCATATTGATAGCAGAAAGCCCCATCATAAGAGTTAATCGATGCCTGCTTTTAAAGGGAAAAGAACTACTGAAGGGGCCCCTTGAGCTACTAATGGTGTCATCTGATTACTACAGTTATTATTCTGTCTTAAATATAGCCCCATCTTCATGAGGATCAGACATTTGATTGATATATCCTATATCTATAGTCCATTTATATACTTACAAAATGTGTCCGCATTCATACCATATTTTGAAACAAATGAGTCTACTTCTTATTTGACCACAAAAATGTATCTAAGGCACATTTACACTCAGTTTGTCTTAGGCACATTTACTCCAAGCATGATGGGCAGTAACTCATCATGAAGCATCTTGTGAAATTCCAGTAAGAGAAGATTCCCACACACAGCACTATGCCCTAAGGAGTGACAGTGACAAATGACTGTACCCAAAGAAGAACAATAAAAACTGTGATCCATCTCATATAAAGAACATCTGAAGGCTGTTGACGTGATAAGCTTAAGAAAATAAAAGGCTTAGGAGCCAGTGTAGCTAACTACAAACAAATAAAGACTAAGTATAAAAATGGAGCCTCAGGCTTGTTTTATATGTGTAAGAAGAGAAGAAGTAAGATCAATGCATGGAGACACATGAAGATGGATTCTATTTAAATGTAATTGTGACCTTTCAACCCATTTCAACATTATGACCCACCTCAATTTGCCCCCGCCACTGCCAAACTCGACCAAAAAATGGACTAGCTGCTTAAGTTAGTAAAAATCTAGAGTACTAGAAGGGTTTAAAAGTGGCTGGGTGTCTATTTCTTTTCCATACTGGAGAGGTTGTTTCTGCATGACTGAAAATTTGAAAGAGATAAGTGACAAGGTTACTTCCAGTCCATGACTCCATATCAAATGGATTTTAGTTTTTAAAACTAAGAATTGACCTGAGGAAGAGATTTTCTATTTTAAAGCTATCAGGTAAAATAAAAGCAGTAATTTCACCAGAATAAGTGGACACCAACAGTAACTCATAGATGGAAAACCAAGTACCACCTAAAGAAAATGTCTCACTGGCATAAAAACATTTGTCTCTTATTTGCACAGCTATTTTTAATTTTTAACAGATCTTGAATGATTAAAAGAATCTACATTAGGGCCAACAAATTTCCAGAGAAACTTCTTTTAGATTGTTACCTTTATTGGAGATAGGAAAGTGTTTGGGTTTAATCTATAAACTTTGGTGTTTTTTTGTAATTCAAAATAATATCCTAAAATGTCTGATAGATTATTTTTAATCTAGGAAGGTCTAAAGTGCTCTATTGATTGTAGCTTTATGCAATAAACATTTGATTAGGAAGAATAACTTTAGTTGTAGTAGTTTTGGACTAATTTTAATGTAATCATTCAGTTGCTGAATAAGAGATTAACTATACATATTAAGTAAAATGGTTATTGAAAGTATAGAATAATGATAAAAATAATATACAGACTTTTATTTGAGTAAAATGTATCATTGAGCAGAGAAATAAAGACCCTTGTTGGTTACTTAAAGATGTTTGAAACTCACTCTCTCCATCTCCCAGGGAACAAAATATGTATACATTCTAGTAGCAGAATAGATATTTGGCTCTGCCTCTTTCTATGTTATGTGGCTACCACTGAAGGGTCTAGACAGTAGAGAAAATACCAAAATTTAAGCACCGTAAGTAAATTCCCAAAGTTCACTAGCCCTCATGCCTTTCTTTCTCATCTTCCTCCTCCTCCCTCAATCAATCCACTTTCTTTGAGACATAGCTTATTTAATGTTGCATGGTGGTCTTTAGGGATATGCATGCATATTGTGACTTTCTCTTTTGCTGCACTTGTAATTAGATGCAACCATGTGAGTTTCTTTGGCTAATGGATTTGAACACAAGTTTTGTCTACGTCATTTTCGAGCTAAGAGAATTTATTTGCTAATTCTAAAACCTCTAGAACTCTTTTCTTTCTGCCATAGCAACATTAAGTTTCCCATCCAGCCTGGGTAGTAAATAAGTACAACGACAATGCAGAAGTAAATCTCTAGCTGAACCACATTGCACATGCAGCATGAATGGTGGTGGGGAGAGGATATCCAAAAATCTCGTTTTATCCAACTGAGAGTTTGGAGTTTTCTTGGCATGGAAAAATGTAACATAAAGATCCTGGTTATAGATATTGAAATTTGTTTCCTTAGGGAACATTATCAAGTGTGAAAAGTACTTAGGAAGGGTAGTGATGGGAGGAGTCTTACTATGAGAATCCAGGACTTAGAAGGAAGGTTGGGTAAAAGCCTTTGACCTATGGCTGTGTTAGTCTCAGATGAAAAGAGAGTGGAGAAAAGAGACATGAAGTTTGAACTTAAGAGAAATATAAACATTAAAAAAGAACTTTCAGCAAGTTGGTGGCACCAGCCTTTTTCCACAGGGGCTGAAAAAGTACTTGTATGAGTGAATGACATGTGAAATTTTCTCTCCTTAAAGATGTTGACACCCCACCTCAGTTTCTTTTAGCTTCAGTGTCCAGAGAAACTCCATTGGAGTAGTTGTTGGTGAAAAAATGATTCTTATAACAAAAGTGCAGACTGCTCCAAGTAAGTGCAGGGGTGAAGAAACAAGCTTTTAGTGTCCAATCCCCTTCCCACCACAAATGCTAGAGAATTAACTTTGAGAGGAAGGAAACATTTATTAAAAACTAATTAGGAATACTTTAGGAATAAAGTAACTGATTTCAACAAAGAAATTATTTATGGATTTATAGATAAAGTTATTTCTGAATCCTGTGTTATGTATAGATACAGTCCCCACAGAGATCAAGGCAATATAGAGGATTTAAAACCCTTTTGACAGAGCATTGAACTTCAAGTATTGGCACACTAATTTCATTAATTGCCCAACACTTTAAAAAATGCATTAGAAAGGCAGAAGCAGTTTAGCCTGGTGGAAACAGCACTAAAAGGGGATTCAGAAAGTTTGTGTTCATCTTAGGTCTGCCATAGACTAGCAATATGGACTTGGACATGTCATTAACCATCAGCAATACTATTTCCCCAGATATCAAATGAGTGGGTTAGAACCAGGCGGTCTCTGAAATCCTCATAGCTTCTGAGTGCTGTGATTCTCTGACCCTTTGATTTGGTGTTTATTCCCCAGTCTGACATTAACTAGCTTGAACAAGTCATTTAGTATTTCTGGACTTCATTTGCCTCTTGAGAATAATAAGAACTTATCTGCCTGAAGGAAGGGGCTGGAACCCATTATCTCTCAAAGTCCCTTCCAGCCCTAACATATTTTTCTATGAAATAAATATTTCGGGAGCACATTATTATGTCTGTTAATGTTTCTACCAGTGGTGTTGATAGGAGCCATATGAATTTTGAAGAGTAAAAGAGCTGGAAAATAGGGGAGAGAGGAGATAAAGAAGAGTAAAAGAAGCACAAATAAAGAAGAGATGATAGAGAGATGAAGGTAATGAATCTAGGCAAGGAGGAAGCCTGGCTTTGACCTTTGCTTTGTCAAGTTCCAGGAGTTGGTGATGGACAGGGAAGCCTGGTGTGCTGCAGTCCATGGGGTCACAGAGTTGGACATGACTGAGTGAGTGAACTGAACTGACTGACACAGCAGGGAGCTGGAAAAACCTAGACTCAGACTCAGACCTAGACTCAGACAATAACACAAAAGTTATAATCTTTCACAACACATAGCAAACATAGTAAGTTCCAGTTGATGATGTATATGCTTCATGCTTAGTTGCTCAGTCATGACTGTTTGTGATCCCATGGACTGTAGCCCACCTGGCTCCTCTGTGCATGGGGTTTTCCAGGTGAGAATACTGGAGTGGGTTTCCATTTCCTTCTCTAGGCTATCTTCTCCTGCACTGCAGGCAGATTCTTCAACAGCTGAGCTACCAGATGATGTATACATGCACTCCCAAATCATCATGAGTTTCTCAGCCAGTAGAGGAGGCCAGCATGTCTTTTACATTTAAGCTTAACCTGTGTTAGAAATTCTATAGTAGAGTATAAAGATCTATTCTTTATTCCTTGACCTGTGGACTAACTTTTCTCCCACCCCCTCTCTCTTTGGCACCTGTTAAAGGAAATTTGGAAGAGAGATGATTAACTTGATTAATTAGGTTGATTTACCCTCAACTCATGATAGTGTGAAGAGAATATGGATTGGGGAGGTAGACAGACTTCAGTTTAAATCTCAGCTCTATGTGTTTTTCACTCAGTGAGAACATGGGCCAGTGTAATAATTTCTGGGAGGTGAGCCTACCATTTCTCCCTTTCATCCCTCCAGCCCTTATGTTAAACAAGAATTCATCATGCGAGAACGCATCAAACCATATGATCTTGAATTAAACAGGGATTTTTCTTTCTTGGTCAAGGCCAGCCATGAACAGGAAGGCTATTACTTCTATCCACAAAACAAGGTGATATATAGCCCTTTTGAAAGAATCAGTTGCTTCTTTGGGGCAATGGCCTGACCACATGTATTTTGATCTAAGACTCTGCATGGAGGTAGTGATTTATAAGGGCCTGCAAGTATTAATAGCAGCAATTTCCTTTAATGCAGCATATTGCTGCCTGCCAAGTGACACTGGCCAATGGCTCATTACAGACAAACTGATTTAGAGAAAAGAGGTAGCTTTCCCTCAACTCAAGCTTATTTCAAAACCTCCAAGCCAAAGTATGACAACAAAGGTTTTGAAAGAGTCTAGTTGGATTAGGAGTGATTTAGATTTCTCTGATTATCCAGCCTGTCCCCAGGAATGATTTTGAAGTACAATGTCATAAGATACTAGTGACCTAATTTCCTTGCTACAGCAATAACTAACCCCAAGCTCAGCATCATTGTTTCAAATACCTAATACAATGTCTTACTCATAATATGTACTCAGTAAATACTTATCAGTGATTGAGTGAATGAATGACTATCTAGGTTACCTGATTTATATAAGTCAGAAACATTGGGGTGAAAAAGACCTGGAAGTGAAAAAAGTTATGACTTTGAACAAATGACTTAATTCCTACCTCACTGCCTCACTTTATCTTCTGTACCAAATGGATCATAAAGCCCCAACATTTTCCCTAAATATTTACATTTGCCCCTGAATTCTGGGCCTCCCCATCTCCTGCCTACACTCCCTGACTTATTTTCCTTCACTCATATCTTTCCTCCTTGGTATCCACCCTCCTCAGGGCTGCCCGATGATCTGATTCAAATCTGATCCACTTCAACTCTTTCAGTGTCTCCCAAAAGGCAGGCTAAACTGTTGGTGTTTTCAGATACAAAAGGGCTTGTCTTTCAGAATATGCCACTTTTTTATAAGAGGTCTTGATGGGCCAGGCAACCCCATCTTATCAAAGCTGATTCTACTCACTGGCCGGGAAAGGAACGCCCTCCCCACTCCACTAACCCTCCCCTCTTCTCACCATTGTGCCAAATGCACAGGGAGCTCTCTCAACCTAGACGATACATCTGTCAGCTAAACGGGAACCCAAATGTCATTTCCAGTTTCCCCCGGAAGCTTGGAATAAGACACAGAACTGAGGTGACTGATGCCACTTTACGTTTTGCTGGGAGCAAAATGGTACACTCTGAGCTTTAAGCACTGAGAGCCCAGCATTTTCCCAGGCATGTTTCACCCTCAATTTTTCTAACCTCTTACTATCATGGGGGAAATTTAATCCATATGTTTCTGGTTCATTTACACTTAACTCATCAAAATGTTGTGCTGTAAGAGAGATTTGATGTCAAGGAAGTCTTGTGGGCCTCATTTATACATGTCTTTTCTTTGAACCAGGAAGTTAAGGTTTGCCAGAAAAAGCAGAAATCAACATTTTAAAGGCTCCTTCTTTTTCTATAGTGAAACTTTAGAACCTCTTACAATGTGAGAACTTCTAAACCCAGAACGCCAGGGTTTTATTGCTTATACATCAATGTGCCCTCTAATCCTTTTACCTTTCTCTCCTTACCCCCAGCCAGACAGCATGCCGCCATTCTTAAAGAACATTTGAGAAATGAAGAGTTAACTGGGGAAATGGGAGTAGAAGCAGGGGGCAAAAAAAGAGTGACATGAAATTTCAGAATCCTGAAACTTGAAGTAATTGACTATGGAGGACTTCATATGTCATCCAGGATAAACACATTTCCTTCTGACTTGCTGAGCTAATGGAGATGAGTATAACACCAGTGGCTTACCCTGCAGACATCAATTAAGTCTCCTGTAATTGAGATACCTTTTTTGGTCACTCTAGACCAGTACTGTCCAGTAGAACATTCAGTGATGATTGAATGCCCCATATATATGCTGTTCATTAAACTTGCCATGTGCAATTGTAGAGTACTTACAGCATGACTATTGTGATTGAGAAACTGAATTTTAAATTTTTAAAAAAAATATTGAACTGAGAAAATGTGAAGATCTAATTGACTTTATTAGACTGTTCATGAATTGGGTAGCAACAAGTTCAAACTGCAATTAGGTTAAGTATTATATCTAGGTTTGATCTCATGGGCTTTAGCCCACGTGACACTATTTGGAGTCTGTGGTTTTTCTCTTTAAAAGTTTTAACTAAATTAAATTTTTAAATTAAATAACCAATTTGGATAGTGCAGCTATGGACTCTACAGTGATGAAACAACCATAGCACTTTTGTGTTTTTGCTACCTCTTAAAATATATTAAGTCATTTATGATGTAGCACAGGGCTTCCCTGGTGGTTCAGATGGTAAAGAATCTGCCTGCAGTGCAGGAGATCGGGGATTGATCCCTGGTTTGATTCCTGGAGAAGGAAATGGCTACCCACTCCAGTATTCTTGCCTGGAGAATTCCGTGAACAGGAGAGCCTGGCCAGCTACAGTCCACGGGGTCGCAGAGTCAGACACGACTGAGAGACGAACCCTTTCACTTTCATATGGTGTAGCATAAATAACTTTTTAGTATTAAAAAGTTGACTAATATTTTCTGAATAAGGGTGGAAAAACCTAATTGAATCAAGAGTATATACCAAAATCCAATAACAAAAACCAACCCAAAGTTTTGACTGACTTTGGTAATGGATTAATCTCTTAGAAAAATATTCCTATCTATTGCATGGGAAACAACTAGACCCAGATAGCTTTATGATTAAAAGTGATTGGAATAAAAGAAAATATACTTCTTTGGCTGTCAGTTCCTAGGGAATGTCCCATATTGTAATCCTATGTTGTGTTTCTTTAATCATTTTCAAAACATTGATGAGACAGATGATACTTTTGGGATGTAATAATCTGTATTCCCCCAGATGTATGAAATTTACTTAAAAGGCTAATGATCATTTCTAAAAGCTGAAAGAATATCTTGTCTTAAATTTGGCCTATACCACAAAGCTCCAATCTTCAGAACAATTGAAAGCTAAAAAGGGGAAGTTTAATGAGTCAACATATTATTGTCTATGTTATAAGGAAACTTTCCTTAGGGGCCTGTGAGTAAGAGAGAATTAGGCATATTGCTTTGGCTAGTGGCTAGAGTGAGAACCAAAAAAAAATGTCTTTATTTTCAAAATCAATTTTTTTTAAAAACACCAATCACAAAGAGTTAAGAACTCTTGAGGCAATCTGATTCCCCACAGTGAACCTCTCACACTCCATTTAAAAAATTAGACTCCTCTTCTCTCCACACGTTATGATTTTAGCCAAGTTGTAGAAAATATGCTGACTGTTCTTGGCTAGTGAGTATTTGGAAAAATCTCAAAATCATTCATAGCATTAGTAGAAATGCTATGAAACATTGAAGAAAAATTAGAATTATGCCTGAGTCACTGGGGCTCATGACTCACCTACTCCCTAACTGTATCCCAATTAATTAATTAACTAACCAACCATTTCTTTGGCTCCCATCTTATGCAAGGCACACAATGAAAGCAACTTTTATTGAATATCTCAAAACTTTATTCATTCATCCATGTATTAACCCAAGAGCAATTTTTAAGACTTTGAGCCTAGTGTTATACTCTGCTAAGCCAGAGATTGTCTATGTACTCAAGGGACTCAGTCATTAGTCTTAGTAAGTTAAAAACCTGAACTCGTGCTTGTGCTCAGTCTCTTCACTCATGTCTGACTCTTTGTGACCCTGTGGGTTGTAACCCTCTGGGCTCCTCTGTCCACGGGATTTTCCCAATAAGTATACTGGAGTGGGTTACCATGCCCTCCTCTAGGGGATCTTACCCACCCAGGGATCGGACCCACATCTCCTGCATGTCCTGCATTGCAAGTGGATTCTTTACTGCTGAGTCACTGGGGAAGCCCTCAAAATATGGACTACTCAGTCTCAACATTGCTACTTGATTATGCCAAATAGCCTCAACAAGAAACTTTTCTTCCCCCCACATATGCCTTGGAAATACCTTCTGTCAATCACCACAATTCAGCTTTCACTCTTTTTCTGTTAGCAGAGACCATGGAGCTCAAGTGACCCCAGTACTCAGTTGTACTGCCTCACTTTCCCCCTGGGCGTCACTATTAGGGAGGCTATGAATGAAGAATACTTCGAAGAGGTCATAAATGGTATTATACCTGCAGTTTTCTAGACATCTTCCAAATGGTATTTCTCCATAACACTCTTTGGTGAATAGAAGTTCTTTGAAATTAGGCTAGAAATTAACAGTGACTACTCTTAGATCCCTACTTGCTGCTAACAATGTTTCTTGGTCCTATCTTGTCTATCTCTCTGGGTACTAGATTTTGGATGTTTTCAGGTCAAGTGTTCTATTGGAATAGGAGTTTGTATTCAGAAGTAACCTTGAGCCAGATGCTGTTATCCAGGGGATCATCCCAACCCAGGGATCAAACCCAGGTCTCCTGTATTGCAGGTGGATTCTTTACCAACTGAGTCACAAGGGAAGCCCACTGTATTTTTAATCCATTGTCCTAAAACCCCTGTAAATTTTGTTATTCATATTTGTTGTTCTCATTTTACAAAAAGAAAAGTGCTACTAAGAAAGGATAACTGATCCAAATTCATATAACATGTAATTAAAGGAGCTAAAGCATAGCTTTTTCCCATGTTCTCTATTATCCTAAACTCATGCTTTCAATCTCTACTCTATCCTAGTCATCTTAGTACATAGCCTTCTTAGTAGGAAATTATCAAGGTGACAGTTTTTCAGATAGCATGTTCAGAGAAACCATTTCTAGAAAAAATACTCAAATACCAAAATTATAATACAGAATGACAAGTATTTTTGCTAAAATCTCCTTGTGGCTCATACAGTAAAGAATCTGCCTGCAATGCAGGAGACCTGGATTCGATCCCTGGGTCGGGAAGATCCCCTGGAGAAGGAAATGGAAACTTACTCCAGTATTCTTATATGGAGAATTTCATGGACAGAGAAGCCTGACAGGCTACAGTTTATGAGGCTGCAAAGAGTTGGACATGACTGAGCTACTAAGACTTTCACTTTCAATATTAGTGTTTTTGGAGAACTATAGATGGGATGACCTTTGGAGAACTCTTGCCTTGTTACAATGCTAAAGCTGAGGCTCACACTGAGAATATTTTTTATTAAAGGACATTTAGAGAAGGTGGACATTAATAAAGCCACTAGCTAAAATGCTAATAAACTATAAAAATAACTAATATTTATTGAATGCTTACTATATGTTGCATGTGGCGCTTTGTCCCCATTATCCCAGGAGCACAGAGAGACACTCAAGGCCAATCATTTACAATCACCAGCAGGAATCAAACCCAGTCCTATCTAGCTTTAGAATACATTCTCTCAACCTTCTACTGTACCACTTTGAGACCGCAAGAGGGAGCACTTTTAGAATGTCAAGAACTATAGGAATATGAGTTGTTAAGCCGTACACTTATATACCTCATTTTCTGTGTAGTCATCAACTGAGTACTTTAGAATGTAATGCAGATGTGTAAGGATTTCTACCCTTATACCCCTCTTCATAAAAGAATTTCTCAACAGAATCCAACACCTAACTGGAGCCCCAAATCACTGCTTCTAGGTGGAAAGGGGATGAAAAACACACAGCTCTAAAGTGAGTTCCTGACTCAGCAAAGAATAAATATCTGTTGACAGACCCTTAACTTCTTTACACCAGCAGAATGTGACACTAGAGAGGAAAAGAAGCTTAAGGAGAGGAGGAAAAAGATCAGTCTGATTTAGCATCACTATTTGTATTCCCTGTAAAGATCTTAAGGGCTGAGCCACACATCAGAAGATCCAGGGGTCCTCACTGTCTATAGCTTGAAGTTTAATGCTATTTCCAAGAACCAACGTGCATCAGTAACTGTTACCTACAAAACTCTGATGGAAAGTGTGTACTAAGGGACATTGATCCATTCAGTAGGACCATAATTTTGTGAAAGGTAGTTAGCATTGTCAGGTGAGCCATAATATATCTGACCTTCAATCATAAATCAACAGCAGATAGAAAAACCACTGGACAATATATCTCCTGCCGCCAGGTTGCCCATAAAATACAACATGCTTCCCCGGGCAATCACAGATAGATAAAACAGCGTGCTGTTTATATCATCCCTGAATATCTGGGTTGAACTAAAATGAAAAGCTTTGGTAATCTTCCCACCCAAAAAAGCTTTGTTCCTTGGTCATACTGACATGTCGGCATCTGTTTTAATGCCACAGCTGCAGACCAGTGTCTGAAACCACTGACTGCCCTTAAAAATAGAAGTCAGCTTTCAATAGAAATAGCTCCTCCAAAGCCCCAGATGAAATGGTCCAAATTTAATAATCCCAAGAGAGACACTGATTTGTTTCTTACCATATCAAAGGCAAAGAGACCATTTACAACTTGTAGTTCTATGCCCTCATTCCTCAAAGCTACACATCTCTGTACCAGAGTTCATAATTTCAAAAGATGGGCTTCATTTCCCCATCAAAACTTTCTTGGCCAGGTAATGCATGCAGGTGCTAATGATACAAGAACAAATAAAGACAAATCATATCTAGCCATGTAAAGTCTTTACAGGTAAGAAGATGACAGTTTGTGTTAGAGAGCCAGAATTGATTTTCAAATCTGGGTTCTATACTGAGAGGCCTAAAGAGAATATTTGTTTCTTTCTAGAAGTGGGACAGGAAAAACTTTACAGAGATAGGGTTTTCTGAGTGTTGTAAAATATGTGTGGGGTTATCTAGTAGAAAAGCTAGGTATGAAAATAATTCCAGCAAAAGAAGCTAGGGGAGCAAGGGTCACATATAACATGTTAGGAAAGCTGTCAGCAGTTGGTACTGCTACAGATAGCCTGTGACATGGAGGTTGTGAGATAATGCTGAACAAACGCCCAGGTTGGATCAAGGAAGAAAGGTGAAGTTAGTGAACATAAACCCTGCAGTTCACAAGGGAACCACATGAAATTATAGATAACTGGCTTCATGATAGGATACTGAATTACTAAATCTGGGTGGTAGAGGAAGCAGAGAACCTGTATTTTCAACAACATCCCCCCACAGCTACCACCAACAACTAATTCTGATGTATCCAGTCTTAGAGGAGTTTAAGCAAGGAAGAAAAATGGTCTGGTTTATACTTTAGAAAGATCATTCCAAGAATAGACTAGAATACAAATGTGAAGGGGTAATGAATCAGAGTAAACTCTAGGAGAGAGTGAAGGACAGGGAAACTGGGCATGCTGAAGTCCATGGGATCACAAAGGCAGACATGATTTAGGACTGAACAAAGTCTGAAGTCAAGGAACCCCTCTTGAGTCATCATTATATTGTCAAACATTTGGGGTGAGAAACTGGTGCTAAGAGAGGTTATGTGACTTTTGCAAGTCAGTCCAGCTGGTAACAGAGGCATAATTTGAAACCAGATACTTCTCATTCAAAAATCCATGCTTTTTATTATACTATGATGACTATGATGTACTTAACTTTACCCCGTTGCTGTCAGAATGCTAAGACTTAAGGAAGTCTTAAGTTAAGTCTTAGCCTAAGGTTGGAAGCAGGGGAAATAAACTCTGGCCAGTTAAAGCTCCTAAGATAACAAGCACAGATGAAAACAGGACATAAGTGCGCACTGGTTGGAAATAGACATTTTTGCTGATTAGAATTTTTAATTAATTTATTTTAATTGGAGGTTAATTACTTTACAATATTGTAGTGGTTTTTGCCATACATTGACATGAATCAGCCATGGATGTACGTGTGTTCCCCATCCTGAAACCCCCTCTCACTTCCCTCCCCATCCCATCCCTCAGGGCTACCTGTGCACCAGCCCTGAGCACCCTGACTCATGCATTGAACCTGGACTGGTAATCTATTTCATATATGATAATATACATGTTTCAATGCTATTCTCTCAAATCATCCCACCCTTGCCTTCTCCCATAGAGTCCAAAAGTCTGTTCTTTACACCTGTGTCTCTTTTGCTGTCTCGTATATAGGGTCATCATTACCATCTTTCAAAATTCCATATATATGCATTAATATGCTGTATTGGTGTTTTTCTTTCTGACTTACTTCACTCTGTATAATAGGCTCCAGTTTCATCCACCTCATTAGAACTGATTCAAATGCATTCTTTTTAATAGATGAGTAATATTCCATTGTGTATGTACCACTGCTTTCTTATCCATTTGTCTGTCGATGGACATGTAGGTTGCTTCCATGTCCTGGCTATTGTAAACAGTGTGCGATGAATATTGGGCTACACATGTCTCTTTCAATTCTGGTTTCCTCAGTGTGTATGCCCAACAGTGGGATTGCTGGGTCATATGGCAGTTCTATTTCCAGTTTTTTAAGGAATCTCCACACCGTTCTCCATAGTGGCTGTATTAGTTTGCATTCCCACCAACAGTGTAAGAGGGTTCCCTTTACTCTGCACCCTCTCCAGCATTTATTGTTTGTAGGCTTTTGGATAGCAGCCATTCTGACTGGCGTGTAATGGTACCTCATTGTGGTTTTGATTTGCATTTCTCTGAAAATGAGTGATGTTGACCATCTTTTCGTGTGTTTGTTAGCCATCTGTATGTCTTCTTTGGAGAAATGTCTCATTAGTTCTTTGGCCCATTTTTTGATTGGGTCATTTATTTTTCTGGAATTGAGTTGCAGGAGCTGCTTGTATATTTTTGAGATTAATTCTTTGTCAGTTCTTTTGTTTGCTGTTATTTTCTCCCATTTTGAAGGATGTCTTTTCACCTTGCTTATAGTTTCCTTTGTTGTGCAAAAGCTTTTAAGTGTAATTAGGTCCCATTTGTTTATTTTTGCTTTTATTTTCATTACTCTGGGAGGTGGGTCATAGAGGATCATGCTGTGATTTATGTCAGAGAGTGTTTTGCCTATGTTTTCCTCTAGGAGTTTTATAGTTTCTGGTCTTATATTTAGATCTTTGACCCATTTTGAGTTTGTTATTGTGTATGGTGTTTTCGAAAGTGTTCTAGTTTCATTCTTTTATAGGTGGTTGACCAGTTTTCCCAGCACCACTTGTTAAAGAGATTGTCTTTTCTCCATTGTATATTCTTGCCTCTTTATCAAAGATAAGATGTCCATAGGTGCATGGATTTATCTCTGGGCTTTCTATTTTGTTCCATTGATCTATGTTTCTGTCTTTGTGCCAGTACCATGCTGTCTTGATGACCGTAGCCTTGTAGTATAGTCAGAAGTCAGGCAGGTTGATTCCTCCAGTTCCATTCTTCTTTCTCAAAACTGCTTTGGCTATTTGAGGTTTTCTTGTATTTTCATACAAATTGTGAAATTATTTGTTCTAGTTCTCTGAAAAATACTGTTGGTAGCTTGATAGGGATTGCATTGAATCTATAGATTGCTTTGGGGTCATATACTCATTTTCACTATATTGATTCCTCCAATCCATGAACATGGTATATTTCTCCATCTATTTGTGTTCTCTTTGTTTTCTTTCATCAGTGTTTTATAGTTTTCTATATATAGGTCTTTTGTTTCTTTAGGTAGATTTATTCCTAAGTATTTTATTCTTTTTGTTGCAATGGTGAATGGTATTGTTTCCTTAATTTCTCTGTTTTCTCATTGTTAGTGTATAGGAATGCAAGGGATTTCTGTGTGTTAATTTTATATCCTGCAACTTTACTACATTCATTGATTAGTTCTAGTAATTTTCTGGTGGAGTCTTTAGGGTTTTCTATGTAGAGGATCATGTCATCTGCCAACAGTGAAAGTTTTACTTCTTTTCCAATCTGGATTCCTTTTATTTCTTTTTCTTCTCTGATTGCTGTGGCTAAAACTTCCAAAACTATGTTGAATAGTAGTGGTGAGAGTGGGCAACTTTGTCTTGTTCCTGACTTTAGGGGAAATGCTTTCAATTTTTCACCATTGAGGATAATGTTTGCTGTGGGTTTATCATATATGACTTTTATTATGTTGAGGTATGTTCCTTCTATGCCTGTTTTCTGGAGGTTTTTTTAAAATATATATCATAAATGGATGTTGAATTTTATGAAAGGCTTTCTCTGCATCTATTGAGATAATCATGTGGTTTTTTATCTTTCAATTTTTTTTAATGTGGTGTATCACATTGATTGATTTGCTAATATTGAAGAATCCTTGCATTCCTGGGATAAAGCCCACTTGGTCATGATGTATGATCTTTTTAATATGTTGTTGGATTCTGTTTGCTAAAATTTTGTTAAGTATTTTTGCATCTATGTTCATCAGTGATATTGGCATGTAGTTTTCTTTTTTTCCAGCATCCTTGCCTGGTTTTGGTATTAGGGTGATGGTGGTGGCTTCATAGAATGAGTTTGGAAGTTTACCATCCTCTGAAATTTTCTGGAAGAGTTCGAGTAGGATAGGTGTTAGCTCTTCTCTAAATTTTTGGTAGAAATCAGTTGTGAAGCCGTCTGGTCCTGGGCTTTTGTTTGCTGGAAGATTTTTGATTACAGTTTAGATTTCTGTGCTTGTGATGGGTCTGTGAAGACTTTCTATTTCTTCCTGGTTCAATTTTGGAAAGTTATACTTTTCTAAGAATTTGTCCATTTCTTTCAAGCTGTCCATTTCATTGGCATATAGGTGCTGATAGTAGTTTCTTATGATCCTTTGTATTTCTGTGTTGTCTGTTGTGATTTCTCCATTTTCATTTCTAATTTTGTTGATGTGATTCTTCTCTCTTTTTTTCTTGATGAGTCTGGCTACTTGTTTGTCTATTTTATTTATCTTGTCAAAGAATGTACTTTTAGCTTTGTTAATTTTTGCTATGGTCTCCTTTGTTCTTTTTCACTTATTTCTGTCCTAATTTTTATGATTTCTTTTCTTCTACTAACCCTGGGGTTCTTCATTTCTTCTGTTTCTAGTTGCTTTAAGTGTAGAGTTAGGTTACTTACTTGATTTTTCTCTTGTTTCTTGAGGTAAATTTGTATTGCTATGAACCTTCCCCTTAGCACTGCTTTTATTGAGTCCCATAGGTTTTGAGTTGTTGTGTTTTCATTTCCATTTGCTTCTATGCATATTTTGATTTCTTTTTTAATTTCTTCTGTGATTTGTTGGTTATTCAGAAGCATGTTATTTAGCCTCCATATGTTTGTTTGTTTGTTTTTTTCATTTATTTTTACTAGTTGGAGGCTAATTACTTTACAATATTGTAGTGGGTTTTGTCATACATTGACATGAATCAGCCACGGATTTACATGTATTCCCCATCCCGATCCCCCCTCCCACCTCCCTCTCTACCCGGTCCCTCTGGGTCTTCCCAGTGCACCAGGCCTGAGCACTTGTCTCATGCATCCAACCTGGGCTGGTGATCTGTTTCACCATAGATAATATACATGTTTCGATGCTGTTCTCTCAAAACATCCCACTCTCGCCTTCTCCCACAGAGTCCAAAAGTCTGTTCTGTACATCTGTGTCTCTTTTTCTGTTTTGCATATAGGGTTATCCTTACCGTCTTTCTCAATTCCATATATATGTGTTAGTATGCTGTAATGTTCTTTATCTTTCTGGCTTACTTCACTCTGTATAATGGCTCCAGTTTCATCCATCTCATTAGAACTGATTCAAATGAATTCTTTTTAATGGCTGAGTGTTTGTATTTTTAATAGTTTTTTTTTCCCTCCTGAAGTTGACATCTAATCTTACCACATTGTGATCAGAAAGATGCTTGGAATGATTTCAATTTTTTAAAATTTACCAAGGCTAGATTTATGGCCCAGGATGTGACCTATCCTGGAGAAGGTTCTGTGTGCACTTGAGAAAAAGGTGAAATTCATTGTTTTAGGGTGCAATGTCCTATAGATATCAATTAGGTCTAACTGGTTCATTGTATCATTTAAAGTTTGTGTTTCCATGCTAATTTCTTGTTTAGTTGCTCTATCCGTAGGGGTGAGTGGGTATTAAAGTCTCCTGCTATTATTGTGTTACTATTAATTTCATACTTTCACATTTGTTAGCATTTGCCTTACATATTGTGGTGCTCCTATATTGGGTGTATATATATTTATAATTGTTATACCTTCTTCTTGGATTGATCATTTGATCATTATGTAGTGTCCTTCTTTGTCTCCTTTCATGGCCTTTATTTCAAAGTCTATTTTATCTGATATGAGTATTGCTACTCCTGCTTTCTTTTGGTCTCCATTTGCATGAAATATCATTTTCCAACCTTTCACTTTCAGTCTGTGTGTGTCCCTTGTTTTGAGGTGGGGTCGCTTGTAGACAGCATATGTAGGGGTCTTGTTTTTGTATCCATTCAGCCAGTCTTTGATTTTTGGTTGGGGCATTCAACCCATTTATATTTAAGGCAATTATTGATAAGTATGATCTCATTGCCATTTACTTTGTTATTTTGGGTTCGAGTTTATACACCCTTTCTGTGTTTCCTGTCTAGAGAAGATCCTTTAGCATTTGTTGAAGAGCTGGTTCAGTGGTGCCGAATTCTCTCAGCTTTTGCTTGTCTGTAAAGCTTTTGATTTCTCCTTCATATTTGAATGAGATCCTTGCTGGGTACAGTAATCTGGGTTGTAGGTTTTTCTCTTTCATCACTTTAAGTATGTCCTGTCATTCCCTTCTGTTCTGAAGAGTTTCTATTGAAAGATCAGCTGTTATCCTTATGGGAATCCCCTTGTGTGTTATTTGTTTTTTCTCCCTTGCTGCTTTTAATATTTGTTCTTTGTTTTTGATCTTCATTAATATTATTAATATGTGTCTTGGGGTGTTTTGCCTTGAATTTATCCTGTTTGGGACTCTCTGGGTTTCTTGGACTTGGGTGGTTATTTCCTTCCCCATTTTAGGGAAGTTTTCAACTATTATCTCCTCAAGTATTTTTCTCATGGCCTTTCTTTTTGTCTTCTTCTGGGACTCCTATGATTAGAATGTTGGTGCATTTGACATTGTCCTAGAGATCTCCAAGATTGTCCTCATTTCTTTTGATTCTTTTTTCTTTTTTCCTCTCTGCTTCATTTATTCCCACCATTCTATCTTCCACCTCACTTACCCTATGTTCTGCCTCAGTTATTCTACTGTTGGTTTCCTCCAGAGTGTTTTTTTTTTAATTTCAGTTATTGTATTATTCATTATTGATTGACTTTTTAAATTTCTTCTAGGTCCTTATTAAACATTTCTTGCATCTTCTCAATACTTGTCTCAAGACTATTTATCTGTAATTCCATTTTGTTTTCAAGATTATGGATCATTTTTACTATCATTATTCTGAATTCTTTTTCAGGTAGACTCACTACCTCCTCCTCTTTTGTTTGGTTTGGTGGGCATTTATCAAGTTCCTTTATGTGATGAATATTTCTCTGCCTTTTCATCTTGTTTAGATTGCTGTATTTGGGGTAGCATTTCTGTATGCTGAAAGTTTGTGGTTCCTCTTTATTGTGGAGGTTCCTCCCTGTGGGTGGGGTTGGACGAGTGGCTTGTCAAAGTTTCCTGGTTAGCGAGGCTTGTGTCGGTGTTCTGGTGGGTAGAGCTGGATTTCTTCTCTCTGGAGTACAGTCGAGTGTCCAGTAGTGAGTTTTGAGGTGTCTATGGGTTTGGTGTGACTTTTGGCCACCTGTATTTTAATGCTCAGGGTTATGTTCCTGCATTGTTGGAGAATTAGCTTGGTATGTCTTGCTCTGAAACTTGTTGGGTCTTGATTGGAGCTTGGTTTCAATGTAGGTATGGAGGCTTTTGGATGAGCTCTTGTTGATTAATGTTCCCTAGAGTCAGGAGTTCTCTGGTGTTCTCAAGTTCTGGATTTAAGCCTCCTGCCTCTGGCTTTCAGTCTTATTCTTACAGTAGCCTCAAGACTTCTCTATCCATGCAGCACCAATGATAAAAACATCTAGGTTAATGGTGCAAAGATTCTCCACAGTGAGGGACACCCAGTGAGGTTTTCAGAATTACATGGAGAAGAGAGTCTAACCTCTACTCTAGATTTTTAATCTTTGCTTTTTGGTATTTGTTATCAATTTTATACCCCTAAGAACCCAATCTTCAGTACCCATTTTTACTTAGGAATGTCATTACTGGCTTGATTGCTCTCTCCCCCTTTTGAGGAAGGAAGGAGACAGAGGTGTCCAGGAGGAGAGGAGGGGGAGTCAAAGAAGAGAGACAGATCTATCCAGTAATCAGTTCCCTAAGTGTTCTCCACAGCCTGGAACACTCAAAGAGATTAACAGAGTTGGGTAGAGAGGAGAAGGGGGAGGGAGGAGATAGAGGTGACCTGGGGGAGAAAAAGGAGAGTCAAAAGGGAGAGAGAGCAAGAGGTGACCTGGGGGAGAAAAAAGAAAGTCAAAAGGGAGAGAGAGCAATCAAGCCAGTAATCACACTCCTAAGTAAAAATGCGTACTGAAGATTGGATTCTTGAAGATATAAAATTGACAACAAATACCAAAAAGCAAAGATTAAAAATCTAGAGTAGAGGTTAGATTCTCAAAAATACAATATTAAAAAAATCACAAAAATTATTATATATATATATATGAAATTTGCTTTAAAATAGGATCTTTTTTGCAAGGTAATAGTAGGTTATAAAAATGAAAATTAAAGGAGTAATAAAGAACTTAAAAATTAAAAAAATTAAAAATTAAAAAATGTTAATATTAAAATATATCTAAGAATTTTTCTGGAGCTGTTGAGGGCAGTGTGGGGTCAATTCAGTTTCAGATAGATCCTTGTTCCAGCTTATACTTCTTCTCAAGGTCTATAGGCCCCTTCCAATGTAGTCAGTGCTAACTACAGGATTTTAATCTGTTGCACCTGTCACTACCAAAGCGGGGCCCTCTTTGTTAAGTTTGGCTTCCTCTGTTTTCAAATCTCTTCACTGTCTAATTTCGACCCTGACACAAGGCGGCAAGGGTGGTCACTTATTTAGACTCATTTGTAAAGTTGTGCTGGTGGGGTGGGGGTGGGGAGTGCAGTGTACACTGCAAACAAATATCATTGGCGTGTATGAGGAGTGCTTGCAGTGTCTGGGCCACACTGGGTTTGCCCCTGCTCATAGAGTATATGTTTTCCCGGTCTACACTGCTCAAGCTCCAGGTTGCTCTGCAGGGGAACTGTCTAAAGCGGGCCCTGGGTTGCATGCACTTCCCAGGACTAAGCCCCTCAGGTTCAGGTTCCTGGGTACCCCACAAAGGCACAGACTTGGTTGGGCCTGTGTTCTGTGCCCTTCCCAGGTCTGAGCAGCTCAGGTGACCAGGTGCTTGGCAAACACTCTGTCCCAGGTGGGCGGTGTGTCTTATCACCTCCCCGGTCTCAGTCGCTCGGACCTGGGTGTGCAGTGGGAGTGCCGTCTTAGGTGCCGTGTGTCTCCTCTGGGGAGCTGATCTCTGACTGCGACCCTCCTGGTGGATGTCAACCGCCCAGAATCCCAGGAAGACTTGGTTAGCAACTGGGAGCCTGCACACAGTTTGGTAGAGGATGCCGTCCCTGGGACCGGGAATGCCTCTCGCCTTCTGGCTCTGGCTGGTGCCCGTCTGCCTCTCTGCCTCCGGCAGGGGTAGTGGCCGATCCACAGCTGGCTAGCTTTCATCTGGTATTGGCTCACTCCTGTTCTGTGAGCAGGCCAGGCTATGCCTAGAACTTTTCCAGGGAAAGTTTTCTCTCTTGTTTTTTATCTCTCTGGGTTGCTATCTCAGGTTAGCTCTCTCAGATTGTCCTCAGGGCAGTCAGGCCCGGTCCTTACTCTAAGCATGCAGCCTGGGCCTCCCTGTTCAGCCCCTCACTTGCTGCTGGTGGATGCGAGCATCTGGGCTACTTCTCCGCTGAGAGTTGTGGTTAGGTGCATAATCTAGCTTTTTTTTTTTTCCCTCCTGGTTATGTTGCCTCTGATATTCCAAAACTCCCCACAGACCTGCCGGTGAGATGGTTTCCTAGTGTTTGAAGGCTTCTCCTCCTTCACGACTCCCTCCCCAAGACGGGTCTCCATCCCTAACTCTTTTGTCTCTCTTTATCTTTTATATTTTGTTCTACCTCCTTTTGAAGAGGATGAGCTGCCTTTCTGGGTGTCTGGTGTCCTCTGCCAGCATTCAGAAGATATTTTGTGGAATTTGCTCAGCGTTCAAATGATCTTTCAATGAATTTGTGGGGGAAAAAGTGGTCTCCCTGTCCTATTCCTCCACCATCTTAGGACCGCCTCTCCGCTGATTAGAATTTAATTGCCCAACCAGCTTGTAATTCAATTTCAGTATAATTGAAACCCATGTAATTGGCATCACATACAGCAGACAATTGGAAAAGTTGCACATACATTGAGCACATTGTCCTCTACTGGCTGCCCTGTGATGTAAAAGATAAATCAAGCAAACAATAGCTATGATTAGAAATTACTAATAATTTAGGTTTTCAGTCAACTAGACTTTCATGATCTCCTATAATTATCAGGAGAATTTTATGAAGTATATTGTATTAATCATTCTTTATTTTTGGCTTTTACTTATTTTTAGTTTCTTCTAATTTTATTGGGGTGTAATGATAAAAATTG
The DNA here is from genome assembly GCF_963930625.1 of Muntiacus reevesi. Classification (NCBI taxonomy): domain Eukaryota; kingdom Metazoa; phylum Chordata; class Mammalia; order Artiodactyla; family Cervidae; genus Muntiacus; species Muntiacus reevesi. Next base: position 144,414,996 of record NC_089249.1, on the reverse strand, counting down.
TGTATATTTATTGCATACAGTGTAATGATTTGATATGCATCATGAAATAATTTACACATTCAAACTAACACTTGCAATACCTTACATAGTTACCATTTTGGGTATTTATGGTTAGAACACTTAATCCTTAATCCGTTAACAAATTCAAATACAAAATAGTGCTCTTTTTATTGATTTTTGTATTTCACTTTATTTTTATAATCTAATAAAACATGTTTTAATTTTAAAATATTCAACTGCAGAGAATTTCTGACAAGATACAACTTTTGTAAGAAAAAGGCTTCTCCTGGTACACTCTGAAGTTTTGTCATTCATTTCCTCTGTTTTGTTTAAAAACAATTTTATTGGAGTATAGTTGATTTACGATGTTGCATTTGTTTCTGCATTTGATATACAGCAAAGTGAATCAGTTATACGTATACATATTTCTACTCTTTTTTAAGATTCTATTCCCATATAGGTCATAGTATTGAGTAGAGTTCCCTGTGCCAGACAACAGGTCCTTTTTAGTTACCTATTTTATATATAGTAGTAGTAGTGTTAGTCGTTCAGTCATGTCTGACCCCTTGCAATCCCTCAGACTGTAGCCCGCCAGGCTCCTCTGTCCATGGGATTTGCCAGGCAAGACTACTGGAGTGGGTTGTCATTCCCTTCTTCAGATGACCTTCCCGACCCAGGGACCTAACCCAGGTCTCCTGCATTCACTTTACTGCCTGAGCCGCAGGGAAGCCCGATTTTTTAAATAGTAGCATGTGTATGTCAGTCCCAATCTCCCAATTTATCCCATGCCCCATCTTTCCCCATGGCAACCATAAGTTTGTTTTCACATCTGTGAATACATATTTTTCTTTGTATATATGCCAAGGAGTGGGATTGCTGAGTAATATGGTAAGTCTATTTTTAATTTCTTAAGGAATCTCCATACTGTTCTCCATAGTGGTTGTAACAAGTTACATCCCCACCAATAGTATATATTCCCTTTTTTTCCACACTCACTCCAGCATTTATTGTTTGCCAACTTTTTTATGATAGCCATTCTTACCAGTGTGAGATGATATATCATTGTGGTTTTGATTTACATTTCTCTTTAATTAGTGATGTTGAGCACATTTTCATGTGCCCCTTGGCCACCTGTATGTCTTCTTTGGAACAATGTCTATTTAGATTTTCTGCCCATGTCTTGATTTTTTTTTTTAATTGAGCTGCATGAATTTGTATATTTGGGGGATTAACCACTTGTCAGTCTCTTCGTTTGCAGATATTTTCTCCTGTTCTGTGGGTTCTCTTTTCATTTGGTTTATGGTTTCCTTTTCTGTACAAAAGTTTTTAAGTTTAATTAGGTCTCATTTGATTGTTTTTATTTTCAGTGCCCTAGGAGGTGGATCAAAAAAGATTTTGCTGCAATTTTTCATGTGAGAGAGTATTCTACCTATGTTTTCCTCTAAGAGTTTTAGAATATCTGATCTTAAATTTAGGTCTTTAATCCATTTTGAGTTTATTTGTGTGTATGGTGTTAGAGAATGTTCTAATTTCATTCTTTTACATGTAGCTGTCCAGTTTTCCCAAGACCACTTATTGAAGAGTCTGTCTTTTCTTGATTGTACATCGTCTCTGCATTGTACATTGTCATATTTGTCACAGATTAGGTGGCTTTATATTCATAGGTTTATCTCTGGGCTTTCTATTCAGTTCCACTGATGTATATTTCTGCTTTGTGCCAGTACCACACTGCTTCATTACTATAGCTTTGAAGTATAGCCCAAGGTTGAGGAGCCTGATCCTTCCCACTCTGTTTTCCTTTCTCAAGATGGCTTTGGCTATTTGGGGTCTTTTGTGTTTCCATGTGTGAAAAGGCTTCCCCGGTAGCTCAGAAGGTAAGGAATCTGCCTACAATATACAAATTGTCAAAATTTTTGTTCTCTGAAAAATGCTATTGGTAATTTAACAGGGATCGCATTGACTCTGTAGATTACTTTGGGTAATATAGTCATTTTCACAATATTGATTCTTTCCATCCAAGAACATAGTATGTCTTTCCATCTGTTTGTGTCATCTTTGATTTCTTTCATTGGTGTCTTATAGTTTTCCGAGTACAGGCTTTTTGTTTGTTTACATAGGTTTATTTCTAGGTATTTTATTCTTTCTGAAGCAATGGTAAATGGGATTATTTCTTTAATTTCTGTTTCTGATCTTTTGTTGTTAGTATATAGGAATACAACAGAGTCCTATATTGATTTTGTATTCTGCTACTTTACCAAATTCATTAATGAGTTCTAGTAGTTTTCTGGTTGCATTTTTAGGATTTTCTATGTATAGTATCTATGTATAGATATGCATAGTATATATACATGTATGTATATATGTATACTAACTATGTATAGCATAGTATACATATTTCTATGTATAATATCATGTCACCTACAGTGTCAGTTTTATTTCTTCTTTTCCAGTATGGATTCCTTTTCTTTTTCCCTCTGATTGTCATGGGTAAGACTTCCAAAGCCTGTCTTATTCCTGATGTTAAGAGGAAATGCTTTCATTTTTTTTTTTTTTACCTGAGAATGATGTTTGTTGTATAAAATACAGTATTAGTATTATTAACTACAGTTACCATGCTTTACATTAGACCCCCAGAACTTATTCATATAATTGAAAGTCTATACCCTTTGATCAACATCTCCCTGTTCCCCACATCCCCGTTGCCTGATCATTCCACTCTTTGCTTCTGGGGATTTTTTTTTTTTTTTGGATTCCATATACTGAGATTATGCAGTATTCGTCTTTCTGTGTCTGACTTATTACATTTAGCATAAGGTTTTCCAGATTTGTGCCTGTTGTCATAAGTAGCTGGATTTTCTTCTTTTTATGGCTGAATAATATTCCTGTGTTTTTATATGCATTTGCATGTATATGTAGCATGTGTATATATATCATTTTCTCTATCCATTCATGTGATGAATACTTAAGTTGTTTCCATGTCTTGCCGATTGTGAATAATACTTCAATGAATATGGTATTGCAGATATCTCTTCAAGATATCAATTCCATTTCCTCTGGATATATACTTAGATGTATATTGCTTATGGATTGCTTGATCATATGATTATATTTCATTTTAGGAAATTAAAGCCTAGAACATTTCAGTATTTTGCTTAAGGCCACATAGCAACATTTAGAAGCAAACCTTGTCTGTTTGACTCTAAAGTCTCTTCTCTTTTCCACTTTCTCACAATAACTCTACTTTACAATAGTCTAGCTGTGGGTCATTGCCTACTTAGCCTAGATTCTAGAATCTCTGCCATTTAGATGACCCTTAGTGATTACAGTGTTTGGTGCTCAGTCATGTCTGACTCTTTGCAACCCCATGAACTGCCTGCCAGACTCCTCTGTCTATGGGGTTTCCCAGGCAAGAGTACTGGAGTAGGTTGCTGTTTCCTTCTCCAGGGGATCGTCCTGATCCAGGGACTGAACCCAGGTCTCCCGCACTGTGGGCAGATTCTTAACTTCTGAGCCACCAGGGAATTCCCTTAATGACTATGGGTGCCAGATTATCTGTACTCAGCTGTTAATGTATAACTTTTATGTTTGTCACATGTTGGAACACTTTTGTTAGTTCTATTTTATTTTTCTATTAGTAATAAGCATGAAGTAAGGGTGATAGCATACCTGAAATATATAATAGATACATTCATAGGAGCATGTAAAGAGGGAAATGGGATCTGCCCTTCTTAAATTAATTTTGTAAAAGTCTTCATTGGCAGGGTTTATTGATTATAAGTCTGGATAGTAAGACCTGTTTTCCTTGTCTAAGCTGATGAATCCTAGATCAGAATTACAACTCCCCTAGAGTCAGACTTCTAACAGATTTCACCCTTGGTGCCAATTATATTTAATTCCTTAATTTGACAAGTATATAGTGAATACCTTTTATGACCACACCCTAGAAGTGACAGTGAACAAACCCGAGAGTCTGCTGCTAAGGAGCTTTATTCTACTGACTGCTTGGCCCAGGTATAGAAGCAAGAAGATAACAAACATTTGCTTCTATTTAACTTAGATTATAGGCTTGTTGAGAGAACTGAAGTCCTTTGATTTCATTTAGCCTAATGTCATCACTAGATATGGGCAATAGAGCTGGGCACACAGAATTTATTCCATGAATGATTGTTGAATGAATACATGGCCTAGAGGCCTAGTACAGTTTTGTCTGGATAAGACTCTGCTGCCAACCAGCACATCGCATTTCATGAAATCTGGCCTAGGGGAACTTTGTGTCAGTGTGTAAGGCTTCCTGGAGGGAAAATAACCTCAACTATTTATGCAAAGGGTCTATTTTTGCCTGAAGGGCCCTATAACTTCAACATCCTAGTGGCTTTATTCTCAAAGACAAATGCAGAAGACCCTTTGGGGTATGAGGCACACATTCAATAGTCAGTGAATACCCTGCAAAACAAAAGTGTTCTTTTCAACCATTCCACCTCTGGCACTGGGGAATGAGCAATCCAGTAATGACCCAACAATCTGGCCTTGAGAATCTTACAAGTTAGTGGGAAGGAAATAATCAAAATAGTTTACAGTTATTGAGTGCTCAGCATTCTGAACTCCATTAACCATCTAAGGAAGCCTATCTATCCCTTGATACTAGTAAGAAGTCTCAAGATTGGTTAGTTTGCTCAAGGTCACATACAGTTCGTACATGGCAGACCTAGAATCACAGTTCATGGATATGTAACACCATAATCTGGGAACTTAACCAGGATTACACAGCTTCTCAGTAATAATTCCACAGAAATTCCGGGTACATGCTTTTGAGGGCCAATAGATTCAAGCTGTGAAAAATCCAACTACCTGGGTTCAAGACTTGCCTCTGCTACTTGACAGTGTATTTAGTCTGTCTATATTTCCTTACTCATGAATATGGATAATATTAGTACCTACCTTAGAGCATTGTTGAGGATACTGTGAGTTAAATGAGATGCTCAAACTTCACTGATGCTTACTTAGGAAATGCTACCCCTGTCATTGCTGCTGTTGCTACTATTAAGTCGCTTCAGTCATGTCCGACTCTGTGTGAACCCATAGACGGCAGCCCACCAGGCTACCCATCCCTGGAATTCTCCTGTCATTAGAGAAATGATTTTTCACTCCCCTGAAACTGATTTTCTTGATGACCCTTTTTGTAGGGGCAGAAACCAGAAAAGAGAGGGTGGTTTCTTTGCTTCACATTTAGGGACTGAATTATTCAGTTCAGTTTGGTTCAGTTGCTCAGTCGTGTCCAACTCTTTGCGACCCCATGAATCGCAGCACGCCAGGCCTCCCTGTCCATCACCAAATCCCGGAGTTTACTCAAACTCATGCCCATCGAGTCGGTGATGCCATCCAGCCATCTCATCCTCTGTTATCCCCTTCTCCTCCTGCCCCCAATCCCTTCCAGCATCAGGGTCTTTTCCAATGAGTCAACTCTTCCCATGAGGTGGCCAAAGTACTGGAGTTTCAGCTTCAGCATCAGTCCTTCCAATGAACACCCAGGACTGATCTCCTTTAGGATGGACTGCTTGGATCTCCTTGCAGTCCAAGGGACTCTCAAGAGTCTTCTCCAATACCACAATTCAAAAACATCAATTTTTCAGTGCTCAGCTTTCTACACAGTTCAACTCTCACATCCATACATGACCACTGGAAAAATCATAGCCTTGACCAGATGGGCCTTTGTTGGCAAAGTAATGTCTCTGCTTTTTAATATGCTATCTAGGTTGGTCATAACTTTCCTTCCAAGGAGTAAGCATCTTTTAATTTCATGACTGCAATCACAATCTGCAGTGATTTTGGAGCCCAAAAACAATCAAGTCTGACACTTCTTCTACTGTTTCCCCATCTATTTGCCATGAAGTGATGGGACCAGATGCCATGATCTTAGTTTTCTGAAGGTTGAGCTTTAAGCCAACTTTTTCGCTCTCCTCTTTCACTTTCATAAAGAGACTTTTTAGTTCCTCTTCACTTTCTGCCATAAGGCTGGTGTCATCTGCATATCTGAAGTTATTGATATTTCTCCCAGCAATCTTGATTCCAGCTTGTGCTTCTTCCAGCCCAGCATTTCCCATGATGTACTCTGCATATAAGTTAAATAAGCAGGGTGACAATATACAGCCTTGACGGACTCCTTTTCCTATTTGGAACCAGTCTGTTGTTCCATGTCCAGTTCTAACTGTTGCTTTCTGACCTGCATACAGGTTTCTCAAGAGGTGGGTCAGGTGTTCTGGTATTCCCATCTCTTTCAGAATTTTCCACAGTATTTTGTGATCCACACAGTCGAAGGCTTTGGCGTAGTCGATAATGCAGAAATAGATGTTTTTCTGGAACTCTCTTGCTTCTTCAATGATCCAGCGGATATTGGCAATTTGATCTCTGGTTCCTCTGCCATTTCTAAAACCAGCTTGAACATATGGAAGTTCTCGGTTCACGTATTGCTGAAGCCTGGCTTAGAGAATTTTGAGCATTACTTTACTAGCATGTGAGATGAGTGCAATTGTGTGGTAGTTTGAGCATTCTTTGGGATTGGCTTTCTTAGCAATTGGAATGAAACCTGACCTTTTCCAGTCCTGTGGCCACCGCTGAGTTTTCCAAATTTGCTGGCATATTGAGTGCAGCACTTTCACAGCATCATCTTTCAGGATTTGAAATAGCTCAACTGGAATTCCATCACATCCACTAGCTTTGTTTGTAGTGATGCTTTCTAAGGCCCACTTGACTTCACATTCCAGGATGTCTGGCTCTAGGTCAGTGATCACACCATTGTGATTATCTGGGTCTTGAAGATATTTTTTATAGAGTTCTGTGTATTCTTGCCACCTCTTCTTAATATCTTCTGTTTCTGTTAGGTCCATTCCATTTCTGTCCTTTATCGAACCCATCTTTGCATGAAATATTCCCTTGGTATCTCTAATTTTCTTGAATTGATCTCTAGTCTTTCTCATTCTGTTGTTTTCCTCTATTTCTTTGCATTGATCGCTGAGGAAGGCTTTCTTATCTCTCCTGGCTATTCTTTGGAACTCTGCATTCAAATGGGAATATCTTCCCTTTTCTCCTTTGCTTTTCACTTCTCTTCTTTTCACAGCTATTTGTAAGGCCGCCTCAGACAACCATTTTGCCTTTTTGCATTTCTTTTCCATGGGGATGTTCTTGATCCCTATCTCTTGTACAATGTCACGAACCTCTGTCCATAGTTCATCAGACTCTCTGTCTATCAGATCTAGTCCCTTAAATCTATTTCTCACTTTCACTGTATAGTCATAAGGGATTTTATTTAGGTCATAGCTGAATGGCCTAATGGTTTTCCCTACTCTCTTCAATTTAAGTCTGAATTTGGCAATAAGGAGTTCATGATCTGAGTCACAGTCAGCTCCCAGTCTTGTTTTGCTGACTGTATAGAGCTTCTCCATCTTTGGTTGCAAAGAATATAATCAGTCTGATTTTGGTGTTGACCATCTGGTGATGTCCATGTGCAGAGTCTTTTCTTGTGTTGTTGGAAGAGGGTGTTTGTTATGACCGGTGTGTTCTCTTGGCAAAACTCTATTAGCCTTTGCCCTGTTTCATTCTGTACTCCAAGGCCAAATTTGCCTGTTACTCCAGGTGTTTCTTGAATTCCTACTTTTGCATTCCAGTCCCTTATAATGAAAAGGACATCTTCTTGGGGGTGTTAGTTTTAAAAGGTCCTGTAGGTCTTCATAGAGATGTTCAATTTCAGCTTCTTCAGCATTACTGGTTGGGGCATAGGCTTGGATTACTGTGATATTGAATGGTTTGCCTTGGAAACGAACAGAGATCATTCTGTCATTTTTGAGATTGCATCCAAGTACTGCATTTCAGACTCTCTTGTTGACCATGATGGCTACTCATTTCTTCTAAGGGATTCCTGCCCACAGTAGTAGATATAATGGTCATCTGGGTTAAGTTCATCCATTCCAGTCCATTTTAGTTTGCTGATTCCTAGAATGTCGACATCCACTCTTGCCATCTCCTGTTTGACCACTTCCAATTTGCCTTGATTCATGGACCTAACAGTCCAGGTTCCTATGCAATATTGCTCTTTACAGCATCAGACCTTGCTTCTATCACCAGTCACATCCACAACTGGGCATTGTTTTTGCTTTGGCTCCATCCCTTCATACTCAGGAATTATTTCTCCACCTATCTCAGTAGCATATTTGGCACTTACCAACCTGGGGAGTTCCTCTTTCAGTACCCTATCATTTTGCCTTTTCATACTGTTCATGGGGTTCTCAAGGCAAGAATACTGAAGTGGTTTGCCTTTCTCTTTTCCAGTGGACCACATTCTGTCAGACTTCTCCACCATGACCCTACCATCATGGGTGGCCCCACACAGCATGGTGTAGTTTCACTGAGTTAGACAAGACTGTGGTCCGTCCATGTGATCAGATTGGCTAGTTTTCTGTGATTATGGTTTTAGTGTGTCTCCCCTCTGATGCCCTCTTGCAACACCTACCACCTTACTTGGGTTTCTCTTACCTTGGACATAGGGTATCTCTTCACGGCTGCTCCAGCAAAGTGCAGCCGCTGCTCCTTACCTTGGACGAGGGGTATCTTCTCACGGCCACCCCTCCTGACCTTGAACGTGGAGTAGCTCCTCTCAGCCCTCCTGCGCCCCTCAGCAGCTGCTCCTTGGAGGTGGGGGTTGCTCCTCTTGGCCGCTGCCCCTGCCCTCGGGCATGTGGTTTAAAATGTGAAATATATGATATGTGAATTATATCTCAACAAAGTTGTTATTAAACAAACAAGGATGTAAACAATAACTTTATCTCCAGTTTGAGACAAATGGTCTCTGGCAAATTCCAGGCAACATATGTTGCGGCTTTCACCACCAGAGGCTACCTCTTTCCCATATCCAATTCAAATAAACAGAATAAAATACATTAAAGGGGAGGAAAACCATTACTGGCCCAGTTTATATAAGAAACCCACTCCTAAACCTGCCAGCTTTGAGCAGAGGGACATGATCATACATCACAGATATGGTCATAGGGTCTCACTTCTGTGAATGGGACTACTCTGAGAGAATATGGGTATCACTGTAGAACCATAAGATACCAAAGAGGTATCTAATATATGCCAGGCACTGCAATATTTACTTATAATAAAAATATGTGGGCTTAAATATCCTCAAGATCTTGGGCCATAGTCCCATATACCTAATCTTTCAGAGAATCATCATATGAAAAGCTACATGAGCTCTGGACTCAAGACACATTAGTTTTAGAATACCACTGACAAATTCTGTGACACCAGACCAGTCACATCAATCCATACATGGTATCCAATTTTATTTCTGTTATTTTGATAGCAATATCTCTATCACTGGGCCATTACCTATCACTGGATAAGTAAAAAGATGCAAAGCACTTAGCACAGAGCCTATGTGTATAGACTATACATATATACATATAGTAGGTACTTCAGAACATTAAGGAAGCAGTGGTGTGACCAATTGGTACAACAGAGGTGAAGCAATTCGTGCAACCAATTCCAAAATAGTGATCACACATGAAGCACTTAAAAGAAAAAAGAAGGGCCACATGAGTTGGCTTTTCTCCTTTGTGTTTCTGATCAATTGATTGATTAAGACAGACTTACAATCACTGCCATTTGCAACATCTGCAGCAGTACACTATAGGGGTATTATAAATAGTAGCAGAAATTTGTCATAGTTTCACATTTGGCCAAGTATTTCCATTTACTACTCTGTTTTGCTAATCCCTTCTCTATCTAAAGAAACCCTGTTTATGCTTCAAGGCTGAACTCATGTGTCACTCACCCCCTCTCTGAGACTTTAGGTGACTTTATCACTACCCCAGGCAGAGTTAATCATCCCCTCTTTGGTTTTCATCTAGTAATATGGTCACAATTTTCCTGGTGACTCAGACGGTAAAGAATCCACCTGCAATGCAGGAGACCTGGGTTCAACCCCTAAGTTGGGAAGATCCTCTGGAGGAGGGCTTAACAAACCACTCCATAATTCTTGCCCAGAAAATCCCATGGACAGAAGAGCCTCGTGGGCTGCAGTCCATGGGGCTGCAAAGAGTCGGACATGACTGAGCGACTAAGCAGAGCACACACAGCACAACATGGCCATATGCCTAGCATAGTACTGAACACCTCAATAAACATCATGCATTATCCCCCACGAGAAGAGTAGCTTATAAGATAGCAGGCTAGACCCCAGTGCAGCATCTAGAAATGGTAGATGTTCAAGAACAATTTGTTGAATGTAAGATAAAAAACACAGAAAGGAACCCAGGAGCAGCACACAAGAATGTAAGTTCAATTAAATTGGATTATCACAAATGACATTAACTAGGACTGAAAATTTATTCTCATTTATTTTAAAAAAGCCAGGTCTTAAATGACTTGCACAAAGAAACATATTCAGAAAATTATAAACCTGAGTCTAGCAAGGAAATGCGTCTTCTGATTTTTAGTTTAATGCCTTTCCCATTTCACCACACTGCCTCAAAAAAAATTTTTTTTAAGAAAAAAGAATTCAACAACATAATTTAGAATCAGATTAATAGTTAACTAATACAGTTCTTTCCTTGATCATTTATTATCAAAGGAGCCAAAATATTTGCTGTTAAAATTACCACTTCTTTCATAGCATTTGTTTCTTCTGGAATATATTAGTGAGGATGAGTATTTGTCATACAAAATCTCCCAGCTTTGAGGAGAGAGGCTGTCCTGGATTCAAGCTGGGCATTAGGTGGATGTCGTAACTTGACAAAGGTGTATGGCTAATCATAATAGTCTAAAGAATAGGACCCATTTCTATCCTTCCAAACAGGTGTTCTCTCTCTAATATACAACAAAGCCATCATAAACTGATAAATACACAACTATCTAACTAAATGGCAGTATTTTGTTAAGAATTAAATAAGAAATAGGTCAAAATGTAAATTTAATTTCAAATTCAATGAATTCCATTTTTACTTCTTACCCTAGAAGATTGGTTGAAATGTCTATAGCTATAATGATCTTCCAACAATTTGTTTTGAGTTGCAGGCCTCAAGGTTTAATCAAGTTTGTAGATACGCTTTGGCCTATAGAACTAGTTGAGAGCTAAAATTTCAACTATTTGACCATAGTTCTACTACTTTGGAAAATGCTTTCTGAACTTAGCATAAATTTTCCATCATAAAGTTGACATTTTATAACTTGATTTTTTTTTTTTACTGAATACATCCAGAAAAATAGTAAAGAGCATTTCCCATCAAGTTGCTTATAATGACAGTGCCCATTAATCATCTCCATTTCCTTGTGACAATGAAAACCTAAAAAATATGTCCCCATTGGGCTGATGACTGAACAGAGGAAAGGAGATTAAAACCTTTACAGACACCACAATGCACAAGTATTTCATAATTACTATATCTTTTAATCCACATGGCACTGTAGATGAATATAATTACGCTTGTTTTACTGATGAAATACTGGAGTTTATAGAACCTGAATGACTTCCATACCTCATGCAACCAAAAGGAGTTTGTTTAGGGTCCAACTTTCTACTACATCACAAAAGGAGTTTGTCTTATAATGTAAGACAAGAAGAGAGCTGAAAACAACATTAAGAATCTCACCATAAAGAATTTACAGTCTCCAGTTATTTTCCAGTTGCAATTTTCCAGTATTCTTCTAGCAGTGAACTTGATGAACAATGATAATTCATCAAATTGTTTGCCCTATGCCGTTCATTCACTCATTCAACAAATATTGAGTGCCTTACTGTGTGCCAGCACTGGAGGGAAAGACAGTTTTTGAAAAATGGAAAGACAGTTTTTGAAAAATGAAAACTCAGCATATGATAAAAGGGAATCTTCTGATGTGAGTATATTCCCAGATGCTGCCAGAGACACTATGCAAAAATTGTATCTTAGCCCATTCCCTCTTAAAAATTCATGTCAGAATATTGATTCTGACAGAGTCCACGTTATCATTGTTGACAAATTTGATAGTAAAGCAAAAAATGAACCATGTTTAAAAGGTATCTTAAATGTCTAACATATATTTAAAACGAAAAAGAAAAAAGCCTCAAACTTGATTAGTGATACTAACTTGGCAACTTACTGCCAAATGTCAGCTGAAATTGCATTCACCCATTCATTCTTTCATTCAATTAACCATCATCCAGTCGTTTAACTGCCAATAACAATAATAATTTCCAACCCTTTATGAAGCTTTCTGTGCACCAGACAGTTATGTTTAAATAGATTACCTCATGGAATTCTTTGAGATAAGTATTTCATTATCTCCATTTTAGAGATAACGTACAGGCTAAGTAACTTACCCAAGATCACACACTGGCAAAAATGGCAGAAGTTTGGTTCCGAGATGCTTTAAACCAGGGGTTCCTAACCTCCAGGATCTAATGTCTGATAATCTGAGGTACAGTTGATATAATAATAATATAGAGTGCATAATCAATGTAATGCACTTGAATCATTCTGAACCCCAGGAATGCATGTGTATAGAGGAAAGACAATTTGAGGACACGCTGAGAAAAATGGTCATCTACAAGCCAAGGAGAGAAGCCTGGTTGATGCCAACCATGCTGGCACCTTGAAGCCTCCAGAACTGTGAGAATATAAATGTTTGTTGTTTAAACCATCCAGTCTGTGGTATTTTGTTATGGCAGCCTGAGTAACAAACTAATGCAAGTATACTCTTATATTCAAACCATATACTCTGTCTCCCTACCTCTCTCCCCCTGGCTTAAGAAGAACTTTCATGCATAGTAACCTCACTACCTGGATAATGCACCTGAGTCTTGAACTCATAAATTACTCAGATACTACTGGAAATATCTGAACTAGAACAATTTCAAGCCTAGTGTCCTCTAAACAACCCAGCTATCTCAGCACTGCAGATATTTGCAGACTAAATTGCATAAATATGAAAAAATGGGAATAGATATTCAATTTACCAGTAAACTGAATCTAGATAGATAGCTGGATAAAACATAAGTGCTACCATAGAGAACCAGTGTGTGTTAGTGTGTTAGTCACTCAGTCATGTCCAACTCCTTGCGACCCTATGGACTGCAGCCCATCAGGCTCCTCTGTCCATGAGATTTCCCAAGCAAGGATATGGGAGTGGGTTGCCATTTCCTTCTCTAGAGAGCCAGTAAAAAACTTAAAGTTTACTAATCCCAAGCACAGGCGATATTATTCTGTCAGAGGTCTTACAGGTCCCACTTTTTATTTTCAAAAGCAGGTGAAAAGGGTATTTTCTAATCATTAGCAAGATCTAGTATTTTATTCTTGCTCCTCCTGCTTTCATGATTTTTTTTTTTTTTTTTTTTTTTTTTTGCAGGGTGGGCACCAAGGCTTGGAGATTCTCTGAAACAGGCAACTCCACAACACTAGGGATTTGTGGTCCGCACTGGAGCCCATAGCTGAGGGTGGTATCAATGTCCCTTTGATAAGTTCAAAGATCAACATTTTTACCAGTAGTGTTGGCCTTTTCCTCTGTGATAGTGTATGTGTGCCAAGTATTGTGCATCTCATCACAGATGCCAAGGCAGTCACTTACTAGGTCATTCATGTGGCTCCATCTTTAATGCTTCTAACTGTGAACATGAAGCTTGCCTCCTGTACATAAATCCATGATGAAAAAGACCATATGCTGTTATATATCAACATAAATTTCCCAAGCAAATGTTCATATCTTTGCAGACACCAGGCTTCTGTTCCTCCATCCACAGAAGGGAAATAATATTTTTATACAGGCATACGGTAATAAGACCCAGTTACCTTCAAATTCTTACACTTGCAGTTCAGTGCCAACTGTTTTCTGCTCCATCACCAACAGGTGCTGTAGCGTAAACCATTTTGGTGAGGAGACGTGCACCTAAAATGCTGTGAGCTGGTGATCTCTCAAAAAACAACTCTTCCTTTAGAAGAAGTAACAGCTTCTCATAAATATCCCAGGCCTTTAATGATATGCTGGAAAGGTTGTGCCAGAAGACCCCTCTACTTGAATTATGTAAAACAGCAAATAGCTTCACACATACTTTATTACTCAGCTCTGTCTCAAGTTAGACCTGACTGAAGTATATGGAGACAAATTTAGCCAAAAATGAAAATATAACATCAGAATCGTATCTTTTGTTCCCAGATTGTTCCAAGAGTTCAAGGGGAGGGTGCAGAGATGGCAGAAGCAATGTGATAAAGCTGAAAAAAATTTTAACTTTAGAAGTCATCATGGGTTCTAGTTACTTACCAGCCATATGAGACTCGACTAAGTCACTTAATCCCCTTGATCCTTGTTTTTTCTATCTTTAGAGTGGGAATGGTAATAGCACCTCAATTTCTTTTTATATGGCCTAAATAATTTATAGTGCATATAGCATTTCATCTCAGAAATGAACTCTTCTTTTAGAACAGCTTATTATCATCCTAACCAGATGATATCTGATGAAGGTTTGAGGATTGAGGACTCTCATATATTATACGTGTAAGGTATGTTGATTTTATATGTTTTATATGTTGGTTTTATATGGAAAGCACTTCCATACACATAGAAATGTTCTAGGAGTGTGCCTGGGAATTTTTCTTTTTTTGGAGAAGAATTGAATTTAAACTTTAAAAGTTATACATATATCCCTCTGAGTATGCATGACTTTTTAATGAACAAAATGTTAGTCTTATTATAGATAAAGCTATAATTGAGAAAATGATTTAAACCTAAGAGAAAAATGGAGATGGAGCAAAGGGAAAAGACTCCTTCTCAAAGTTTCTGAGAGGGAAGGGGGCTTCTTATTTTAGGGACAGAAGCAGGAAAAAAGAGAAAGAAGAATATTGTTTCATATAACTGCTGCATTTTTGTTTCCTCAGCTCATTGATTTTAATACTCATGCCCAAGTCAGTGCCCAGTAGATGGTCTCACTTCTGTTCAGCAAGACAATAATACTTTTACAGTAGTTCCCTCATCAGTGGCAAACTCTGCTCCTGGAATGGCGGGCAATTCCAATTTTATCCTCAGAAGCAAGGCTGACGATTGTGGTCGTTCTCGTCTAGGTGAACTGGGCTCCCATCCCCAATCTCTACACACCACACAACAACATTCCAACCAGAAGGCTCATGGATATGGATCAGTATAATTCATCAGCTTCATCAACTAAAGGCCACACTATACCCTGGGTTAGAACTACATTCCCTGTTCTGAGTTCCGTTTCAAATTATGTACATGCACATTGTCCAATAGAATGCCCCAGAGATTATGTAATGAATCCAAGCAACAGCATAAAAATATATAAATTAATGCAAGGCCTGTAAAACAAAAAGCTCCCCAATTTGGACAATATGAATAAATTCACAGAGTGAAAAAGAATTCCAAAACCTAAATTGCCATTTTCATTAAAGATCAAAAGAATTCAAGTCCAGAAGAATTCCTCTCCTATTTTTTTTTTTTTTCCCTGTTTAGTCTCAGTCCTCTGAGATAGAATCATTTCTTCAGCAGCTGCAATTTCCAAAGCTGGTATTACAACCTAAGTCTCTAACAGGGCTCACCTTTCAGAATCTAAAGCATTAATAAAGATTGTTTAAGCACCAGAAGGCATCTAAATAATTAATAAAGATTATTTAAGCCCTAGAAGAGCATCTAAAAAAATTTTTAAATCCCTCATGCAAATACTCAATCGTATAACAGTTATCTCAAGCAAAATTGCATTGAGGGAACTAGGAACATAGTACATTTCAGAACCACATGACTATCAGTAGCCAGAGGCCAAGGCAGATCTTTCGTTTTGTCACATGGAGGACAGGGAACTGATGAAAAGGAGGAAGGAGGGAACTGAGAGACAGACAAAGACAGACAGGTGCTTTATTTTTATAATAAAACAAGATGAAAACTGGTTTTAAAACTTGAATCTGAACTTACCAATAAATGATGGCCGAGTTGATATCCAGATGGTTAATAAGTTGTGGAACTGGAAATTTAAGCAAACTTGAATTTCAGACAACTTAGAGGATATCCTGGCTGACTGCTTTTCTTGAAGTCCAGAGTGCCTAGAAAAGAGTTATCGCATATTAGATATGTTTTCATATTACCGGCAAAAAGCTTTTATAAGAATATACCTATATATTAACAGCTTCTTTATACCATAAAGATTGAGTTCAAAATCCCAACATGCTTATTAACCAAGCTGAAGGACAATAAAATCCTTCAAGCTAAGAATCCTGAACATCCACTGACTTGCCAGGCTCACATGCCCACCACTATCCCTACTCTTCAAATGTACTGTGCTCACCATCAGGCCTCCACTTGGCTCTGAATTATCATGTGTGAGCCATTTTGATAAAGGCCTTTATATGTTACTCTATTTACTCATGATCCTCTAGGATAAGTCTGAATTATCCTCTTTTACCTATGAGGAAATAGGTCCAGAGAATAATCTGCCTGCCCAAGACCATATGGCTGATAAGAAAAAGAGTGAGAATTTAAACCCAGAGTTAGCATGAATTGAAAGCCCACTCTCTTAACCACTTTGGTACCCTGCAGTGGGCTATAATAGTTGAGATTTAACAATAATACTTCTGCTTTTTCTAAATATAACTATGCCTCTCAGGTCATAAGCTATACAGGTTAATTGTATTTAATTATAGCTACATAGTGTGTCCCATATAGAATGGAAAGACATGTTTCATTTTTTGGCAATATAATAGAATAGATAAATTGAAAATACCATGACTAGGGAACACCTTGATACTGCCTTGGCTAAGGGAGCAAAGGGTGCTTTAATTTATGTGCTGAGTCTGGCAATAATATGTAGAAGGAATTGGAGTAGGGTCAAACAAAATAAAAATAGTCTTAATAAAAAATATTTTTGTTAGCTTTAGAATTATATAGACCTAAAATTTTCCAAACTTTTCAGATAATCTGATAGTTAGAAAATGCCATGTATAAATGTCTGCTTGGGTATGTGTTTGTGCACATGCAGCCCATCTTTTACACAAAGTTTCTTTTTTTGTTGTTAAATATTGAGATGTCAGTGTTTTCATCCTGTTAATTTGAAAAATGCCTCTTGAGCACTTTCCCAATTTGCATATCATTCCCCAGCTTCTCTTCTGCACTTGCAAAATCTGACACATGTGGATTATATAAGATGCTAGGTGAAGGTCAATAGATGTTACGACAGAGAATATTTAAAAGAAAATTGTACTGTATCTAACTGCTTATTAGCAAAATACACAGTGTTCCACTTTAGATCTTTCAGTGAAAGAGTCATGTGGGTCAGTCTACACATTGGCTGGTAAGTGTATTATTCCTGCCAAATCATCCAGTTGAGATGGGAACATTAATTTATTTGAGCAGACATGTGTCTATGTGGCTTTAACAAAACAACCATATGCTGCACCAATAAGCAGCATAACAAAGAAAGCACAATTAATGCCAGAACCCACCCTAGAACTTTTGAAAGGGACCATGGAGAATGTTCTTCAACCTTATTTTTCATCGGCATTTCATTTGTTCTAATGATCTTCTACACCAGTCTAGTTCAACACATCTTGTCCCAATTAAGTGTGAATTCTGTGATGTTTTATGTTAGCTTTGGGTTTCCTTCCTCTCTTTAATGAATTTTAACTAGGGGTTTTAGAGCAATATCCATAGTTCCTTGTATGTAGATTCCCCTCCTCTACCCAAGACTTTGCGGTGGGAGGGTCTCTTTTTGCAGGGTTGAGGGAGCCAGGTATACTGAAATCCCTTGGTCAAATACAATCTTTAACAGATCTCAATGAGATCTGCTGCTGCTGCTGCTAAGTCGCTTTAGTCGTGTCCGACTTTGTGCGACCCCATAGACGGCAGCCCACCAGGTTCCCCTGTCCCTGGGATTCTCCAGGCAAGAACACTGGAGAGGGTTGCCATTTCCTTCTCCAATGCATGAAAGTGAAAAGTGAAAGTGAAGTCGCTCAGTCGTGTCCGACTCTTCGCGACCCCATTCACGACCCCATGGACTGCAGCCCACCAGGCTCCTCCATCCATGGGATTTTCCAGGCAAAAGTACTGGAGTGGGGTGCCATTGCCTTTTCCGTTAATGAGATCACCATGGTCCTAAGGCTAACCCTCTGCTTTGTAAGTCTGATTTGTAAAACAAAATATATTCTAATGTAAATACATATAGACCGTTTAGAAACTTGCAAAAGTAGGAAGATGGAAAACCCTTCTTGGACTATCCTCAAATGATTATTGGTAAACATTTTGTGCATTCATTACTGTAGTGATTTTATATATACTTCTTCAATATAATATGGTCTTTGATATATATGCTATTTTTGTGTTAACATGATAATAGAAATATATTTCCACACAATTATGAACTTTTTAAATAAAATTTTTAATAACTAAAATACTGGAGAATATTATAATCTAAATATTTTCAGAAAGTTGGATTGTTTCCAATATTTTGCTATGATAATAAACACAAATGTTACTATCATAGTATTTAGAGATACCTGCTGTTAAGAGTTGTTTTTGTGTCTTTGCAGAAATGCCTATCAATTTAGAAGGGTAAAGATATGTGTGTATATTTAATACAAATGGGCTCATGATAACCATATTCTGCACATTTTTACAAAAAAGTATTAATGAACATATTATTTTCATAGACAGTATATTTTGTGGTAGTAGCCAGATTCTAGAGCCAGGTTGACTGAACTGAATTCTGGTTTCAATACATAATAACTTTTGCAAACTTAGCACATTAGTGTGTCTATACCTCACTTTTCTTATCCATTCAGAGAATAATAGTACATACTTCATAAAATTGTTATAAAGGTTGAATGACATACAGTAAGAATAGATGAAAGAAATCAAAGAGGACACAAACAGATGGAGAAACATACCGTGTTCATGGATTGGAAGAATCAATATTGTCAAAATGGCTATTCTACCCAAAGCAATCTATAGATTCAATGCAATCCCTATCAAGCTACCAACGGTATTTTTCACAGAACTAGAACAAATAATTTCACAATTTGTATGGAAATACAGAAAACCACGAATAGCCAAAGTAATCTTGAGAAAGAAGAATGGAACTGGAGGAATCAACCTGCCTGACTTCAGACTCTACTACAAAGCCACAGTCATCAAGACAGTATGGTACTGGCACAAAGACAGAAATATAGATCAATGGAACAGAATAGAAAGCCCAGAGATAAATCCACGAACCTATGGACACCTTATCTTTGACAAAGGAGGCAAGGATATACAATGGAAAAAAGACAACCTCTTTAACAAGTGGTGCTGGGAAAACTGGTCAACCACTTGTAAAAGAATGAAACTAGAACACTTTCTAACACCATACACAAAAATAAACTCAAAATGGATTAAAGATCTAAATGTAAGACCAGAAACTATAAAACTCCTAGAGGAGAACATAGGCAAAACACTCTCTGACATAAATCTCAGCAGGATCCTCTATGACCCACCTCCCAGAATATTGGAAATAAAAGCAAAACTAAACAAATGGGACCTAATTACACTTAAAAGCTTTTGCACTACAAAGGAAACTATAAGTAAGGTGAAGAGACAGCCCTCAGATTGGGAGAAAATAATAGCAAATGAAGAAACAGACAAAGGATTAATCTCAAAAATATACAAGCAACTCCTGAAGCTCAATTCCAGAAAAATAAATGACCCAATCAAAAAATGGGCCAAAGAACTAAACAGACATTTCTCCAAAGAAGACATACAGATGGCTAACAAACACACGAAAAGATGCTCAACATCACTCATTATTAGAGAAATGCAAATCAAAACCACAATGAGATACCATTACATGCCAGTCAGGATGGCTGCTATCCAAAAGTCTACAAGCAATAAATGCTGGAGAGGGTGTGGAGAAAAGGGAACCCTCTTACACTGTTGGTGGGAATGCAAACTAGTACAGCCACTATGGAAAACAGTGTGGAGATTTCTTAAAAAACTGGAAATAGAACTGCCATATGACCCAGCAATACCACTTCTGGGCATACACACCGAGGAAACCAGATCTGAAAGAGACACGTGCACCCCAATGTTCATCGCAGCACTGTTTATAATAGCCAGGACATGGAAGCAGCCTAGATGCCCATCCGCAGATGAATGGATAAGGAAGCTGTGGTACATATACACCATGGAATATTACTCAGCCGTTAAAAAGAATTCATTTGAATCAGTTCTAATGAGATGGACGAAACTGGAGCCCATTATACAGAGTGAAGTAAGCCAGAAAGATAAAGAACATTACAGCATACTAACACATATATACGGAATTTAGAAAGATGGTAACGATAACCTTATATGCAAAACAGAAAAAGAAACACAGAAGTACAGAACAGACTTTTGAACTCCGTGGGAGAAGGTGAGGGTGGGATGTTTCAAAAGAACAGCATGTATATTATCTATGGTGAATCAGATCACTAGCCCAGGTGGGATGCATGAGACGAGTGCTCGGGCCTGGTGCACTGGGAGGACCCAGAGAAGTCGGGTGGAGAGGGAGGTGGGAGGGGGGATCGGGATGGGGAATACATGTAACTCAATGGCTGATTCGTGTCAATGTATGACAAAACCCACTGAAATGTTGTGAAGTAATTGGCCTCCAACTAATAAAATAAAATTAAAAAAAAAAAAAAAGAAGAAGAAGAAGTATATCTTGTTATTTTTTAAAATCTCAATTTAACAGTAATGTAATATTCCATAATGCAGTTGTACCATGATTTATTTTACTCATGGACATTTACATTATCATCATCTATCTCATACAGAACTTTAATAAATGTCCTTGTAAATCTATCTTTTACATATGTTACATATGTATGAACATATCTGTTATATCTATAGTTAAAACTTCTAAAATAAAATTAAACCAAAAGATATGTGCACATTTTAAAATTTAACAAGGATTGCAAAGTTGCTCTCTGCTATGGTCATGCTGATTTTACTTCATATTGCTGACTGTCTCCCTACTCTTTAGCTGACACTGGTTTTCTTGGACTTTTCATTTTTTGTTATTTTAGTAAGTAAAGAGTGTTATTGTACTTTAATTTTCATGTCCCTCGTCCTTAGATATAACAAACATGTTCAAATTTTTTCTGCTCATATATCTTTAAGACCATTTAGCTTTTGTTTTTAACTCTAGGAACTTTAGAATTATGTCATTTAATCATTAAAAAAACACAACTGTTTTGTTTTTGTTTGTAACTGTATGTTATAGAGTAATGAGTGCTTTGTCTCACATGTTGAAAAAATTCCTCAGTTAACAATTGTCTTTTAATTTATGATACCTATTTATATACACAATTTCTCTTTTACTTATATAGAGTCAGAGTCATCCTTCTTCTTTAAATAATTGGAATGTCATAATTAGTTTTCCCTACTCTAAAGCGACTTCCCTATGGCTCAGTGGTAAAGAATCTGACTGCAACAGAAGACAAAGGAGACACTGCTTCAATCACTCAGTCAGGTAGAGCCCCTGAAGGAGGAAATGCAACCCACTTCAGTATTCTAGTATTCTTGCCTGAAAAATCCCATGGACAGAGGAACCTCGCTGGCTAAAGGGTCACAAAGGGTCCAAAAGGTCCAAAGGGTCACAAAGAGTCAGACATGACTGAGGATATGGTAACATAACCATCCCTACTCTGAGGATACTAAATGTTACCGAATCTTATAAGATTACTAGGTAAAAATATCGCCCATTTAATCTTTGAGTATTTTTATGACTTTTTATGTATATATCGTATATGTATCTATCTAGAATTAATTTTAGTAAAATAATGAATGTAGAGGTTTAAATATATATTTTATATATGTGTGTATATATATATATATTTCCTTCAAAGTTCTTTTCTATTACTGACTTGACTTGTCATCCTCATTAATTATTTTAAAACCTGCATTTACTTGAGACCTTTCTGAGTTCACTATTTTTCATTACTATTTTCTTATTCTTGACTATTTTTAAGCATAGAAAGTCTTCTACCTCTGACAAGATTTTTTAATTACCTCTACTTTTGTTGTATTTATTATCTTATTTTTAATTACATTTAGCTCTTCTCCAGTGAAACTGTATTTCAAACAATTTGAGATTTCCTAGACATTCCTCTTATTAATGTGCTGGTCTCATTTTCTTTCCTCTAGAGATGAAATTTACCAAGTTCATCAATTATTTTTCTTCCTCAGGATTTTCTCTTTCTTTCGCTCAGAATTACCTTAACAGAATATATTTATCAGGAATTCTTAAGAGTTTCTTGGGCATAATCAGTCCTTAGCATTTATTCCCAAACTTGACACTATATTTGTTTCCATCTGTTATAAGGATGTCATAATGGTTACCTATATGTGATGGGTCTTTAGGAAACTGGGATGGTCAAGAAGCAACAGTTAGAATCATACATGTAACAATGGATTGGTTCAAAATTGGGAAAGGAGTATATTAAGGCTGTATTATTGTCACCCTGCTCATTTAACTTACATGCAGAGTATATCATGTGAACTGCTGGGCTGGATGAAGCACAACCTGGAATCAAGATCACTGAGAACAATATTAATAACCTCAGATATGCAGATGACATCACACTTAGGGCAGAAAATGAAAAGGAACTAAAGAGCCTCTTGATGAAAGTAAAAGAGAAGGGTGAAAAAGCTGGCTTAAAAATGAAGATCATGGCATCCAGTCTCATCCCTTCATGGCAAATAGATGGGGAAACAATGGAAAGAGTGATAGGCTTTATTTTTTTGGGCTCCAAGATCACTGCAGATGGTGACTGCAGCCATGAAATTTAAAGACACTTGCTCTTTGGAAAACAAGCTATGACCAATCTAGATAGCATATTAAAAAGTAGAGATGTTACTTTGCCGACAAAAGTCCATCTAGTCAAAGCTATGGCTTTTCCTGTAGTCATGTATGGATGTGAGAGTTAGATTATAAAGAAAGCTGAGCACTAAAGAGTTGATGCTTTTGAACTGCGGTGTTGGAGAAGACTCCTGAGAGTCCCTTGGACTGCAAGGAGAGCAAACCAGTCAATCCTTAAGGAAATTAATCTTCAATATTCATTGTAAGAACTGATGCTAAAGCTGAAGCTCCAACACTTTGGTTACCTGATGGCAAGAGTTGACTCATTAGAAAAGACCTTGATGCTAGGAAAGATTGAGGAGACAAGAGGAGAGGGGGTGACAGAGGATGAGATGGTTGGGTGGCATCACTGATTCAAAGGACATGAATTTTGAGCAAGCTCCAGGAGTTGGTGATGGACAGAGAAGCCTGGTATGCTGCAGTCCATGGGGTCACAAAGAGTCAGACATGACTGAACTGAATTGAATATGTGATGGGTCTTTAGGAAACTTGGATGGGGTGGGGGTTGCCAGGGCATCTGTTCTTATAGGGATATTCTGTTTAGAATTCTGGTTAAGACATTTTGAAAAAGTTACTCTTTCTGAATTTACCAGAACTTTCAATGTGAAATCAAATCAAATGTTTGATTTTTCTAAGTTTCGGGTTGGCCAAAATGTTCATTTGGGTTTTTCCATAACATCATGCAGAAAATCCCAAATGAACCTTTGACCAATCCAATATAAATGTGTAAATACATTATATTTATTTTATTTATATTTTATTATATTCATATAAATATTATATTAATATGGATCAAGCCTCATGGTTAGTCATTTACAAAAGACACATTTATTCCTTAAAGCATGACTGTTAAGCCTCAGAAATACTGCTCAAGTATATTATTTTTCAATCAAAGAAATATTCAAATTCTGTTTGCTGTCTCATTTATGTCTCTTTTAAAAATATTTCCCACACCCATGAGAGATACTGGAAGGATGGAGGGACACATGTTTATTCTTTGTCTCTCTTTTCCTTGGCTTCATGCAACCCACATGTCTTAAGTTATGTCTGCTACTTGAGTGAATCAATTTATAGTGCAAATGACTATATTTGAATGTTTTTGTATTAGCCTTGTGTATAAATGGACCCAACAATTCCTGGCATGTAGAAGTCACCCATTCACTCACTGGCAAACAAATCATTCCTCCATTCAGGAAGTACTTGTTAAACATCTACCATGTCAATAAAAATGAGCAATAGATTTCAACCAGCATTTCACAGAAAAGGAAACATGATAAACCAATAAACCAATGAAAGTAGTTCACCTTCATTTGTAATCAGGATAATGCAAATTAAAACTATGGTGAGCCATCACTTTGTACCCCTGAGGTTAGCTAAAGTTAAAAATCTAATAATATCAAGTATTGACAGTGATGTCGAGCAGGATTGGCAAATTCCAGCTCATGGTCCAAATCTGGACTGCCACCTGCCTTTGTACAACCCATAAGTCAAGATGGTTTTTACATATTTTAATGAAAAGTATATAAAGTATATATAAAGTATAAAAAGACTTCCATGGAGAATAGTTGCTCAATTTTGCCACTTGGTGTTAAAGCCTAACATATTTATTATGTGGCTCTTTACAGAAAAAGTTTGCTGACCCCTGATATGGAGCATAAGAATATAATTTCCTTGTACTGCTGGTAAGAGTGAAAATGACACAACTTTGGTAAACAATTTTATGTATCTAGCGAGATGAACAGTTGCAAACCCGAGCAACCTAGCAGTACCCTAGAGAACACTTGCCTACTTGAACAACACTGTGTACAACTGGGGGAAAAAATGGAACAAATTCAAATGTCCACCAAGCACAGAATGGGAAAATAAACTGGAATACAACACATGGAGAATGCTGCTATTGACACCAACATGGATGACTCTCACAAAAAAGGCAAGCAAAAATACAAGTTTTAGTCTGTCTACCAGGAATATGTGAGACACGTTTAATTTAAAATTTTCTAGTAGCCGTGTTAGAAACACAAACTGATAAAATTAATTTTAGCCATGTATTTCAATCTAATATATCTACAGCTATTATTCCAACATATAGTCAATAATATAAAATACTGATATATGACATTTTTGATCCTGAATCCTCAAAATCTGGTGTGCAAATGTATAGGGCATCTCAGCTTGGACGAGACACTTTTAAAGTGCTAGTAATAACATGTGGCTATTAGCCATCATATTGAACAGCCCAGTTTGAGAAGTTGAAAACAGTAAATTCTATTTATATTCCATCATTCAAAGTAAACAAAACTAAATTTTATATTATTTAGGGATATATGTGGAGAAGGCAATGGCACCCCACTCCAGTACTCTTGCCTGGAAAATCCCACGGATGGAGGAGCCTGGTAGGCTGCGGTCCATGGGGTCGCTAAGAGTTGGACGCGACTGAGCAACTTCGCTTTCACTTTTCACTTTCACACATTGGAGAAGGAAATGGCAACCCACTCCAGTGTTCTTGCCTGGAGAATCCCAGGGACGGGGGAGCTGGGTGGGCTGCCGTCTATGGGATCACACAGAGTCAGATGTGACTGAAGTGACTTAACAGCAGCAGCAGCAGCAGGGATATATGATATGAGGTCATATCTACATCACTACAAAGAAAAGTGATGGAGTGATCACTCCAAGACCCATGTGATTCTGATGTCTGGTTTGGAGGGGCTGAGATGGAGGACTGATTCTGGGGGACTCAAACATGCTGATAATATTCCATCTTGTAAGTTTGATAGTGTATGCATGATGCTTGTTTTTTGTTTTTTTAAATTATGTCATTTTTATTAGTTTGCCACTAGTCAATCTTTATAAGACATTACAAATAAATTCCTGTATCAGTAGCTTGCCTCAGAGATAAGTTGTAATACAATCTCTTGTGTAAAACTTTTTGATCAGTAGAACAGAATGCAAATAGAGACAAGTTGGTATCTATTATTGTTTGCTATAATTTTTATAATTGGAAGGTCCATATGTGCAGAAGTCGCCACAAGGTAGAGACTTTAAATAGAGAGAACTGAGCAATACAAGAGAATGTAAACTGTTAGTTGATACCCACAGAACAGAACAGGAGAAATGGGGGAAAAAAAATCAATGAGGAGGAAAGAAATCTACATAAGTGGCAACAGAGACATGTGGAAGTCTTGGAGGGTGACCAGCTGTTGCATCTCTGAGATTTGTCAAAAAAGACTTGCGGGGGAGAGTCAATTGACAAGAAGCTGTCACGGAGGGCTGGTGGGGAGTGGGGAGGTGAGATCCTCAGGGGTGGGATGGAGAGCAGTGAACTATACTGGGAAAGAGCCCCGGGCAGATGCAGTGCTTGAAACGGGTCCTAATCTGCTGCACAGACTGTCTACACACAGCGAGTTGCAATTGGCAGCAGGAGCACGTGCTTGGCAGAGGCGAGGCGGCTTCTTTTTCTGGCTCTGCATCTTTCCCATTTTACCATCTTCAGTGATTGACTTGAGGCAGAAGAGCTGAGCGCTCTGCATTGTATTTCTTTTGCTATTAAGATGTGGTGATGAGAAAACTAGAGTGTGTACAGCCTGAAACAGGAGTAGAGAGCTGTGTGGATACCAAGTGGGCTCCTTCCAGGACCTGTCTCTGTGTGGGCAGGAAGAGCCATAGTTTCAAGACTGCCCAGGTCTTCCCAAATAATCTGCCACAGAAGTGTTCAAAAGATGATAGAAAATGGTGTCCCTTTGGAAGATCGCGTGTCCATAAAGCTACTAACCCTGTAGAAACTGGGTTAAATTTCATTTCAGTCTGTGATTTGAGAAAACACCGGAGACCATGTTAAAAGAAAAGCAGTAGAAATATATAGAAGTAGAAATATTTTTTTGATGTTCACTCTTACCCACACATGATAAAGAATACTTAAAATCTATGCAAAAAATAAATAAAATATATGGAAAACTGTTTATAGATAGGGTTTGGGGGTTCCTTGGGAATATTCAGAGAGTCTGCAAAGCAACTGACCCCACAGTTTAGCACTAAGCTCCCCCAAGCAAGCTCATTTCTGCTTCTTGTGTTCCCCCACAGAGGCTAGGAAAGCCTTTGGATCAAGTTAGGCACTGAGCAAGAGTTGATAGTACACCTACATAAGCATGAATGCTCATGAACAATCACCTGGCACATT
Source organism: Muntiacus reevesi (assembly GCF_963930625.1). Lineage (NCBI taxonomy): Eukaryota > Metazoa > Chordata > Mammalia > Artiodactyla > Cervidae > Muntiacus > Muntiacus reevesi. The sequence continues at coordinate 144,387,925 of NC_089249.1, read as the reverse complement.
TGATAATCCCTACTGCCTGCCACCAGAAAGTTGCTTTAGATGTATGATTTCACTTGACTTCAGAACATGCCTGACAGAAAGAAACCACATTCTCCAATTCATAGATGAGCAGACTGGACTCAGAGAGGAGTGCCTTGCCCCAGTAAGATGCTGAACTGGGATTTGAACTCTTTTTTAACCCATCAAAGTTCACATTTGTCCCACTGTATCATGCTATTAACTCAATGTATTGAACATATTGCTGGTTATTATATACAATTAATTCTTACAACCATTCTGAAGGAAATATACTTGGAATAGTATCCTTACTGTGTTAGATAATGAGGATGAGAGGAGTTATTTTTAAAAGCTAGTTTTCTGTGGAGGCAAAGACAATTATTTAATAAGGACACAGTTATTAAAGATTTACAACATGACAGATGATAGTCTAAGTGCTTTAGCATGCATTTACATATTCATCCCCAGAACAATTTTTTTAGATAGGTATGGTCCCTTGGACTGCAAGGAGATTGAACCGTCAGTCCTAAAGGAAATCAGTCCTGAATAGTCATTGGAAGGAATGATGCTGAAGCTGAAATTCCAATGCTTCGGCCACCTGATACAATGAACTGACTTATTGGAAAAGACCCTGATGCTGGGAAAGATTGAAGGCAAGAGGAGAAGGGGATGACTGAGGATGAGATGGTTGGATGGCATCACTGACTCGATGGACACGAATTTGAGCAAGCTTCAGGAGTTGGTGATGGACAGGGAAGCCTGGTACACTGCAGTCCATGGGGTTGCAAAGAGTCGGACACGACTGAGTGGATGAACTGAACTGATAGTTATTATTTCTACTTCTCAGATGAGGAGAGAGAAGCACAGAAAGGTTAAATGGCTTAACCGATGTCATCCAGAGAGTGAAAAGAACTGAATCAAACTTTAATGGTGGGACTCCATTAACCCAAGTCCATACCACATCACTATACCTAATATAGGCCAAATACTCAGGTGAGGAAGTGACCTTGATGCTTGAATAAAGAGATCTTACATTAATACCCTTCCTTTTACTTCCTTTCTTACATAGTTTTCTTTCCTAAACCCATCTATGTACAATGAGGGATGCAGAAGGAAAAGAAGAGATGTAAATAGGACCCACTGGTTTGATTTCTCTGTGTCCCTTCTTCTCCAGAATGATTGGTCTAAGGCAGTCATGGCAATTCTAATTCTGACAAATAAAGTGTAAGAGGAAGTCTGTTGGGGTTACTCCTGAGAGAAGATTCTGCTCTCTCTATAAATATCATTCTTTTCCTCTGTATATAGTTATATGTGGATGTGATGCCTGGGATTGTGGTAAACCTCTTGTTACCAGTGTGAGAATGAAACAGCCCTGAGGATGGTAGAGCCAAGAGATGGAAAGAATCTTATACAGTCTGGACCTTAATGACATTCTTGAATCACTAAAATAACCAGAAGAGTCTTTCCTACCTCAAGACTTCTCTTATGGGAAATAATAGCAACTGTCCTTTGAGCTATGTTGAGAGGAGCTGCCTATTACTTGCAGCCTTAAATATCCTGACTGAAACACAGGCTATTCTCTAGTAGATGTTGGAGTCTGGAATGATAAATTAGGCTTGAAGGAAAGTGAAAGTGTTAGTCACTCAGTCATGTCTGACTCTTTGCGACCCCATGGACTGTGGCCCACCAGTTTCCTCTGTCCATGGAATTATCCAGACAAGAATACTTGCAGTGGGTTGCCATTCCCGTCATGAGGGGATCTTCCTGACCCGGGGATCAGCTGGGTCTCCTGCACTGCAGCCAGATTCTTTACCATCTGAGCCACCAGGAAAGCCCAAGCCAGAAGAAAAATCACTCTTATTGTAAATTGGAGTGATCTGCTTCAGGCAGTATGTATCTTCCTATCATGTAAGTGTTGACCAGGAGGTTGGGCTACTGTTTGCAGAGGAAATACATTTAATACAAGAGTTTGGACCAAATTATGGCTTCCAACTCTAGGTTATCATTCTTCCATAGGCAATATAAATAAAATTTGCAAGTTTTTATAATTTAGAGTTACCAGAAACAAATATACATTTTTAAGAAATAGGATAATCCATATGTCATAATTTTAAAACAGCCAGTTTTTATATTCATATAATAACAAAGATTTTAAATAAATAAGCTGTGAGGTCCTACATAGGATCCTATTAATGTGAGAGCAGTAGGATTTCCCAGGTCAGTTAAATTTCTTTCTTCCCCTTGACTCCACTTGATGTTCTCACCAAAATCCCTTTTTAAAAATACTAGTGCTGTGTTTTAACTCCTTCCTTTTTCTTCTTGGCAAAGCAAAGCTAAATTCCTGACATCCTTCCTTCCTGAACCCAAGTAACTCTCTGGCTTCTGCACACATATACACATGTATGCCAATTACTATCTGCATATTAGACTGATATGGGTTGGATTCCATACTAGAAATAATAGCCGCATATCTGAAAGCACACATGGGTCTGGTCTACTCACATCACATATTTCATCTTTAGATCATCCCTGTAACCTCTCAGTTCAGAGAAGAGCTGTCACTTGAAAAGACCCTGATGCTAGGAAAGATTGGGGGCAGGAGGAGAAGGGGACAACAGAGGATGGGATGGTTGGATGGCATCACTGACTCAATGGACATGAGTTTGGATAAACTCTAGGAGTTGGTGATGGACAGGGAGGCCTGTGGTTCATGGGATCACAAAGAGTCAGACATGACTGAGCAACTGAACTGAACTTAACTGTAACCTCCCAAGTTTAATTTGCCTATTTTCAGGCTTGCAACAGCTACTTATTCATCTGGTACCCTGATCCACTGTAAGATTTCTATTACTGTGAGAAAGTGCTTCCCAAGATTGATCAGACGTCTGTAGTTATTTTTTTTTTCTCTCCATTGGTCTCAGTTCTTTTACTTGCAAGGCCATATTGAATAAGAACACTCTCAGATGACAGCCTTGGGCATGAAATATAGAAAGAAAAGCTCTTTTCTGTCCCCTTAAATATTCACTTCTTCCAGATAAACATCACTAAGTCCTTCAAACACACTGTAGAGGACATTGTTTGGAAATTATCTTTTTTTTAATTTTTTATGAGTACAGTCTGATTTATATCAACATCCCTCTGAAAGTGAAATTTCAAGGCTGAACACAGTTTGTCCCGAGCTCAAATTCTATATACTTGGGATATGTTTTGTGCTAGACTTTCTATGGCAGGATGGCAAATCCCAGCTGTATGTTTGGTTGGCCTCAGTTGAATTCAGCCAGTGAAAATGGCTGGAGGGAAATCAGAATGTAGAAGGACTCTGTGGGTCCCCCATCCAGATCTTGTTCATGGGCAGGGCTCCCACTGGGCATCTGTAAGGGTTAGTTTCTCATGACTTACTGTTGCTCCTTTCTGCAGAGCTTCATGCTTGGCTGAATGAAAAGTCATCTAGTATAAAATCTTCCATTCCACCCAGTGGTTACCCAACATCCACTAGCTTGCTAATATGGCAGACTGAGTCTCAAGGTGGGATCAACTTTCATGTTCCAGATTAGAGTGAAGTTAGAGGCCACCAGATCCTTCAACTCCTCTTCAGCCTCATCCTGCTCCCCAAATTCTCTTTCTCCTGGGAGAAAGCCTTCAATCAACCAAGAGTATCCAGATCACTATATTGGGCTCTGCTTCTAAGAAAAGCAACCTAAGACAAAGCGCTTCTTCTCTGCTTCCACCTTGTCTCAGCACCACCTCTCAGGCAGAAGTGGTGTCTCCCCATGATTCCAGCTGTCACTGGGATCAGTATTTCCATTTTCTCCTCTTATTCCTTCAGCCCTGTAGGTGATAATGGTTTTCTTGATGTTGCTATTCTCTGGGTCCCGTATACCCCTTGTTTATTTCTTTAACTGTGCCCACATCTCTGCAAGTAGTCTTTTAATAGATCCCCTTCATTGGAACCATCTGTAGTTAATTGGCTTCCAGCTAGGGTCCTGCCTAACACAGCTGGCTAATTCACATGCACTTGGAAGAGTCATTTTATGATGTTTTATGAAATACGGTATGCCTCAATTCTTCTTTAATTATAAGGTAATTATAATTTAATTATAATTTATAATTATAATTAAATTATAATTATAATTTATAACTTTTTCTCCACATTTTGAACCTAGATTGCCTTGTGCCTTTCTCTGACCAATAAGAGGTTAGCAAGCTGGGACTTGAAAAGTGCTTGCTTGTACACTGGGGCTTACACTATATTGCTCTTTGGGGCTCTGTGAATGGTTTAAACTAGCCTGCTGGATGGCAAAAGACATGTAGTCCAGTCACTCACCACTCTAGCCTTCTGCATGCTAACTGCTAGACATGTGAGTAAGGATATCCTGAACCAACTAGCTACTGGCCAATCCCCCAGTTGAGGGCAGATGCACACGCAGGCATCAGCATGCTTGGTCCAGACCAGAAGAACCACCCTGCTGAGCCATAGATTCAGATAAATAAATAAATGTCTTTTGCTATTCTAAATCACTATTTTTAGGGTTGTGTGTAAGGCAGCAAAATCTGATACATCTTTGGTTGATACCAAATAAATCTTAAAGCTGAACATACTATGGATAGACAGCATTCAATTATTGTCAGCAACATCAGGGTCTTTCTCAGCTACAAGGTCACCTCACCCAAGGTTGCACTCTTCCCAGTATACTTCACATCTAGTGATTGAGCAAATCAGGAGCATATGGTAGGTCAGTTCCTTCTGTACACACATAGAGCAATTCCAACAGGCAATATTTATTCTGGATCTTCTATTGGGTTGGCTTAGGCCTTTAGTCATTTTAGGCAAAAACAAAAGAAAGAAAAATAATTATGAGAAAATGATCAACCTAATGTCCAGAAAAAACTCTGGAAAGATACATACCAAAATGTTCATTTCCCACATCGTAACTTTACATCATTTCTTCCCCATGTGCAGCATGCCATTCAATCTGAGCTCCTTTCTCTTTCTCACCAAGCTTCTTTCTGCTTCCTAACATACAACAGAGCAGGAAGCTCTATCCATGACTCTCTTCATGGCTGTCTCACTCTCATAGTCATCTTTCACTCAGACTGAAGTCTCCTCAGAACCTCATCCTGTGCACCTTACCTGATGCGTTATTACTCTCCTAAACACCACCTTATTTATTGTCGTCGCACTTTTTATCACAATTTACAATCGACTCTTTTCTTTGCTTACACAGTTTCTCTCTGCTGAAACAAATTCTCCAAAAGCAACTTTGCCTGTAATTTATTGCTGATACCCACTGCCTAGCAAATTATCAGTACAAAGTAGACATTCAGTGAATACTTTTGCAAGAAAAAGTTTTTTGTCTGGTAGTATTTTAGTTAATTACATTGTTTTGGAGGACATTCTATGTTCTTCAAATTTTCTAAAGTGGGTAGATGTTATTTTTATAATCCAAAACAACAAAGATTTTGAACAATATTGAATGAGCAAATACATTATGAGATCCTGCTCTCAAAAAAAAAGAAGTCTCCTGAATATTATGTAAGGAGAAATTTGTACACTTGGAAGGGAAAGAAATCATTATGCCCTGTGGCTTATACTGTGCCCAATAGGAATGACAAGGGCAGTTACACCCGTCTTCTAATTTCATGACTGCCTGTCCGTTCCTCTGAGTCTTCTTTGGGGGCCAATGAGGCAAATAGTTTGGGAGAAGTAAAGATTCCATTGCTTAATGTATGTTTGATATATACATATTTTGACAAAAAGAGTTTCCTAAAACTGGGAAAGTCACTGACAACTGAAGGGGTGTGTCTCCTTTTATTAAATTAGGCAAAATCAGTGTTTGTCTGTTCTCAAAGGACAGCTCCAAGAGCCAGTTTAAACTTTATGATGGAGTGAGTATTTAGTTGTGGTCTGCACAGAGGAGACAAAGCTGATGATATACACTAGGTGCCTACTTCATGACTTTTTAAAAATCATTTAGAGTGTTCATCCACATTTTACATACATGTTACTTGACTTGGAGCAATTAAGTAATTTACCTGAAAGTAATTTACCTTTTATACTAAAAGCCAACAACCAGAATTGGAAAACAAAACTGTCTTAGACTTCACAATTGGCATTGTTTCCATTGCATTTTCCTCCTCCACAGAAGGGATCAGCCTACTGATGATTCTGAAAGTTTTTCAAGCCACTTTAAGAGTTTTCATTTCACATTGAAAGCTTTATCTGAATTTTCCACTGAAGACCTCAGCCTATGGATGGTGCTATACATTTGGTCATTCCTCTCTTCTCCAATTTCATATCTTTAAAAAATCCACTTCTGTAATTAATTGTATTCATGCACCATGGCACAGCCTGCAAGCATTTTAGCCATAGCTGAGTATTTATAGATGTTCATTAATTAAAATTGTCCTCAAATGAGATTTAATGCACTCATGATCCACACTTCCCTGAGAGTTCTGTTTTAAGACTTTCTTATTGAAAAAAAAAAAAAAAAGAAGATAGAAGGGCTTTTTGGAAAGGCACCATCAGCGACTTGAAGTTCCAATTAGCATAAAAAGCCAAATGAACACAGTATAAATGCCATCATAGAGAATCTTGATGAGGGTAAATCTCATAGGATACTAAAAGCATTTATTAATGATGACAAAACCCTTTTGATTTGACATAAAATGCCATTTGCTTCATAGGGCCATCTTGCCAGCTGAAATTTGTTGAGTGAAATTTCATCTAAGCATAATGGGACTTGGTTGGAGCCCAAAGTTAAAGTGGGAATGTGGGTTTCGGAAACAGGTTTTGTCTGAGATTTCAGACACAACACTGGAGCAGACAGTCAAATCAGCCCTGGGAGTTCATTTGAGAATGTACTGGAAAGTCATAAATCTGCTGAGCTCCAGAAGCAAGGCGGAGTCAGTATCCAGGAGTAAGTGTGAATTGAAGACAAAAATCTGAGGATCTGGCACACACAAAAATTACCTCCTGAGTTTCCCGTAGGCATTTGCCACTGCTTTAGCCAGATTTCATTGGCCTAGTTATGTGGTAGAACAAGGCAAAACTTTGTTGCTAGAGATACCCTATTGCTTTTATAAAGTGGCTGGTAGGAAGTCTTCAAAACATCAGATCTTTTCTCCCTTTGTTTTTAGGTTCTGTGTGGCCTGTTCCTTCCTGTCTCTCCAGCTTCATCCTGAACCATACACTCCTCTCCCCTCTCTATTTCAATCATAATGTTCCTGATTTTTACTTCTTTCTACTCTCAGATTTACTTGTAACAGTCTTCCTTTCCTACTTCATCTACTTAACTCCTCACCCATTCTTTGGATTTCAGCTCACATAGTATCATCTTCTATTCAATGCAAGAGATCATGTTGATCAAGGATAGCTTTGCTTCTATTCAAAACACACAAAAGGTGGTAGATAAAATACAACAATTCTTTTAATAATGCATGCTTAAGATTGTACTTTCCTAACTGTAAGTAACAAGGAGGAGTTTCAAAGCCATGGCCACAAGTTTGAATTAAAGCTCAGCAGCTCATGGGTGGACCAGGACTCCACATTCATGTGCAGGGCTGAGTTGGCTTCCCTTCCTTCTCATCCTCTTTCTCTCTCCTTCCCTTTCTGAACAGTTTGCCCTTGTATGTATGAGATGGAAACCAAACAGGTAAGGGAAATATGCTCAACTGGTAAAAAGGACATTGACTTGGTAACCAGAGAGGGGGATCTGAGCCCAAGCAGAGTGAGGGGTGTATTTGATGATAGCTATTGAATCCTGAGAGGGTGAAGAGTGTCATGTGAGGAGGCTGACTCTGCAGAGGAGTCCAGAGCTTGAGTCAGGTGAGGATGGAGTCTGCATGTGGAAACACCTCTGTAGAGGGTCAGACGCTAAGGAGGATAAGGAAGTCATCTCAACTGGGGGTGGAGATAGGCTTTTATAGGGTGTTCAAGCCAAAGTAGGCTAGGAAGGCCATATCTGAGAGAGTCGATTCCTAGGCAGGTTGATAAGAAGTCTAGGGGTCCCCAAGGAGAAAGGGGTCTGGAATTCTCAAGGAGGAAGAAAGGACAATTTTTTTTTCCCTCTACATTCCTTAGGATTATATAACAATAATGTATCCTGCATGAGGATAGTCTCTGGAAAAAACCTTCTGGCTAATCCTGTTATCTCAAAATGTAAATTATAGGAGTAGGTCTGGTGAGGTCTTCACAACCTCCAGACATTCTTTTGATTCATTGTAATAACTAATTTGAGAGTATTTAATTCCAGTGCTAGGACTAGCAAGGGGGTACTCTTTCTACCCCCTTCTGATGTCTATGTCAGAAGCTTTCTCTATCTCCTTTATACTTTAATAAAATTTTATTACACAAAAGCTCTGAGCGATCCAGCCTCGTCTTTGGCCCCAAATTGAATTCTTCTCCTCTGGAGGCCAAAAACCCCGGCGTCTTTGCGTGATTCAGCAACAACCTTTCATATCCTTGGGAGGAGACACAGACTAGGGAGCTGGAATCTGAGTGTGGTGAAGAGGATGTCTATGCACACAAGAGTACAGCCTGGGGTGTGATGTCAGAGCCCAAGCATGATGAGGAGGGTGTTTCTTCAGAGAATCAGCCTTGTATGGAGTGTGGAGAGTTCCAAGCATAGAAAGTAATAAAATAGAATGGGCCATTTGTTGTTGGATTGGAAATGAATTTATCAATGTGAATTCATAATTTTCACTATGTACAGACATAATAATAGATATGTAAAAGCATTCCAATTTATCATTTTAAAGCATTTGGGCCAGTAAAAGAAAATAACAAAAGATAAAAATAAATCAACAAAGAAAGGGTTAGGATATTAGTGTTTTAGATGGGTCAGAGCTAACTGAGCTTACTGCCTAATGCTGGGAGCCAAGAAGGTTTGCCAAGTTCATTAAATGGAAATTAGAAACATCTCAACAACTATCCCAGGATTGTGGCTCCAAATGAGGCAAACCACACTAAGCCATGGAATAGAGAGAATTACCTGTAAGAAAATTGATTGTTAGTCTGTACTGTGCCTGGCCTTGTGGTCTAAATTCAGATAAGAAATGCACTGGGGGAACTTCAGATAGAGAAATGAAATGCTAGCAGTCAAATCTCTTGCAATACACTACTGTATCTTCTATCCATTCACATTCCCTGTGATTATCAAATCCTTCCTCCCTTGACAAATCTACACTCCCTCATTTCCTATCATCATCCTATATATTCAGATACTCTGAGAACCAAGTTCTCAACTATTACTAGGTTCCTGGGAATTTAGATCCAATTAGAATTTCAGAAGGGAGAGTTTGGAGTTAGTTATGTGGATTTGAAGATGTCAGTGGAAATTCAAGTGGACTTCCACTGACAGATGGAAAAATGAGAGGATGGTGGCCAAGACTAGAGTTATGTAGGTCAGGGCAATATTCCAGAGAGGGAATGAAAGATGATGATATCGATGGTGATGTTGGTAAATATTTGGTAAATATGGTGATGTTGGCAATGATGATGATGGTAAATATTTATTTTGTTCTCTTTGTACTCATTCTGCTAAATGACTCGTGTGTACTATCTCATTTAATCTTCACATTAAAGCTATAAGAGGCATGTATGTTCCACTTTGCAGATGGGGAAATTGGAAGACTGAGAAATTAGTAACTTTCTCAACTGTTCATAGTTGATAAGTAATAGAATCAATATTTGGATGGTTAGAGTCTAGACTCTAGTTTCTTGTCTATACTTTCAAAGCATTTTGCATGTAATATTTTTAAAGGACAAGCAGAGAAGAAATTATCTCAGGGCCAAAGACTACATGTAAGGAGGAAGAACAGAAAGAAGAACTGGCAAAACAGACAAAGAAGGAGCAAACAGTTTGACAGGAGGGGAACTAGAGAAACTAAAGCAGAAATGTAAGAAGAATGATTGTAAGAAATGGAGGTTTTAGAAAGAGCCCACAGAAAAAAAAAAAAAAGAAAAAGAAAGAGCCCACAGGTTGGATGATTAAGTACCAGAGATGATCTCAGAGACAATCATTTCAGCATACAATTTCATGTATTCAAGTCAGCTACCTACACTTACTCTCTCTTTCCTTCTTTTCATCTCTTAAAGCAGTCTTCAAGTCAAAATAAGCTTAGGCCTGGAACTAAAATCTGTACATTCTGCTCCTTAGCTTTGGAAAGGTACCATCAGTAATTATGAGGGTGGGGAAGTAGGACTGAGATGTTGATATCTAAGTCCTAAATTCCAAAATAACCTTCAGAATGAAGCTCCGGAAAAGCATTTTCTCTAAGCCTCTATGGCAAAGTATATCAGTGGAAAAAGTCATATTTTCTACAGTGAAGGAAAAAGGTTGATTGATTTTCTCTGTCTCTCTTTCCTCCCCTACCATACATACATAGACACACCCACACACTTACAAAAGAATGAAGTACTCTTCCAGGTTCTTAAATATACTCAAGAAACACTATGATTTATAGTTTGCTTCTACTTCCAATTGATGTAATAATAATTCTGGCCCAAACTTTATGAAATTAATCACTTCCCTAATCTCTTTGACATAGTACAATTTCACATAAACTTGTGATTCATCAGAACAGAGACTAAATTCTCTCAGAGTCTTACTCCTTCCTTTCACCTATTTGCTGTTGTTCAGTCATCAGTCATGTCTGACTCTTTGCGACCCCATGGACTGCAGTATGCTGGGCTTCCCTGTCCTTCACAATCTCCCGGAGTTTGCTCAAACTCATGTCCATTGAGTCAGTGATGTCATCCAACCATCTCATCCTCTGTCATCCCCCTCTCCTACTGCCTTCAGTATTTCCCAGCAACAGGGTTTCTAGAAGACCTTTTAGAACTAACACCCAAAAAAGATGTCGTTTTCATCATAGGGGACTGGAATGCAAAGGTACGAAGTCAAGAGATACCTGGAGTAACAGGCAAGTTTGGCCTTGGGGCACAAAATGAAGCTGGACAAAAGATAACAGAGCTTTGCCAAGAGAACGTGCTGATCAGTAAAAACTCTCTTCCAACAACACAAGAGATGACTCTACACATGAGTATAGCCAGATTGTCAATACCAAAATCAGGTTGATTATATTCTTTGCAGCCGAAGATGGAGAAGCTCTATATGGTCAACAAAAATGAGACCACAAGCTGACTGTGACTCAGATCATGAACTTCTTATTGTGAAATTCAGACTGAAATTGAAGAAAACAGGGAAAACCACTAGGCCATTCAGGTATGACCTAAATCAATTCCCTTATGATTATACAGTAGAAGTGACAAATAGATTTAAGGGATTAGATCTGATAGAATGCCTGAAGAACTCTGGATGGAGGTTCATGACATTGTATAGGAGGCAGTGATCAAAACCATCCCCAAGAAAAAGAAATTCAAAAAGGCAAAATGATTGTCCAAGGAGGCCTTTTGAGTAGCTGAGATAAGAAGAGAACTGAAAGGCAAAGGAAAAAAGGAACTGTATACCCATCTGAATGCAGAGTTCCAGAGAATAACAAGAAGAGATAAGAAAGCCTTCTTAAGTGAACAATACAAAGAAATAGAGGAAAACAATAGAATGGGAAAGACTAGAGATCTCTTCAAGAAAATTAGAGATACCAAGGGAACATTTCTTGCAAAGATAGGCACAATGAAGGACAGAAACAGTATGTCTAACAAAAGCAGAATATATTAAAAAGAGGTGGCAAGAATACACAGAAGAACCATACAAAAAAGATCTTAATGACCTGGATAAACATGATAGTGTGATCAGTCACCTAGATAGAGCCAGGTATCCTGGAGTGTGAAGCCAAGTGGGCCTTAGGAAGCATCACTATGAACAAAATTAGTGGAGGTGATGGAATTCCAAGTTTTAAATCCTAAAGGATGTTGCTGTGAAAGTGCTGCAATAAATATGCCAGCAAATTTAGAAAATTCAGCAGTGGACACAGGACTGGAAAAGGTCAGTTTTCATTCCAATCCCAAAGAAGTGCAATGCCAAAGAATGTTCAAACTACCCCACAATTGCACTCATTTCACATGCTTGAAATAAAAATTCTCCAAGCTATGCTTCAATAGTGAACATGAAGCCAGCATGAACTGAGAACTTCCATATGTACAAGCTGAATTTGCAAAAGGCAGCAGAACCAGAAACAAAATTGCCAACATTCACTGGATCATTGAAAAGGCAAGAAAATTCCAGAAAACCATCTATTTCTACTTTACTGTCTATGCAAAAGCCTTTGACTGTGTGGATCACAAAAAACTGTGGAAAATTCTTGAAGCAATGGGAATACCAAAGTACTCTCCCTCCTTCCTGCAAAACCTGTATGCAGGTCAAGAAGCAACAGTTAGAACCAAACATGGAACAAAGGACTGGTTCCAAATTGGGAAAGGAGCATGTCAAAACTGTATATTATCATCCTGCTTATTTAACTTATATGCAGAGAACATCATGTGAAATGCCAGGCTGGATGAAGCACAAGCTAGAATCAAGATTGTGGAGAGAAATATCAATAACTTCAGATATGCAGATGACACCACACTTATGGAAGAAAATGAAGAGAATTTAAAGAGCCTCTTGATGAAAGTGAAAGGAGAGTGAAAAACCTGGCTTAAAACTCAACATTCAAAAAATGAAGATCATGACATCCAGCCCCATCACTTCATGCAAATAGGTGGGGAAACAATGGTAACAGTGGCAAACTTTGTTTTCTTGGGTTCCAAAATTACTGTGGACAGTGACTGCAGCCATTAAATTAAAAGACTCCTTGGAAGAAAAGCAATGACAAACCTAAACAGCTTATTAAAAAGCAGACATTACTTTGCCTACAAAGGTCTGTATATTCAAAGCTGTAGTTTTTCCAGTAGTTATGTATGAATGTGAGAGTTGGACAATAAAAAAGGCCGCATGCTGAAGAATTTATGTCTTCAAACTGTCATGCTGGAGATAAGTCTTGAGAGTCCCTTGGACAACAAGGAGATCGAACCAATCAATCCTAAAGGAAATCAACCCTGAATATTCATTAGAAGGACTGATGCTGAAGCTCCAATACTTTGGCCACCTGATGCTACCAACGAACTCACTGGAAAAGACCCTTTACCTATACCGGGAATGAAGCTGAGTTTCTCTAAAGTGGTCATTTTAGGAAATTTGAGTTACATGGAAGTCATTTTTCCTAGAGATCTATAAATAGCTTCAGTATCCTTGTTTTCAGTACAAGTCTTTAAAATGACTTGAATTGGGGCAAAATTAGCCTTGGCCATGCCTACCTCTGTCATCCATTTAGCTTTCATTATACAGACTCTCCGGAGAAGGGAATGGCAACCCACTCCAGTACTCTTGCTTGGAAAATCCCATGGACAGAGGCCTGGTAAGTTACAGTTCACTTTCTTTCATTTTTTCTTTCATACAGACTCTCAGGAAGAAGGGGAAATCAAGTCAATGAGGTTCACAAGTAGGTCAGTCCTGGATACTTTGGTAAATTAATTACCATCCAGAAGAGGCCGCATAGTGTAAGAAACAAAACCTGGACTCAGAGCCAAAATTTCAGTAGTTAAGACTTTCCTGCCGTTCTATTCCACAGGGTATGTGCTGGGGTCATTCAACCATGATCACCTCATGGTATTGTATTTGCTTATCTGTCTTGTCCCCTGGACTGTGAGTTCCATGATGGCAAGGACTATGCTTGTTTTTCTTAGCATTAATTCTCAGCCCCAGCACAGTACCCAGCTCTCATTTAGAACACTAAGCTTTGATAAAACACAGTTAAATCAGACCTCAAAAGGATTTACCCCAAAATGGCCTGAAATGACCTCAACCAATTGTGTAAAATCAGCAGAAACTTTATCTTCTCTACCTTGAATATTCTTTTAAAAAGAGGCCACTGATATATACACTACTACATATAAAATAGATAACTAATCTGAACCTACTGTGTCCATGGAATTCTCTAGGCAAGAATACTGGAGTGGATAGCCATTCCCTTCTCAAGGAGATCTTCCCAACTCAGGGATCAAATCCATGTCTCCTGCATTGCAGGCAGATTCTTCACCATCCGAGCCATCAGGAAAGCCTACTGCATGACACAAACAGGGAACTCTACTCAACATTCTGGAATAGCCTATATGGGAAAGAATCTAAGAAAGAGTGGATATACGCATATGTATAACAGGTTCTCATTGCCGTATACCTGAAACATAACACTGTAAATCAACTCCAATAATTTTTTAAAAAGAAGTTACAAAAGATCAAAAGATTTGATAAGAATCCAATCTATTCGAAAGGGTTGTGGTGAGATTCAGTCTAGTGTTGATGAAAGAGCAGTAGATATTCTAAAATGCTACACAAATGAGAAGTCTTTTTAACTCTGTTATCAGTAATGTCTAACAGAGGATGTAGGCATTCACTAAATAATTATATCCAGCATCCTTTAAAGTTCACTCCAACTGTGAGATCCTATGAGTCTATTTTCTAACAATCATTTCAGTATGTTTGGAGTTACACCTGTCTAGGTGCTCCCACTGAAGCTTGAAGAAGAAATATCTTAAAACATTTCTTGGGAGTGAGTAAAAATCTCCCTCTCTGATGCAAGTTTATCTCTAGGAATCTCTAGAGTATTTTTGTTTAGCAGCACAATGTCATGGGTAGGAATTTTCTTGAAGATATAATAGATTGGTTTTAAAGTCATTTGTTTTCTGCTTGAAGACTTTGGTATTATCATTTATTACTTTTAAGTGTTAATTTTCTCTCCAAAAAAAAAATTAGAAAGGCTATTATAATCTACCTGCACCTAACAAAAAGTCACGTTGTTAGTAATCTATTTTATGTTGGATGGTATCTGCATTTACGGTCCAATCTTCCAACTGACTGCAAGGTATTTGTTTTCCTATCTTTATGAATAATTGAGCCTCAGAGATGTTAGGAAATTTGCTGAGGTCAACATAGCAGGAGAAGAGCATAGATTTGAACCCATGTCTGTCTCATTCCAAAACTCCTTTTTTTCTCATAATTTCAGGTTGCCTTCCTCAAAAGACTGTGGGAGAAACCAATGAGACTGTGTTTGTGGCAATATTTTCATGCTGCAAGTGCTACTTAGTTGAAAGGTATTATTGTTATTCAGGTAACAGACTTTGTTCTGGCATTTCTCACTGTGCCTGCTAACATTATAACTTTGTATGTGCATACTTCCAAAAATGATATTGGGAGGGATTGGGGGCAGGAGGAGAAGGGGACGACAGAGGATGAGATGGCTGGATGGCATCACCAACTCGATGGACATGAGTTTGAGTAAACTCCGGGAGTTGGTGATGGACAGGGAGGCCTGGTGTGCTGCAATTCATGGGGTCGCAAAGAGTCGGACACAACTGAGCGACTGAACTGAACTGAAAAGTGATATTACTTGAAGAGTAAAGTTTGCCTTCGTATGTCACTAAGTTAATGTTTTTTCATTTAAAATCAACTTTAGAAAGCTTTCCAAATATGTTATTAAACAATCTCAAGCCTCTTAACCACAAAAACATCTCCTGAGAAAGCCCCAGCCCTGGGCACCTACAATTAGGACTGGAATGGAGAAAAATGACACCAGAAATGGAGTTTCTTCAGTCCTTGTGTTCTGCATGCTCCCTAATTTTCCTCCTCTGAATCACTTTCTTTGTTTCTACAGATGGTAATCTCCCTCTGTTGGAGCTATGTAGACCAACTCGCTCCAGTCCACACATGTGCACAGGTTACCACCACCTTGATAGCTTTTACTAACCCCTGATCAAGCAAAGCTTCTCTATTTCAATTCACGTTGCTTTTGAAACTTAAGAAAAAATATTCTGCCCTCTGTAACATATAACCTCAAGACATAATGTTGATATTTGCTTAATATTTTTCTCTCTGAAACAGGATACAACTGAGACATCACCAACGATAGCCAAACACTATTACTTTAAAAAAGAAAAAAGAGATGGGTCATGTATAACGGGGGATAAACACAGATCCTAAATAATAAGCAGTTGAAATGCTTATATATTATTTTCATGTATCCATCTTTGAGCCCATTTGGTTCCTCCCTGGTATATCTTCCTTCACTTTCACCCGTTCATTCTTTATGACTTCTATCGATGATCCACTTGTGATTTTAGTATAATATCTTATACTACTGATAAATTTTAAGTATGCATATTTGTTTTATTCTGAAAGCAAGCATTAGATTTATGTATCAAATATTGTGCTCATGTGCTCAGTCATGTCTGATTCATTGAGACTCTGTGGACTGCAGCCCACCAGGCCCTTCTGCCCATGGGATTTCCTAGGCAAGAATACTGGAGTGGGTTGCCATTTCCTAATACTCCTACTCCTACTTCCCAACTAGGCTTATTATTATTTACAGCAATAACTATCTTGTTTACTTATGCCCGTTCTGACTCTTAGGGTAAAGTGATGACAGCAAAGGTCGCAACAAAGCAGAGAAAAAGAGAAAATCCCAAATTACGAACCTGGGAACTCACATAGGAACTGCTGCCCAGCTGCTCCATTTCCTTTTTGAGAGAGGGAGAGAAAACTTTCTTCATTAGTATAAACAAATAACTCTCTGAAAAAGGTCTCAAAGTTATTATAACCCTTTAGAATGTAACCAAATGGCTTCTGATTCTATCCTCCTTTGAAATAAACACCTAGATCCAAGTTGTGATAAACCTCTAACTCTCTGGAGTAGCTCACTACCTTAGGGATGCTAACCAGTCATCTTCTAACCCAGGTTGCAAGTAAGTTTTGTTCAGAAAGTATATGAACATGCCAGAAACAAGAACATTTGCCTGATTTCCTCTTAGCTGTCATTCTCACGTCCCCCCCAAACACAGTTATTCACCCTTGCTCATTGTCACCTCACACTCTCATAACTTGTTATGAAAACTGCCCAGACCTGGTCTCTACTTCCAGTCCAAACACAGTTCATGGTGTAAGGCAAATGATAAGCAAGGGTTTATCAAATAAATGAACAAATATTTAACGAACAGTTGTATTGTGTAAAAGACAATTTGATAAAGAATTTCAAGTGTCAAGCACTCTTCAAACTGTTACTCTTACAAGAGTTCTTTGAGGTAGAGCCACTCATCTTATTTTTTCCCACAGGCAAATAGATTCTTAGAGAGGAAAGGAAACGTTCTCAAGATCAGTCAGTCAGTGATGGAATTTGGATCTAGACTCAGATCTGACTCAGCAGCTCTTGTTTTTAACTGTGACTCCTTGATAGGCTCCCAGGAAACAATTCAATGCTTTAAACATGATTGGTTTCCCTAGAAATGGTCTGATAGGGAGATTCTTGTACATGGGCTTTGTCTCAAGAAAAAGGGAACTTGAGAAGGATAAGCATGGGGGGAAAAGCTAAGGATGTGTTTCTCAGCTGAAAAATAGCTTCAGCCTGATACTACAGTGAGCTCTGGGGCATGGATTTTACCACAGAGTTAGCCCCATCTTCAGGCAAGGGGCCAACCTTCTGCAGGCCCATGTCAGCCATTTATTTTCTACAGTCTTCCTCCAGATTATGAGGGGGTCTGACATCCTAGGATTCAAGGGCATTTCCCCAGGGAAAGAGACATCTCTGTGCTGTTAGCAAACAGTAGTCACAGAGCCAACAGATGGTTGTGCTGGCCTTGTAAAAGTACCAAGAGCATCCTTCCTGGAAGGACTAGGATGCAATGGTTACACCTCTTTGTGGATGGGGCTATATCTTTTGGCTTTGACTGAGTATATACTCCAGCTGCCAAATGAGTGTTGGCAGTCTTTCCTCTGGGTCAGCACAGCCTCTAGCTTTAAACTAAATTAGTTGTTTTTGCAAAAGAGGCTCTGGCTCTGAATCTTGCTGAAAATGTTGGGGCACTTTGGGCTCAGATTGCCAAAATATACACTTGGCACTTCTAGGTGAGGCATTCAAGGAAGTCTCCACCTGTACAGCCCATTGGAGCAGACTGCTCCTAGGAATGTGTTCCTCAGGCAGGAAATGGCAATTAAGCACCTGTTAACATATATAACATCAACTGTCATTGTTCAAGTCAACAAGCAATTTTTAGTCATCTGTTTAGTTTTCTTATGGAAACATCTGGGTGTCAGACAGCCCTTTAATTCATTTATAAACTAAGAAATCATCAGCTTACAACCTAAAACTTATACTATATATAAATCACTAACATGTATTGAACAAAATATTCAGTGTGGGGTGTCTTGCCTTTTTTAAACATTGTTTTTATATTACAACACCTTAGCAAAGTGGATATCATTACCTCTTTTTGACAGATGAAGAAACTAAGGCACAGAGAAGTGAAATAATTAGTCTGATAACCTACAGATAATGAATCCAGATTTTATATAAATCAGGATTATTTTCTCTAACTGTGTACACATTAGCTTCCAAAGCACAAAAAGTTTGCTTTCATTATGCATTTATTAAATCATAGGTTAGATCCTATTTGACTGTTTTCAAAACTCTGCCTGGAGGCTTTTGGTAATTTTTTTCAGGCAGGAAGGATCTAGAATATTTCAAGTACGTGCCCTATTCTTCAAGCAGTAATTGGAGTAAAATTTTTAACACCCTAATCTGATCCTGTCAACCTTATATGTAACCTTCTGGTGGTTTCCCACTGCATTCAGAATGAAATCCAGACCCTGCACACCATCTGCTAGGCACCCAGTGGTTGGGACCCTGAGGTCTCTCAAACCCATCTCATGGCATCAACATCTTGTTCTGCCCAGTCCAGCCATGCTCAGCTCCTTCCATACACTTGCTATTTGCTCTCCTTGTACCACTTTCTATCTCCATCCTTAATTCACCCTCTTCCTTAGCATCCCTTCTCAAACCCCACCTCCTCGGGGAGGCTTTTTCTGATCTCTCAAATTTGTTTAGGTGTTTTATATTCTCATAGAAACAGTATCTTTCCTTCTTGTAACTTACTGATGTGTTCTTTGACAAATAATAATTTGATTCATGCTTTATTTCTACCACTGGACCGTAAGCTTAAGGCAGGCACTGTATTTGTTGTGCTTACTTCCATATTTCCAGTACCTAGAGTGTAATAATCAATACATAGTACAATGTTGAATGAACAAGTGAGGGAATGAAATAGCGAATGAATCCCCCATCCCTCCTTCTCTACTCTGTCCTAAACATACCATTCAAGCTGATCAAAGGGTCCAAACTGTTTTTTTCTGTTGACATACATAACTCTTAAAATAGTTTTTGGGACAAGGTGGCCTGGCATGCCACACCATGGATAATGACACAGAGAGCCTTTTCCATTAGAGCAGGAATGGTAAGCAGACCTACTCCCTAAGGCCCTAGGTCCCATACACAACAGGTACTTTACAGGAGTTCCTTTCTGTGGCAGAAAATTCCATAACCATTGGAGGCAGCCCCACGAAGTACAGGGAACCCAGGTGTTGGAGCTCTGTTCCATTAGGTGAATCATCTTGGAAAAGTTTCATTACTGTTCATGGCCTCAGTTTCCTCAACTATAACATGGAATGGTGGATCTGAAAGCAGCGAGCATACTAGACGAGGGATGATCATAACTAGAAACAAAACACTGGGTCAGATAGATGTGACCCAGGGGATTTAACACTGTGTTCTGCAGAATTCTGAGATATACAGGTGCCTGAGAGGCCACTGGTGGTAAGACAAGGGTCATGGGGCAAGGAACCAAGTAGGGCTTTTCCAGGGTCCTTGCTGCCATTTCAGTAAAAGCAGATCCACTTTAATCTGTTTTATATGGAAAGGTTCTGAAGAGTATTTCATTTGAAAATATGTTTTAGCTGCTAAAAGCAGCTTGAAAGCCACTTATTTCATCTTGCAATCCTATTTTACAGGTTAGAAAACCAAACTCAGAGAAATCTCACAAAGCTAGTCAATCCAGTTACAAAACTTATTTGCCTGCCATCTCTGCCTCAATACATGCTTAGGCTTTGCAGTAAGTTTTCCCAAAGCATACTGATCATTTTGTAAAGTTCCCTTTGCTATTCTCACTCAGATGAGTAAATCAGCAGACTTGGCTTACTAGTCTTGAGTATATAACTAACTGGCTATATAGTTTTAAGCAAGATACAACTATTCTGAGTCCAAATTTCCTGTCTTAAAGAGAAGCTAATAATACCCAGATGGCCTCATGGAGAGTAGTTGTGAGGAACAGATAACAATAAAATGCAAAATTGCTTTGACTACTACCATCTTTCTTCTTTGAGCGTAAAACAATGTGCTGTCATCACTATTTAATAAGCATTTGTTAAAAGAAGGAAAAGAGAGGGTGGTACATTGGATAGGAATCCACCTGCCAAAGTGGGGAACATGGGTTTGCTCTCTTGTCAGGGAAGATTCCACATGCCATGGAGCAACTAAGCCTGTGTACCCCAAGTACTGAGACCACATGCCCTGGAGTCTGTGCTCCTCAACAAGAGAATCTCATAAAAATGGAAACACTCATAAAATGAAACTGTCACATTCCTCCATGATGAATGGGGACTCACAACCCCTGACTTTGGTCTTGTGGGTCCCAGATTCCACATGACTGATTCCAGTCCTGAAATGGTTTGCTTCACAGTCTGACTGAATGAATGCAATGCCCAAACCCTGGATTAGGAAACCCAAAATGTGGTTCAGTGAAACCTAAAATGTGTTTTGCCCCCAGACCTTTCCCTTTTATCTTTCAAGACCCATGTAATTTGATGGAAATTGAAGAAGTGTGGGACAGATTCCACTCCTTCCCCACATCTCGCCATCCAGTGTACCCATTAACTTCAAAGGAATTTAGCCTGGAAGGAAATAAATGTGGGTATAGAAAGGCTTAAAATGTTGTCGTTCTTCGAGGGCAGAGGGAGGGGGATGGGAAACGTCCAAGTTCTTTAGCCACCAAAACCACAGCCTATGGGGCATTTCTTCTCATTGAATGTGTCATATGCAGAGGCTGTCTGAAGATCCACTTCACTCTCACATCTTCGAGTATGCTTCCTATGCCTCCCATGCCCTGAGGTTTCCAGTGTCCTAAACTGTCCCCACCCTCACACTGACTCTTCTTAGACATGTCCATCTGACTGCCATATCAACTCAACATATCAAAAAATCAAATCCATCATTTCTCCTTCCCTGCAACCAATATATACCAAACAAGGATATCACTACCCTTCTTGTCATTAGCCTGTAATTCTCAGATCCATCCTTGACTCTTCTCCCTTGCTTCACTTCTATTTCCAATCAATTAAGTAATTTTCTCCTTATTCTTTATTATCTCACTTTCTGTGTTCATTTCCTACCTAGTATCGTTGCTGCAACTTTATCTCATGCTCTGTTATCTCAAATATGAACTCTTATGGTAGCATAATGTATAACCTTTATTTAGACTAAGGTTTTCCTCAAACTTAGAACTATTGACATTTTAGGCTGAATAATTGTGGAGGGGTAGGGGAGGGTTGCCCTGTGCCTTGTGAGATGTTTAACAATATCCCTAGCTTTTATCCACTAGATGCCAATAATACACCCCCACCACCACTACCACCCTGTAGTGACAACCAAAATTGTTTCCAGACACTGCCAAATATCCCCATGGAGGGTGGGGGGAATCACCCTTGATTGAAAGCCACTGCTTTAAATCAACAAAGTCAGTTTCTCACCATGCATGTCATCCTTCTTGAGATTTGGCAAACTTGTGACCAGTCAAGATAATTTATCCTATCTTAATCTAGCCTCTCTTTAATTGAGATCAGGGACTGCATATTTTTATTGCTGTACCTTCAATGCCTAGCATCCTAAAAGGCACTAAGAGACCCCTGGAATGTATTTTTGAAAGAAAGCAATGAATGAATCCATCACTTCTTTCTCCACACCACCACTGTGTCTTAAAGAATTCCACAGGGCAAGGCGCTCAGTGTCTCCTTCAACTGTTCAGGTGTATGGAACAAGACATCCTCTCTCAGGAGGGCACAGCTCACATTTTAAACACCTTAGAATTGTATATTTACCATAAACTTCTAACTGATGGAAAAAGTATCTTGAGGAAGGTGTGATTTTTTTTTCCACCAGCCCATGGGCTGGTGGAGATCGTATGAATTCCTCACTGTGAATTCAAGATTCCACCATTTAATCCTCCCTCCTAGAACCAGCATAAAGTTCAGTTCTACAGTTTGCTATCCAGAGCTCTCTGAAATCTAGCTCCCACCTATCATTTTATGTGTTTTACCTCTCTCTTTCTTGAAGTTTCAGTTTCACCTTGGGGACCCCCAAGCACACCTTGTTTTTCTACCTCTATATTCCTGTTGACCTGTTTATCACCACCTAGAATGCTTTATTCTTGGGCTTCCCTTGTGGCTCAGCTGGTAAAGAATCTGCCTGCAATGTGGGAGACCTGGGTTTGATCCCTGGGTTGGGAAGATCCCCTGGAGAAGGGAAAGGCTACCCACTCCAGTATTCTGGCCTAGAGAATTCCATGGGCTGTATAGTTGATAGGGTTGCAAAGAGTTGGACACAGCTGAACAACTAACACTTAGAACACTCTTATCACCAGCTGCTTATATTTATTGGGTTGCCTTTAAAGACATAGGAAATCATTACATTTTAGGAGTTTTGTGGGACTTATGATTTATATATTTTTTATTTAATCATATGAGTAGAGTTACCTCCAATTTACAGATAAGTAAGCCAAGTTTCAGAGATTTAACAAATGGGACAGAAATAGGATGAAATTTGAGGCCCTCAACAGCAAGTGTCCTTGATAATTATCTCTATTTTCTTATCCTTCCAGTATTTCTACTCAGTCTTATGAGAAAGAAAAAAAAAATCTCTCTTAAACTCAGGTTCTTTGCAGAAATAAAACATAAGTGATTAACAGGAGCTCTGGGCAATGACTGATATTGTTTCCCTCTCCAACCACTGCTTGTTGCTCTGCCCAAGTGTTCTATGCAAGAAAGCAGAAAAGTTTACCTTCTGAGTCAAGTTTCATACCATCTGAAAGCCAGCAGAATTTAAAGTATTAGAACTTAATATCATGAACTAAAAAACAATCTGAGTGGGCAGAGTCAGGGGCACAAGATGACCTTTCTTCCACACAAATATAGAAAACTATCAGTAGTATGAGCTAACTTCCAAAGACCAGGAGAGCACTATGTACATATCCATGAACACCAGGTCATGAACAGGAAGAGATGGAAAAAGGAAGAGATAGAAGGAAAAAAAAACAAAGTAATGAGAGCATAGGGGAAAAAGTTATATAGGTTAATGTTGGGAAGGCGTGACTTATAGAATGTAGAATTCAAATAATCTAGGTTATTTCCACCTTAGGCATCATTGTTCCCATTTCTAGCATTGGAACAAATAGTCATTCTTTAAAGGCCAGGCAGACTTTTAATATTATGTTCACAGAACTACATTCAGAGAAGTAAAACATTATTAGAGGAGATAGCTAGAGAGAACCAGAGCTCATTTGAACAACTTGTTAAATTTTCAAATGAGGAAATTGAGGTCTGAGGAAAGAAAAATAACCCCAAGAGACATATGAAGAATGAATAGGAGGGACAGGAACCCATGCTCCTAGTACTTTGCACAATGTTCTTTCTTATATTCACCCAGATTCTTCTGCCATTTCATGACCCCACCATTCTGTAAATTGCCACTGGAGGTTTATCACAGAAATTACACCGGCAAGTGGGAACATGAAAGTTTGGCTACTCTCTCTAGAACATTTATTTTGCATGTGAGTCAGTGCAGAAAATAGTTTGCACTTCATTTATTCATGTACTAATTTTGAATTAAGCTGCACCACATAAATTCTCCTGAAAAATGATGCAATTAAGCCTGGACTGTTTGAGAAGGACAACAACATGTGGCTGTAATTATAACGGCAAAACATCTTGGTAACACACTGACTTATTAGTACTGTAATTAGTGTTGGTGCACTGCATACTGAATAGTCCATAAAACAAATAATGCAATGTAAAACCCTGAAAAAGAGTCATAATTTTCAAGTGAACAATCTTTGGATATTTTGCCTGTGGCATCAACCATTTGGGCCAAATTGTTTCAGCCACTACATATAAGAAGGTCTGCCTCCCTCTTGAGTACAGATTATTGGAAAAATCTTCAACTCTTGGCAAAATACATAATTAGTGTATAAAATCTGGCAAATTAGAACAAAATTAACTCTGTTAGGGACCAATTATGTAAATACTAAAAAGTGAGTGAGCATTAGCCGCATAATCTTAGAGTCCAGAGTAGGTTGGGCCAGCAACAGTCATTAAAAACCACAAAGCTAAAACTCTCAGTCCCCTAATAGTACATCCTAGAACTGGATGAAATTCCGAGATGTTGTTTTTACTGATCTCCTAAGTTCAAACAAAGGTTTTACAATTCTGTCTTATAAATGAATTAACTTGTTCCCAGAAAACCCCACTAAGAATCACAGAAGATGAGATCTTAAAATGGAGAGGTATCTTAGTTCCCATACAGATTCCATCTTTATCCAGTATGTTAATTTACCTTCAAACATCTAGAATCTTAGGTTCATTTGTTTTATAATCTTACCAAGAGATAGAAATGTTTCATCCAAAATACTGATTAAGAGAAGTTCAAGGGTAGAATACTATAAAACTTTCTCTGGACTGTCTTTGGATGGTTATCAATGTACTTGAAATGATAGGTAAGTCATACACATTCACTAGCAAGTAATGTACTGTGATCGTCCAACACGGGGCAGGAGTCAACTTTGAGTTGATTCAATAAGAGTCCATGTCATATGGTCAGTAAACTTTGTCTTCTCAACTTTGTCTTCTCTCATTGTGATATCCATGGAAATCAAGAATCTGAGCAGAATCCTAAAGTCACAAGAATGGTCCCACCATGATCTCAGATGGGAAAATTTTTGTGACACTGTCCTAGTTCGTGTCATAGGCAATAGAAAGCAATGTTGGGAGGGTGTTAGAAAGGATTAGGCAGTGTGTGACAATTCTTTGAGTGGCCTGGAGATCATATCAGGGTCTGAGGCCTTGGCTGGAGGTAGAAATATCCCCTTAACTATTATGGGACCAGAAAAGAGTACATCCCAGAAAAGATCAATCGTTTGCCAAAGGTCACATAGATAGAAACTAGTTAAACCAAGATTTGAACTCATACAGTTAGATGTAGAGGTCCTACTTTATAGGTTCTTGTATGCACTGTTTTTACTACAGCCGCCTCTTAAAATGAGTAAGATAAATTCTAGTTCTAACCT
This sequence comes from Muntiacus reevesi, assembly GCF_963930625.1. Classification (NCBI taxonomy): domain Eukaryota; kingdom Metazoa; phylum Chordata; class Mammalia; order Artiodactyla; family Cervidae; genus Muntiacus; species Muntiacus reevesi. Next base: position 144,362,718 of record NC_089249.1, on the reverse strand, counting down.
GCTGATGAGAGTGAGCCTGCTATAACATGGCCAGTTTTGGTTAAGGATAATACAGATAACAGAGGGGCTTACTCCATGATTGAAATCATTGATCCATAATTGTAAGGAGCTGGGGACAATAGGAAGCTGACAAAAAGATTCACTTGATGTGTGACTAATAGAATCAAAAGTAGCCACCCTTCCTGTCTCCACCACACAATATGGATCTCATGAAGATCTTGTTGATATCCAAGTGTACTTTTCTATGTACTTGTGGTCTGGCATGTTACTAGTGCCCAAAGCAAACACAGAGTCATAAGTTTAAAATTCTATCTTTATATCACATGCCGTTGGGGACTCCTTGGGAACTTCATTCACCCTTCTCTGAGCCTCAGTTTCCTCCAATGGAAAATGGCAATGAAAAGAATTGATGTGAATATATCTACTGTTAAATGAGAAACCATTTGTAAAGCATAAACATGAGAATCAGATTGATGATTAGGCCACTTTTTAGTTTTGAGACCCAAGGCAGAGATTCAACTATTCTCTCCTCAGTTTCTACTTTCATAGAATGAAAATGATAATGGAACCTATTTCTTAGAGTTACTATAAAGCTTAAACACAGTGATGCATGTAAATCCTCATAATGCTTTACAATATATGCCAGATACCTAGCAACTGTTGTTGTAAATATAATTATTATTATTTTTAGCAGAATGCTTCCTTGATTCCCTTTCTCTTTCTCCTGCTTTTATTCATTAAGCAAAAATGCAAAGTTAGTGTTTAGATTTGACAAGCTAAGTTCTTATAAAACTTCTAGATAGAGAAAGTTGGTTTTCTTTGGGTGTGTTCTGCATCACTTTCTATATGTGCATTCCAAGATGTCCAGGAATACATATTGTGGTTTAATTTATTATTTTAAAAGAGAAAAAAGTTATTTGGAGGTAGCTATGTATTTGGAATCCAAATTCCAGCTCTGACACTAGGTTGTGTTACGAGCTAGAGCAATTCTCTTACTTGCTCTGACCCATCTTGGGGAAAATACTATGTATATTTTACATTGCTCCATAATCACATTGGAACACTCTTTTAAATCAATGATAACTAAGTCTGAATCTTAGTGCAGCCACATACTAACTGTGTGACCGTGCCCTTCTAGTCAGCCCTTCTAATTCTTGTTTTCCTATCTATAAATCCTTGAGAATGCTGTTTGCTTCAAGAGGCATGTAGGAGGGTTAAGTGATCTCAGGTAATAGGATGTGCTCAGCCTGGTACTTGGCTCATGGGAGGAACTCTCAAGTATACATCTAAGTATATATCACGTCCCAAAGTAACACTTCATATCTTAACATTAAGTACCCCTTGGTCTCACTTTAAACCTTTGGGCACATGTATTGTTGGGGGCAGAGTGAAAATACAATTGTTCTCTAGGCCTTAGTGCACCTTTTCAATATGTTTCTGGGTCATTTGTTCTACTAGCAATAATCTTGTTCAGTAAAATATCTTCTAGCCAGTTTCTGGATAGAGTTGATGCAAGATAATAGGAGATCAAAACAGGAAATCCTTTGTGAAGACCTCTCTAAATGTATCATCATAATTAAACCTCTTCCACCCCTTTACTGAGACTTTTATTTTTCTTCTACATCTCAGAATGGATTTATCTGTTTGTAGGCTGTTTCACCTCAGAGTAACATGGGCTGAATCTTTTTATTTTTGTATCCCCAATAGCTATAGTAAGTCCAGTGCCTAATACAGAGTGGGTGCTTAAAATAAATATTTAGTAAATTAATTAATATAAAAATCCTTCCCTCCTTCCAGTTCCTCCTCCACTGTTGGACAAATAGGTACCCTTGATGTTACACAAACTCACTACAAGGCTATGGCCATTATGATTTAGTTAGGGAATTATTGGAAGACAACATTTTATAACTCTTGCCACAATTAATATGACAAGAAATAATAATTGACTTAGTAATGTAATCAAATAAGAATGTATTTGATTTGATCTGTCAAGTTGTTATTCATATTTCTAATTCTCCTAGTCAGAGCTTTCAACACCTAATTATTTCTGAAAGCAATGAAGGCAAGCATATTCCTTGTCAGGCTTGGTGGGAAGAAATAAAGCCCTATCACTGCTGAATCCATCATCCATTCTATAAAGCTGGAAAGGATAGGGAGATATGCCTTTTGCCCAACCAAATGCGAAAAGGCACACATCCGTTACATGTATATGTTCTACCCACTTGTGTGGTGGTTATTAGTGTAACCAAGCATCAAAAGCCATTCTTTAATGCATTTCACACAATGTTCACACAGAGGGAAAGAGTTGCCAGCTTCTTTGGGTAGAACTGATGCAAGATAAAGCTAAAAGTGCAAAGGAACCTCCCATGAGACCTGAGATATTCACATATGTTACTTCATGCTTAGTCACTCAGTCTTGTCTGACTCTTTGTGACCCCAGGAACAGTAGCCCACAGGGCTCCTTTGTCCCTCCAGGCGAGAATACTGGAGTGGGTTGCCATTTCCTTCTCCAATATACGTTACTTTTCTTCCTCACAAAAATATTTGCCTTATCATCTCCATTTTAACAGAAGTGACTAAGGCTCAAAATAATAGGAAGTTAAACAAAGATAGCACATTCTCTTTTAGGACTAGGTTTCTAAGACATTCTTCTGACTGGAGAATCAATATTCTATTGCCTGACTGAACATTTACATTTGTATAGACACCTTGAATTTATCTGCTTTAGTCTGTTGGCTAAATGCTTTTTTTGATTGAAGAATTTTTGGAATTGAAAGCTTGTATTTATGGAGATCCCCCTCCAAACAAAGGGATAATGTACTATAATAACATCTGCATAAACATTCATTCAACTTATTCATTCAAGAAACATTAAAAATTTGAACATGTGTAATATACTTATAGATTAAAAATACAACCTTTCCTGGTAAGAGTTCAGAGACTAAGAATTTTGGCAGAGCATAGTTATTGCCCTGATAGAAATATGTGAAGACAGCATATGAGAAAAAAAAATGTTCAATGAAAACTTCCTAAAGTGATGGCTGAAACAAGTTTTAAAGAAAAAGTTGGACTTCTCCAGGAAGACAAGAAAATTGAGCATCACAGTAGAAGGAATAGTATGTCCAAAGACATAGAGGTATGAAGGTGTACAGAGGAGTTGGATCATAGGGTAAAACCAGACAGAAGATGAGACAGAACATGATTAACTAGAGAAGACTGCTTAGAATTGTATCACGAGAAATTTGTTTTGCTAGAACCAAAGAATCTGAACATTTCAAGTTTTCTCCTATCCTTGAAAAAATTTTCTGACTAGATACTTGAAACCTGTTGCAATATTTTGCATATACTATAGCTGAAGTTTCTAGACATGCTTGAAAATAAGGATTAAAATCTCTTACATGTTATTAAATTGTAATACCATGATACTATTTGCTTAACTGAACTTAGGGTTACTTAAAATAGTTGTATGTTATTGTATATAAGTTATACCTCAATGAAGTTGACTGAAAAAAAAAATACATAGTCTGAATTATGTGATGTAATCTGAGATAATTGGCTCATCAAAAAATGAATAACTGAATGAAAAAGGAATCCATTAGTCTATAATGACATTAAGATATACAAATAGAAATAGTACACTGTGCATAAAGATTTTAAATGAAATAAGAGGACTTCCCTGGTGGCTCAAATGATAAAGAATGCACCTGCAATGCAGGAGACCCAGGTTCAGTCCCTGGATTGGGAAGATTCCCTGGAAAAGGGAATGGCAACCCACTTCAGTATTCTTGCCTGAAGAATTCAATGGACAGAGGAGCCTAGCAGGCTACATACAGTTCATGGGATGGTAAAGTGTCGGATATGACTGAGCAATTAACACACACAACACAGATACATATAAATCCTCCAGGATAGTTCTTACCTATACTGTAACTGTTATGATACATGATAGCTAAATGAGGAATAGGTTAATAAATTGAGGATTTCGTTAGTGCTCTCCTAAAGCTAATGAAAAATAAAATCAAGTCATCAACTTTTTACACACATTCCTCCCTAACTTCAGTTTTCTTCTCTTGCAAGTGAACTGGAGCAAAGCGTACCTCCCCTTTCTTTATCCTCTGGCTAATCTCTTTTTTATATTGGAAGAGGCTTGGGTACATCATCAGTTTCCTCTTTTGTGATGATCTTTAGAGTTTTCACTGAATACTTCTGGTTCTCCTTCCAAGCACATGATGGGATTTCACTTCCCTACCTCCTGAAAGTTACAGGTTACTTCCTTTATCCAGGCAATGGGAGAAGTGATGTGTGTCATTTGTGGACAGATCCTTTTAAATCCAGTGTTATAACTCATCATGTCTCCTCTTCCAGTCACAGGTAATGACTGTGGCAGTTTGTGTCAAGATGGATTCCCAAATGATTACGAGGAGCCAGGTTCTGCTGTCAACCTCTATACCTTGAGTGTGAATAAGCATTTGGTTTTAATGCACTGAGATTTGAGGATTATTTCTTATTGCACATAACCTATTCTATCCTAATTGACACCCATATTAACTTGCAAAGGGTCAAGCACATAGCAAGTGATCAAAGTCTTACAAGTTGAGCTAAATTTTCTCTCAAAGATCTAACCTCACCAGGAAGATCTCAGGCTGAATTTGAGTTGAAGCAAATTTGTCTCCCCTCCAATTGCCTCTTGTGATGTATGAGACAAATGCTTCTAATTTTTTATCTCTATTTTCTCTGCCTTCCTTGGGGAATGAGGGAAATATTTCCCTCCTAATTTTCTACATCCTATTGCCAAAAGTAGTTTGCCTAATGACACACCGGGCAGCAGAGACTCCAAGGAGAAGACCTCTCATTGAGGAAGAGCTTTGGTCCCGTCTTCCGAGAAAGGCCCTCTAGGAATCAGAATAAAAAATTGGAACCTAGAATTTACTCTTAACAATGAAGGAAAGTGACATTCCCTACTATTAAATGGCAGAAGCAATTCCTACTTATGCAAAGGGCTTTGAATGAGTAACAGTTTCTCTACAAAAGTGTTGCCTGTTAAAAATACCACAAGCAATGCCAGAAAGGCATAGATATTGCCATCTCTTGCCGCTAAACATGGTAATGAAAATAGATGGTTGTTGTAAGTCTTAACGTCACACTCTCCCTGCTTCCCTCCTGGGGTAGCCCACCCCACAGATGCTCCAGGCAAAAGAGAAGGAAGTTCCTATGCTTACTTCCTCCTTAGATCCATGCCCACTAACTGCCGGATTTCTAGCAGGGAAAGTCATTGGCAGAGCTTTGACTTCTACTCTCCTCCAGCTTTTCTGCTCGCCAATCTTAAGTCCAAATGAAGATCTTCTTTTCTCCATGATGCTGCCAGAAATTGACAAAAACTATCTCACTGGGACATGGCCTACTTTTCTTCAGAATGGAAACCATAAAGACAATCATTCCTTCAATTTCAGAAGCCTCTCTTTTCTTTTTTAACTTTTTATTTTATATTGGAGTATAGCTGATTAACAATGTTGTGTTACTTTTGATTGTACAACAAATATATTCAGTTATACATATACATGTATCTATTCTTCTTCAAATTCTTTTCCCAATTAGGTTGTTACATAGCATTAAGCAGAATTCCTTGTGCTATGTAGTAGGTCCTTGTTGGTTATCCATTTTAAATATAGCAGTGTGTACATGTCAGTCCCAAACTCACTAACTATAACTCCCTCCCTGTGTACCCCTCCTGGTAACCACAAGTTCATTCTCTAAAATGAACATATTTACAAAACAGAAACAGACTCACAATGTAGAGAAACTTCTCCTTCCTTGATGGCTAACTGCCCCCTTTCCTATCTTCCCCCCTTTTCTCTCTTCCTCTTCACAGGGTCAAAATATCCAAACTCAAATATTCCATCGCATTATGTCCCAACTCAGGATTCAGGTTCCATGTTGATGGCATGCTCCAGATTTTATTCCTGACAATAGAGTCATTGCACCACATAGAAGCTGGTACAGCTTACTAATGGACACTCAGTTCATGTTCTTCCATTGAACAAATAATATAATCAAAAGATATGAGTCAAAAATATAAAACACTCAAGGGCAGAAGCAATGACATATTTGCTTTTATACTCCCAATACTTAGCATCCTACTTGCTATGTAATAGGACTTAAGAAACAAATGTATTGTTAACAGCATGGGATTTGGAGTAATATTCCTGATTCACCTTTCAGTTTTACCACTTAATACCGAAGTGTCACTGAGAAAAATTATTTAGCCTATTTAAGACTCAGTTTCCTCTTTAGCAAAATAAGGCTGTTATGAGTTAAACAAGAAAATATATACCAAGTACTTAGCATAGAGTAAATTCTCAGTAAGACTATTTCACAGAGTTTCGCCTCAATAGCTTAGCCTCCTAATTATTGCCTAAGCTTCTAAAATTTCTACTGTTTCAAAGGTTTATGTACCTCAACTGGCAATTTAGATATTAATGTGATCCAGGGTGTCAGGTCCTTGATCATTAGGAGCTTCTGGGGGACTTTCCTCTCCCTCAACATGGTGAATTCATTTCAGAAATTATGACTATCATACAAAAGAAGGCCAACTATCCTGAGATATCTATTTTAAAACTATAGCCTGGAGAATGGGAGGAAAGGGATATGTGTCAGGAGAACATCACACCTGATTGCCTCAAGCATGCAGGTGGGTCAGTCATGTCTACAGAAGTGGTTTCATCTTTTACAAAGAAGAAAATGAAGTCACATCATCCCACAGGAAGATTCAGAGTCATCCTTAGTGGTATGAATAATTCATCACCAGTTCCCTAAACCAAATTGCAACAGTTTTGTTGTCTGCTCAAAGAGCAGAGAAGCTGTTCAACAACAACAAATTAGTGCTCTCCCCCAAAACCATCTTTCTCACCCTTGAACTTGCCTTTTCTGAAAAATGCAGATGTATCAAGGTACCAGTTGAGCCAAAGAACACAGCATAGAATTTTGTTCAAAAAAATAAGGGAAAACAATCCAAAACAAAGTATTTAATACATTTTAAAGGATCATTTGCCTTCCCTAGAGTCATCCAGCACCATTCCATCTCGGCTATGTTTTCCAAGTACGAAATTGTGTTTCTGAATGTGATGGAAGACTGATAGCCATGTAGCTTAAGGATGAGTGTAAGTATGAATGTGGTTTCCAATCTCCTGAAGCTCTCGCATCAGCTCTGTTATGGCCAAATGTGAAAAAGTCCCAGTGTTCGGGCGCTGGGCCCAGCTTCTTGGAAGACCAGTTAAAATAGTAAGTGCTCAGTGCATGCCAACATGAAAATCAAAGCCATACCTGGAAGCAAAGCAGAGTTGGGGTTATTCCTTTGGAATTATTTTTTATGTGTTTGAAACGGAAACTTTTCAGAAGGCTGGAATGGTTTCTCTAAGTCAGTTGACCTCTTGAACACAAATTCCCTTTTCCCACTTACAGAAAAAAGGCGGGAAGGAAGAGAGAGAAAGACATTTGAAAAATCAGAGAAGGTCTTATGAGTAACTGTTCCAGAGTAGTCTTTGTAAAAAAAAAAAAAAAGAGAGAGAGAGAGAGAGAGAGCTGTACTTTGCAAGAAATCTGCCTAGCCTGCTAACTCTCCCTACTAGGCTACCCTTCATCACAGATGTTCCCGATTTTGCTAGATAGTAATTCCCAACTCCCCAAACAGATTCCAAGTGAGAAAATAGGAAAAGTAATTGGTTGCTATTAGATACGCATTCTGAAGTAGAAAGAAATGTGGGCAGTGAGGAATTTCTGGCCTGGATTAGAGGTTCCATGGTAATTAAACAACAATGACAAAAAAGATTTCAATAACTTATTTGGAACCCAAAGAGTGAGTTAGAAACTCAAATGGGTAATGTGCCTCTTTCAAGCTTTCTCAGGAAAATATGCTATGCTCTCTATTAAACGGTCCTCCTTTCCTTGGAAAGATGATCAATACTGAATGTTATGGATATACTTTCAATTATATAAACATCTGTTGAGTGTATACTATGTGTTAGGCCCTGAACCATATATGAGATGCATTGACTTGACTGACACCTCTTGCCTGGCCTTGTTGCACTCAAAATATCCCAATTTCTTGTTATATTTTGGGGAGGTGCTATGATACTTTTCAAAATAGAAAATCCCGCAAGAAATACTTCTTCAAGATGTAGTTTATTGCCTTTAAACACTTGCTTGGATCCTTCTGAATTCTCTGGATTAACTTGTAACATGAAGGTTTGTTAGACTGCCATCATCATGGTAAAGTTGGGTGGGAAATACAGAGAGTTCCTATATAGCTCTTCCTCCCACATTGCTGCTGCTGCTAAGTCACTTCATTCGTGTCCGATTCTGTGCGACCCCATCCCTGAGATTCTCCAGGCAAGAACACTGGAGTGGGTTGCCATTTCCTTCTCCAATGCATAAAAGTGAAAAGTGAAAGTGAAGTCGCTCAGTCATGTCTGACTCTTCGCGACCCCATGGACTGCAGCCCACCAGGCTCCTCCGTCCATGGAATTTTCCAGGCAAGAGCACTGGAGTGGGGTGCCATTGCTTTCTCCGTTCCTCCCACACACCCGGTGCTTATTTTAAATACAAATCCTAGCTTTGCAGATGTCTGACATCATTGGAAGTAATGTAGTATGATCCATGTTGAAACTGTGAACTATCCAGAGCTAGTAATTCACGTGATGTCTGAAAGACGTTGAATATCACTGAAATTTTCTTGAAAATTTTTTTAAAAAGAAAAGTTTTTGTGAGTTAGTTGCAGTACCCTGTGGTGCCTCAGCCCACATTTTAGGAAATTCAGGCTTAATGTATTTAATTCTAGGAGTGGCATTCTAAACCCAGACATCTATGAAGAAGTGTAAAGCTAATGTGGATTCGAATGAGATGTAATTATTGGCATTGTAACACTGGCCATGTGACTCTCTAAGCCACAGTTGTCTATTTAAGAAATGGAGAAACATTTCCTATTTTATAAGGTTATAATGCTGGTTAAGAGAGAACATTTGGAGCCCTGCTCCAAGGCTTGCTGTCTCTATTATTGTGTGCGCTGTGACAGCAGAAAGGAAGGAATAGTTGATGGAACAAGTAAAATCCCCACAGAGACAAAAATCTACATGATCAAGTAAAAATAGATGTGTTAGATTTAGACTAATTCTGCAATAACAGTAACAACAATATAAAACAACAAAAAAGTATGTAGTGACTTGCTAATTATCTGAGTCAGTATAGTATAGTATATGTAGTCTGACCACTTATATAAGTTAGAAACCCAGTTACTTAACTGATTTGTGCATTATTTAATAAGCACACCTAGCTCATGCCAAGCACTTAGCATACTATCTGGCATGTAGTAAACATTCAATAAATATGTGCAGTCATTAGTATGTATTATATGCTCAACTGACCCTATATATCTCATTTTATTCTCATAACTACATTTTGTGATTTGACCTTTAAAGCAACAGCCCCCAACTTTTTGGTACCAGGGAATGGTTTCACGGAGGACAATTTTGCATGGATCAAGAATGGGTGGGTTGGGGGGCGATGACTCAAGCACTTTACATTTATTGTGCACTTTATTTCTATTATAATTGCATCAGCACCATCTCAAATCATCAGCCATCAGACCCCAGAGCTTGGGGATCCCTGCATTAATGCTCTTGAAGCTGCTAACTCTCATGGGTTAAGCCCCAAATCTGAGATTTCTATTATATTGGTCTAAATGAAATCATAGCCTTTGATTTTTAATTATTATACATCCTGTAATATTTCTGAAATCAAGGGCAGAGATTCAAGTCTGAATTAAGTCACAAGAAACATTTACATTTTACATTACAGTTTTACATTCCTGTTTTCATGCTCATGAAATAGAGAAACAGGTAGACTTATTGATGACAGTGGGAAGGATGAACTTAGTGACACCAACCACTCACTTTCACCTTCTAAGAGAGCTTACTCCAGTAGTCTGAGTGGTCCTACTCAGATCAATGTAACTGCTGACGGACACGGTGCTGGGGGTTCATCCAAACCCTGGCTTAAGTCCCAATGTGTCCTTACCTTCTGCTACTTGTTCTTCTTTTTTTTTTCATTTATTTTTATTAATTGGAGGCTAATTACTTTACAATATTGTAGTGGGTAAGGAAGCTGTGGTACATATATACCATGGAATATTACTCAGCCATTAAAAAGAATTCATTTGAATCAGTTCTAATGAGATGGATGAAACTGGAGCCCATTATACAGAGTGAAGTAAGCCAGAAAGATAAAGACCAATACAGTATACTAACACATATATATGGAATTTAGAAATATGGTAACGATAACCCTGTATGCAAAACAGAATAAGAGACACAGATGTACAGAACAGACTTTTGGACTCTGTGGGAGAAGGCAAGGGTGGGATGTTTCAAGAGAACAGCATCGAAATACATGCTGCTTGTTCTTGTAAGACAATTGGTGACATAATTTTGTTTTAGATGGACCATCGATATCATCCAATTAGTGTTTTTGAACTGTGATATTGGAGAAGACTGTTGAGAGTCCCTTTGACTGCAGGAAGATCAAACCAGTCAATCCTAAAGCAAATCAATCCTGAATATTCATTGAAGGACTGATGCTGAAGCTGAAGCTCCAATACTTTGGCCACCTGATGCGGAGAGCCAACTCATTAGAAAAGATCCTGATGCTGAGAAAGATTGAAGGCAGGAGGAGAAGGGGGCAACAGAGGACAAGATGGTTGGATGGCATCACCGAATCAATGGACAAGAATTCAAGGAGATAGTGAAGGACAGGGAAGCTTGGCATGCTTCATTCTGTGGGGAATCAAAGAGTCTGACACAACTGAGTGACTGAAGTAAGTAAGTAAGTAATCAATATCACAGGCATAATTTTTAATGATTGATTGGGTTTAATTTGCCAACCACTCAGATTACTTGAGAACATATTTGAGAAACCGAACACTCTACAACAACACTCTGCACCAGCTTCGGCATCCTGAAACAACTAATTTTAACAAGTTGGTGTGTTTTCCTCGACAATTTCTTCCATACCCATACAAACAGATATATAACCCTTAGTTATATGTTTTTATTTTAAAATAGGACCATTTTATATTACTCTGTAACTTGATTTTTCCTTCAAAGCTATCATGAGCATTCCTCTATACCTATTCAGATAAGTTCAAAATATTCTCTTTTTCCCTTAACACTTATTGGTAGTTGATATTATATATTTATTTGCTTACGTTTTTATCTCCCCCATTAGGTTGTAAGATTCATGATATTGGCAAGTGTGTATTTCGTTTACTGATGAATCATCAGTTTCTAGAATCATGCCTGACATATGGTTGGTATTCAATTAATATTTGCTAATTGAGTTAATAAACCAATGAATGTGTATGTGCCTTTTCTTCTACCTGGAGTACTCTATTGCCCCTGCAGGACTGATCATTTGCATGAACCAAAGAAATCTCTGTATAAATAAATCTCTCCTTCCTTTCTAGCAGTCTTCCGGAAATACACTATTGCTCCATCTTTGAGTCCACAGAGCTATTGATTCTCTGGGTTTTTGAGCAGAACAAGTGAGGAAATGTATCCCTATGAGTCATCTTGGAGCATGGAATATGGAAAACATTCAATAAACTGGCAGTTACATTAGGTTACTTTTATTCTATACATTTATGAGATGGGTACTACTGCTATTTCAACTTTATAGTGGAAAAACTGAAAGCCAGAGAAACTAAGTAATTTACTTGAGGTTTGGTAAATGGCAGATGCAGGATTTAAGACTAGTTCTGTCTGATTCTAAAGTCCATACTCCTAACTAATGCATTTTCAATCTCTGCTGTCATTTTCCAATTTAAAAAAAGTACACTGTTGTGATTGAGACTACTCCTCAAAACCTACCTGTTTGTGCTCTCTTCAGCAGCACATATACTAAAAACCTACCTGTTGTCATCCTGGACACATGAAATGACTACATTCTCAGCTTCCCACCAAATCAGATGTGACCATGTGACCGAGTCTGGCTAATGGAATGTCACTTCAAGTGATCATCACCACTTACAGGCCTAGGAATAAAAACATGACCTTCCCTCTTGCCCCTGTGTCTTTAGACCAGATGCAAGGATTCAGCTGAAGACTCCAATACTTGAGATATCTAAGATGATGAAGCAACAAAATTGAGGGATTACAAATCCCTGAAACCCTGGAGGTTCTCACATGAAATATCTGCATTAAACAGTTAACTTACCAAGAAGTAAACTTCTATTGCATTAACCCATTAACATTATGGGATTGTTGTCATTAGTTGCCTTCCCTAACTAGTCGTTTTCAAAATAGGTTCTACAAATGTGGCCCTGTTTTCCTCTCTAGTATCCTCTTTCACCTTACTCATTTATACGCCAAGGAGAAAAATTATTTGCTGTTCCTCGAACAATTTACTCTTCTTCCTAATGGTTATAATCTCCCTTTCTTCATGGCTAAATCTTCCTTATTCTCTCAGATCAATTTATATGTCACCTCTTCTAGGAGGTCTTACTTAACAACTTTGAGATAGATGCTTTTTTCTCATAAGACCTTACTATCACTTACCTTCCCCAGTCCCCAGAACTGCTTCTATTCAGGGTCCTATCCTCTCTCATTAGTATTCTGCTTGTCAGTTAGCTGAACTAAAGAGCCAATAGCATATTACCTCTAAGCAAAGTTCATGAATGATAATTGCATACCTGAATCCAAAGTGTTGACCACTCAAGGCTACATCACCAACAATAGCAATAGCTAATATTTCTGAGTGCCTGTTAAATGCCATTAACTGTTCCAGTGCTTTACATGTATTTAATCATTTAATATTCACAATTCTATGAAATAAGAATTGGTACCTTCCTCATTCTATGCTTGAGACAAAGTGAGATTCATGGTGATGAAGTGATTGGCCAAGGTCATAGAAATTGGAAAAATAAAACCTATTCTTTCTCCTATACATGACTAGAAAGCATCATATTCTTTCTGAAACTCACTGGAGTTTCAGTCCCTTGACAATTTGTCCATGGGTTTAGGAGAATGAGCATTCCCAAGTTTAAATGTTAATTCTAACTTCCCCTCCCAACTCTACTCGGTCCCTCCTAAACCCAGAGTTAGGTACGTCTAAAACTGATCATAAATTCTATGAGAGCAGGGACCACATTTATTTTCTTCACTGTTGTATTCTGTCTAGCAAAACATTCAATTAATACTTGCTATTTATTGTAAATGAGTTAATGATAGTATGAATGCCACAGGCAGCAGAGAACATCCTAGATTAGAGATTACGCAATACAGAATGACAACTGAAACTGTCTCTTTCTAGTTCATTACTCACTGGATGAAAAGAAGTTCGAAAAAATTAGATGAAAGTCATTAGAAAAAAAATTACATGTATTTGCAAGCTATGATGAATGGTATGGACTCTAGGTAACATTGGAAGAATAAATAACATTGTTATCTCCAAAATACATAAGCAGATAAGTGCAAGTGAATTTTGTGCAAGACAAGAGTTAGATCTCTAGATAAGAAACAGTTTTAAGTTCTGATGAAAAATAGTTCAGTGTCATTGGGTCCCAGCAAGGCCACATGCCTGCAGCTTTATGGGATGAGAGACATCTCTATAAAGAAAGTGGTCTCTTTATACTCTCCTGAATAGCCATAAATGAATGAGTGAATGAATGAAGCAAGAGTGAAAGAATTCAGATTTTTCATCTTGGTGAGTACAGTGAAATGTGAATTAAGTAGAGCCTTTTATTCAGTAAAATGTAAAGCATATCACATGTAATTTTTAGCTATCTTCCAGGCCTTTTTAGACACTTCTAGAAATACAGGGCTTGTGCTTCTTACACTCAAACCTAAATGGGCTTTGGTGAACAAAGCTTGACATCTAACTGATGAAGAGAACATCAAAGAGACTCCATGCCTGGGATCCTATAAATTTCAACCCTAGCCTCCTCATGACTTAATTTTTCACCCAGATCCATATCTCTGTTCCATCATTGTCTGTTTAGCATCCTCTGGACATCTTTTAAAGTAGTCTTTTAGCTTAGGAGTTAGTTACTGTATTTCATATAGATGACTACAATTCCAATCAAACTGATGTCAATAACAGAAGGTGTGCTGAGTTAGGAGTGAGCAGAAATCCTGGATTAGGAAGATGTGGATGAAATAACACTGGGAATCCCCAAAGCAGAATACTGCCAGAGCGAGTCCCCAGAACCATCTGGACCATGTGTAAAAGGAGCAAAACCCTGGGATCTGTATTTGGTCTTCTGTGGGATGCTGGCCTCCAGGACTGAAGCAGGGCCAGGGTGAAACGTAACATTCAAAAATTCAAAGCAGATGGCAGGTCAGGTTGCTGAGACCCCATGCTTGCAAAGGCACTGTGCATTGTCTCCTCAAGGCATTGGGCTCTGGGCATATGGCAACAAACTCTCTGCTGACAGTCTTCTGGTGGAGGAAGAGCTCCTAATGTATTACTTGTCCTGGCTCACATTTGTTTTTAGAGCAACTCAACTTGAAAAGAACAAATCATTATTGTTGGTACTTGGATGGCGTTAGAAAAGCATTATTGTTCAGTTCTTACTCAAAGTACAGCTTTAATTTAGGAGCTTCACCCTCAGAAGAAGCTAATCAGATTTTACTAGAGTAAAGCTATGGGGAATGAAGAGCATTTTGGAAAGCAGTTCTTCAGCATGCATGCATTATGATCCTTAAAAAGTTATACCTTAGCTTAGGTTTCCCCTGAAGCAGAGCTTGATAAGAACTCAGGTGCAGAAAAGTGATTCCAAGGAATAAAAATAAAGGAGTACACAGAGTGAGAGAAATAGGAAAAGTCAGGCTCTACAAGCAGCAGCAAGGTTAGTAGGAATCAGTTCTGTTGGAAATTTCTGAGAAGCATACGAAATGCTACCCTAAATTGTCATCCAAAAGTCATGGGTACGTTTATCATAACATCACCCTACAGCAAATTTGGTCAATCAAGAGTTGCCATGGGGGTTACTCTCTCCCCGACACTGCAGAGCTTCACGTGTGCACAGGTCAAGTGCAGTCGCCTGTGACTGAAGGAAGAAAGGCAAAGGTGCGCGGTGCCTTTATGGTGAAACATTGTCAGCAGAAAATGAGCTGGACGTCTCAGCCACAGGTATAGTGAGAGACCTGGCAAAGCGTGTGTGAGGCAGGACCCTGAAGGAGCTGAGTATAATCTTATTTCCCATTAACACAGTAATTTGGGTCCATAGTATCTGTCCAAAGGATTTATGGTAAAATAGGAATAAAGATGATACAGCTTGCCTTACCACTATGAATACTAGAAAACAATTTTATTAGACTTAGAAGCTAAACAGGAGGAGATTAAGTACATTAAATATATTTTACTATTATGCAAAAATTAAAAATTATATTCCTACAGAGTTGATAAGAATATGGGAAGATGTTTCCAGCATAACATGAAGTTGTGAATAAAAAGACATTAAACTATAGACACAGAATGACCATATCAGATCAAAGCAATCATGCATAAAAAAATTTCCCCTATATTTTCAAATATAAAAATATGAAAGTAGTTATATTCAGGTCTTAGGACTATATGTCCAAATTTTCTTCTATTTTTCTACAAGAGGCACAAGAAGAGATGGTCCAACAAGTACGTTTAGTGTCTATTAATCCCTTCATCTGGAGCCTTGATTCCTAGAGATTATTGGATCCTGTGGGTGGCACTCCTGACTGAACCCAGGCCCCAAATATTGCAGCCAGACTATTACAGCCTTATCTTTTCCTAAGTCCTTTCCTTATAAAATTGTTTGGCCCTTTGGAAAACAAAACATTCCATTATTATTCTTGGTTTTAGCCTTTCCTGATCTGATCCCTGCCCCATCCTTCCTGTCTGATTTAGGTGCTTCTCTTATGTAGCCCTGTCAGAGCCAGTACTCATTCTACCTGACCACTGACGCTAATGCTTTATACTGCTTCCGTATTTGTCTTGCTCACCACTCCTAATGCTAAGCCCCATTACAAGCTTGTCTCCTGAATTGTCACAACTCTCCTATCAAACAGGTATTATTAGCTCCATTTCATAAAAAGGGTTCAGAAATTGTAGAACCATAAAAACCTATTTAAAGTTACATAGCTAATTTCTTTTTTTTTTTTTCATTTATTTTTATTAGTTGGAGGCTAATTACACAATATTTGTAGTGGGTTTTGCCATACATTGACATGAATCAGCCATGGATTTACATGTGTTCCCCATCCCCATCCCCCCTCCCGCCTTCCTCCCCATCCCATCGCTCTGGGTCTTCCCAGTGCACCAGCCCTATTTCTTGAGGATCAACATCTGAATCAAGAGAAGAATTCAAGACAGGTTTGACCTCAAATCCATTTATAAACCATTGTCTACTGAGAAGGACAATAACCCAAACAACATGAAACAAAATAATTCTCTCAATTCAATGTTTCTTACTATTGAACAAGTGAATATTATCCAACTTTTCATTGATATAGATAAATCTGATCATAAACATCTAACAAATTCTATATTTAGTTCTAAATTTTAAAAATCTCAATTATAGCTAATGTCCAAAACTAACTTAAGTAGCCAGTAAAAGAAGAAAATAGTTAAGTAAATCATGCACTTGATTAAGTCATCAACAATTGTCTATAACATTTTAAAGACATAAAAATGCTTATATTTAGAAAGATGGTAATGATAACCCTATATGCAAAACAGAAAAAGAGACACAGATGTACAGAACAGACTTTTGGACTCTGTGGGAGAAGGCGAGGGTGGGATGTTTTGAGAGAACAGCATGAGAAACATGTATATTATCTAGGGTGAAACAGATCACCAGCCCAGGTTGGATACATGAGACAAGTGCTCGGGCCTGGTGCACTGGGAAGACCCAGAGGGATCGGGTGGAGAGGGAGGTGGGAGGGGGGATTGGGATGGGGAATACATGTAAATCCATGGCTGATTCATGTCAATGTATGACAAAAACCACTACAAGATTGTAAAGTAATTAGCCTCCAACTAATAAAAATAAATGGGAAAAAATGCTTATATGATACTATCTGAAAATGTGCATTCAGTATGATGTGCATAAACACATAACAAAAGCTAGAAGCACATAAAATATTAGAAGGTCTTTTACAGATGCTAGAATTATTGTTTTTTTAAAAATGTATTCTATATTTGTCAACTATTTTATAGTTAAACTTATTATTTTCATACTTAGACAAAATTAGAGGGCTTCCTTGGTGGCTCAGTGGTAAAGAATCTTCCTGCAATGCAGGAGACTTGGGTTCAATCCCTGGGTCAGGAAAATCCCCTGGAGAAGGGAATGGCAACCCACTCCAGTATTCTTGCCTGGAGAATTCTATGGACAGAGAAGCCTGGTGGGCTACACTCCATGGGGTCACAAAGAGTCAGATACTACTGAAGCGACTTAGCAGCAGTAGCGGCAGCAGAGAAAATAATGCTTTGTTTTTAAATGTATATATGTAATTTCTTACGTACAAATTTACATGCAATATTTTGGTCATAGAGCTAAGCTGAGTCAGTTTTAAAAATTGAGACACAATGGTTACAAGCCATAGGTACACGTTTGATTTGTTTTATCTGGAGCAGAATTTGAATGAACTAATGATTCTGGGATAATTTCTAACCTAGTGTATGGACTCATAATGAAAGGAAAATAAAAAGGTAAAGTACTTCAAGATCCCTTTTTTAGCATATCCTGTCCAAAAGAGAGTTTGTTGTCAAGAGATACAATCTTTTCTGGTAGACACAAATTAGGTGATGAATGATGGAAGGCACATTTTTAGCTGCAACTGAGAACTTCAATGCAGAAACTTTGAACCAGAACAGGAAAAGGGTTTGGAAGTGCTTATGGTCTCATCAGTGGTTTTCAACAATTCTAATGAGTGATGATGAGTACCTCTATGACATTCCAGGGAGGAACTAGGTAATTAACTTTTTTTCTGAATAACATATGCGAGATATATGTTATAGAAAAGTGGTTTCTGAATTTCCCATCACAAAATTCAGCTCTTGTAGAGTCATAATTCAATTACAAAAATGTGGACTAGACTAGAATTTGGAGCAGGACGTCTTGTTTTGTCTGGAAGCATTTTTTTACTTCTGAAAAGTAAATCAGTAAATTTTATTTATGACTTTGAAATCCCTTTTTAATTTTGCATTAATTCCAAGAAAACATTGCTTAGCAGAGAGACGGCAGCAAAGATCAAGGTGTCAAACACAGGTCAACCATACTAGTAGATTGAAAAAATAAACAACAGGGTCTAAAACTAAGATCATATAAGAGCTCATAAGGCAAGGAAAACACACTTCTCTTCATAAAGCCCACCAACTATCTATTTTCCACCTATTTTCAAGATGAAAAGTCATCTATTATTCAGTTTGTATCAGAATGCAATGAAAGCATTTCAGCAATTCATTGGTAGAAAATTGGATATTTGAGCAAGGTAGATTAATTATTTTAAGAAAACTTAGAATACTATTCTGCAACAAAGTTTTCAGGGATCAAGAAAGCCAGAATTTTATTATTGCAGCTCAGCACCTGTAGATACTAATCTGGTCAGGCTGCCTTATTCACTAACACAGTTGAAATTTAGGCAGCTTAACCTTCTGAATAAATCCAGCAACACGATTTTGTAGCTGTGTTTATAGGGAGAAAGATTGGAGATAGGAAGCGAGGGAAACTGGGTTCATATTCCAGCCTGACTATCCACTATGTGTGACTTCTCTAACCTCTTTGGATCCCATCTATGAAACCATCTACAAACCAAGGATATCTAACTGTTAGGAGAAGAAAGTGCAAATGATTAGGTTAAACCTTTAGGAAGGTGTGTATCTACCAATGAAAATCAGCAAACTTGAACCACATTAGAAATATACATTGAAATGACTGGAAAGAAATCATGACAAGATACAACAACAATGGTTGCTTCAGGCTCATAGGATTCTGGATGGGATTTTTGGATGCTTTCTTTCTTTTCCTTCCTACTTTCATGTATTTTTCTGGAAGTACAGAGAATCCACAATAACCAGATGAAATGGTCTGGGTAGGCAGCACTGTTGAAATTATATATTCCCCCTCTTCCCTTCTGGTTACAAAATACGGAGTGGCTCTATTTCTAAATTTCCCCAGTGGTCAGTCTTGGCATTAGATCAGACACCACAATATGTTTTAGAAGGGTGTGAGAAAAGGAAAGCAGACTGCTAGAACTTAAGAGCTCTGGCAATCTGAACTATGAGGTGAGTTTGGAGAGGATGATTTAAAATAAATGAGAAAGAAAAGCCTGTGGCTTTTGGCAGGAGGCACATGAAATACCACTGCAGGGTGCTCCCACCTCTGTACCCCACCCAGCACCATTAGAAAAAGGTGGATGTTTGCTTGCTTTGGATTCACTATTTGGCTGTTTTTCAAAATATTCTAACTTGCGAATGAGCACCAGCCTCTTTCAGAGCCCCAAAACATAAGACATTTCAGAGTGCAGGGTTGAGGTCCAGGCCACAGGGAGATGGACTTCCTAGGTGGCTCAGTGGTAAAGAATCTGCCTGCCAATGTAGGAGACACAGGTTGGATCCTTGGGTTGGGAAGATCCCCTGGAAAAGGGAATGGCAACCCACTCCAGTATTCTTGCCTGGAGAATCCCATGGACAGAGATGATTGGTGGGCTACAGTCCAGGGGTTCACAAAGAGTTTGATACAACTGAGCATACATGCACAGGGAGATAGGATATTTTATTCTCTTGTAACAAAATTTTGATTTATTATGGGTATTAACTGTGCTTTCTCTTTACTGATGTGAAATTCTCAGATTCTTTCCCCCCTAAAGATGCTTCCTCATCTCAATTGTGAATATTCCCTTCTCTTCAAAGTCCCTGGAGGCTTTTGGGATTTCCTGAGTACTAGTAAAGTGGCCAGTTTAGGCCCCAGACTTTTGCTGGAGGGCAGTCTCTCCCTTCACAGTCCTAAGAATCAGTCTTTTGTCCAAGGAAAAACCAGCCCAGCAATCTCCTCCACTTCCATTGTTGTCCAGTGCTGGGCAGATTTGTGGACAAGTGACCTCTGAGCAGACGGCAGTGGTGCCTGATGATGGTATTTCATGTGCAGCAAGTCAAAGAATCGCTGTGTGTGTGTTCACACCACGCACCTGGCACCGTTTGTGTATATTTAACAGTGATGCCTGTGGATTTGGCCCATTTGTCTGGGAATCATGGCTCAATTCATGGCTTGTTCCAAATCTACCACCTAAGATTTTACCAGCCTTTTCATAGAAGACTGGGAAATAGGCTTTTTACAGAGTTTTCACAAAATAGCTCTAACATGTTTTGAAATAAAATATTGCATGAAATTCAAGATGTATGCCAAATCAATAAAGAGATGCAGGAATCCATGGGTGAAGTTCTCAGTCAAGGGAAGAAATGACTAAAGAAGCAGAGAAAGAATGCCCATCGTTGAAAAGCTGAACTTCTCAAAATTCTGCCCCCAAAATTTGCTTTTCGTCTTCCTCTACCTACTCTTTCTTTCAAATCACCTTCAATCACCCTGTCTTTTCAAAAGCCTCCTTTATGCTAAACCTTTATGTTAAATATGCCTTTCAAGACCTAACCCATTTCCACATTTCCCATTTCCAGCTGCTCAACTGATGTTTCTGATAAGAAAGTACACAAAATCTCAAAATCAATACGTAAAAAACCAGCATCTTCTTTCCTAAACTTTGCTTATTTGTCCACCTTTATTATGTAGTTTATTTTTTTTATTTTTTATTTTTTTTACTTTGCCTCTAACTTTTTCTTTTTCTTTTTGTTTTTTTCATTTATTTTTATTAGTTGGAGGCTAATTACTTTACAATATAGTAGTGGTTTTTGTCATACACTGACATGAATCAGCCATGGATTTACATGTATTCCCCATCCCGATCCCCCCTCCCACCTCCCTCTCTACCCGATCCCTCTGGGTCTTCCCGGTGCACCAGACCCGAGCACTGATCTCATGCATCCAACCTGGGCTGGTGGTCTGTTTCACCCTAGATAATATACATGTTTCGATGCTGTTCTCTCAAAACATCCCACCCTCGCCTTCTCCCATGAAGTCCAAAAGTCTGTTCTATACATCTGTGTCTCTTTTTCTGTTTTGCATATAGGGTTATCATTACCATCTTTCTAAATTCCATATATATGTGTTAATATACTGTAATGGTCTTTATCTTTCTGGCTTACTTCACTCTGTATAATGGGCTCCAGTTTCATCCTTCAGTCTCATTAGAACTGATTCAAATGAATTCTTTTTAATGGCTGAGTAATATTCCATGGTGTATATGTACCACAGCTTCCTTATCCATTCGTCTGCTGGTGGGCATCTAGGTTGCTTCCATGTCCTGGCTATTATAAACAGTGCTGCAATGAACATTGGGGTGCACGTGTCTCTTTCAGATCTGGTTTCCTCGGTGTGTATGCCCAAAAGTGGGATTGCTGGGTCATATTATGTAGTTTATATTACCTTCATCTCCCCAACCCAACTGTCAACATTAAAAATTTCAGTTGTCCTTGATATATTTCTCCCAGCCAATCAACTACCAAGTGTTTGCACTGATACCGCTGAAACTTCTCTCACATTATTTCTCTTCTTCCTACTCATTATTACATCCCTTCCCTTGGCTTTCATCAACTTTTCAGTTAGTACAAGAATCCACTCTATGATCTCAGTTCACAGTCACTCTGCCACCAGTATTATCTTTCTGAGGTGTAGACCTGACCACATCACTTCCTACATAAAAAATATCTAAGACTCCCATAGTTAATGGCAGAGTTCTCTAGGGCTGGATAGCCTAGACAGATCTGCAGAATAAAGCAGAAACTCACATATAATCCATATCAGTCTGGTCTAGTTAACTCATCATTCCTCTTTTAAGTTTTAGTCACAATCTCTCCCCATACTGCCTGGCTTCAAGTATCCCATCCCCATGTGCAGGCTAACTTAATGTTCTTAGACACTCTGCATTTTCACTTCTCTGTCTTCATGCATTCTGATTAATTTTCCTGGAAAGTATAACCTTCCTCATAGAATTAATTGCTTTCTCATTTATGCTTCCACAGAAATTTAAATGTTCTTCTTATAGCATGTTTCATGTCCTATCTTTATTATTTATGTGTCTGCCTCTCCTATAAGTTTTAATGCTTCAAGGACAAAGATTGACCCTTACTTATCTTTATATCCCAGGCCTTGTGCTGTGGCTATGAGCAAGGAAGTGGTCCAGGACTGTTCTCTGAATTGAATTAAGAAAATGCTTGTGTTGCTTGTGATGAATTAGAAAGCCCCTTGACTAGGACTCCAAAACCATGAATTCCCTACTAGTTGCCACCAGCACCAAAGTCCCTAAAAGACAGGAAATAGGTCAAGAACACCCTAGTGAAACTCAAGTTACTACCATTAGGCTGTGTCCTACAAACTCTGCCCTTGTGACTTAGGCTGAAGTTGTGAGTTTTGAAGATATTTTTTGGCTCTTGCATGAGCCTTAATCCATTTCTTCTGCCATGAACTTTGGGATCTCATGGGGCCTATGAATGATAAGTGGATGCCAAATCAAGAAACTGTTTTTTTATGGGCAATTTATTATTACCATTCCCAAACACACACACACACACACACACACACACACACACAAACATACTTCTAGTGAACTGCGTCTTTTTATATTTGGACTCTGACCCTTGCCTCTATTCCATTCAAGGAACCGAGATTTGACCTGGATTATAACCCTGAGTTTTATTTCCCCAAGTATTTGAGGTCACTCTAAGAAGTAGTGATTACCTGAGGCAGTACTCTTGCTGAGGCAGTTCCAAGAGTAAAGAAGTGCAGTTTTCTGTGGAATGTCCTTTCCTACTCTGGGGGACCCTACAAGCTGAGAAACAGGAGACATGAGAGAGGAGGCATAGAAGGTGTTTGAATGGCAGGTGATATGGCCAGAGCTAAGCACCAGCAAGATAAGAATGAAACCAGTGTAAATAATGCACTGGAGCATCAGCCTTGAGGTGAGGGACTAGAGAAGAAGAAAGTGTGAGATACTAGGTGAGAAGTCCTGAGGTCCTGACTACAAGGATTGGTAATGCAGAAAGATGGGACAGAAAGAATGGTGGTGGCTGGGTGAATAAAAGAAGTTTAAATAATGGAAGCAATTATCAGTCATACTTGTGCTTTATTGATACTTGTAAAAGGCATAGGGTCAGTGCTTTATATTAATTAAATCATTGAAAACCTGGATAACCAATTAATGAGGTATTCCATACATTTTATAAATTTATAAATGAAGGCCTAGAACAGTGAGTGTCTTACACAAGGTTACACTTTTTAAGCGGAAGAAATGGGTCTTGAATTTGACCGTCTCTAGAGATCTTAGTGTCGTACTTTGGAGGCAAAATGTATAGGACTTACTGAGCTTCAAAGAGTGTATGACATGTGAGAAAGAAAGAAGATACAAAATGCATGCTCAGTCTCTCAGTTGTGTCCACCTCTTTGTGATCCCATGGACTTTAGCCCTCCAAAGTCCTCTGTTCATGGGATTTTTCAGGCATGAATACTGGAGTGGGTTGCCATTTCCTCCTCCAAAATATAAAATACATACCTTAAATAATTTAAAATTTGTCAATTATACCTCAAAACAGTTGAAAATACATACATATGTATAATAGAGTACTAATCTATGATTTTAACATTTTTCTTTTAAAAAAGAAAAGAAAGACCCAAAAGGTGAGTCTAGTTATCCCTAGATAACTGAGAGCTTGGTCACCCCTTTAGTGGAAGTGGGGGCACAGATTTCCTGGTAGGAATGAGTTCTGTGCTATTCTGGGTAAGTTTGAAATCCTGTGGGGCCTCTAGGGGGAATATTTGAATAGGCTGTTGCAAACAGAGGGCCAAAGCCCCATTGTCATTTTCTTAAATGCTCTGAGTACTAAATTTGGATTATAAAAATGGGCATATGGATCTAACCTTCAAAGGCAGATATAAGAGTAAAATCTCAGTGCTTAAGCACCATTTAAAATTCCTGAACACCTTGGATGATGCATTCCAGTTTTTTTCTACTCTTGCTTTTAAGTGAAGAGTCAGTATATACTTTACATCATTATAGCATATTTCTCACATAGCCCTGAACCTCCAAGTCAGTTTCTGTCCTTGTAATTATTTAGAGAGAACACCCTGACCAGTGATTTGCATTTTCTGGGAAAGCATGTAAATTGGACACTAGAGCATAAACTCATGTATTCTGATTTTTTAAAAATACATCAGATAGTGCATCTGGCTAGTTCCCCAGATTTTGTTTGTTGTTGTTGTTTTGAGACTCAGATAATCCCTCAAAAATATTGGAGTATGTAGAAAGAAGAAACGCAGGAGAGGGATATATGGAAGGTTTAAGTTTACAGACACTTATAAATCAGTATTATGAGTTTAACTCAACAAATATTAGGCACCTATTTATTATATACAACATACTCTTCTTAGTACCATACAAGATAAAAAGGGGGAAAAAAGGCATGTGCCTGTCCTAAAGGAGTTTTTATTCTAACGAAACAATAGACTTGAATTGGTAAACACATGGGAGATGTGCCATTATTTTTTAATCCTTTTCCCATGGCAGACATTACTAATCATTTATGGTGCAGAGTTGGACAATGATCTCATTCTCCATTTCAATATTGTGATCCAGGCGTTACCACCAATCAATCTAACTTGGCACATGAAATAAAATCTATTTGTCACCTAGGGTTGGAGAAATGCATTCAAATTAACATCTCAGCAGATTTTATTAAATGCTATACAGGGGATCAATACCATCTTTCAGGAACAGAGAGGATGGGGGAGGTTAATTGGAAATGGTGGCTTTTAAGAAAGGCTCCATGAAGAAGGTGGCATTGAGCTGGACATTGAAGGATGAGTGCATCATTCATCCATTCATTTGACAGCTTCTCACAAATCTTGTACACCAGGCACTAACCTAAGGGCTGAGCTCAGTGCTATATTTGATTCAAGTCCCAATTCAACTGCTGAGTTTCACTAGAAAAATTTAGAGAATTACTGAAACTTTAAGGGCCAAGGTTTCCTCATCCGTTCAATAAGGAGACAAGATGATTATTAGCAGACTTTCTCGCTTTTTAAATTCTGCAATGCTGTGAAGATCACTGTGGCCACAAACATAGGATGAGTACCTTTTAAGTATTTTTTAATTCAAATTGTATTATAATATTGATATACCTAAAGTTTCTGCTTGAATTCCAGGAATGAGAAGGAAATGAATAAGATCAAGGTGAAGCACAAACCATGTCCCTATCCACTAAGGCTTCAGGGATGAGAATGAAGGTCTTTCTGCAGACCAGTATGTGGATAACTGCTTGCATTAGTCATGGTAAGCTGAAGGAAGCATTCCTCAACCCTCACTGACTTAACAGGTGGGACTTGAACCATATTGTCACTCAGAGAACCCAGGATCCTTCTAGCTTGTATCCTGTTAAGAGTCCCAGAGTCCTCTGATGAACCCTCTGTGTGCAGGCACCCAACAAGGAAGTTACCATGAGATGGCACAGCTTTTCTTAATTGTCTCATCTCAGATGTAATGATGATCACAGATATTTTCATTTCATTGGTGAGAATTTGCCTCATGACCACACTTAGAGGCAAGAGAGATGGAATTATAATAAAATTTAATGTCAGGGGAAAAATAAATAGGGTTTTTGAATATAGGACATCTTCTCCATCACATCCTTCTCACTGATATGTGGTGGATAACCATTTTTGTATATCACTCAAAATATCCATTCTCCCTCCTGGTGGTTTACAGTAGATGAAGATACTCTCAGCATTATAAGGAGCATTTCTTATATAAGCATTTCTTATATAATCATTTCTTCACTGATACTAGAACAATTTCCTAAACAGCATGACTGAGCAAAGCTTTCTCAGCATCATTTTTTTTTCAGCATCATTTTTTAGTGCATAAAAGATCCATGTCCCTGGATGGAGAATATTGGGAAAAACAGAATAAATGCCCACCAATGATGTCCACATCCTAGCTGTAGCCTGTGCATATGTTATCTTACATGGAAATGGAGACTTTGAAGGTGTGATTAAATTAAGGATCTTGAGAGGGGATGATTATCCTGAGATGAGCCCCATCTAAGAGTCTGTATAAGTGAAAGAGGGCAGAGGAAAGTTTGAGAATATGTGATGACAGAAGCAGAGGTCAAAGTAATGATCTGAGAAAGACTCAAGCAGCCAATAAGGACTTTCAAAGAAGAATCCATGAGCCAAAGAATGTATGCCATCTTTAGAGCTGAAAAAGGCAGGAAAACATGTTAACAAGTCCTGCTAACATGTTGATTTTAGCCCAGTGAAATCCAGATGTCATGTGGTGACCTCAAGAACTGTAAGTTAATAAATTTGTGTTAAGTCACTAAGTGAAAGTTAGTCGCACAGTCATTGTGTCCAACTCTTTGCGATTCCGTGGACTGCAGCCTGTCCCGCTCCCCTGTCCATGGGATTCTCCAGGCAAGAGTACTGGAGTGGGTTGCCATTTCCTTCTCCAGGTGATATTCCCAACCCAGGGATAGAACCCGGGTCTCCTGCATTGCAGGCAGATTCTTGACCAGCTGAGCCACAAGGGAAGCTTAAGCCAGAGGCAATTTGTTACATCAGCAGTAAAAAGCTAATACAGAGATACAGGACAAAAATGGCAAATAACTAATATTTACTGAGTATACACTGTATTCCAGGCATTTTTCCAAGCCTTACAATTGTTAACTCATTCAATTCTTAAACCTATGAGATAACATAGTACTCTTAATCCCATGAGGCAATGAGAAAACTGGGGGATGAAGAGGCTAAGGACACTTCCCAAAGTCATACAGTTAGTATGTAATAGAACTAGGATAGCTTTCCACCACTGGGATCATATTATTAAAGAAAAAATGGGATAAGATAGACTGATCAATACACATATACATAGATACATACATACACATGAACACACCCCACAATATGTTGCAACCCCTTTCTTCAAGAGCCCAGGGGCTGAGATTGCTAACATTATTTTCAGTAAGCCTATAAAGAGGAAAAGTCAAACCACACTGGGGTTGGAGTCTATTTTGCTATCCCTTGAATCTGAACTTAGCCATGTGACTTGATTTGACCAAGGCAACACTAGCAAGCATGATGCAAGCAAAGCTTGAAAAGTCCTTGCACATTGAAATTTACCCTCTTGGTGCTTTTGGAAACCAGTCACGAAAGGAAGAAGCCAGGGCTACCTTAGCAGATGTTAGAAACAAGCAGTCCAGTTGCCCCTTTTACCCCAGCCAAACTCCAGAAATGTGAGTGAGGCCCTCTGGGACCAACACGCTGACTACAACCAGCTCTCTAACTGACCAATACTACATAAGTGAACCTAGAAACTGCAGAAGAACCACTCAGCTAAGCCCAGACTAAATTGCTAATCCCACAGAACTGTGGGTTAATAAATGGTGAATGTCTTAAACCACCAAGTTTCAGAGTAGCTTGTTACACAGGGAACACCAACTCAAAATTGGGCCATTAGAAAGTTGTAGCACTTTGGGAACCATATCTGATGCTTTATGCCATTTATAAAACCTGACTGTATTCTAAGAGATTATGTGTTGAGCTTAATGACTGAACAAATTAACTATCCCCTAAGCAATATACAGAGGAGCCAGGTGGGCTACAGTC
Organism: Muntiacus reevesi; assembly: GCF_963930625.1. Lineage (NCBI taxonomy): Eukaryota > Metazoa > Chordata > Mammalia > Artiodactyla > Cervidae > Muntiacus > Muntiacus reevesi. The sequence goes on along the minus strand of NC_089249.1, from coordinate 144,334,934 downwards.
CATGGGGTTACAGACAGTTAGACACAACTGAGTGACTAATACACACACACACACACACACACACACACACACACACACACACAGCCTCTTATAAAAGAGTTATATTTTGTGAAAACAAAAGTAGCATTATCAACCACCATGCTCCTAAGCAAAAGGAAATTTATTCCTTTTAACCAAAAAGATAACAAATGTCATAAGAATTTTATATGTAAGAAAAATTTTATTTAGCATGAACAACATCTGCAGTTTTAAGAAAATGCTTAACATTTCTGTGAATTTCTTAGTGTCTTTTAGCCATAGTGTCCCAGCTTCCACTTTAACTACAAATAGAAGCTTGGTTTCACTTTTTCCCCTAAGAAAAAATAATCATTTGAAAAATAATTCAGGACATCAGAAAGCAGTTTCTTTTAAAATATGGAGAAAAGTTTTCTAGGAGTAAGTATTAAAGAGGAATAATAATAGGACCCCAACAGAAAAGTCCCATAATTGTTGCTGCTTCCTCAATCCAATTTATTATAGTCTATTTTTGACCCAAAGCCAGCCCATCACCGTATCCCAGATTTTTAAATGTTCTTAATGAAAACTCATGATTGTAGAAACCGCACCGTTGCTGTTATTTAACAAACCCCATTTCATTTTTCAAAATAGCTTGTACATTCCTAGAGTCTCCATAAAATGTGTACCTTGCCTTTGATTTCACCTAGGGAAATTATACTTCCCTGTTTCCCACAACCTTCTAATGCCACTGTACAAAAATCAGATTGTTTTTCTAGAAGTCACCAGCAACGTTTCACATTTTGAGCAACACAAAAAAAGAAGCATGGGTTCTGGCTCATTCAATGATTTATGACTAACCCCTTCTGAGCAATTCCTATTTATACATTCATTTGTCGTGTCTCTTGGTGATATATTTTTGGCAGCATCACTGGACACAATATAGAGTGTCCCATTTCTTCCTCTGAATCATAAGAAAACATTTAGCAGAAGTGAAATGATATTGCCTTTTAATTTTCTTGTAGAAATCTATGGTTTGTGTAACATGACTCAGTCCAGTTCTGATTAATGGGGATGCATTTTACTCTCTGCAACTGCCAAGTCCACAGGTATTAAAAGCTCTCACAATCCAAATACTGGAATTAAATGTAAAGCCCTATGAGCTCAGAATTTACTGCTCTAAGGAAGAGATTACAAAGGAATTGGAAATAAATCCAGTGGTAAATTTAAGGAGGTTTCTGAGCTACTGTTTTCTCCTACAGTGGATTCCTTGTGACCCTGGGTGGATAAGTTGCTTGGATAAGAGCTGGCCCCAAACTGACCTTTGCATTATCAGTGATGTAAGCAATGAATCCCCTGCAACTATGTGATTATCACATACAAGTCTGGGAGCTGATGTACTATATACAGATAGGATTATCCTATTGGGACCATCTATGGTGAAGTCATGCCTAATGTCATTTGCCCTCAGACAGGAAACCTGAACATGGAAGCAATTACTTTCAAAGCATTGCTCTGACCACATTAGTATCTCTGCCCAAAATTTGAACAATCTCTGATACTTATGAAAATAAATTAAAAAACCCCAAGTGGACATAATATTACCACCCCCACTCCCCAGTATTGACATTCTCAAACTCCATTTTCAGACAAGTCATCTCTTTTTTGTCATCTCATTTCCTATTATTTCTCCTCCATCTGCTTTATTCATCATGTTCCCCCTTACAGGAAAAAGCATCTGTACTGTTTCAAGGCTCTCTGATGCTACTTCCTCAGTGACATGATCGACCTTCCCTAAGCTAGAACTGATGTCTTTATCCTTTTAAATGTTATAGCATTTTTTTTTGCACTTCAGTAGGACTGCTCAGTTCAGTTCAGTTCAGTTGCTCAGTCATGTCCGCTCTTTGCGACTCCATGAATCGCAGCATGCCAGGCCTCCCTGTCCATCACCAACTCCCAGAGTTTACTAAATCTCAAGTCCGTCGAGTCAGTGATGCCATCTAGCCATCTCATCCTCTGTCGTCCACTTCTCCTCCTGCCCCCAAACCCTCCCAGCATCAGGGTCTTTTCCAATGAGTCAATTCTTTGCATGAGGTGGGCTACTCAGGCTGCCATAATAAAATACAATACATTGCATGTCATAAACAATAGAAATTTTGTTCTCAGGATTGTGGAGAGAAGAAATCAAAGACCAACATTCTGGCTGATTCAGTTTCTCTTGAGCATTCTCTTCCTGGTTTGCAGATAGCAGCCTTCTCCTGGTGTCTTCCCAAGACCATTTCCTTAGTAGGTATGTGCAAAGAGATAGCAAGCTCTCTAATACCATTAGCTCAGAGCCCCTTATGACTTCATTTAACCTTAACTACTACCTTAGAGTTAAGGTACTACTATTACATCTCCAAATTTAGCACACTGAGGATTAAGACTTTAACACATGAATGTTGGGAGGACACAAACATTCAACTCACAAATTCAGTTCAGTTCAGTCTCTCAGTCGTGTCCAACTCTTTGTGACCCCATGAACTGCAGCATGCCAGGCCTCCTTGTCCATCACCAACTCCCAGAGTTTACCCAAAGCACCTACTGGTTATTATTCTTAATTCATTAAAAAACACTCACCATTCAAAAAAGTAAGATCATGACATCTAGTCCCATCACATCATGGATAATAAGTGGTGAAAAAGTGGAAACAATGACAGATTTTATTTTCTTGAGTTTCAAAATCACTGCAGACTGTGATTGCAGCCATGAAATTAAAAGATGCTATGACAAACCTAGACAGCATATTAAAATGTATAGACACTCTGGAGGAGGGAATGGCAACCCACTCCACTATTCTTGCCTGGAGAATCCCATAGACAGAGCAACCTGGTGGGCTACAGTCTGTGGGGTTACTAAGAGTCACTAAGAGTTGCTAAGACTAACACTACTACTATAGGTTTATTATATGACATTGGATAGAGTTCCATGTGCTGTAGAATAAATCTTTGCTGCCTATCTATTTTATGTATAGTAGTTTTTATCTGTTAATCTCATATTGCTAATTTATCCTCTCCCCACCTTGCTAGAAACGAATTTGTCTTCTATATATTAAAAAAAAAAAAAAATAGAGACATCACTCTGCTGACAAAGGTCCACATAGTCAAAGCTATGGTTTTACCAGTATTCATGTATGGATGTGAGAGTTGGTCCATAAAGAAGGCTGAGCACTGAGGAAATGATGCTTTTGAATTGTGGTGCTTGAGAGTCCCTTGGACAGTAAGATCAAACCAGTCAATCCTAAAGGAAATCAGTCCTAAATATTCATTGGAAGGACTGATGCTGAAGCTGAAACTCCAATACTTTGGCTACCTGATGCGAAGAGCTGACTCATTGGAAAAGAGCCTGATGCTGGGAAAGAAGGAGGGCAGGAGGAGAAGGGGGTGACAGTGGATGAGACGGTTGGATGGCATCACTGACTCAATGGACATGAGTTTGAACAAACTAGATAGTGAAGGACAGGGAGGCCTGGCGTGCTGCAGCCCATGGGGTCACAAAGAGTCGGACACAACTGAGCAACTGAACAACAACAGTCAACAATATGTTACTGTACTACATGCTGGGAATAGAATGATGAGTAAACAACTGTTCCTGATATTAATGGTTCAAAAACTGGTAAAGGAAACAAGGATGTAAAACAATATTTACTATGATTACAGAGAAGTTTAATTAGCATGATCAGTTATTATGAGTGTGCATATCTTTTTTTTTTTTCCTTTTTGAAACTTAAGCTACTTGAGCTAAGTGTAAGACATGTCTCCTGAAAAAGCATGGGTAGAGATCTGAGTTTTGATGAGACATTTATCTCTACAGAGACTCTAGTTTAGTCTCCCAGGAATATGTACCTACAAAAAAGTATACTCCGTTAAAAAAAAAAAAAAAACTCCCTTTTTATCATTATCACTGTTCTCAGCCTAAATCACTAGGTGGTTTTTCTTCTGGGTACATGTGGTTAAATAACTAAAGCCCTTTTTGTCCCTTTTTATATCTTGTCCCTCTGTTACCTAGAACAGAACTTATCTAAATATCCACTCTGGGCATTCGTCGTCTGCCTGGGATTCCCCTTATTATATTTGTCCATCCGAGGGCAAATGCAGTTCCCAGGATGCCACTGGTAGCACTCATCTTACCAAGACTCTGAGAAAGTAGAGCCAACTTTAAATCCAGGTCTGTTGGAAAGTGCACTACTGCCTATGTTGATTCCATTGTTCAACATTTAAATATCTGTTTTGTTCTTGAAACAGAGCAGCTCCTCTACATAAGGGAGTGATGGTGGCCAGTGGTGGTGGGGAGCAGATGACAGCTGTCAGCTGGAGATCGCCCTAGATGTTGGAGTGGGTGACCCACACCAAGGCCCATTTATCTCTAACACCGATTATCTCTACATGTATCACAGCAACTAACCCGGGGCCTGGCCCATAGTAGGTATTCAGACAATGCTTGTTAAATGACTAAATGAAGTGATTATTGGCTTATTCCCTGCCAAAAGTTTATTTACTTTCTTAAATATGGTCATAAACAAACCATATAATTTAATGTTTTTAATTGGACTTGAAAATCACTGAACCAACCTCCCACTCATTCTCTTTCCATCTGAGTATCGTATAGGTAACTGGATAAAATCCATCCTCTGCAATGCACAGTAACCTTAGGACTCCCAGAAGACTTCTTCAGACAAGACTCCTGCTGCTTTCCATCCCACACTCAACAATAGCCCAGATTTCTGGGACCAGCTACACAGGCTCCTAATCACCAAGCTTGTTGCAGCAACTGTGCCTACAGCACATAAGCATCTCCAAATGGTGTGTTGATCATATTACTTAATGCTTTCCATAAAAGGATCAGTGTATCAGAAATATGAAAAGCGCAGATTGTCCTAATCTCCATCTTAACCTCAGAACTAACTGGCAAACAGATTTCCACTAAATTTACCCATCTCTCAACAACTATGTATAGAGGTAATTTGTTATGCTGAGGCCTGCACTAACATTTCCCCCCCAACACCCTATTAAAAGTTTTATACACACACTAAAGTTAACAAAATTTACTGTGAACACCCATATTTCTTCCACTTAAATTCTATAATCAACATTTTCCTATACTTTCTTTCTCATGTTATTACCTGTTCTGGACTGAGTGTTTTCCCTAAAAAATTATACCATGTTTAAGTAACCTCCAATGTGATGTTATCTGGACATGGGGCCCTTGGGATGTAATTAGGATTAAATTAGGCCATGAGCATGGACCCATCTGATGGGATTAGCAGCCTTTTGGGATCAGAAAGAGCCAACTAATGCCCTAACCCTCCAAACACAGACAGTAAGAAGGTGACTGTCTGAAATTAGGTAAGAGAGCTCTCACCAGAAACTGAATTTACTGGTACCTGATTATAGACTTTTGGTCTCTAGAACTATGAGAAAATAATTATCTGTTGTTTAAGCTACCTAGTCCGTAGTATTTCATTATGGTAACCTGAGCAAAGACAGATTTGGGTATCAAGAAGTAGGATGCTACAGTAACAAATGCCTAAAATATGGAAGCAGCTTTGGAAATGAATAGCTAGGAAAGCTGGAGCAGTTTTGAAGTACATGCTAAAATTATGGATACTAAGGCAATTCTGGTGAGAGTTCAGAAAGAAAAGAGAGCTAGAAAGAAAGCGTGCAGCTTCTGAGAGAAAGTATGAATAATCATGAGCAGAGTGTTGGTAGAATACGGGCATTAATAGGCCACTCTGGGGCTTCCCTGGTGGTCCAGTGGTTAAGAATCCATCTTACAATGCAAGGGACAACTGTTCGATCCCTGGCCGGGTAAGATATCACATGTTGTGAAGCAAGTAAGCCTCTATGCCACAACTACTGAGCCAGCAGTCTAGAGCCCATGATTACTGAGCAACTACTGAGCCCACACCCTGCAAATGCTGAAGCCCATGTACCTAGAGCCTGTGATCTGCAGCAAGAGAAGCCGTCACAATGAGAAGCCTGCACGCTGTAATGACGAGTAGCCCCACTCACGTAACTAGAGAAAGCCTGCAGTCAACGAAATAAAATAATCCTTTTGTTTTTAAAAAAGACTGTTCTGCCGAAGTCTCTGACAGAAATGAGGAACACTTTACTAGAAACTGAATAAAAGGTGACTCTTATTATGAATTGGCAAAGAACTTGGCTAAATAGAGTTCATGTTTTAGTATTTTCTGGAAGTTTGCACTTGGAAACAAGTAGAGGAAATGGATTCTTCTAACCTAAAGCCTCCAGAAAGGATACAGCACTGTTTACACCTCAATTTTAGCCTAATGAGATTTGTTTCAGACTTCTCAACCACAGGACTATGAGATAACAAATATGTATGGCTTTTAAGCCACTAAGGTTTTGGTCATTTGTTATAGCAGCCATGGGAAATTATTACCGAGGTAAACATTCACACATTTTCTGATGCAATTTGACTAGTCCTATGATGTAAGTAGACACACAGTTATGTCAGAAAATACAGCACAGTCAAGAGAGGAGGACTCATAGGGTTCTCAGTAGATGAGCAAGAAGAAGTATATCATCCAGACAAAATCCAGGAAGGGATTTTTCTAGACAGAAGGAACGTTTCTGTAAGGCCTCAGAGACCAGAAGAAATGTAATACATTCTTGACATGGTAAATTATATGAAAAGTTATATCATTTTTAATCCTTTCAAAGGTTCTCTTTTTCTAACATATAATTATATAATGCCTCTTCTATACACTGAAAAAAAATATAGTTCTTACAACCTACCCTACATGTATACATATATTTATTCATGTACATATACCTATTACATTTATATCCTTTATCATATGTAAATTTATATTCATATTTACAAATAGAGTCTTGATCATAATATGAGAAGAATAAAAGCAATTTATAGTAAAATAATATGTATTGCAATATAGAATTTCTTCTCAGGCCTGACCACATCTGAATATCTAATAAGATAGCCATTTGGCTATATCTATGCATAGTTTCACACTAAATGAAACAGGTATAAGTGCAAACTTATACACATATATTATATTGGTAACTCAAATTCCATAAGTGCTGTTGTCATTAATGACAGCATTTTCCAAAAATTGTCATAAAATCTCAGTACATTTCTGGAAAATGAAAAGATTATTTTTTTCAATGTAAAATAGAACTGCATTTTCTAGAAAAAACAATGTTGGGTAAAATCTTTTTTTAAGGTGAATTCAGAAGGAAGAACTTAAGGGAAAGATTATTTGCTCTTGAAATTAAAATGTGTGGATGAAGAGAAGTTTCCCATCTGTGCCTCTGGCTGCTGAGGGACTTGCTAATATTTGAATCTACTGTAGACTTGAAATCATGGAGAGATAGTTAAGGACAGAACCCACAATGAGTCTTTGATGAGATCATTGAGTTTGATAAACCCTAGAAACTCACTAAATTCAAAATTATTACAAAAGATAAATTCTCTCATTAAGTCAAGTTTATTTTTCCCTGTTACTTGCAGTCCAAAGCCATGCAAGGAACACACCGAAAATGCGAGCCTGTCCGGGTGTCACAGGCTGATTAGGTGTCGCAGATGTTCCCAATGGTCTACCCTTATCTTTCTCAGCACTGTTATGAGAATATAAAACCATGCAAAAATAAAAATAAAAGCCTAAACATTTCTGGGCACATGTTCAGTTCTCCATGATAGTCTTTAGTGATATCATATGAAAGATAGGCATAAGGTATATGAGTTGTATAATAGATCCAAGTGCTGTTGTACCTAATTACCACAAACTCGGTGGCTTAAAAAAATGCAGAGTTATTATCTGTAGCTCAGAAGTCCAAGATGAATTTCACTAGGCTAAAACCAAAGTGTCAGCAGGGCTATACTTCTTTCTAGAGGCTCTAAGGGAGAAGCCACCCTTTTGCCCTTTCTGGCTTCTAAAGGCCATTCCGATTCCTTTCTCTATATTCACAGCCAGCAAGCTATCTTATCTCCTGCTCTGACTCTGATTGTCCTGCATCCTCTTATAGACCCTAATGATTATATTTGGTCCACCAGAATAATCCAGGAGATTCTCTCGTTTTAAGATTCTTGAATAATCAAATCTGCAAAGTCTCTTTTGTCATGTAAGGTGACACCCTCACAGGCACAGCCCACTATACGTTGGGAGAGAGTAATAGCTGGATTCAATGAAATCAAATGGTTAGAAGAGCATTTTGAAGAAGAGAGTTAGATGTCCTTCCTTACACATCTTAAGCTTTGTACCCATTAAGATTTGTAACACCACAGAAGTGCTGGCTTCAGGCACAGTCAGGTCTGTGTACTCAGACAACATCAGGGATGTTTGCCGTTTTTACCCTTAACTCTGCTTTCCTCTGAGTTTTCTTCATTCTTGGGCAGGTAGGCAGGCAAGATGGCCATCAAGTATATATTCTAACATTTAAGGACCCCACAGAAGAGAGTAAAGTTTCTCTCTTGAGTAAAGAGAGACTTATTCCCTGATAATTTTCATCAAAAATAATAATGGACTGGATGACTCTGATAGGTGTGGCCAAGGTCCAGAGCCAGCACTGATTGAATCACAAGGACTAAGAGTGAAGTGTTTCTCCAAAAATAAATCAGGGTATTTGGGCAATGTTAGAATGGATGCTGAGTGGGCAAAAACCACAGACACCCTTCCCAGTTCCTTTATAATCATAGGTAGTCAGCTGTCTGGACTCCCTTCTGGGTGGGAAAACCAGACACTAGTGCCTTCATCTTCACTGCTGTGGAGGCCAAAGCCTTCTGGCAGTGACAAAGTGCCACACAGCCAAACTCAGGAGCTTTAGAAAGAGGACAGAAGTAGATTTCATTCCCAGGCATGAGGACCAGCTTGTTCTTCCACAGTGATACCTACTCTCTCTGTTTTATTTTTATAGAAAGAAGAGGGAATTTTATGTTTGCTGAGGGTCCAGGGAATCATTTGGAGGTTTTAGAAGCTCTGCATCAGATAGGTGTTCCAAATCTAAGAAAGAGAAATGAAGAGTTGCAGACCCAAGGACCCTTTCCTAGAGGGACTTCATGGGTCTCCAGACACATGTAGTTTAAGCAGAAGTCTGCGGAGGCAGGTGACTTGGGTGGGAACCCAGCTTCATCATTTTCCTACCCTGTGGGTCTTCTTCTGTCTCCCTAAGCCCATTTACCTCATCTGTGAAACAGAAACCATACTAATACATAAATTTTGTGGTTATCTCAATAAATGTTAGCTAGTGTATAGGGACTGCTGTGGAGAAAATGTTTTATAGATGGTCTCATTTCTCGTACAAACCTGGATATGTTGATCAACTTGCCCATAATATAGGTGAATGCACAGATATAATTTAAGCAGTAGGCATTAGAACACAATTCTTCCAGCAGCTGACTTTAGTATAGGGTCAATTAGTGCTGGAGTGACAATAAAACTAGCTGTCATGAAGCATCTACCATGGGCAAGGTTTTCCACTGTATTTGGGTTTTAAAAGCATCATTTTATAAAAGCTCTAAATCAATCCATGCAAAAACATGAGAAAGCTGAGGGTCAGTGACATTAAACTGCTTGCCCCAAAGCACGTAGTTGTAAATAGTAGAACCAAGTCTGTCTGTCTTTAAGCCTCTGTACATTCTTACTGACCTTCCTCATTCATGTGAGCACAGGGTTGATGCAGATCTGGACAGAACAAACACTAACAGACCATATTAAAGGAAAATCCACAGTTAGAATTCCTGGCAAATGTGAGTTGGAAAATAAATAGAAGACTGTTGTTTGTGATGTGTAGTGTGAATGTGTAACCAAAATACATCAAGGATGGAAAATACTTATTATGTGCTTTCTATATTCTGAGTAATGCTATGCAGTTTAGATTATTGTATTAATATAATCATTTCAATTACAGTAGTAATGTCTTGATTTTATACACGAGGAATCTAGGAAACTGAGAAAGCTTAGTAATTTTCTCAGGAACAGCTCGCTAGTGAGTGGTAGATCTAGGATACAAACACAGGCTGAGACACTGGGTCAGGGTTCCTTCCCATCAAGTCACGTAAAGAGAAACCCTAAACAAGCGCCTAGCTTGCAGTTGCACGGAGCTCATGCACGCAGCTCGGCAGGACTCACTTTCCAGCAATTTCCTTCCTTTCTCGTTGTTGCATCCCTGCTGTTCCCAGGATATGTAATTCCTGCAATGTGCACTGCTTTCGCAATCTCTCCTCGTTTCCTAGAAGTCCTCGCTCAACAGCTATACTGTGTATCATGAAACTAAGCCTAAAGAATATGTGGAAATTTCCCCACATGCTGCTAAACCTGAGTTCAGTGAGCCCAACTGAGGCAAAACACGCCCCACAGGCAGAAGCCACAAAGCAAGGAGCTGGTTCTTGACCCAGGACTTTAATCAGCTCCCCCATGAGTGAGGCGTGGTGGGAGGGAAGCTTACTGGCCCCGACCTTAGATAACGTTCTGTTGGAAAAATCCAGGGTACTCTTTTTCCTCTATGCATGTGCCATTGTCTGTAATACAGAGATGACTGTGACCCAGTCATTGTCCTCAAGAGGTTCATAGTCTGGTGGAAGAGACAGGCCAACCAATAGTCCTAACGACACAGGAAACCTGAGATGTGTGGGACCCAGGAGCAGGGACAGCTTCAAGGGCTTGGGGTTTGTGTAGCTGCACCGGGCTTCCCTGGTGGCTCGGATGGTAAAGATTCCGCCTGTAATGCAGGAGACACGGGTTCAATCCCTGGGTTGGGAAGATTTCCTGGAGAAGGGAATAGCTACCCACTACATTGTTATTGCCTAGAGAATTCCATGGACAGAGGAGTCTGGCGGGCTACAGTCCATGAGGTCAAAGAGTTGAACATAACTGAGCAGTTAGCACTTTCACTTTCACAGGGCCCTATGCTTAGTAGGGCCCACGTTTGGTTTAGTGTCCTGAAATTCTTGAACAGGAGGCCCCATTTCATTTTCACTGGGTCCGCCAAATTATAGAGCCTGTCCTGCATGACACAAGCTCCTTGCCTATGCTGTCGGTAACAGAAATGGCTCAGGGAAAGATGATACCCCTTGAAGATTGGAAAACACTAAGAAAGAGGCAGAGGACACTACCTTCACTTTTGCACAGAGGTGTGAAAGAGCGTAAAGCAGCAAGAACTCCCAGTATTTCTGGGTAAATGAATCAGCCTGGGACAGGAAATAGAATGCATAGGAGTTGAGAAGAAAACTGTAGATGGAGCCAGAACATGGGAAGCACTAGACAGCATCCTCAGGAGTGAATTTTATCTTGTAAATGGTAAGGAACTACTTCAGAGATGATGGGGGACTGGCAGATTAGACCATCATTTTAGAGAAATTGCAATGCATGGAAAATAATTTTAAGAGAGTAATTGTGAAACTATTGTCTTGGTCTACTATGGTCTTCCCAGTGGTCATGTACAACTGTGAGAGATGGCCCATAAAAGAGGCAGAGCACTGAAGAATTGAACCTTTGAACTGTGGTACTGGAGAAGACCCCTGAGAGTCCCTTTGACAGCAACTAGATCAAACCAATCAATCTTAAGGGAGATCAACCTTGAATACTCATTGGAAGGACTGATGCTGAAGCTGAAACTCCAGTATTTGGGTCATTTGATATGAACAGCTGACTCATTGGAAAAGTCCCCGATGATGGGAAAGATTGAGGGCAGAAGGAAAAGAGGGCATCAGGGGATGAGATGACTGGATGGAATCACTGATGCAATGGCCATGAACTTGGGCAAACTTCAGGAGATGGTGAGGGACAGGGAGGCATGGTGTGCTGCAGTCCATGGGATAGCAGAGAATCGGACAGGACTGGGCAAGTGAACAGCAGCAATGGCAAGCATGAAACAGAGTGACCAGTTAGTAGGCAATTGTAACCATCCAACCGAGCAGTGAAGAGAACAGTAGGGAAGGAGGAGAAGTCATGAAGCAAAGAAATAATTAGAAAATAAAATTGCTACAATGGAGCATGGCAAACATTTTGTTTCTCCCTTATACTGGGACTTTCCTAGAGGCTCAGTGGTAAAGAATCTGCCTGCCAATGCAGGAGACATGTGTTTCATCCCTGAGTTGGGAAGATTCCCTGGAGAAGGAAATGGCAACGCACTCCAGTATTCTAGCCTAGGAGATCCCATGGACAGAGGAACCTGGCAGCCTACAGTCAATGGGGTCACAAAAGAGTTGGACATGACTTAGTAAGTAAACAACAAAAAATGTCTTCTATTGATTTTCTTCTCTCTCTTTATGAATATAACTTCAATTTTATGGAGGACAGCAAGTAATTAAATAACTCCTCTTTCAGTCTTTGAAACTGGAGAATGGCAGGTGACATAGTCCTGGCCCATGAGATATATATTAATACAAAATGCACCAGGCCACCAGTGGAGGATGTCTTCTGGGAAAGCTACCATGTTCTGATAAAGGGGGACAGACTCAGCCAATACATGTCTTTTGTTGATGGTCTTCCCCATTTACTCCCATTTTGTGATTGTAAGAAAGCCCACGCTAAGGATGAAAGAGGAAGAAGCTTGGAAGAGCTTAAGTCCTTGTTGACTTAGGCCAACATTGCCGCTTGCCTCTGCCAACTCACTCCTAAATGTGTTTCTGAGAAAAATGAAACTCAGTTTTACTAATTCACTGTGGATGGGCCTCTGTTAAATTCCATTGCATGTAATCCTGACAGACACAGTTGATAAATGACTGAATGCTAATGGTGAAAGATACTAAAGGATCAGGTAAGTTCAAATTGGAGAACTCAACTTCCCAGATGAATGGTATTTAATATTATAGTAAAAGCCCCTTTAGAAAGGCTTTTAAAAGTCAGAAAGTCTTGAGGTCATGAAACACTAGCAGCAAATATAAATGTTGAAGAAAAATGGGGCAGAGGATAGTATGGTAAACCCAGGGTTTTCACTCTCGGGTAAGCCAGGCCTGGGAGACAGCAAGCTAGAAGGCTACGGACAGTTCAGCACAGTACCAGAGGGAATGCAGAAACCAGGCTTTGTTGATGGGAAAGGAGAGTGACTGAGATGAACTCAACCTTCAATTTGTTTGAAGGTGACTTTGAATAAAATAGATACTATATTAATATTTACTGGTGAAGTATTACAGTACTACAATACTAATGAAATTAAGTGACTTGGACAAGGGTGCACTCTTAACGGAAGTTGGCAGCCAGGACTCCATATCTCCAGATCCAACAATTCCTGCAGCCTTAGGAAAGTTGGGGTGGAGAAGAGAAGATGGCAGTCAATATGTGGAGGCAGCAGATCCCAGAGTCTGAACAGTGCCAGGAGTGACAAGAGACACACAGCCATGCTTCAGAGAAAGCGGTGGACATAACCAGAAACAGGGTAAGATCACTTGCTGGAAATGAAAGTATGGATTCTTGCCAGGGCACCAACAGAGACAATCAAATGCCTCTGGATCATATGATAAAATAAGGCTGGAAGAACAGGTAGTCAAAATCCCTGGCCTCTTAGGAAGTCACATCTGGATCCCAGGTCTGGGGTGTGAATCACATACTTCCAAGTGGCAGGAGAGAGATGAGCCTTCAAATACACCACCAGAAAAGGGCAAAGCCGTCAACTTCCCTTGACTTCCCTATTGCCTCTGTTCATAAAAGAAGAAACAGTATGAAATTCTCCTAGATAGCATGACTCCTAGTGTCTCCTTTTCAAGCCTGTGTGAGGTACTTTATGTTACTTATTCATTTTTTACACATTAGCTCATGACTTAAAAGATTAGTTCTACCATTTTCTATCCAGTCTGTTATGGTGGACAATGAGCTTCACTTATCTTAGCATTATTGCTGAGGTGAAACAAGATGGAGACAAGAATCTGACCCAAAGTAGGAGCTCAAAAAACTATTTTCACTATATGCTGAACATCTCATGGAATAACATCTTTATTATTATACTGTAGATAGAAAACATGTGAATTAAAGAGGTGCAGTGAATTTCCCAGCAGGAATTTGAAGCTGCATCATTTTATATCACTTGGATTCCACTGCCTCTCAGCTAATAATAATTATTATAATAACCACCATTCCTTGACACTTGGTCCAGCTCTGAGCAAAAATACCATTATATATCTATATCTGTATACATTTATAGCTATCTCCTCTCATCATATCTATAGGATAGATATTTTTATTCTATATATTTTAAAGTCTCAGAGTCCTAAAGTAACAAGGCCATGATTTAAGTCAGGCTTGTTGATACAAAGCAAAGATGTGCTCTGACCATGAGAAATGGGTAATCCAGAACCTGGGGCAGTGTTACATAAGCCAATGATTTTGTCTCTCCTGCTCACAAGAGAGACCTTTTTAAATCCTTTTACCAAAACACACTTAGATTACAGGCATTAGTTGGTCAATTAATACACATTTAGGAGAATAAATACCATTTGTGGTTTATCTGGAAAGGGATCTGGGATTCACCTAAAAATCCCTTCATGTCTCCTGCTGCAGAAGACAATGATGAGAAACAAGTGACAGGAAAAAGGAGTATGATTTCACTTTCAGAAAAACCAGTTCCCACCAGACCTCTCTTCCACAGTGACCTGTGAGATAGGCAGTGTACAGATTATTGGGTAAAGTAATGTTAGGACTCAGAGGCTAAAAATTAAATAAAGTATTTTTTCTACCTTCCTAGTAACATATTTTCTTGCTTGACTAATACCAAAAATCTATTGACTATTAATAAAACTATTCACCATTAAGGACACACAAATTAGTTGTTACTTACTAAGCATATTCTATGCATTTCATATCCACTAGCTATTTAAAGCTGAGGCTTATAGTGGTGAAATAAGTTACAGAAATAACTTATGTGTGAAATAACTTAAGTGGTGAAATAAGAGTCACAGAACTGTCTCAGTCTAAAGCCTATGTTCCTAACATATCCTCTGTTTACCTTTATTTGAACAAAGCTTGTGTTCCTCACTGCCTTGCACCTACTCGGAAGGACTAAGATGCCTTACCTGCCAGTCACTGAAACCCAAAACAAATTTACTTCAAGGCTCATCACTACTTTCTCAAAAAAAAAAAGTTAATCCTCCTTTCCTTGTTTTCAACCTAACATGGAATCTCTTTCTACTAAATACAAACTTCATTTGGTTTGTTTGTAATGTGCACATATACTCTGATTATCACTGAAATACTTTCATTTAATTTCTATCTCTTATGCCTAAAGGCTTTCTGTGAAGGTCATTCCCACCTCTTTCTTGGGCCAGGACAGGTAAGAAATTGCAGAGGGAGGAGGAGATTAAATGCTAACGTTGTCACTGAATAGGGGCCCTCAGTTAGAGATAGTCACATCTTTTCTCCCATGTGCTCCAAAGGGTTGGGAATCCAAGAAAAGATGGAACTTTGAGTCACTTTAACACGTAACAATGAGAAGTAGGAGCTTGACAAAAATAAAGTGACTCAGGGAAGAGGAGATGACTGCATGGAGTTTTCATAGAAAAGAGATCCAAGATCCTTGAGATGTAGTGTTCCCTGGCCCTAGACTAGAGGGGAATGGAGTGGGGAAGCAGCCAAATCTTTTTATGTTCTGAAGAAGTGAGGAGAATTGGAGAGCAGATGGACTTCAAAGGGTATCGAAGTCAAGACAAGTAGACTTGGAACAGAAAGTGGCCAGGTGGCAATGGAGAACCTCAAACAACATGACCACATAAGTTATTTTCCAAATTAGGCAATATTAAAGAGTGAAAGGAGATAGTAAGTGGGCAAGAACACTGACATAGTAAGTGTAACTGGGACTGTCCTAGGCAAACAGGTCCCTGCTTCAGCAGAAGCTAGTGTGGAGGTGTATAACACATAAGAGCCAGGCAGGATCATATACATGCCAATGACACATGTGGACACTTGGCAGCCATAAGAGCTAAGATTCTCTGAAGGGTATCTGCAGAATTTAGATATGACTCTAGAGAACAAGAAGACAGTAGGAAATCCTCAAAAGATTGAATTTAAACCTGAAATGACTGAATTTACAGGAAATAGACTAGCTGTGTATGTGTGTTTCTTTTTTTAACCACAAGGTAAAATGTGGCTTTTAAATGGGAACTAAGTGAAACTATAGAAAAAATAGAGCACATTACAAGCTTTCCATTTTGGAGATTGTACTTTAAAAATATAGCAACTGCTACACAAATATTACAGGCTGGATCTCAGCAAAAGTAAATTCAAAGTTTTCTTTGTAGTTTATTTTATTATTTTTTTTCCATTTATTTTTATTAGTTGGAGGCTAATTACTTTACAATATTGTAGTGGTTTTTGTCATACATTGACAAGAATCAGCGATGGATTTACATGTATTCCCCATCCCGATCCCCCCTCCCACCTCCCTCTCCTTTTAAGTAGACGGTCCACAATGATTCAAGTTTGGCTCTTATCTGGAATGTTTTCTCAGTGTTAGTAATTTTTTCCCCCTCATCATGGGGTGAAAAAGAAGCCAAAATACAAGAGAAAATTTTTATAAGAAAAGAGATGACAGGGGATGAGGCTGACCCTGAAGACACATAATGGCACCATGAAATTTTGCATATTACACCTAGTGATTTGAGGAAGCTGCATGACTGACAGTTACAGCCCTATTACCCCTGTTTAGTCGTAGCTGATATCCTAGTGTCAGTTGATTATACCTCCCTTTGTATTCTTGTAGAGTCCACTATTTTACCTTTGTCAGAGCACTTACAGTAAAAACAGCTAGCAATCACCATGAGTTAGGCACTGGGTTAAGTGCTTTATGTGCATTATTCCACTGAGCTCCTATAACTCTTTGTGATGGATATTATTATTACTTTGATTTTACACATGCAAAAACTGAAACACAACTATTTATTGAATCTATTTCCCTTTCTGCCTAGACACACATTTGGGCTTCCTTTTCTTGTCTTTTATGTTTTTGCCCACAGAATATTAGATGCTGTCTACTCCCATCTAATCTAAGTCTGATCTACACAGACTTCTGGTGTGCTCCTTGAGCAGTCATCATCCATTCTAGGCCCTGAACAAGAATGTGGAGCAGAGCTTCCCCACCACACCCAACCCAACCAACATTTGGATTTTACGAAATGAATAAGCAAACTTCTGTCATGTCAAGCCGCAGAGATTTTTGTCTTTAACAGAATCTACTGCTACCCTGACAAATACTCACAGTGAGGTAAAATATTTTGTCAAGAGTCATACAATTAGTAAGTGGGGAAGCAAGGATTCTAAATCAGGTAGTCTCATGCCAAAGCCTGCACATCTAGACAAAATGCTACAATGTGTCACTATATGTTACCTGTTTCTCATTAAGTTGTAGGTTCCTTGATGGAGGAGTTTTTTTTTTTTTTTTTTTTTTTTTTCATTTCTGAATTATTAGAATTTGGTACTAGGAAGGAACCCAAATAAAATGAGTTGAAAGGAATTAAATTGATTAAATTAAATTGAATGGGATGTTAGTTAAACTTTCCAGGATCATCATTTCACATCTCCATCCTTCCAGGATTTTTCTTACAACTAGCATTTTCAAATCACTTTTGCTTTACCTAAATCCATTTTCTAAATTTTCAGAAGTTATTTGTGTTTGGATAGAAGTCCAGTCAATATGTTGTAATTCCTCTTGACTATTTCTATGTTAGTAACTCTTTTGGCATTTTCACATCATGGTCATGTAAATCATTCAGGTTCAGCAACGACTGATTGAGTTCCGGTCTGACACTTTTCTATGTCATTAGTTAGTTCCACAGCAATTTCATGAAATATGTATTATCTCCATTTTACAGATGAGAAAACAGTGAGTCAGCCAAGACTCGAGATGCCCCAGGACAAACCTGAAGCTAATTATTGAAAAATTTGGAATTAACATCCAGATCTACTTCCTTGCCAATGGTGTGTACTTGTTTTTACCATGCTGATTATTTTCAATATAATGCCTTGGGCAATTTGTTCAGTGTCTTTCAGATATTAGGAGAGTTATTACTGATACAGATAAAAATATATACTGAATAATGAGATATAGTAGAAGCAACTGGCTAGTAGTAGTATCCAACATGAAGGAAGCAACAAAGGCTATTTCAAATAATTGTTATAATAAAGGCAAGCTTGGAACTCACTCAGTCAAAGGAGGTGTGAGCTCCTCTTATCATGTTATATAGTATGGCTCTACAGGGCTAGGAGAGTGTCTTTGAACGAGCTGGGAAAAAGTCGAACAGCAAGAGACAGTCTTCAGAGCCCCAGATCTAGGATTAAGTTTATCTTCTTTAAAATGAAAATGAAACTAAAATTTTTCAGGCCATAAATACTCAAGAGACTCTACCATCGGTAGGCTAGTCAGCAAAACCTAGGAAGTTCTATAGGTTGAGATAATAGTGGGAAATCCACATCTATATAAATGAACATTGGAAATGGTAAATGTGGATACATGTAAAAAATACTATTCTTATGTTTTAATATTTTAAAAGATTAGTGACCATTGGAGAAGGAAATGGCAACCCACTTTAGTGTTCTTGCCTGGAGAGTCCCAGGGATGGAGGAGCCTGGTGGGCTGTTGTCTGTGGGGTCGCACAGAATCAGACACGACTGAAGCGACTTAGCAACAGCAGCAGCAGCAAAGCATAAGTGGTAACAAAGTAATATGAAGTTTATAGAAATAAAGTATATGACAAGAGTAGTGCAAATGTTGAGAAGGGATCGTAAAGTCATATACTGGAAATCCTATAAAGAGTAACTAAAATTCAAGAGGTGTAGCCAAAAGATTAAGAAGAAAATAAAATAAAATACTAAAATACACTCAATTATGCTGAAAGAAGACAGGATAAGCAGATAAAAAAGAAATAAAAAGAAATGGGACCATTAGAGAACACACCAAAAGATAGCATATCATTCATATAAACAATTATGCTGTAAGTAATGAACCTAATACCCCAATTAAGGATTGACAACATTAGACTCTATGAGAAGCAAGACTCTAGTAAATAATGTCTTCAAGAAACAAACTGAAAATATAAAGCTACAGATAATATAAAGGTACAAAAAATATATCATGCAAACACTAGTTTAAAGACAGGTAGCTTGGCTGTATTAATAACACAGACTAAGGAAACTTCAGAACAAGAAATATTATTAGAGATGAAAGGAGATATGTCACTATGATAAAAAAAAATGTCTCCAGCAGAAATATATAGCAGTCTTAAATATTCATGCATCTAGTAACAGAGTTTCAAAATCCATGAAACAAAGCTTAAGAGAACAAAAATGAGAGATAAATTAATCCACAAGTATAGTTGGAGATTTTAAACTCATTTTTCAGTACTTAAGCAAATAGATTTCCCCCCAGAAAAACCATCTGTGTTTCTTACTTCTTAATTTTCATCAGGGAACAGTTTCTATATTAGTTTGTTAAATATATAAATATTTGCTTTATAACCATCCTGAAAATTCCTGAAATACTTGGAAATTAAACAATACCCCAATTGTTCTAAATTGCCCATGAGTCAAAGAAGAAATCCCAAATAAACTTGGAAAATGTTCTGAACTCAATGATAATGAAATCACAAAATATCAAAATTTGTAGCATGTAGCTAAAGCATTGATTAAAGGGAAACTTATACCTTTAAATCTCATATTAGAAAAAATGAAGCTCTAAAATTAGTAATCTAAAAAATTCACTTAAAGTAAGGTTTTAAAAAGAAAACCTAAAATGTTAAGGTAGAAATAATAAAGATATGAACAAAAATTAATGATATAAATAAATAAATAAAACAAGCTAGCAAAACCTAAAGTTAGTTCCTTGAAAATATCTTTACATTTGATCCTAGTTAGAAAGATCAATTAGAAAGTAGAGAGCAAATGATCAATTTATCATGAATAAAAATTACTATTAATTCAATTACCACAAATAGAAAAAAGTTATGAGATTATTATAAACAATTTTATGCTAATAAATCTGACAACTTAGAAATCATGTACAAATTCTTGGAGAAATAAAACCCTTATAAAATACTGAAAATAAAAATAGTCTATTTGATAAATTTATTAACAACAATTTTTCCACAATGAAAATACCAGATTGTTTCACTGTAGCACTTTATCAAACTTTTCAGAAATAGTAATACTAATCTTCTCATTAAAAAATAAAAAGGTCTCTTTCAATAGAAAGAGAAAAATGGAATACTTGCCATGTCATAAACCTGATGTTTAAACCAAATAAATACATTACAGGGAGCAAAATTGCACACCAATATTCTTCATGAATACAGGTACAAAATTTCATAACAAAATGCTGGCAAGTCAAATTCAGCAAAACAGTAAAGTTTTACTACATTATGAGAAAGAAGACATGTTCATCTCAGGAATGCAGATTTAGTTTAACACTTACAAGTCAATCATTATAAACTGCAATATTGAAATAACATAAAGAAGATAAGTTTTATGATTATCTGAATGGATACAGATCTTGCACTTCATCAAATTCAATGCTAAATGTATGATTAAAAAATCTTAACAAACTAAGAATGCATAGAAACTTCCTAAACCTGCCTGGCAAAGGGCATGTATAAAAAGGCACAACAAGATCACTCTTAATAGAGACTGAATCATTTCCCTTGAGATGGAATAAAATAGGGTATCGTGTTTCACCATTTCTATTCATTACTGCACTGGGAAATAAAAGAAGCAAAACAGTCTTCACTTGCAGACAACATAACTACTTTTGTAGAATATCTTCAGGAATCTACAAAATAACTATAATAAATAAAGCAAATCTCAGAATATAGATAATTTATTGCTTACATATACTAACAACAATTTTATTCAAAAAGTGAAATTATAAATACCCTTTGCAATCAAATAAATTTATATTTAGGGAATGCTTCTAGCAGCTTTATTTACAAAATAAAGAACTGAAAACTACACAAATATTTATCAATAGGAGAAAGTATAAATATAATGTGGTATGTTTACATATTATAAAGTGATTCAGTAATAGAACAGATTACCAATAGGTGTAGCAACATGGATGAATTCCAAAAGGAATATAAGCTAGATACAAAGAGTATACACTATGATTTCATTTATCTAAACTACTACTACCAGAAAAGCTAATCTATGGTGAAAGAACCCAAAACATTGGTTGTTTCCGGGGAGTTGAGATAGCTCTCTTGTTCCGATTCCAAATCTATCTAGGGTGATGGGAGTGTTTTATATCTTAATAGGTATGTGGTCTACATAGGCAATTGCATGTATCACAGTTAATTAAATGTATGTCTAATATCTGTGCATTTTATTATATGAAAATTGTACTTCAATCAAAAGAAGAAGAAAAAGGCACAGAAGAAGAAGAGGAGGGAGAGTGGGCAGAGGTAGAAGGGAAGGACAAAGGCGAAGAAAATAATGGCCCCAGAAACTGGAGGGAATCTGAGCCAATAGCTTTTTGGGCTTACATTGCCAGTAGCTGAGAAAAGCGGCGAGCACCCCTGAAGGGTCATGGTCCCAGCTAGAGTTTTGTAATTTTTCAAGTGGCCATACTAAATCTTGATACAAAAGAAAAACATTTTTTGGAAATGTAAGATGGAAAAGATGAGCTCTGAACTCTGACTTCTATTCTATTGGTTTTAAATAGCAGTCAGAATTATAAAGGTCCATTCTCAGGAATTCATTTGTACAGTTCTCTTGTTTGGTTCCTTTAACTTGGAATATTTAAGTTGTTTCAAACTGCCCCCTGTATTTGGGCCAAACTTTTATGTGAAGAATTGGATGGCAGGTGTTTCTTTCTGTAATCTTTCTTAGAAGGGTTTGTTTCCATGTTTGAATGGAGTCAGTTGTACATGCCCCATCCCCTCAATCTCTTGTTGCAGCCTTGCCTGAAATCTATTCTTTTGCAGTACAGTGGAATGTTAACCCATTTATAATTGCAGTGACTATTCATTTCTCTTCCTGTTGCTTTGCTGTGCGCCAAGCACATCACAGCTAAATTCTTGGCAGAAGGTTTTTTGCTTGTAGTAGTGGGGAAAGGATCCTCCTCTGCCCTGAAGTATGTGCGCTGGATGGATATGAGAAATAGCTGATAATAACCAAGGGAGGGATGTCTTAACACCAAACTTTAATATAGAAAAGTACATTTTCACTGCAACTAAATTCAGGTACTTTCAATCTGTGGAGACAAGATTTGGAAAAAAATATTTCTTTGAAAGCAGGAACCCAAAAACCCAATATAAAATAGGTTATGTCAACCTGAATTATATTGTGTATCATCAATCTACTCGGTAATTATTGCTACTCCTTTCTATTTCAGATGGGGAAACTTGGTTTCAAAGATGGGGAAACTTGATTTCAAAGACGCTAAATAATGTGTCTAAGATTAAAAAAAAAAGTTCCACAAATGGGATTTGTATCTTTATGTATTGAGTTCCATCCTACACTCTGTTTTCACCATTTCAGCTTCTATCTGTGTACCCTAAGGGTCTAGTACAGTGCTGCGGCATTGAATGGGTCCTCAATGAATGTGTTGAGTGAAAAATCTGTGCAAAAGTTAGGGCCTATGAGAGACGGCTGAGAAGTTCTGAGAGAAAACTCATATATAATACATATGTCAAGAGCATCTCAATTTGCTTAGAACCACAGAAACAAGGAAAAGATGAGTATTAACTAACTATATTATGGAGTCTATTTCTGTTTAGCAATAAATAGTAACATGATCCATACATTTCTAAGAACCAGTATTTGAAGAAATGTTTGCATTAAGTTACTTGAACAGTTTCTAACATAGTTAAGAATTTCAGTGATTAAACCCTCATGCACAAAAGATCAAGAACTTGAAGTTATTTCAATAATCACCAAGAAAGTGCTTTACAAATTTTATGAATTCATTTGACCTTCAAATGGCACCAGAACAACCACTGACCATCTATTCTAATGGGGTACAGTAGCCAAACTGATTGATAGTCAATCATGTTCTAGGTGAGTTAGATAATATCCATTCGGAGAAGGGTATTAATCTTTTAAGGTTTTTGTTTTGTTTTACATTGTTTTTATATTAAGTCAGTGGCCTTCAGGTTTCAGTGGAATCCCTGACATTTTATGAATACTTTTGTGGATAGCTATCTTTTGGGGGGAGGTTTCATAACTTTATAACATCAGTAATGGGTTCAGGACATCAAGGTTGTTAATCATCCAAACTTTAAAGTCTAAGGAATGTCTTCATAGGCTTCATTTTCCTAGTGAAAGTAGCAGCATCCATTGTGGATGCTTGGAGCTTGGAACGGAAAAGAGGCCTTGAGAACATAGATGGCCTCCTCTAAGATCTTTATTCAATTTTTAACTATCATTTTGATATTCCTTCTCTGATCACAGAAATAAAGGATGGACTAATAGAAGGCAGGTTTTCTGCAGAATCCAGAGTTATTTTCAGCATACTGGTCTTCCCAGGTGGCTCAGTGGAGCAGTAAACAATCTGCCTGCCAACTCAGGAGACATGGAGACATGGGTTTGATCCCTGGTGTGGGGCCGGGGAAGGGGGAAGGGAAGATCCCCTGGAGTAGGAAATGGCAACTCACTCTAGTATTCTTGCCTGGAGAATTCTATGGACAGAGGAGACTGGTGGGCTACAGTTTATGGGGTCGCAAAGAGTTGGGCATGACTGAATGACTGAACATGTATGTAAAAATTTGACAGTGTATTTTCTTCCACAAGGCCCTGTGATATAGTCCAATGGCTTCTCAGATTTTCTGTTTATGGAATTGGTTTTCTGGGCAATATTATTTGTCTAGGGTATACAAAAAGCCTGCAATATTTCTGGAAAAACACCTACAGTGTTCTTGAAGCACCTGAACATTTAAAAATTAATGAATATGATTCCACCTACACAACATTCTGGAAAAGGCAAAACTATGTAAATAGTAAAAAGAGGAGCAGTTGCTAGGCAGGGGGATGAGGGAGGGATAAACAGGTAGAGTACAGAGGATTTTCAGAAAAGTAAAACTGTTCTGTATTACATTATAATAGTAGATACATGTCATTATACATTCACCAAAACCCACAGAATACATAGCACAACGAGGGAACACTAATGTAAACTGTAGACATTGGGTAACAATGGCGTATCAATGTGAGTTCATCAGTTGTAACAAACGTACCACTCTGGTGCAAGATATTGATATACAGGAGGCTGTGTCTGTGTGGTAATGGGGTATATGGGCATGCTCTATGCTTCTTGCTCAATTTTTCTGTAAATATAAAACTGCTCTAAAAACAAAGTCTAATTTTTTAAAAATGATGTATACTTATGGCTAATTTCATGGGCTTCCCTGGTGGCTCAGATGGTAAAGAATCTGCCTGCATGCAGGAGACCTAAATTTGATCCCTGGGTTGGGAAGATCCCCTGGAAGAGGGCATGGCAACACACTCCAGCATCCTTGTCTGGAAAATCCCCGTGGACAGAGGAGCCTGGTGGGCTACATTTTATGGGGTCACAAAGAGTCAGACAAGACTGAGCTACTTAGCACATAGCACATGGTTGATTCTCATTGTTGTTGGAATTTAATCAATTTGAATAGCTTGTTTGGAAAATCTAATGTTAGGCACAAGGATGTTGACTAATATTAATGAGCAGGGCTGTAGTTGGCAAGGATGCCCATCTCTGTCTACTCCTCTCAGAGGAGACCAACCAAATGAAGTAGTTTGATTGGCTTACCAACTTAATTTTTCTGGTTGTTGGCATCCTAGTTTACTTATCTGCCTCCTGGTAGGCACTTATTCTTGTATATCCAAAACTCAGCATGGTCCCTGAATATGGCAAATATTAGCAAACGTTTTTACATTAAATAAATGACTATCAAGAAAGTGATATTCTACAACACTTCAGAGTAGTGATTCTCAAGATGTGGTCTCCAAGTTAGCAGCAGCATGATCACCTGGAATGAGCTCCACACCAGGCCTATTGGGCTTTCCTTGTAGCTCAGTCAGTAAAGAATCCCCCTATAAAATAGGAGTCTGCCTGCAATGCAGGAGACCCAGGTTCAATCCCTGGGTCAGGAAGATAGATCCCCTGGAGAAGGAAAAGGCAACCCTCTCCAGTATTCTTGCCTGTGAAATCCCAAGGACAGAGGAGCCTGGTGGGCTACAGTCCATGGGGTCACGAAAGCCAGACACAACTCAGTGACTAAACAACCACCACCAAGACCTACTGAAGCAGAAACTCTGGTGGAGGGGCCCAGCACCTTAAATTTCAATAAGCCCTCCAGGGGATTCTGATGCATAATTAAGTTCCCAAACACTTTTTCTTTATAATTTGGTCTAATAGAATAATGAAGTTCTTGAATTAGCCAGGAGTGACCGTGACCATGATAACCCTACCAAATTTCCCCCTCTGAATTGCTCACTGATAGCATATATTGTACTATTGGGATGCATCTGGAAGCTGCCAGTTTTTTGACTTACAGAATGTTTACTAAGAGATGTTTTCCACTGTGACTTCAGCATCGTTTATACAGCTCGGATCCTGATCTTATATTTGTCAACCTCATATGGCTGCAGGCATTACCTCAATAATGTGTTGAAATTATCTAGTCTTAGAGAAAATGACAGGTGAATAAGAATGGTATGTTTTAAATTTTTAATAAGAAGTATAACTATCACGTGGACCATAATAATAATCACTGTATATCCTCTATGGCCAGACCAACCTGGGAAAGTCAAGAAATTCCTTCAAAATTAGGCAAGCAAACCCAGGAGAGTTAACTGAATGATAACTTAATGTAAACAAGCTCAAATAATAATAGAAAAAGCTAATATTTATTGAGGATTTTCTAGATGCCAATCACTAAGTAATTTACATATATCATGGCATGTAGGCCTCATAACAGCAATATGAGTTGAGATACTATTCCCATTTTGCAGATTAGAAAACTGAGCATTTGAGAGGTTGAATAGCTTGGCTAAAGCTATCCTGCTAGTAAATACCAGGGTCAAGATTTAAACCTTTGTCTGTGTTACAACACAGCAGTGATATTAGCTACTATATTGAGCTGCCTGCTATAAGACTAACACAAACCTCCGCAACTCAAGGTGACCAGGTCACTGGGGTCATAGTGATTGCGATTCCTCTACCAAGACCTTCTCGTTAGAGCACAAAGTTAAAAGGGGCCTCACTATTGGCCACCAAAATAACTCTTTTTCTCCTCTGTATTTCTGTTGCCTGACCAAAAGCCATTAAACTCTGGCGGCACTTTCTTTAACTATGTGAATATATTTAATCAGGTTAGAGTCAGAGCCTTCAGTTGGAGAATTGTTGTATCTTTTTAAAATGACTTTGTATTGGATTGGTCAAAAAGTTCTTTTGAGTTTTTCTGTAATATCTTATGGAAAAATCCAAGCAAACTTTTAGGACAACCCAATATATCTGTGCTCTAATTCATTTATGATTTTACCATTTTTCTCTTAGAGAATAATTTTTTTGCCACATTTAAGCTTTCTCAAGAAAAACCTCTCAGTATTCCCCAACTACGTGTAACTCAAACACCAATGGGGAAAACTTCTATAGAGACCATCAGTTCAGTTCAGTTCAGTTGCTCAGTCATGTCCGACTATTTGCGACCCCATGAATCGCAGCATGCCAGGCCTCCCTGTCCATCACCAACTCCCAGAGTTTACTCAAACTCATGCCCATCGAGTTGGTGATGCCATCCAGCTATCTCATCCTCTGTTGTCCCCTTCTCCTCCTGCCCCTAATCCCTCCCAGCATCAGGGTCTTTTCCAATGAGTCAGCTCTTCGCATGAGGTGTAAAGTATTGGAGTTTCAGCTTTAGCATCAGTCCTTCCAATGAACACCCAGGACTGATCTCCTTTAGGATGGACTGGTTGGATCTCCTTGCAGTCCAAGGGACTCTCAAGAGTCTTCTCCATAGATAACACTTAACAGAATTTCAATAATTTTTATCAACTTTTTTTAATCATTCTCCTTAAAAATTCTGAAATGCTGAGGGGGGCAGTGGGAGTTAAAACCAAGGGCTTCCCATGTTTCAGGCACAGTCTCTATTATTTCATCTAATCCCTACACGAATCCTATCGCATCTCTGTTTTACAATGGTAAAATCAAGGTTCAGAGAAGATAGATTCCTTGAGGGATTTTGTAACAGAAGAACAAATCTGACTCCATATTTGATTTATTCCTTTAGCTTTAAGCCTTGTGTTCTGTTGCCTGTGCTTAGACATGCTGGCCCTGCACCTTTCTAAAAGAATGCTATAGCCTGAAATATATATGATGGTCCATTCTCTTCAAAGGTATTATCTTTAAAAAGTTATAGAACAGAAAATG
This sequence comes from Muntiacus reevesi, assembly GCF_963930625.1. NCBI lineage: Eukaryota > Metazoa > Chordata > Mammalia > Artiodactyla > Cervidae > Muntiacus > Muntiacus reevesi. The sequence continues at coordinate 144,307,599 of NC_089249.1, read as the reverse complement.
ACACTTGTCTTGTTGGAGGTTTATAGGAACATTTTTTACCAGACCTACATAGACAGCTGCAAGAACAAAGAATGCCTGCACCAAGAAGTTTGCAATAGTCAGCCACACTCCCTACCCTTTTAGTAAAGAAAAAGCTGAATTCTAACTCAGATAAGATGGATAAGATGGTTCTTTAGGATACCAGCCCACCACCTCCTCTGTCTGCTGGCTTTCCAAATAAAGCTGCTTTCCTTACCCCAACTCTTCATGTCTAGACTTCCTGGCCTGTCATATGGCAAGCAGTACAAGTTTGGACTCAGTAACTATTTGAATCCAGGTCTGCCTGTCATCAGAGCTTGGCCTGAGCTTATTTCTCTGCTCCACACTTTATGTAGCTTCATTGTGAAGTTTCAAAGATTTTCTGGAGGTTGATAGGAGGTCAATTGGAGAACATATCTTTTCTCTATCCCATTATATTCTTATAATCTCTTCCATCTTGATGTTGTCTTTCATCCTACCAAACACTTTGACAGATTTTTTCATCCTACCAAATATTTGACAGATTTGAATCCCCTGACTTCAAAAAACTTGGGTATGTAGGTAGGGAGCCAAGTAGGACAACCCTAAACGTCCTTGATTAGCATACTGGGAAATGAAATCTCAGAGATGTTAACTGACTCAGCTAGGGTCACCTAACTGTGAAAGGAAAAGATAGGACTGTACCTAAATCTCCTAACTTTTTGTAGTAGTCAGGCCACTCCACCATGTTCTAGGACAAAGCTCTGCTCTGGTTTCCAACATACGATTCATGAAGGAGTTCAATATGGGTTTAAAAGTAATAATACCATGACTATGGCATCAATTCACACCCAAAGGTTCTGTAAAATTATTACTACTTTCCTAAATTTCAGATATCCCTGCAAAGAGAACCCGTTTTCTAATGGCCTCTGTAAAATATACTTGCTTTTAAACTCAAAGTCATCATGAAAAACCATTTGATTTGCCCCATTTCTAGAACTTCCTCATGAGCAGGACCAGCAGAAAGGGAAATTCATACCAACTACTTCTAGAAAAGTCATGCACACTGACCTATTTCTGCTTGCCTTTTCCTTTTAAAAAGTCCATGTTCAGAATTGCTATCATCGTTAGATGCCTCTAATGTCAATAGTGGGTACCTCTTAGTTAGGAGGTTATTTGGTCTTTAAGTAGCAGGGAGCATGCTGTTTTCTTTTTCACTCTTGGCATTTATTCAGGTTCCCAGGGGCTAGTTAGTGACCAGCAAATCCAGTAAAAACAGAAATTGTTACCTAATAAAACACCAAGAGACTTTCCAGGCCTCAGGGCAAGTAACACTCCTGCCCTTTCTAATTCTCAGACCACATTCCAAGTGCAAAATGGAATCATTTTTGTTTTCAAAGTGATGCTAATTTATTAGCCATGGTGCAAATGTTGACTGTGGTAATGGGACTTCAAAAAGAATGTCTGCAGTCCAGAAAGCTTGAGGGGGAAAGGGAAATCAACTGAGAGGAAAATAGAATCCAGTAGAGTTCTCCCAGACCAAACTGACTACATTCAGCAATTTATCCATTCACTTTTCTCCTCATTCATTAGTTCTTTAATTACTGACCTACTAGATACCAAGAACTTCCAAGGTACTAGGGATAAACATATGTTTAATATATGATGTATTTTCTCACAGAAACTACAACTCAGTTAGGGACCCAGACCAGTAAATAGAGCATTGAAGAGAAGTTTATGACTAAGAGGATGGAGCGAAATGTCAGGGAAGCATCACAGTGATGGAAGCTATCAAGGAAAGCATGAAGAGAGTATGAAATTTTGAAAAGATGATGAATCTGAAAGGGCAATTTACACAAACATTATTTCAACAAAACCTTAGATATTTCAAGGACTAATTAAGTGTGTATGTAAGAAATGCCTATGTGAGTAGAAACAACTTCCTAGAGAATCCTAAACCTTATTTTGGGTGTTTTTCACCTCTAGAATGTCTTCCAGGCTTTCTCCTAGGAGTGGAGACTTGTTTCAGTAAAAATCTGTTACTCAGGGTTTTGGTTACATACAAAAACTAAAAAAAAAAAAAAATGGGCTATATTAAGCAGAAAAGGAATTTACTGGAAATTTATTAGGGAACCACCCTATTGAGAGTAATTTGGAAGAGCAGACCTGGAAAAAAAGAGAGAACCCAGAAGAGCTATAAAGGGTCAGGCAGTAAAATCAGAACAATGGTTGACCAAGAGTAATCTGATTTTACTCTGTGCCTCAGAGAGGCAAAGTGACTTTCTCAAGACCACACAACAGCAAGTACCCTTGAAACCTCCAGAGTTAAAAGTGATTTTTAAGTACTTCTACTCTTGGGCCTTATTAGGGACACTTACCATTATTTGAGCATCAATATCCTCTTTCCTAATTGTATACTTTTGTTTTTTACTTGATTAAAAACTTTTAAAATTGTAATGAAATACACATAACACAAAATCTATCATCTTAAGCATTTTAAGTGGACAGTTAAGAGGCATTATCTACATTCACATTGATGTGTAACCATCACCACCATCTAGCTTCAGAATTCTTCCATCTTGCAAAACTGAAACTCTGTACCCACTAATCAAAAACTTATTCTCCCCCTCCCAGATCCTGACATCACCCCTACTTGCATTCTTATCTCCCTTTTGCAGAATCCCTCAGGTTGTGTGGTCCTTCAAGAAATGGCTGCCTCTCAGTAGGTTTTTCATTCCTTTCCCAGATAACGCAGCAGGTGCTAGGTGATTTATATTCAGCCAATTCAGAGCTTTCTCCCTGGAATTTGTATCTTCAGTAAGACATAAAAGATGTTGAGTTGGTTGGAGAGAGAGTCCTGGGAAGCTGCAAGGACATGTGACCTACCCAATATCACACAACTCATTAGTGGTAGAGCTGGGGTATCAACCCAGGTGACGTGAAGGCAGAACCCACAAAGCTACTGAAGAAAGAGCAACATTCCAGCCACTCATTGGACAGAAAATCTGGTGAGTTTCTTTATGTATTAGACTATAGGAATATATAAATATACAAAAAAGTTTCTGCCCTTAAGCAGTAGTAAGTGAGGACATAGAGTCTAATGTGATGGTCATTTCTATGAGATTTGATGGGGATATGCAGAAGCTCAGTTGGTCAAGAACCTACCTGTAATGCAGGAGACACCAGGTTCAATTCCTGGGTCAGGAAGATCTGCTGGAGAAGGGATAGGCTACCCCATCCACTGTTCTTGGGCTTCCCTTGTGGCTCAGCTGATAAAGAATCTGCCCACAATGCAGGAGACCTGGGTTCAATCCCTGAGTTTTGAATATCCCCTGGAGAAGGGAAAGGCTACCCACTCCAGTATTCTGGCCTAGAGAATTCTGTGGACTGTATAGTTCATGGGGTCACAAAGAGTAGGACACAACTGAATGACTTTCATTTTCACATGCAGAAAGAAAAGTCTAGACTGGCCCAGAATGTGGGAAAGAATTTCAAAGGAATTATTGCTTGAACCAGATCTTAAGGTTCGACTGATAAGCATGCACTGCAAGCAAACCCTGGAGAGCTCAGAATATGAAAATTCATGGAGGCATGAGAGGCCTCAAAGTTCCACAAACTATAAAGAAGCTCAGAAATTGCTAGGTTGTTAAGTGAAGGATGAGACATGGCCAGAAAAGACTCAGGATAAATGGTTAGGGCATAGACTGAGCAGGAGAAAGGGACTCTTATGCCATGGAAAGAAGTTTTTTTAATCCCCCTAAGAATATAATAACAAATGGGAAGTCCTTAAACCCCGAAAGGTTCATAAACCATTCAATTAAAGTGATATAAAATATTGTTGGTGGATATTTTCCTTAAGGAGAATATCTGAAACTTACATCATCTTTTTGTTGTGGTGGGTAGAACCTGGGGCATGAGGTAAAAACAACAGAGAACCTTGAGGCATTCCCGAGTACAAAAATGTACTCTTGCCTTTGGTAGTTTACATTGTAATCCCCACATTAGCAGAACTGTCATCGCTACTACTTAACACTGGGATAGAGGAAGAACATGCATGAGGATGGGGAACATGGGGATGTGAAATGGAAGGAGACTGATTTATATATTTCCTTAGGAATAGCAGCATGCTGATTGCCAAAACAATGAGCTCATCCTGAATGTTAATGCAGTAAGTGCCAGGTGAATAAATTGTCTATTATTAGACTTCACCATGCAGTAAGTGCTCTTGTTTCCTCCTTTCTTAGGTACACCAGCTGTCGCAATGTATATCAACTTTGGGAACCTTGGTCCCCATTAACATGGAAGGAATAGAAAATATTTGAGATAGATGCTTGCACAGGAAGTGATTAGCTGGAAAAAGGAGCTTTGCTTGAGCACTTTTTTAAAAACTCCATTTATGCTAGTAGAGTGGTGGTAACATCTATCTTCCCTTTCTAGATTTATTTTAAGTTTTAAGGCAGGGAATACTAGGATGTAATTCTTCTCTCACCTTTGGCACCTTAAAGTATCCATATAGAAAATTCTTTAAAATGGTATACCTCACTAACCTGAGTTAAACTATATCAATTTAGCAAATCACTTAGCAAAGAAGTGAGAACCTTGTTAAATACAGGGATCATGGGAGTGCCTGTGCACTCTGTCAGCTTAAAATGTATTGGGAGACAGATTTTCAATGCCTAATAAAGCTACAAATAAGAGTAAACTGTGCTCCATAGAAAAAGGCAAGGTAAAGTGGTGTTTTAGCCAGCAGAGTCAAATTAACCTGGACTAGAATTCTAGCTCTGCAGTTTAACAGTTCCATCATTTTGTGTGTGCTCAGGGGCTCAGTCATGTCTGATTCTTTGTGACCCCATGGACTGTAGCCTACCAGGCCCCTCTGTCCATGGAATTTTCCAGACAAGAATACAGGAGTGGGTTGCCATTTCCTATTCTATCGTTAACCTCAGGAAAGTTACATAATCCCCTGGGTCTCAATTTTTTCATCTATGAAATGGAAACAGTAACACTGACTCTAGGTTTTGTGTTTTGCTGGTGGGTGTTGTTTTGTGGATAGAGGCACACCATGTCTGAACAGAGGTGGCAGAGTATAAGGATTCTGGGCTCCCCTCCCCTCACAAACACAGTAAAATTACAACTACATATAGAGAAACTCTCACTGAAATCAACCCAGGGGCTAGAAAAACAACTCTTCTATAAGCAAGGCTGTAAAGAAAGATACACACTGAGTCTGGTAGGAAGGGCAAAGTTATCTTGTCAGTGTCTGCACCCCTAGTGGGGAACACAGAAGAGGAGGAGGATATCATGGGCTGGGGATCCTCCCTGGTAGTGAGGGACTCAAGTCATATATTAGGTACCCAAGCCTGATATCTGACACTAGGAAGACAAACCCCCTTAATGGTTTAAGAGTGGGGCTTACCATAGGGTTTTAGGAAACTGGATTCCAAAGCCTGTGAAGAATTGACACTCAGAATTACTTATTCACAGCCACAGTCAGGTAGCAACAGATTGAAAAGTGCCTGGCCTATCCGATCACCTCAGTGCCCCCCAGCCCATACCAGGCTCTTGCTCTAGGCTCTCTTGCTCCAGCGCTGCGCCCCACCAAGGGAGAGACTGTCATTGGGAGTCTGGAAAGAACAGAGCTGACTTGGACCTCAGTCCTCCCTCTGATCAGGGTGGAGGCAGCCATTGCCAGTTCACATGTTCCTAGACATAACTTGGATGGAGCAAAGATAACTCCAGGGTGAAAAACACCATTCAGGAGTGTGCACATTTGGGAGGGGATGGGGCAAGCTCATTGGTGTGGCAGCAGCCCCTTCTGCTCCACTCAGGATTTAACCAAGGCATGCACACAGTGTGAGTGTGGGGCAATGAGGGGGGTTGAAATAATCACAAAACTTTAGGATCCAGTCATTCTCCAAACCAACGTGAGACTAACATCACACCCAGAGAAACCCAAACCCCTCAGGGCTCCTATTCCAGATTTCTGGGCACCAATCCCATCCTCAATAGGTCAGGGATGGCCAGTGAGTATAGGACAAGACCTAGTCAGCACCTGATTCTGGCTCTAGCCATACCAACCCCAGTCTTACCTCCCACCAAGTCAATGACTGCCAGCACACCCTGGAGAAAGATACAGCTGATGCTCACTTCATATCTAGCTCTCCCACCAAAGCCACTGGGTACATGCAAGTTGCATAGGGACATTTCCATACAAGGACACATTCTCAAAGCCAAGACAGGTAATTATTTCACCTAATTTCATAGAGGCAGAGAAAGTTTTTTAAAAAAATGAGAAGACAGAGAAATATGTTTCAAATGAAAGGACAAGGAAAAGACCTGAAAGAAATCCTAATGAAACAGAAATAAATAACTTACCCAATAAAGAATTCAAAGCAATAGTAACAAGAATGCTAGCTGGGAAAAGAATAGACAAACACAGTCAGAATTTTAACAAAGAACTAGGTGACTCAGATGGTAAAGAATTCACCTGCAATGTGGGAGACCTGGGTTTGATCGCTGGGTTGGGAAGATACCCTGGAGGAGGGCATGGCAACCCATTCCAGTATTCTTGCCTGGAGAATCCCCATGTACAGTAGAGCCTGGCAGGCTACAGTCCATGGGGTCACAAAGAGTTGGACACGACTGAGTGACTAAGCACAGAAAATACAAAAAGAACCAGTCAGAGCTAAAAATATGATAATTGAAATGAAAAATACACTAGAGGAATTAACAGCAGTTAGGTGAGACAAAAGAAAATGTAAGTGATCTGGAAGAAAGGATAATGGAAATCACCAAGTCAGAAGAGCAGAAAGAGAAAAAATTTTACAAAATAATGGTCTAATGGACCTCTGAAAACAGTACCAAGCATGCTAACATTCACATTAGAGAGTTCTCAGAATGAGAAGAGAGAGAGAAAATAGTACAAAATATATTGATGAAATTATGGCTTAAAACTTCCCAAATCTGAAGAAGGAAATAGATATCCAGCTGCAATAAGCAAACAGAGTCCCACAGAAGATGAACCCAAAGAGATACACACTAAGACATATCATAATAAAAATGAAAAAAGTTAAAGAATTTTAAAATCTGCAAGAGAAAAACAGTCACATAGAAGGGAAGCTCCATTAGGCTATCATCTGAACTATTATGCCCTACCCAGCAAAGTTCGGTTTAGTTCAATCACTCAGTTGTGTCCAACTCTTCATGACCCCATGGACTGCAGCATGCCAGGCTTCCCTATCCATTACCAACTCCTGGAACTTGCTCAAACTCATGTCCATCGAGTTGGTGATGCCACCCAACCAACTCATCCTCTGTCCTCCCCTTCTCCTCCTGCCTTCAATCTTCCCCAGCATTAGGGTCTTTTCCAGTGAGTCAGTTTTTCAAATCAGGTGGCCAAAGTAACCCAGCAAAGTTAACATTCACATTGAAAGAGAGAGAGAGAGAGACATTTCAGACAAAAACTAAGAGTTCATCAGTACTAAACTGACCTAACAAGAAATGTTAAGGGTCTTTATAAAATGAAAATGAAAAGATTATAATAAGAAATTATAGGAAGGGAAAAATCCCACTGGCAAAGATAAATAAATAGTAAAGGCTGTGAGGGGGTCAAAATCTAAATAAGTTACTACAAAGGTTAAAAGAAAAAAATTATAAAATCAATTACAACTATAATAAACAGATACATGAAGATGTAAAATATAATATCAAAAACATAAAAAGGATGGGAAGGAATAAAAGGTATAGAGTTTTTAGAATGTGTTTGAACTTAAATAACTATCAGTTTCATTCTGTAGGTATAGTTATAGGTCTGCAATTATGAACTCCATAGTAACCACAAATTGAAAAACCTACAATAGATCTATAAAAACTAAAGACAAAGGAACACAAACATAATAGTAAAGAATATCATCAAACCAAGTGGAATAAACTATAAGAAGAAGGCAGAAGGGAAAAAAATGTAAAACATTTAACAAAATGACAATAAGTACTGGCCTACTGATAGCCATTTTAAATGTCAGTGGACTAAATGCACTAGTGAAAAGGCATAGGGTAGTTGATTAGATTTTTTAAAAAGACCCACCTATATGTTCTCTACAATAGAGACTCACTTTACAGCTGAAGACACACAGAGACAGAAAATGGGGAGATAAATAAGAGATATTTTATGCAGATGGAAAGGAAAAGAAGCTAGTGTCCCATACTTACACCAGAAAAAAGTAGACATTAAAACAAGGTATACAATTAAAGACAAAGAAGGACATTATATACTGATAAAGCATTGAATCCAAGCAGAGGATATAACACTCATTATATTTTTGCATCTAATGTAGGAGCACATGAACATATAGACCATATATTAACAGACATAAAAGGAAAAATTGACAATAATGTTAATAATAATAGGTGATTTTAACACAACACTTACTTCAGTGGACAGATCATCCAGACAGAAAATTAATAAGGAAACAGTGTTCTTAAATGACATATATGACTAGTAGGAGTTCATGAATATCTAGAGGACATTCCAATAAAAAGGAACAAAATAGACATTCTTTTCAGGGGTGCATGGAATGTTTTCTAGGATAGATCACATGCAAGGCCACAAAACAAATCTCAACAAATTTTAAAAGATATAAATTATATGAAACAACTTTTCCAAACACAAAATATAACACTAGAAATTAATTATAGGAAGAAAAACAGTAAAAGTACCAATCAGTGAAGAAGAAAAACATCCTACCTAAAAACCTAGTTGGTCACTAAAGAAATCAAAGAGGAAATCATAAAGTACCTTGAGACCAGTGAAAATAAAAACATGTCCCCAAAATCTATGTGATGCAGCAAAAGCAGTTATTAAAAAAAGAGAGATTTATAGCAATACAAACATACCTCACAAAACAAGAAAAATCTAAATTAACAACATAACCTATCATCTAAAGGTGTTAGAAAGAGAAAGAAACCAAACCCAAAGTCAGCAAAAGGAGGAAATAACAAAAAGCAGAGAGAAGATAAATAAAACAGAGGCAGAAAGCAATAGAAAATATCAGTAAAACCAAGAGTTGGTTATTTAAAAAGATAAACAAAATTGCTAAACCAAGAGCCAGGTTGATTAAGAAAAAAAAAAAAAGACAAAGTAAGAAATGAAAAAGGAGAAATTACAATCAATATTACAGAGAATACTCTGTAGTGTTCATAAGAGAATATGTTCAGAAAATACGTTCAAATGTTCATAAGAGAATCTTATGAATAGTTATTTGGTCTTCCCTTGTGGCTCAGCTGGTAAAGAATCCATCTGCAATGCCAGAGACCTAGATTCTATCCCTGGGTTGGGAAGATCCCCTGGAGAAGGGAAAGGCTACCAGTATTCTGGCCTGGAGAATTCCATGGACTGTTACAAAGAGTTGGACACAACAGATCAACTTTCACTTTCATTTTCAACAAATTGAAAACTCTAGAAGAAATTTATTAATTCCTATAAATGTACTATCTTGCAAAAACTGAATCAGGAATAAATAGATAATGTGAATAGACTTCTTACTAGTACTGAAATTGAATCAGTAATCAAAAAATTCCAAAATCCAGGACCATAGAGTTTCACAGTAGAATTGTACCAAACATATAAAGATGAGTTTAAACTATTCAGAAAATGTGAAGAAAAGCAAACACCCCCAAATTCCTTCTATGAGGCCACAATTACTCTGATGATACCAAAACCAGATAGACACTATAAAAAAAGAAAATTATAGATCAATATTCCTGATGGATATAGATGCAAAAATTCTCAATGTTAGCAAAATGAATGTTTTGCTAAAATGAATGCTTGCTAAAATGTTAGCAAAATGAATGCCACAATATGTAAAAAGGATCATACAACACAACCAATTGGGATTTGTCCCAGGAATGCCAGAATGGTTCAATAATAGCAAATCAATCAGTGTGATTCACCACATTAACAAAAAGAAAGAAAAAACCACAATTGATGCAGAAAGGGTATTCCCTGGTGACTCAGACAGTAAAGAGTCTGCCTGTAATGCGGGAGACCCGGGTTCAATCCCTGGGTCAGGAAGAGCCCCTGGAGAAGGAAATGGCAACCCATTCCAGTATTCTTGCCTAGAAAATCCCATGGATGGAGGAGCCTGGCCAACTACAGTCCATGGGTCACAGAGTTGAACACAACTGAATAACTTCATTTTAACTTTTCACTCTCTTTCAACACCCATTCATGATAAAAACTCTCAACAATGCTGGTATAGAGAGAAAACATCTAAAATAATAAAGCCCGTTTATGACAAACCCATAGCTGATATCATACTTTATGATGAAAAACTAAAGGTTTTTCCCCTGATATCAGGAGCAAGGAAAAAATTGAGGATACTAAGTCTCACTATTTATATTTAAAATAGTATTGGAAGTTCTAGCCACACCAATCAGGCAAGAAAAAGAAATTAAATGCATCAAATTAGAAGGTAATAAGTAAACTCTCACTATTTTCAGAAGATATGATACTATATATATAAAATATTAAAGTTTTCATCAGAAAACTATTAGAACTAATAAAAGAATTTAGTGAAGTTACAGGATATAAAATTAACATACAGGAATCTGTTGTTTTTTGATACACTAATAATGAAGTATCAGAAAGAGAAATTGAGGAGATAATCCCATTTACAATCATAAAAAAGAATAAAATACCTGAGAAAAAACAACCAAGGAGGTGAAAGACCTCTAGTGTGAAAATCATGAGATGTTGATGAAGGAAATTGAAGATGCAAATGAATGGAAAGATATCCTGTGTTCATGGACTGGAAGAATATTGTTAAAATATTCACAGTACCCCCAATCAATATACCAATTTAATGCACTCCTTTAAAAAATATCCGTGACGTATTTTTACAGAGCTAGACAAATAATCCTAAAGTTTGTATGGAACCACAAAAGACCCCAAATAGCCACATCAATATTGAGGGGGGAAAAAAAGCTGGAGATTTCATACTTTCTGATTTCACACTATACTACAAAGCTACAGTAATCAAAACAGTATTTTACAGCCCCCCCCCCAAAAAAAAAAACAGACACAGATCAATGGAACAAAATAAGTAGACCCATAAATAAATAAATCCCATAAATAAACCAGGGCACATATAGTCATTTAGTCTATGACAAAGGAAGAAAAACTATACAATTGATAAAAGACTATTAAAGAAGTGATGCTGTGAAAACTGGGCAGGTGCATGTAGAAGGATGAAATTATAACGTTTTCTCACACCATATATAAATATCAACTCAAAATTTATTCAAAGCCTAAATATAAGACCAGAAACCATAAAAATCCTAGAAGAAAACATCAGCAGTCCACTCTTTCACAGAAATTACAGCAACATGTTTTTGCATCCATTTTTTCATACAAGGGAAATAGAAAAATAAATGAATGGGGGCTTCCTTGGTAACTCAGTAGTAAACAATCTACCTACCAATGCCAGAGACACAGGTTCGATCCCCGATCTGGGAAGATCCCACATGTGTTAGGGAGCAACAAAGCCTCTGCATCACAACTACTGAGCCTGTGCTCTAAAGGCCAGGAGCCACAACTACTGAACCCACATGCCAACCACTGAAATCTGCATGCCTAAAACCTGTGCTCTGCAAAAGAGAAGTCATAGCAATGAGAACTCTGCACACCACAACTAGAGAGTAGCCCCCACTCGCTGCAACTGGAGAAAATGCCCACACAGCAACAAAGACCCAGCACAGCCATGAACAAATGAAATTTAAAAAATAAACAAATGGGACCAGTAAACTTAAAAGCTTTGCACAGTGAAGGAACCATCAACAAAATGAAAAGACAATTGGATGCATGAGACAAGTGCTCGGGCCTGGTGCACTGGGAAGACCCAGAGGGATTGGGTAGAGAGGGAGGTGGGAGGGAGGATTGGGATGGGGAATACTTGTAAATCCATGGCTCATTCATGTCAATGTATGACAAGACCCACTGCGGTATTGTAAAGTGACTAGCCTCCAACTAATAAAAATAAATGGAAAAAAAAAAAGAAAAGACAAACTGTTGAATGGAAAAAGATATTTGTAAATGATATGTCTCATGAGGGGTTAATATCCAAAATGTATAAACATTTCATAAGCTCAACATCAAAAAAAAGCTATTTAAAAAAAGGGCAAAAGATCTAAATAGACATTTTCCCAAAGTTTTTCTGACAGGTAAATGAAAAGATGTTCATTCTCACTAATTGTCAGGGAAATGCAAATCAAAACCACACTGAGTATCATCACACACCTGTCAGAATGCTTATCATCAAAAATGAAACAAATAAGAAATGTTTGTGAGGGTGTCGGGAATAGTTCTACATCAGTTCACTGACAGTCGGATTAAAAGTTGGTACAGCCACTATTGAAATTAGTAGAGAGGTTCCTTAAATTAGAAATCGAATTATCACATGATCCAGCAATTTCATTCTTAAGTATACATCTGAAGAAAATGAAAGCATTAATTGAAAAAGATACATATGCACCTCAATGTTCAAAGCAGCGTTGTTTACATTGTTTATAACAGTCAAGATATGGAAGCCGCTTAGTGTCCATCAACAGATGAATGAATAAAGAAGACAGGGTGTACATATGTTTGTATGTGTGTAACAGAATACTACTTAGCCATAAAAAGAATGAAATTCTGACATTTGCAATGACATGGATGGACCTGGAGGTTATTATGTTTAGTGAGATAAGTCAGACAGAGAAAGACAAATACTGTATATTTTATATGTGGAATCTGGAAAATAAATGAATACAACAAAACTAAAACAGACTCATAGATATGGAGAACTAACTAGTGGTTACCAGTAGGGAGAGGAGGGAGAGCTACAAGACAGGGGAAAGGGATTAAGAGGTGCAAACTACTAGGTATAAAAAAAGATACAAGATGTCATATATAGCACAGGGTATACAGGCAATATTTAATAATAAACTTAAAAGGAATATAATCTACAAAAATATAAAATAACTATGCTGTATATCTGAAACTAAGACAATGTAAATCAATTCTACTTCAATAAAAATTAAATAAAATGTTTCATAAATATTTTTAAATGTCTTATTATAAAACATCTCAATTACGAAGTACAGAAAATACTGTAATAGTTGTATAACAACCACTCAGATTTAACAAATACACATATTTAACTATTTAAAAAAGAGAGACACAGTGATTGAACTTTGTAACACAGTTCATGCAAATACTTAATTGGTAAAAATGGCTAAAAAGACACTAGATTCAAAAGAAGTGGGTCATTAGCTCTGAGTAGTGGTATAGAAAACGTCCAAACCCAGGGAGGTAGTATTTGACACAGACTTTGAAAGGTAAGTACAATTACTGCAGGAGAATAGAGTGAGAAGAAAAAATAACAATAAAGCCTGGGAAACCGTGTAAATGAGTGAAAGTATATGCCAAAGAGATGGAGAAGGGAGCACAGTCTAGTTTGAACACAACCAAAAAGTCATGGATCAGGAAGAAGTTCACAGAGGGAGAAGACGCTGGAAGACTAGATTCAACTAAGAGGATGAACAGCCATCATGCTTTGATAAGGAGCACAACTGAACGAGGGAATGAATTATTGATCTATAGTCAGTGATACAACACTGAAATCTTCATTTAAAATAATTTTTAGGAATGCCCCCATTCTCTTCTACATAACCTCTCTGTGATGTTTGGACTTAGAAAGAAAGGAAGTGGGAGATGTTTCATCCTCCTAAGGCCTGGGTTACAAAGTCCTTAGATGTCCCTTCTGATTGCTTCTCTTTGTCAAAACGAGTCTCAAGGACAATCCGATTTCAAGGAGAAGATCAATAAGCCCCACCTTTTTATATGAGGAGAAGCATGCACATATGAGAAGGGGATGATTGTTTGAGGCTATTCTTTGGGAACTAGCTACCTCTGATGTGTTCTCAAATGATTCAAATTAAGGAAACTGACTTGAAAATCTTCTAGTGGCTCAGCTGTGTCCGACTCTTTGTGATCTCATGGACTGTAACCCAACAGGCTCCTCTGTCCATGGGGATTCTCCAGGCAAGCATACTGAGTGGGTACAAATTTCCTTTTCCAGGGGATCTTCCCAACCCAGGGATCAAACCTGGGTCTCCTGCATTGCAGGTAGATTCTTTACCACAGAGCCATCTGGGAAGCCCCTTCCAAAGATTAGGAATCTAAAATCAATACCACAAAGTAATTGGTTTCTAGTTGACTACATTCTTGGGCAATCTCCTCTAATCCTATAATTTTTATGATTTCCTATTCTCTGATGGTTTCTGAAATAGCATCTACTCTTAACTCTAGAATCCTTCAGATAATGACTCTTTAAACTGGATCTTCCACAGACAAATCAAGCTTCAATATGCCTAAACTAAATTTACTCCCTCTCCTCTCCTCTGAATCACCCAACTGCCAAAGGAGCCCACTATGTTTTTTCCTCTGGGGTTTTGTGTTTCATGCATGGCATTCTTGTACAGTCTGCTTCAGTTAGTACTTTTCAAATGCTAAAAGGCAAAAGCATCACTTGGGGATCCAATTAAAATGCAAATTCTGATTGAGTAGGTCTGGAGAGAGGCCTAAGAATTTGCATTTTTAAAAGTTTCCTGATTATGCCAATATTGTTGGTCCATGAGTAATAAGGGTCTAAGTCACAGAAGTTATATTTGTATGACAGTGCTTTATTTCCCCTTTCCTTCAAAAACAATTATTTACCAAATCTTATCAATTCCAAAGAGTTATCCTAAATACTTATCAATAAATGCTCAAACTACTCCCTCTTCCTCTTTTCACTTTTATTTCTAATCTGGTCTGGACAATTGCAGTAAACTTCTCACTTCGCTATTTGTTCTTGTCTAACACTTATGTTTCTTATACGGTGTTGCCAAAAGTATCTCTTTCACATAAAAATATGATCATGTTACTTCTCCTTGCTTAACACTTTCTAGTGCCTCCTACAATGTGAAATATAAACTCATTTGAATATTCTGCCTATACTTATTGTATGTTTCACCATGCCTGCAACTCTCCACTTTTAACACCACTTACCCCACCTCCAACAGGCACATAGTCTGTGCTCCAGAACACAGAGTGATCATTTCAATATCTTTATTTCTGCACATGCTGCTTCCCTGACTCCAATGCAACTTATGCTTTAAATATCAATTAAACATTTCCTAATTCACAGTGTCTTCTCTAACCCCCAAGATTAATGTAGGAACCCCTTCTTTTAAGTGCTCACTACACTTTGTATGTACCACATGGAATCAATCTTTGTATTATTTGCTTTCATGTATATGTTTCCATTAAACTATATGAACTATGAGAGCAAAGACCATAACTTTCCTGTTTTGTTTCCCAGTGCCTACCCACAGCTAAGAAAATGGCTATGATTCACATATTGAGAAAAACAAGTGAATAAATTATCTTAACATTTGCCTTATTAGTAAAATTGGAGTTTAGCCCAAAGGAAGATTGAATTTTAGTGCAACTAAACCTCTTGTATATATACATGGTGCAGTAGTGAGCTCACTGTACCTGAGAGAAAAATAGACAAGGATCATATAAAAGGAATTTTAATTTAAAGTGTGTTTATTAAGCATATAGTATCTCAAGTCTCTTTCAATTATGAGATTCTATGATATAAGATGACTTTTAAAAGGATATTTTTTTGAAAGATTTCCAGACCATATAATAAATACTTTACTCCTGAACTACACAGGAATTCCTAATTTGTGGAACATAGGAAGAAAGTAGTTCTGTCTTCCACACTTTCAATGATGTGTAACTTAAGCAACCCTGAAATGAATCATGATTATCAGCATTTCCTCACCACATCCTCCACTGCAACAAAAAGTTTTCCAGCTCAACAGAAACATCCACATTGCTATAGCTTCAGGAGGCAGGGTAACAATGTAGACAAGCTGATTTTGTCCTTTTTTTTCAATGTTATTTCTAACCTCTATAAAATCTTTGCATTGTAAGTCAGTAAAAAAAAAAATTGTTGCCAGAAGAAAAATTAGAACTTATTAAATCATAATCTTAAAGAATAGAAAGTACTTTCAGAAGACATACTTTTCATTTGGACATATTGCATTAAATCTACAATGATCACTCTTTGGCCCATCTTACAGGAAAAACTAATTTCCTTCCATTTGATATTTGAACAATACTCTTTCACTTAGTCAGTCACAATGTTCAAGAACACCATGGCTAATTGAGTTGTGCAAATCCGTTTATTCAATTTTGTTGCTATTTAGTTGTTAAGTTGTATCTGATTCTTTGTGACTCCATTGACTGTAGCCCACCAGGCTCCTCTGTCCATGGGATTTCCCAAGCAAGAATACTGAAGTGGGTTGCCATTTCCTTCTCCAAGGGATCTTTCTGACCTGGGCATCAAACCTGTGTCTCCTGCATTGGCAGGACAATTCTTTACCACTGAGCCACCAGGGATTAAATAGAAATTATTAAGTACTTAGAAGTTATACATAGAATTTCATGTTTTGTGAATATATAAACAAGATAACTCCTACCCCAAAGAAAGATCAAAGTTAATTTGATAAATGGGACTTAGCTGGTAGATCAGACAGTAAAGAATCCACCTGCAATGTGAGAGACCCGGTTTGATCCCTGGGTTGGGAAGATCCCCCGGGGGAGGGCATGGCCACCCACTCCAGTATTCTTGCCTGGAGAATCCCCATGGACAGAGGAGCCTGGCGGGCTACAGTCCATGGAGTCACAAAGAGTCAGACATGACCAGTGACTAAGCACAGCACAATACAAGGACAACGATAAAAAAGTTTCCTGATATTAATTCACTAAGTGACTACATCAGTTAAAGTGTATTTCACCAAATTTTATTTTTTTATGTGTGCGCACTTACTTTGATTCTGCCATATTTAGGTGATTAGAGATTGAATGTGCTTTCCCTTTAGTGTGTGTGATATTTTAGCCTCTAAAATATCTAATGCTGAGTATATGTCCCATCCAGTGTTGTCTTTGCACAACACTGTATCCCCACCTTTTGGCCAGCCACAGGCTGTATGAAAAATACAGTCTAGGTGATTTTCTAGAGCACAGCCAGATTTTCTCCAGGGCCAGTGCTAGATCTGATAAGGGCAAAACAAACATACTAAGAACAAGTTTGTAAAGAGTTGGTGAGATGATCTTCGGTGAATTGACTTTTGGAAAATTGACTTTAGAGAAGTCAACATCAGACTCACTATCAAGGATCTCACCATCTAGTCAGAAGATCAAAAAGTGAACTGATGATCACCATAGAAGTAAAGTCCTCAAACTGTGGCTCCTGGATAGCATCAACATCACTGAAAGCTG
Organism: Muntiacus reevesi; assembly: GCF_963930625.1. Lineage (NCBI taxonomy): Eukaryota > Metazoa > Chordata > Mammalia > Artiodactyla > Cervidae > Muntiacus > Muntiacus reevesi. The sequence continues at coordinate 144,290,231 of NC_089249.1, read as the reverse complement.
GTTGGAAAGCAAACTCTTAAGGCCCATCCTAATCTACTGACTCAGAATCTCAGAGTAGGATCCAACAGTCTCTGGTTTAATAAGCCCTCCAGGTAAACCTGATGAAGAACCATATTTGAGAACTCTGGTGGGTATGAGAAGTTCTGGTAGAGCAGCAGTCCCCAACATTTTTGGCACCAGGAACCAGTTTCATGGAAGACAGTTTTTCCAGGGACTGGGGCAGGCAGGTATGGGGATGATACAAGCACATTACATTTATTGTGCACTTTATGTCTATTATTATGATATCAACCTCACCTTAAATCATCAGATCTAAGGCACCAGATCTTAGACATCAGATCTCAGAGGCTGGGGATCTCTGTGGTGGAGGGACATTTCCTGGCAATGTATGAGGCATGGAAGGGGCTAAATAACCTAACACGGAGAACTCAAGGAAGGCTTCCCCCACAGAAGAGTTAGCACCTGACACTTTTTAAATCATTAATTCCTCTTCTCTCTTCTTACATTCTGTCAGGGATGATAACAATAATATTATGTAACTGAATTTCTTCATCTCTCCCTCTTCACAACTATTTTCCAGTGACTCTTAATAATAATAGGAAATAGATAATAATAATAATAACAGGAAATAGAAATAACCAGGTTTTCTTTAATGCTGTATAGTGGGTTTTTTAGAACTAGTTAAACTTAAGGATAAGATTATTAAATTTAGGAAAACTGTAACATTCCAGTTAAATTTTAGTGTCCAAAAGTGAATAATTTTTTAGCATAAGGATTTCCCAAGCAATATGTGGAATTTACCTGTACTAAAATAATTATCCATTTGTTACTTGAAATTCAGGGTCTAACTGTGTGTCCTGTATTTTTTCTGGTAATCCTATCCCAAGTTCAAGCCATGGACTACAACTCATTCACTTTTCACCTTAAATTGTAATTAATACCAATAAGAGCAGATATTTCAGGAGCAGTTATGATTCACTAAAGACTTCATTCAAAGCACATGGGAGCATTCCTATTAAATCCTTACACTATCCTTATAAAGTAAGTACTGTTATTATTCTCCTTATACACATGGGAAATTAAGGTTTAGCAATGGAGTCAAAACTAGCAGAAAGCAGAGTCAGAATTTTAATCCATACTTAACCTGACTCCAGAACCAAAGTTTTAATGACTATATTCTGTTGTTTGTCCTATACCGAAATCTTCTTAATCTTTGTGAAACTTAGTTTTGGTTTTTTTGTTGGTTATTATGAAGGCTCATTGAGATTATGTATGGCACCTAAGCCAGTTTGTGGCCACTGGTATACACTAGAAACCCTTATTAATAGTAATATATTCAAAATCAAGAAAACTGACCCCCCAAAAAATACTTGGCTTCAGAACAATAGTTCACTCTACTGTAACCACAAGTTAATGGGTGAGTCCTGAGAAAGAGTGACTCTGGTTTATCTAGGATGGTGTGGACTAATGTTTTGGCCTGAGGTCATTAAGGACAAAGTTAAATGATGTATATCCTGGCCAGGAGTTACTGGTCTTCCTATGTGCTGACAGGAGGAGGCGTGTCCCTCCACAGATGCCACAAGCTGTGTGTGTGTGGCCGGGGGGGGGGGGGGGGGGTGCGGAGTTCACAGAATTTCATCCTGAGTCCTGGATTACTCTGAGACCACCAAGGGCCACAGCTTTGTACATGGATAAGGTGAGAACTAGAGTGACTATGTGGATGAGTGCAATGATGACCAAAGAGTCTAAAGCAAGAACAAGAAACAGAAGGCATGGTTGTCAAAATGATGGGCCTTGCTGTGTCCTACCTCACTGGTTTTTCTGAGGATTAAAACAAGTGATGCATGCACTAGGGAAGTAATACCTAATCAACCAAGGATATGCATGTTCATTATGATTATTATGAAATAAATAGACAATGCATGTTAATTATTATTGTTGTTACTATGAAATAGACAGGCAATCCTTTCTGCAAAAAGATTCTTTTTAAAACAAGAAACTTAAACTCTCCCAAGTCACAGTTATTTGTTTCAGGCAAGACTCAAATAATATATCTGTATGTGCTTTAGAATTTGCCATCCTAACCAAAGAGCAAACATGAACACTTGCTCTGGGAATTTCCTGATGGTCCAGTGGTTAGGACTCTGTACTTCCATTGCAAGGGGCACAGTTTCCATCTCTGGTCAGGGAACTAAGATCTCACCAGTTGTGCAGTGTGGCAAAAAAAAAAACAAAAACAAAAAACTCTTCTTCCTACCTCTCCGTTAGCTATTATAAAAAGCTTTAAAGGATCTAAAATTTTAACTTATTGCAAACTACCAAGTTAACCTGCCGCAAACTCATGGATCTCATTAACAGACATAAGACAAAGCATAGTTCATTATTCATAGTGATATCAGAAACCAATCAGAATATTGGCAATTTTTGCTTTGTTCCCCAAGCTCCAGTTCCCACAGTGTGACAAGAAGAGGGCTACATATTATCTGCACATTTGTATTAACAGAGTGGATTGTGTCACAGAAGAGGGGTCCTGAGCCTAGGATACTCAAATCTTTTCAGTGAGTATTAAATGTGCCTCCCCTTTCTTCAGGGTGTGAAGGAATGTTACCTTTATTATGCTGGGCAGTAATCTTGTCTGTCTTCTGAGGCTCTAAGCAAATCTGCCCTTTGCTCTGGTAAAAAATGTTATCTCTATTGCCCAATATTTTCACTATACTAACATCTTTAAAAAGCTAGTCTGGAACTAAAGTCACCAAGACAAGCCAGAAAACTGTTGATGTTCCATGTTTTGCCTTAAAGAGATCCAGCATAATTTTAGGTGACTCTAATTATGATGTGGGGCTTCTCTGGTGGTTCAATGGTAAAGAAACCACCTGCTGTTGCAGGAGACCCTGGCTCAGTGTGGGTGGGGAAGATCCCCTGGAGAAGGAAATGGTAACCCACTCCAGTATTCTTGCCCGGAGAATCCCATGGACAGAGGAGCCTAGCAGGGTTACAAAAGAGTTGGATGTGACTTAGTGACATGACTAGGACATGAATTAGCTAAAACAAGAACAACAATTATGACAAAATTTATTCTTGCATGTGCTGTTTCAGGATATAAATAATGCTATGAAGAAGCTTCATAAATTGCAAGTGTTCTGACTCTTCCTAAAACAAACATGTGAAAAATAATATACTCCTTGGAAATAAATATATGAGAATTTTAAACCAAATTCAACAAAGCATACACTTGGTCTAGATAGCCAAATGGTAAAATAAGCTTTCAATAACAAAAATCCTGTGTTTTTTCTCACAGAACTTTTATCATAGTTGTAATTATGTAAGCTTGTATTTACTTTTTCATTTAATTTCTGTCTGTCTCGCTAGAGTATAAACTCTCTTTCACTGAGGGTCCTCTTTTTTATTCTTATGCTTGAGTCACCCAGCATGGCACCTGGCATGTAGTAGATATACTATATATGTATATATATATATATATATATATATATATACACATATACATATATCAAAAGGTATACATATATGCAAAAAGTATTTGTGAATGTTGACTGAAATGAAGTACACTTCATTTATAAATAAAATATTAAAATTTAGTGACACAAATTTTACCAGGATTTCTAAGAACCTGATTTGAGTTTCTTAAAAGGCTGGATGGGGAAATGACCAAAGAAATGATCTAGGGTTTCCACTTTATTGTATAGACGAGGAAACTAAGGGCCAGAGGTAGCATATGAATTATCCGAAGTCACACAGCATGTTGTGATGGACTTAGGCTAAAAGTCAAGTTTCCTGACTCTTGGCTTAATGCTCCTTCACTAATAATATGTCTTCACCTGTTCTTTCAACCTCTTCCAGCAATATTTTAAAGCACTTCTATGTTTATCCATGACAAAGAAACATGGTAATGTGTTGTTAAGGCAGGAGTGGGGAAGTGGGAACACCTGCAGCTCTATGCAAATACCATCTGTCATCACACGGGTCAGAGAACCTGCACTCCCAAACACAAAAATAATCTGCAACGTGTTCTCAAAGTTTTAAACTTTGCCTGAGGCATTTTTTAAAGTGTGCTGAGGAAAGGAGCAGGTTCAATCCCTGGGTCAGGAAGATCCCCTGGAGTAGGAAATGGCAACCCACTCCAGTATTCTTGCCTGGAGAATTCCATGGACAGAGGAGCCTGCTGGGCTACAGACAACAGGGTGGCAAAGAGTCAGACATGACTGAGCATGCGCAAGGAAAGTAGGTACCATACAACTCAGAAAAACTGAGAAATATATCTACAAATCAAAATGTCTGCAAATCTGCCAAAGGTCAATTCTGAGGAACCAGAGACATTTCTATCTTTTCTCCTATCTTAAACTGGCAAATAAGAAACTTCACCTACTTTAATTTGCTATCAGATTGTAACAAATTGGTAGTGAAGGCATTATTGTTTTGGGCTGTAGATACATTGAAATAGAGAAGCTAGAGGATTTCACCTCTTCCAAAAGTTTAGAAATTTTTATGTTAACCATCCCCCTGAAAGTGAAGCAAGTATCTCTGCAGTAAAGATCCTGGGAAGTCATTTCTGTTTCTAATATGAAAGAGTATTTGATATCAAGCTTACCCTGTGGGCTCTGCAACCTCCCTGTGATCAATGATTCCTCTAGGAGCCACTCTGACAAAGATGTTGCTGTGGAGGAAAGGTGGTCTATAAATATAAAAATAAATAAATGGATGGACTGGGCCAGAACAACATAGGCTCTGGATTAAATAGAGGCAAGAATTTGGTTTTCAAATTTAAAAGGAATGAGGAACTGGTCTCAGTCTTCCACCTTGGGAAAAGCTACAAAGATTTATTTTTGTGAACACATCACAATTCTCATTCTCATGCAGCTGTAGTTATTGGAGTACCTGAGGTAAGATTGCTTTATGGCCCAATGAGAGCAAATACAGGTCTCTCTTGCCTTATAGGCTAAGTGGTTTCACACTCATTTCTGAGCAATGAATCTAAGTTTCCAGTAAATTCCATGAAAAGATTTTTAGAGTTGTAATGCTGCAGAGCAAAAGTTTCTATCATAGAGTGAATGGAAAACTTTGAGAGAGAGGCTAGTTATCAATTTCCTGAGGAAGCCTGGACAAGCAATACTCTTGCAATGTTTTTCAGAAAGTGCTATTTCAGTCTATAATTTCTCACAGAGATATCGCTTTCAGGCACTGAAGTTGACTTAAGTCTGTATTCTTACAGATTCACAATTTGACTCATTTCCTTCTATGGAAATGAGGTTTAGTATATTATTGTATTAGAACTATTTTGCTAGTAATTTCCATCATTAAGGTATATCTTACCCCTGCCCGGACATTTTTTTTAAGTCTGAGGGTTTGATTTATAGAATCACAGGACTCTTCTAGTTCTTTTTAACCAATTTTCCCCTCATCTATGGAAAACAAACCAATTGCCTCACTCGTGTGTGTCAGAAAGTTTCAAATATTAGGAAACCACTGTAAAATCAGGGTTGGTTTGTGGACCACACCATCATCAATTTTCGGGTTTTGTGAGATCCTTAGTTAAAATATTAACATTGAGGAGACTAGGCAAAGAGTGCATCTCTGTTCTGTCTTTGAAATTCCTTGTGAATTAGATTTTAAAATAAAAAGTGAAAGAATAAAGACTTGGAAATAGAATATATAAAAATATGAATTAGGCATTTTAGTGAAACTCGATAAGCTAACTCTCTATGTGTATATTTATTAAGCTATAAAATTGAAATAGCATCTAATATTGAATAATGATTAAATAAATGGCTTGTTTGTAAAGAGGCAATATGGCAAAATTAATATCATGTCCTCTAAAGCCAAACTGTTCCACCAAAATCCCAGGTCATGCAATTTTTTGTGTGTGTGCTTGACCCGGGAATTTAATCTTGACTCAGTATCTCAACCTGGAAATTGGGATAATGATAATATCATCACTTATAAGACAGATTATTAAGTGAGTTAACATATGTAAGGTACTTTAGGACAATGCCTGGTAGTTAGCAATTATGCAAGACTATCGGCCATACTGTGAAGAAATCACTTTACACCTAGCTCAGTAAATATTCACTTTACACCTGGTTCAGTAAAACTAAATGTTTTCTTTCCTTTTCTGATAATTAGTTAAAGGCTATAGGCTGTTCATCTAAAGTGGCATAGAAAAAAAAAAGAATTGTGGTATATTTACATAATTGAATACTATAAAATTTTAATGAATTAACAAGCTTCTACTACATGCAAAAATATGGATGAATCACACAAACATAATACTGAGTCAAATAAGCCATCCACCAAAAGGTGCTTATTGTATGATTTCAGTTATGTAAAGTAATAGAAAAAAATAGCAAATAATAGTCGAAAATAAAAAAAAAAACTTTAAGATAAACTTAAGCTGAATTTTGACAAAACGTTTCAGATTCCCTCAAATTATAGCATATCAATAAGCAAAATGTAGATATTCTGATTTTGTGCTACATGTCAAATCCCAAATTCCCAGTGGTTGGTAAGATAAATTGAACTATATGTATTTTAAGCAAAAATAAGTAAGCTTTAACCCTGTAAGAGAAATGAAGTTTTAAACAAAAAGACAGTTTTTTTTCAATTGAAGTATAATTGACATGCCATACTATATTTATTTTGATATAAGATATAATTATTTGACAAATTTATACATTGTGAAATGATCATAATAAGTTTAGTTACCATTTTTCACCAGATACAGTTGCTATCACTTTTCTTTTGATGAAAACTTTCAATAATTACTTAAAACTTTCCAACATATAATACAATGCTATTGATTATTATCACCATGCTGTACATTCAGTTCAGGTCAGTTCAGCTGCTCAGTCATGTCTGACTCTTTGCGACCCCATGAACTGCAGCACACCAGGTCTCCCTGTCCATTACTAAATTCCGGAGTCCACCCAAACCCATGTCCATCAAGTCAGTGATGCCATCCAACCATCTCATCCTCTGTCGTCCCCTTCTCCTCCTGCCCTCAATCTTTCCCAGCATCAAGGTCTTTTCAAATGAATCTGCTTTTCGCATCAGGTGGCCAAAGTATTGGAGTTTCAGCTTCAGCATCAGTCCTTCCAATGAACACCCAGGACTGATCTCCTTTAGGATGGACTGCTTGGATCTCCTTGCAGTCTAAGGGACTCTCATGAATCTTCTCCAACACCACAGTTCAAAAGGATCAATTCTTTGGCGTTCAGCTTTCTTTACAGTCCAACTCTCACATCCATACATGACCACTGGAAAAACCATAGCCTTGACTAGATGGACCTTTGTTGGCAAAGTAATGTCTCTGCTTTTTAATATGCTGTCTAGGTTGGTCATAACTTTCCTTCCAAAGAGTAAGCATCTCTTAATTTCATGACTGCAATCACCATCCGCAATGATTTTGGAGCCTAGAAAAAAAAAGTCAGTCACTGTTCCCACTGTTTCCCCATCTATTTGTCATGAAGTGATGGGACAGGATGCCATGATCTTAGTTTTCTGAATGTTGAGCTTTAAGCCAACTTTTTCACTCTCCTCTTTCACTTTCATCAAGAGGCTCTTTAGTTTTTCTTCACTTTCTGTCATAAGGGTGGTGTCATTTGCATATCTGAGGTTATTGATATTTCTCCTGGCAATCTTGATTCCAGCCTGGGCTTCTTCCAGCCCAGCATTTCCCATGACACGCTCTGCATATAAGTTAAATAAGCAGGGTGACAATATACAGCCTTGATGTACTCCTTTTCCTATTTGGAACCAGTCTGTTGTTCCATGTCCAGTTCTAACTGTTGCTTCCTGACCTGCATACAGGTTTCTCAAGAGGCAGGTCAGGTGGTCTGGTATTCCTATCTCTTTCAGAATTTTCCACAGTTTATTGTGATCCACACAGTCGAAGGCTTTGGTGTAGTCAATAAAGCAGAAATAGATGTTTTTCTGGAACTCTCTTGCTTTTTCAGTGTTCCAGCGGATGTTGGCACATTGCATCTCCTTTTTTTTTAGCTGAAACTTTTTACCTCTTGATCTTCTCCACCCATTTTGCCCATTCCCTAATCCCCATCCTCCTGGCAGCCATTAATTTGTTTTCTACATGAGTTTTAGTTTGTTCATTTTTATGTTTTGTTTTTCAGATCACACCTGTAAGTGAAATCATACAATATTTGTCTTTCTTTGAGTGACCTATTTCACTTGACATTATATCCTCAGGGTCCATTTTGTTGTCCCAAATGGTAAGATTTCATTCTTGTTATGGCTGAGTAGTATTCCTTTGTGTATATGTATACTGTATATTTTGGCTATTATAAATAATGTCACAGTGAACATGGTGTTGCATATATCTTTTTAGATAAGCATTTTCATTTTCTCCAGATACATACCCAGCAATAAAATTGCTGGATCATAAAGTAGGTCCATTTTTAATTTTTTTGAGGAGCCTCTATACTGTTTCTTGGGAGAAGTATCAATAACCTCAGATATGCAGATGACACCACCCTTATGGCAGAAAGTGAAGAGGAACTAAAAAGCCTCTTGATGAAAGTGAAAGAGGAGAGTGAAAAAGTTGGCTTAAAGCTCAACATTCAGAAAACTAAGATCATGGCATCTGGTCCCATCACTTCATGGGAAATAGATGGGGAAACAGTGGAAGCAGTGTCTGACTTCATTTTTTTTTGGGCTCCAAAAATCACTGCAGATGGTGATTGCAGCCATGAAATTAAAAGATGCTTACTCCTTGGAAGGAAAGTTATGACCAACCTAGACAGCATATTAGAAAGCAGAGACATTACTTTGCCAACAAAGGTCCATCTAGTCAAGGCTATGGTTTTTCCAGTGGTCATGTATGGATGTGAGAGTTGGACTGTGAAGAAAGCTGAGTGCCGAAAAATTGATGCTTTTGAACTGTGGTGTTGGAGAAGACTCTTGAGAGTCCCTTAGACTGCAAGGAGATCCAAGCAGTCCATCCTAAAGGAGATCAGTCCTGGGTGTTCATTGGAAGGACTGATGCTGAAGCTGAAACTCCAATACTTTGGCCACCTGATGCGAAGAGTTGATTCATTTGAAAAGACCCTGATGCTGGGAGGGATTGGGGGCAGAGGAGAAGAGGATGACAGAGGATGAGATGGCTGGATGGCATCACCGACTCGATGGACATGAGATTGAGTAAACTCTGGGAGTTGGTGATGGACAGGGAGGCCTGGCATGCTGCAATTCATGGGGTCGCAAAGAGTCTGACATAACTGAGGGACTGAACTGAACTCTACTGATACTGTTTCTCATAGTGGTGTGCTATACCAATTTACATTTACGCCAACATCGCAGAAGATTGTTTTTTCTACACATTTTCATCAACTATTGTAATTTCTTGTCCTTTCGATAATGGCCATTCTGACATGTCCATTTTTTAATTGAGGTATTTGTTTTTTTGCTCTTTAACTGCATGTCTTTATTATATTGGAGTACATTCACTCTGTACCCTCTTTGTTGAGAGTTTTTATCATAAATGGAAGTTGAATTTTGTTTCTGCATCTATTGAGATAATCAAATGACCTATGTCCTTTATTTTGTTAATGTGACAATCATGCTGGCTGATTTACAGGTATTGAACTATCCTGGCATTCTGGAATAAACTTCACTTGATCATGGTGTATGATCCTTTTAATGTATTGTTGAATTTGGTTTGCTAATATTTTTTAAGAATTCATGCATCTAATTTCATCAAGCCTATAATGTTCTTAATTTGGAATGTTCTTATCTAGTTTTTGGTATCAGGGTAACGCTGGCCTTATAAAATGAATTTGAGAGTGTTCACACCTCTTCAGTTTTTTGAAAGTCTGAGAAGGTTTGGTATTAAATCTTCTTTGAATATTTGGTACAATTCACTTGTAAAGCTGCCTAGTCTTTGACTTTTGTTGTTTTGTTTTTAATCTCCTTACTAGCAATCAGTCTACTCAGGCTTTCTATTTCTTTCTGATTTAGTCTTGGAAGATTTTTATGTTTCTAGGAATTTATTCATTTTTTTTAGTTTATCCAGTTTGTTGGTACATGTTGTTCATGATAGTTTCTTTGATCCTTTTTATTTCTTTGGCATCAGCTGTAACTTCATACATTTCTCATTTTGAGCCCTCTTAGTGAGTCTAGATAAAAGTTTGCCAATTTTTTTTTAATCTTTTCAAAGAACCAGCTCTTAGTGTCATTGATTTTTTTCTATTTTATTTTTAGTGTTTATTTGTTTTTGCTATGGTATTCATTATTTCTTTCCTTCTGTTGATACTAACTTTGGGCTCCTTCTGTTACAGTTTTTTTCTAGTTTCTTTAGGTGTAAAGTTACATTTTTTTATATTGTTCATCTTCAGTTGAGTTCTTTAGGACCTTACTTCAAACTCTTTATCAGGTGAATTATTTGTCTATGAGTAATAAGGTTTCATTAAGTTTTTTCACTAAGGTTTTTCTTCTGGGGTTTTATCTTGTTTATTCATTCAGAACATACACCACCACTAAAGAAATAAAGGGAGAATGTAAAAATGGCACCCACAAGCACCTCTGTTAACAGGAAGAGTGTCAACAAGCTTCTGCGCCTCTGGCAGATACTTTAGGATTTGAAATTAAATTCCTTCACTTACCCTCTAGACTCTTTTCAAACTGGTGCCTTTGTATCGGGTCCTGTGGTAAGAGAGTTTGTTTGCAAATCTTTTAAGAGCTCAATCTCCATTCCCTACAGACCTATGGTTCTCCTGGATATAACCCCCATTTGTTTAAGCCAAACATCTCAGGAGTTCATCTCCAGTGCAGATTCCAAAATCTGAAGTGCCTGATGTGAGGCACAGAGCCCTCACCACTCACGAGAAATCCCACATTTCTGAGATCCTTTTTGATCATGGATCATCATGCAGGGAAGGGTATTTTTGGCAGGACCATGTCTCTGCCTCCCCCACCTGCCTCAATATGACCCTTTTATTCTTCACTGGGGAGTAGCTATTCAGTTCTTCTCTGGTTCTTTTCAAAGCAAATTGTTCCATATATAGATGTAAATTTTCTGTGACTATGGGAGGAAGTGAGTTCAGGATTATTCTTTGCCACCATCTTCAACTGCCTTCTCCCACAGGGTGTCTTTTTCAGCAGTTACTGATTCAATCAAGTCTGTGATGCCAAACTCAAGTGACAATGTTATATTCGAAACAAAGAAGAAAAGGCAATAAACCTTTAGGTGGTATATTATAGTATGTACTATATTTTTTTTTGACGATCTATAACAGCACTTAAGATTTAGTTACAAAAAAAGAAAAAAGCTGATTGTATAACTGGTACTGGGCCAACTCTGCCACCAAAACTGCAAAAAATTAAACTGGAAAAAATATGAAACAACTGGTTTTGGATGTTGGGCAATTAATAGCATAGACTGTACTTGCTAAGAGAGTGTTGACCTATGTTTAACTTGTAATTTTACCTCTGAGCACTTTTTAGACTCATTTAGAGGCAAGGAACCCAAGCAGAGCATGGCAATATATCTAAACTGAGGACACAAAGATTGGATTTCAAGAAGGCATAAGCAGTTGACATTTGTGAGGCAGAGTACATGATAATAGGAATCTATGCACAAAAAGATCATATGGAGTACTCAGTAGGAACCATTAAAGTTCACATGTTAGGAGGATAGCTAAGTAAGGCAACTCAAAACCTACATTAAGCAAGTTTAAAAACAAGCTTCAAAGAGATTAAGATAATCTGCAAGGAAAATTCCTGTATGTTGGAACAAATTGGGATATTCTTTTAAAAAAGACAACAAAATCCAGACACTCAAAAATAGAAAAATCATGGTGTCAGATATCCAAACCAATCTTTTTGATATGCCAGGAAGCAAAGAAATGGAACTCTTAGGTAAGAACAAAGTTAGTTTATAGAAAGAGACACAGAAATGATAAAGAGGATAGCATCACTTTAGGCTCTAAAACAGTTTTTACAAACATATTCAAAGACTTAAAAGGTACCATTAACATAAAGAATAAAGTAACATTATAAAAAAAGAGTAAATGAAAATTCTGAAGTGAAAATGAAGAAAACATTGGATGGTTTTGACATCAAATCAGACTTTGCAGGAAAAAAAAAAAAGAAAACTTGAAGCCAGAAAAACAGAAACTATGCAAAATGAGGCACACATTCACAGGCACAGACACACAAAGTTAAAAAAAATTATCAAAGCAGCTGTAACCTGTGGGACAAGATAAATTGCCCTAACACATATATATTTGGTGTTTAGGGTAGAGGAGGCAGAAGAAAATTAAGGGATAATGGCCAAAATATTTCCAAATTTAATAATACATAAAACCATAGCTCCAAGAAGTTAAACAAACCCTAAGAAGAATAAATGCAAATAAAACCATAGCAGGCATATAATAATCAAATTGTTCCATACCAGTAAGAAGAAAACCTTAAAATAAGCTTGAGGGAAAAAACATTGCATAAAGAAGAACAGAGATAAAAATTAATACTGACTTTGCATTAGAAACAACGGGAGCCACAGGCCATGGAACAATAAACCGCCATAATGAAATTTTTTAAACTATTAACTTAAAATTCTATAGCCAGGAAAGTTATCCTTCAAATACAAGGGCAAAATAAATATAGACATACTTAGGAGATGTGTGGGTTCAGTTACCAATCACCTTGATAAGGTGAATATCTCAATAAAGTGAGTCATAGAAACTTTTTTGGTTTTTCTGTGCATATAGAAGTTATTTTTACACTATTAAGTGTGCAATAGAATTATGTTTAAAAAACAATGTACAGAATCAGATCAAGACCATAGAGTAGGATGACATGAAACTCAATCCCCCCATCATGAACATGTCAAAAATACATTTATAATTCTCACTGAAAACTAGGTGGAGACTGGCAGAGTCCTGTACAACCAAGGCTATAACAAAGAACCCTGGAGAATTGGGTAGGAAGGGAAAGAAGTAATCAAGTTGGGACTCATGTCCCTAGGAGAGGACTTGAGAGAAAAAGGGAGATTCATGAGTGGAGCTTGTCCCTGGGGAGTCAACAATTAAAGTTTCATATTGGACGCCTCAGCCCTGGGGTCCAACAATGGAAAGAGAAGCCCCTAGGCTAGTTAGAAGGCTAGTGGGACTAACAGAAGGGCTATGGTAAGCCTGGATTCCATTCATGAGGAAAACACAAATGCTCACTTGCCCCTGAAATAGGGCAAAGAGAGTCAATTGAGAATGCACAAGTGGCTAACTAGTTTCCTGCAGAACCCCCGGCTCTTTCCCCAGCCTGAGAAAAATGAATATTCCAGTCCTTACATCATGTCATAGATTCACACTACAGTGAGGGCTGTCATGGAGGAGGAAAAGATCTCAGCTGTGAGATGCTAAGATGGCTCAAACCTGAAGTGGTGTCTAAGCAGGGTAGGAGCATCATCACTGGTAATGAAACAGGTGGTAGGTGGTATATCAGCGGTAGTCTGGATCACTGACAGTGGCCTACCCATAGGTGGGCCCCAACACTTGCTGAGTGAGCATGCCAGCCTTTCCTACTCCAGTGCTGCTTTCCTCTGGGGTTAGGGTAGCAGCTCTGGATGGGGCCATAGCACACACTCAAAGGAAAGTGAATCAGCTCAGACTCAACTCTCAGGAGTTATACTCTAGCTTCTTGAGAACTGGCATTTTCCCTGATAGGGTAGTGATGACAACTGTGCATAGGGAATCTCTGTCTCACATTTGGCTCCAACCCAAGCCTCTCCATCTTCAGCCTCAATTCCTACCAATATGCCAATTTCTGCACACCCTAAGGAAAGATGTGACTTGTGTTTATGTCAAATTCTACTCTCTGCCAAAGCCACTGGGTTCACATACACTGTATAGGGATGCTTCCACATAAGAACCTCCACCCTCCCCTTCAGAATTGTCATAGGTGTTTGACCTAATTTCATTGAGGCAGAGAAAGATAAGCAGACAGAGGCATTTATCTCAATTGAAACAGCGAAAGAAAGTCCTGAAAAAAAAATTAATAAAACAGAAATAAACAACTTATGAGATTAAGAACTTAACACATTAGCAAAGGAATGCTAACTGAATTAAGGAGAAAAGTAGGTGAACATAATGGGAATAGTAACAAGGAACTAGAAAATGTAAAAATGTACCAGTATAAAGTGAAGAATAACTAAAATGAGAAACACACTAGAAGGAATGAGTGTTGGACTAGGTGATCCAGAAGAATACTTAAATATTCTCAAAGTTAGAACAATGGAAAACATCCAATCAGAAGAGCAAAAAGGAAAACAATTGAAAAAATTAAACATTTAGTGGGTCATTGGGATGACCTACATTCACATGATGGGGTCTCAGAAAGAAAAGAGAGAGGAGTGTGTCAAAAATATACTTAATGAAATTATGGCTGAGAAGTTCTCAAGCCTGAAGAAGAAAACAGATATTCAGATACAGGAAGGACAGGGGGTCCTAAATAAGATGAATCGAGACAGACCCACAATAAGACATATAATTAAAATGTCAAATGTGAAAGGTAAAGAAAATTCTAAAAACAGCAAGAGAAAAAGTCTGATACAAGGGAACTCACTTAGGGCTATCAGCTGATTCTTCTGCACAAAATTTACAAGCCAGAAGAGAGTAGCAAGATATTCTTAAACTGCTGAAAGGAAAACACCTGCAACCTAGGATACTTTACCAGCAAGACTATCAGTTAGAACCGAAAGACAGATAAAGACTTCTCATATAAGCAAAACCTTAAAAAAAAAAAAAAAAAAAAAAAAACTCATCAGTACTAAACCAATGCTAGAAGAAATATTAAAGGGTCTTCCCTAGTAGAAAACAAAAAGCTATAACAAGAAGGATATATTGTTAGAAAAATCCCACTAGTAAAAGCAAATATAAATTAAGGTTGTGGATTAACCACTTAAATAAACTAGTATGGAGATTAAAAGACAAAATAGTAATGTCAACTATAACTAACAATCATTAAAAGGATACACATGAAGATGTAAAATATGACATCAACAGACAAACTGTGCTGGACTTCCCTGGTGGTCCAGTGGTTAAGAATCAGTCTGCCAATGCAGGGGACAAAGGTTTCATTCCTAGTCAGGAAAGATTCCACATGACATGAGGCAACTAAGCCCATGTACCACAACAACTGAGTCTCCTGCTCAAGAGCCCCAAACCACAACTACTGAGCACAAATACCAGAATGACTGAAGCCTGTGTTCCCTTGAGTCCATGTTCCACAGCAAGAGAAGCCACTGCAATGAGAAGTTTGTTCACTGCAATCAGAAAGTAGCCCCTCCTCACCACATCTAGAGAAACCCCAAGCACAGCAACATAAACCGAGTGCAGCCAAAAATGATAAAATCAATAAACTTTTTAAAAGTTAGAAAATAATAATTTTTAAAAGACAAAAGTGTGGAGGGAGTAAAAAACATAGATCCTATAGAATGTATTTGAACTTAAAAAAGCATCTGCATAAAATGAATGAATATAGTTGCAGGTCAACTTACTATGGGTCAAAAGAATTGTACTCACTTGTATTCAGAAAATCATAAGATTCTAAGAAATCAAAGATGACACAAACAGATGAAGAAATATACCACGTTCTTGGAAGGGAAGAATCAATAGTGTGAAAATGACTACCACCAAAGCAATCTACAGATTCAGTGCAATCCCTATAAAACTAAAAAGAATGAAATACAAGCATACCAGAGGGAAAAAAATCAAACTACAAGTATAGTCTGAAATCATGGAGCAGGATTCCTCCAGTTCTATTTTTCTTTCTCAAGATTGCTTTAGCTCTTCAGGGTCTTTTGTGTTTCCATACATATTTTTTTAAAAAATTGTTCTAATTCTGTGAAAAATTTCATGGGTGATTTGATTGGGACTGCATTAAATCTGTAGATTACTTTGGGTGGTAGTCATTTCCACAATATTGATTCTTCCAATCTAAGAACATGGTATATTTCTCCATCATTTTGGTCACCTTTGATTTTTTTCATTTTCATTAGTATCTTATAATTTTCTGTGTATAGATCTTTTACCTCCTCAGGCAGATTTATTCCTAGGTATTTTCTTCTTTTTGTTGCAAAGCTAAATGGGATTGTTTCATTAATTTCTCTTTCTTATCTCTCCTGTGTGTGTAGGAATGCAAGAGATTTATGTGTATTAATTTTTTATCCTGTAACTTTACCAAATTCATTGATTATCCCTAGTAGTTTTCTGGTAACACTTTTAAGATTTCCCATGTATGGTATCATATTAATTGTAAACAGTAATGGTTTCATTTCTTGTTTTCCAATTTGGATTCCTTTTGTTTCTTTGTCTTCTCTGATTGCCATGGCTAGGACTTCCAAAACTATGTTGAATACTATTGCCAAGAGTGACATTCTACAATGAGGTATGACCTCACATCAATCAGAATGGCCATCATCAAAGAAATCTATACATAATAAATTCCAGAGAGGGTGTGGAGTAAAGGGAACCTTCCTACACTGGTGATAGGAATGTAAATTTACAGCCACTATGAAGAACAGCATGGAGGTTCCTTAAAAAACTAAGTATAAAACTACCATATGAATCAACAACCCCATTCCTGGGCATATACCCAGAGGAAGCAATAATTCAAAAAGATACTTGCACCCCAATGTTCAGTTCAGTTACTCAGTTGTGTCTGACTTTTTACAACCCCATGGACTGCAGCACGCCAGGCCTCCCTATCCATCACCAACTCCCAGAGCTTGCTCAAACTCATGTCCATTGAGTTGGTGATGCCATCCAACCATCTCATCCTCTGTCATCCCCTTCTCCTCCTGCCTTCAATCTTTCCTAGCATCACGGTCTTTTCCAATGAGTCAGTTCTTCACATCAGGTGGCCAAAGTATTGGAGCTTCAGCCTCAGCATCAGTCCTTCCAATGAATATTCAGGACTGATTTCCTTTAGGATTGACTGGTGTGATCTCCTTGCAGTCCAAGGGACTCTCAATAGCCAGGATATAGGAGCAACCTAAATGTCCATCAACAGAGGAATGGACAAAGAAGATGTGTTATATATGTGTGTGTGTGTGTGTGTGTGTGTGTGTGTGTGTGTATGTGTATGCATATTAAAAAGCAGAGACATTACTTTGCCAACAAAAGTCTATCTAGTCAATGCTACGGTTTTTCTAGTAGTCATGTATGGATGTGACAGTTGGACTGTGAAGAAAGCTGAGTGCCAAAGAATTGATGCTTTTGAAGTGTGGCGTTCAAGAAGACTCTTGAGAGTCCCTTGGACTGCAAGAAGATCCAGTCATTCCATCCTAAAGGAGATCAGTCCTGGGTTTTCGTTGGAAGGACTGATGCTGAAGCTGAAACTCCAATACTTTGGCCACCTTATGCGAAGAGTTGACTCATTGGTAAAGACCCTGATGCTGGGAGGGATTGGGGGCAGGAGGAGAAGGGGACAACAGAGGATGAGATGGCTGAATGGCATCACCGACTCCATGGACATGAGTTTGAGTAGACTATGGGAGTTGGTGATGGACAGGGAGCCCTGGCGTGCTGTGATTCATGGGGTCGCAAAGAGTCAGACACTACTGAGCAACTGAACTGAACTGAACTGAAGGAGATGAAAGAACTGTACACAGAAAATTATAAAACACTAATGAAAGAAATCAAAGATGACATAAACAGATGGAGAGATATTCCATGTTCCTCGGTAGAAAGAATCAATTCTGTGAAAATGATTATACCACCAAATGCAGTGTACAGATTTAATGCAATCCCTATCAAATTACCAATGATATTTTTCACAGAACTGAGACAAAAAATTTCACAATTCATATGGAAACACTGCTGCTGCTAAGTCGCTTCAGTCGTATCCGACTCTGTGTGGCCCCATAGACAGCAGCCCACCAGGCTCCCCCGTCCCTGGGATTCTCCAGGCAAGAACACTGGAGTGGGTTGCCATTTCCTTCTCCAATGCATGAACGTGAAAGGTGAAAGTGAAGACACTCAGTCATGTCTGACTCTTAGCGACCCCATGGACTGCAACCTACCAGGCTCCTCCATCCATGGGATTTTCCAGGCAAGAGTACTGGAGTGGGGTGCCATTGCCTTCTCCAATATGGAAACACAAAAGACCCCAAATAGCCAACGCAACCTTGAGAATGAAGAATGCAACTGGAGGATAGAAGGTTGCTGATTTCAGGTTATGCTATCAAGCTACAGTCATCAAGAGAGTATAGTACTGGTGCAAAAACAGATACATAGACCAATGGAACAAGATGGAAAGCCCAGAAATAAACCCATGCCCCTATGGGTAGCTTATTTTTGACAAAAGAGGCAAGAACATACAATGGGGCAAAGACAGTCTCTTCAATAAATGGTGCTGGGAAAATTGGCCAGCTACATGTGAAAGAATGAAATTAGAACACTTCCTAACACCATATACAAAGATAAACTCAAAATGGATTAAAGACCAACATGTAAGATGAGAAACTATAAA
Source organism: Muntiacus reevesi (assembly GCF_963930625.1). NCBI lineage: Eukaryota > Metazoa > Chordata > Mammalia > Artiodactyla > Cervidae > Muntiacus > Muntiacus reevesi. The sequence goes on along the minus strand of NC_089249.1, from coordinate 144,271,742 downwards.
ACTCTTAGAGGAATACATAGGGAGAACACTCAATGACATAAATCAAAGCCAGATACTCTACAACGCACTTCCTAGGGTAATGGAAATAAAAACAAAAGTAAATAAGTGGGACCTGATTAAACTTAAAAGCTTTTGCAGAGCAAAAGAAACTATAAGCAAGGTGAAAAGACAACCCTCAGAATTGGAGAAAATAATAGCAAATGAAACAACTCAGTTCAGTTCAGTTCAGTTCAGTCGATCAGTCACGACAAACACTTTGCAACACCATGAACCACAACACACCAGAACCCCGTGTCCATCACCAACTCCCAGAGTTTACCCAAACTCATGTTCATTGAGTTGGTGATGCCATATAACCATCTCATTCTCCATCATCCCCTTCTCCTCCTGCCCTCAATCTTTCCCAGCATCAGGGTGTTTTCAAATGAGTCTGCTTTTTGCATCAGGTGGCCAAAATATTGGAGTTTCAGCTTCAACATCAGTCCTCCCAATGAACACCCAGGATTGATCTCCCTTAGGATGGACGGGTTGGATCTCCTTGCAGTCCAAGGGACTCTCAAGAGTCTTCTCCAACACCACAGTTCAAAAGCATCAATTCTCTTGTGCTCAACTTTCTTTACAGTCCAATGCTCACACCCATACATGACCACTGGAAAAACCATAGCCTTGACTTGAGGGACCTTTGTTGGCAAAGTAATATCTCTGCTTTTTAATATGCTGTCTAGGTTGGTCATAACTTTCCTTCCAAGGAGTAGGCATCTTTTAATTTCATGGCTGCAGTCACCATCTGCAGTGATTTTGGAGCCCAGAAAAATAAAGGTAGCCACTGTTTCCACATCTATTTGCCATGAAGTGATGGGTCTGGATGTCATGATCTTAGTTTTCCGAATGATGAATTTTAATTCAACTTTTTTACTCTCCTCTTTCACTTTCATCAAGAGGCTCTTTAGTTTTTCTTCACTTTCTGCTATCAGGGTGATGTCATCTGCATATCTGAGGTTACTAATATTTCTCCCGAAAATCTTGATTCCACCTTGTGTTTCATCCAGCCCAGCGTTTCTCATGATGTATTCTGCATATAAGTTAAATAAGCAGGGTGACAACATACAGCCTTGACATACTCCTTTTCCTATTTGAAACCAATCTGTTGTTCCATCTCCAGTTCTAACTGTTGCTTCCTGACCTGCATACAGATTTCTCAAGAGTCAGGTCAGGTGGTCTGGTATTCCCATCACTTTCAGAATTTTCCACAGTTTATTGTGATCCACAGTCAAAGGCTTTGGCATAGTCAATAAAGCAGAAATAGATGTTTTTCTGGAACTCTCTTGCTTTTTTTGATGATCCAGTGGATGTTGGCAACTTGACCTCTGGTTCCTCTACCTTTTATAAAACCAGCTTGAGCATTTGGAAGTTCATGGTTCATGTATTGCTGAAGCCTGGTTTGGAGAATTTTGAGCATTACTTTACTAATGTGTGAGAAGAGTGCAATTGTGCAGTAGTTTGAGCATTCTTTGGCATTGCCTTTCTTTGGCATTGGAAGGAAAACTTCCCTTTTCCAGTCCTGTGGCCACTGCTGAGTTTTCCAAATTTGCTGCCATATTGAGTGCAACACTTTCACAGCATCATCTTTCAGGATTTGAAATAGCTCAATTGGAATTCCATCACCTCCACTAGCTTTGTTCATAGTGATGCTTCCTAAGGCCCACCTGCCTTCACATTCCAGGATGTCTGGCTCTAGGTGAGTGATCACACCATCGATTATCTGGGTTGTGAAGATCTTTTTGTACAGTTCTGTGTATTCTTGCCACCTCTTCTTATTATCTTCTTCTTCTCTTAGGTCCATAATATTTCTGTCCTTTATTGAGACCATCTTTGCATGAAATGTCCCCTTGGTATCTCTAATTTTCTTGAAGAGATCTCTAGTTTTTCCCATTCTATTGTTTTCCTCTATTTCTTTGCATTGATTGCTGAGGAAGTCTTTCTTATCTCTCCTTGCTATTCTTTGGAACTCTGCATTCAAATGGGTATATCTTTGCTTTTCCCATTTGCTTTTTGCTTCTCTTCTTTTCACAGATAATTGTAAGGCCTCCTCAGACAGCCATTTTGCTTTTTTGCATTTCTTTTTCTTGGGGATGGTCTTGATCCCTGTCTCCTGTACAATGTCATGAACTTCTGTGCATAGTTCATCAGGCACTCTACTGGATCTAGTCCCTTAAATCTATTTCTCACTTTCACTGTATAATCATAAAGGATTTGATTTAGGTAATACCTAAATGAAAAACTAGCAAAGGATTATTTTCCAAAATATACAAGCAGCTCATATAACTCAATACCAGAGAAACAAACAACCCAATCAAAAGTGGGAAAAAGATGTAAACAGACATTTCTCTAAAGAAGATATATAGATGGCTAACAAATACATGAAAATATGCTCAATATTTCTTATTATTAGAGAAATGCAAATCAAAACTACAATGAGATACCACATCACACTGATCAGAATGGCCCTCATTAAAAAATCTACAGACAATAAATACTGGAGAGGGTGTGGTGAAAAGGGAACACTCTTGCACTGTTGGTGGGAATGTAAATTGATATAGCCACTAGGGGAGATGTTATGGAGATTCCTTAAAATACTAGGCATAAAGCCACCATATGACCCAACAATCCCACACCTAGGCATATACCCTGAGGAAACCGAAACTAAAAGAGACAAATGTATCCCATTGCTCATTGCAGCACTGTTTACAATAGCTAATCATGGAAACAACCTAGATGTCCATGGTCAGATGAATGGATAAAGAAGTAGTGGTATATGTACACAATGGAATATTAGTCAGTCATAAAAAGGAACACATTTTAGTCAGTTCTATGAGATGGATGAACCTAGAACCTATTGTACAGTGTGAAGTAAGTCAGAAAGATAAATATTGCATTCTAACACATATGTATAGAATCAAGAAAAATGGTGCTGAAGAATTTATTTACAGGGCAACAGTAAAGAAACATACATAGAGAATAGACTTATGGACATGGGGAGAGGGGAGGAGAGGGTGAGATGTATGGAAAGAGTAACATGGAAACTTACATTACCATATTTAAAATAGATGGCCAATGGGAATGTGTTCTATGGCTCAGGAAACTCAATCAGGGGCTCTGTACCAACCAAGAGGGGTGGGGTGGGGAGGGTGATGGGAGGGGATTTCAAAAGTATACCTATGGCTAATTCGTGTTGAGGTTTGACAGAAAATAGCAAAATTATGTAAAGCAATTATTCTTCAATAAAAATAAATAAATTTTTTAAAAAAAGAAAGAAAAAAAGAGAGACATAAACTACTAGGTATAAAGTAAGCATACAACAAGAATATACTATAGCTTTAAATGGAGTATAACTTATAAAACTACTAATCATTATGTTGTACATCTGGAATTAATATTGTAAGTCAACTATATGTCAATAAAATTTTTTACAAGTTAGAAAAACTGTGTAGGGGAATACGTGTAACTATATGGCTGATTCATGTCAATGTATGACAAAACCCACTGAAATGTTGTAAAGTGATTGGCCTCCAACTAATAAAATAATATTTAAAAAAAATAAAAATAAAAAAAATAAAAAATAAAAAATAAAAAATCAAGGCAAAAAAAAAAAAAATACTTTGTTCCTAAAAATTTCTAACCATCATCTTAGCCTTTGGCAAGTTGTATAGTAACCTCAAAGATCAGTGATCATAGATCACTACAACAAATAATGAAAAAGTTTGAAATATTGTGAAAACTACCAAAATGCGACACAGACATAAAGTAAGCATATGCTGTGAAAAACCAGTAGTGATAGACTTCCTCAGCACGGGGTTGTCACAATCCTTAAATTAATAAAGAACAACATCTGGGAAACACAATAAAGCAAAGCAGAATAAAACAAGGTAGGCCTTCATGATTTCAGAAAATCCAAAGCTGAAAGGATTCATCACCAGCATAGCTACACCACAAAAAATATTGTAACAGTCTTCAAGCTGAAGAAAACTCATGTAAGATGAAAATTTGAATCTGTACAAAGAAATACAGATAGCTAGAAAGGATAAATATAAAATAAATCCCAAAGATATTTTTCTCATTTTTAAATTTTCTTCACAAGATAATTGTTAATTAGTAATAAAATATTGAATAAATATCAAAGATAATTGTTTAAAGAAAAATAATAGTGATTTATTTGGAAATCTAAAACACATGTGAACATGAAAATTCTAGACATAGCAGAATAAAAGATAGAAGGAAAAAATGAAAGCATACTGTTATAAAGTTTTGATACTATAATGGAATGGTATAACGTTAGAACATAGTTTGAAGGAAAATAAAGATGCACATATCAAACTTTAAAGCATTGAAAGTACAAAAATATTGAGCTAATTAAAGCTTACACACACACACTCACATGCAAATCTAATCAATGCTATTCAAAATCAGGATAGTTGTTAACTTCATGGGAGGAAAAATTAGAAATGGCATAAGAGAAATTTTATGGTGGTGTTTCGGTATCCTACTTATCATCTGCAGATTTTTTACATGGGCATATTCAGTTTTGATAACCGAATAAGTTATATAGACTTACTACATGTATGTTGTTGTATTTGTTCAGTCTCTCTACCATGTCCAACTCTTTGTAATCCCATGGACTGCAGCCCACCAAGCACCTCTGTCCATGGGATTTCCCAGACAAGAATACTGGAGTGGGTTGCCATTTCCTTCTCCATAATTTATGTATACTTTTCTGTATTTAAATATATTTATAAAAGGGCTTTCCTGGTGACTCAGTGGTAAAAAATCCTCCTGCCAATGTAGGACACACAGGTTTTATCCCTGGGTTGGAAAGATCCCATGGAGAAGGAAGTGGCAACCCATTCCAGTATTCTTGCCTTGGAAATCCCATGGACAGAGGAGCCTCAAGGGCTATAGATCATGGGGTCAGAAAAAGAGTCAGACATGACTTAACAACTTAACAACAACAATATTTATAAAAATTTTTAAATGTATATACACACATATATGTTTGTGTATGTAGATATACATATGCATGTATCCAGATGTACATGTGTATATGTATATACACACATATACAAGAGACAGACATGAGAGCGTCTTAGGAATTATCAAGACTATCATACTGCCCAACTCACAGGAGAAAATTTGTATCACAGCCTTTCTTTTGGAACAGCACCCCTTGGAGGCAGACCTGAGCAGATTGCATGACCTTATGTTATTGCTGTGGAAACCACCCTTCTATTAGAATTATAGTTTGAAAACATTTATTTTGCCCTCTATACTTCAAAGAACATCAAGCTCAAAGAATGTTAATCCCTGTTTCATCAAATTTATTTTCAACAAGCTTCAGCCAATTCAGCTTTCATTAAACAAATGCTTCAAAAGAACATTAATGGAATAGTTCTTATATTTAAATATTTTGTTTCCAGAATCAAATTTTAGTTTATAACTTGTGCATTAGTTTTACAAAGACACAGCTCATAATTGCAAAGGTCACTACAGTTGTCCAGACACTAACTGGGCCATAAGTTTAGACCTTATATAAAAAACAGACAATGTGCTTGTCATGACCCTGTTCAAATATCACCTCCTCTGGGAAGTCTTGCTGGATTCCCCTGAGGCAGATAGAATTACTGTGTCTTGAAGCATCCCCAGCATATTGTACACTCTTCTATTACAAAATGTGTCCTAGTGAATAAAGTTGATTTGTTTATTTCTTTGTCTCCCCTGCTAGACTGTTTTAGTCATCTTTGTATGCTCAGAAACACATGGCAAGTGCTCAAAAAAAAAAAAAAAAAAAATACTAGAAATGAGGGAGAGGGGAGACATAAGGGAAGGAAGAAAAGAAAGGCTTTTCTTAACACTAGCAAATTAAGGAGAAGATATCATTGGTTAGACAAACCAGTTGCTTGTCCAGTAAGTTTCACTTTGCATCCATTGTCACAAAGTAATTAGAATCTAGGTTACTTACAGCAATGCCTATAAATACTTTGAAAGTATTAATCCAGTGTTAGACCGATGCTTCATGTCCTGCTATGCCATATGAATCATTTCACTTATGGGCTGAGGACAGTAAAATATTTTACAAATATTATCTTGCCAAATGGGTATGTGTAAAATTTGTCCTCAGGGCTTCCAGTGACGAAAGAGTATGCACACCAACAAAACAAGCACACTTCCCCAACCCCCAGGCAACATTTTTCACGCCCTCCTCTGCTTCCCAGAGCACATTATTCATTCCTGTAACGTAGCCTTCAGCACAACGTGTCAGAGTCTGTTGTGTTTCCCCTGCCCAATTGCATTGTAAGCTTCTTGAGGACAGAGGCCATCTTCATCTTCTTATCTCCAGTTTCCATCACAGGGAGTGGCACATGATAGTTGTTCCTTATTTATTTATTGAATGATTAAACAAGAGGACATCTTGTAATACTCATATTTGAGTACATTTTAAATGTCCAGTCAGCTTAGCTCTCTGGCATTCAACCTTAGAAGCACCTCTAAAATAAGGAGTCAACAAAAGAATATTTAGCTCCTGACCATGTGGTTGCAGTATCATAACCAGAAAGGGACCTTAAGTCTTTTCAATATCCTAGGAACTCTCAAACCATCCTGTGAGAAAAAGGAGACCATCTGATCATTAATAAAATCTAGCAGTAGTTGTCATTTTCCCACGTAAACCTGAAAAGCTCAGAGATATTTAGAGAATTCTGAGCTGTGAAGTAAAAAGCAAACAGGAGGAAAACAAAAGGATCGATATGGGGAAAAAATCATTTTCTATTTAAGCACCAACATATGCTTGGTATTATGCTAGGTGCTCAGGATTTAATGTTCAAATAAGATGTGCCCCATGGCCTGGCTCACATACTATCTGGGTCTGTGGAATCCGAGAATATATCTCCTGGGACAACCTCAAAATGTTCTTAGCAGAGGAAAGAACTTTAAAATTTATCACTGTGACTGCAGCAACCTGATGTTCAATTTTGGTATGTGTTTAGCTTTTTAAATCCCATAAAACATACTCTTGATTTACCAATAGAATAAACAAGTCAATAAAACAAAACGTCATAATCATGGTTTCACTCCCAAAATCTTAAATTCCTCTTCATAAGAAAAATAAGAACTCAGCAGTATCAGAGACAAAACTGTTCCACCCTCTACATTCAATCATAAAATACAGAACAGAGCCTTGGCAGTCAGCAAAACAAGCCCTGCATTGGGGTTTTGACAACGGGATCAAACTGTAATCAAAGCAGTTATATCTGTCCAATTGCAGGGCAATTGACAAGGAGATATATGGAATATTCTTATGAGCCCATAAGAGTACCAAGAAGAGAGGGTAATGAAGGGACCATATGGGGTGGTCGTTAAGAAATTCTGAAATAATACCCCCCCAAAATGACTTTTTAAATATGCCAATAAAGAAGGACATGGATGCAACATAATTACAATCTGCAGATGAAGCTTGAGATTCTGTATATTAGAACTTATTTGAATGTGCTCACTGAAGCCTACCAAAGAAAAATTTCCAGTAGCCCAAGTTCTCCAAAATGTTCTACTTTAAATTTTCTAAAATTTTTATTGGAAACAAATATGAGACCCAAATTCTTCCTCTTTAGGAAAAAAAGAAAACCCAAGGGATCCAAGGTAAAAATAATAAACTGGACTTTATCAAAATTTAAAACATTTTCACTTCAGAAAACATCAAGAAAGTAAAAGACAAGTCACAAATTAGGAGAAAATATTTGTAAATCATACATCTAATGAGAGACTGGTACCCAGAATAAAACAGCTCTTATACTTCAATAATAAGACAATGAGTAAGCCAGTTTAAAAATGCACAAAAAAATTAAACAGGGATTTTGACTAAGAAGACATATGAATATGCAACCAGATCATGAAAAAATGTCTAATATAATTTGGCATTAGGGAAATACAAATTAAAACTATAATGAGATATCATTCCATGCTCACTAGAACGGCTACAATCAGAAAGCAAAAACAAATGTTAATGTGAATACAGTAAAATTGGAAATTAGAATGTTAAAAGATACAGCCACTTTAGAAAATGGTTTGGCAGTTTCTTTAAGTGTTAAACATAGATTTACATATGACCCAGTGATTCCTTTGCTTGGCATCTATGCGAGAGAAATGAAAACATATGTCCACCCAACCTTGTACATGAAGAGCAAAATTATTCATAACAGACAAGCTGGGGAGAAAGCATGATAGGCAAGTATTAGGAAGCCGTTGATAATGGGGATCAAAATGAGGTATATTTTAGGAGAAATCAGAGCTAGAAATCAGAACTTCAGAAAATCAAAACCAGACTTGGAGCCTTGAAGAATTTCTGACAAACTGGGAAGGTCTTCCTGGCCTTGACTCTGGTAGTCTCTATGAGGTGACCTGCGGAATTGCAGGGTCCTGTCATGGACATCATGACAAGAAGTAAAGGTACTTTTTATTCTCTGCATGGTTGGCCACTTATCCTTAGTACTTTTAACTCAAGACTGCCCCCAACATACAAACACATGATTAAAAATTCCTCAAGAGTAGGGACCACATCTTATTAACTTCGGTTTATGACACAGGCTCAACGGTCTTTACCCTTTAACCTGAGGACAGTAAGCAAAGAGAACTGTTTGCGATAGAGTCCAATGTTTCAGACAGAAACTTAGTTTCTAAATACATGACCTCGAGGGGTTATGCCTCTCCTTGGAACTTTGGTTACATCTTCCCTGCCATGTAGATAATTACATTATATCCCAGGGTTCTGATGAGATCTAAATGGCAGATCTGGTGCTCAATAACCGATGGCTATTATTTTTTCTGAAATTTAGCACTGAGCCATGACTTCTCTGAGTCCATCACCCCGGAGCTTTGTTCTCCAAGCATGCCCTGTGCTACATGGTATTCTCACAGACCCAGTAGGCTGGGCTACATCCTAATAGGCAGCCCCATAGAATACTCCAGGTATATTACATAATATTCCAGGTATTCTACCTCAGGCTGTTATAACAAAATTCCATGGACTATGTGGCTTAAAGAACAGAAACTTTTCTCACAGTTCTGGAAGGTAAAAACTTGAGATCAGGGTTTCAACATGGTTGAAGCCCATCTTCTTGGCTTGCAAATGGCTGCCTTCCTTCTGTACCCTCACATGGTGGAGAGAGAGATCTCTTCCACTTCTTAGGAAACCACAGTCCTATCAGAGAAGGATCCCACCTTCATTTAATCTTAATTATTTCCTAAAGATCGTATCTCCAGTAATTGTCACATTGGAGGTTAGAGCTTCCACATGTGAATATTGGGAGAACGCAATTCAATCCATAGCACCCGAGAAGGTCTGGTTAACCACAGAGAGAATGGGTGCAGAGCTGGTGTCACAGTGAAGGCCCCTTGGTTAGCTTCCTGTCTTTCATCCATCACCTCTCCATTACCAGGCTGGATTTGTGTTTTTGCTTTTTTCTTTTCTTGTCCACTGATAAACCACTCCAAAAACCTAAGATTTGGCCCACAAAAATCATATTGACACCTAATAAGACTTGAGAATTCTCTGAGTCCCTCCTGAGTGCTGTTTTTCCTGTATAAAACAAGGTTTCAGGATTTCTTGCTTTCTCAGTTTATGTTCAGATACTTCTCAGGCTCCTTTCAGTGGATGCCATGGTAGTTTCCTGTTAAACCAGTAGCCCTGATTACTTTAATCTGAAATTCTTCTTACTGGTATTCCCCATGCACACACTTAGGCAACGGGCAGAGTCTAGTTTACCCAGAGTCCCTACAGAGACTATGGACCTAATGTTTTATATGCTAAAACTCTAATCTGAATGTGATAGTATTTGGAAGTGGGGCTTTCAGAATGGAATTAAATCCTGAGAGTATAGTCCACATGAATAGGATTAGTACCCTTATAAGGTCAGGTAGCTAACTGTGGATAAACTACCTAGTTTAGTATTTTGTTATAGCAGCCCTAGCTGACAAGATAGGAAGGCTTCATCAGAGAATTAAGATGGAGTATACAGTTGATATTTCCCTGCAGAACAAAATTCCTTGGGTACATCACTCATTATGAGAGAAGTACAAGTCAAGATTACAAAGAGATATCACATCAAACCAGTCAGAATGGCCATCATCAAAAAATCTACAAACAACAAATGCTGGAGAGGATGTGGAGTAAAGGGAACCCTCATGCACTGTTGCTAGGAATGTAAACTGATATAGCCATCATGGAGAACAGTATGGAGATTTTTTAAATCCAGAAATAAATATACCATATGACCCAGCAATCCCACCACTGGATATATACTGAGAAAATCACAATTTTAAAAGACACATGCATCCCGGTCTTCACTGTAGCAATATTTACAATAGTCAGGACCTGGAAGCCACCTAGATGTTCATCGACAGATGAATGGAAAAAGAATATGTGGTCCATATATGCAATAGAATATTATTCAGCCATAAAAATAAATGAATTTGAGTCAGTTGTAGTGAGATAGATGAATCTAGAGCCTCTTATACAGAGTGAAGTAAGTCAGAAAGAGAAAAATAAGTATTATATATTAGCACATATATATATATGGAATCTAGGAAAATGATACTGATAAACCTAGTAGAGAATTAAATTCTGGACACAGCAAGGGGAGGTGAGAGCAGGACTAACTGAGAAAGTGGCTTTGACATATGTACACTATCATGTGAAAAATGCATAGTGGAAAGTTGGTATATAATACCACAAGGAGTCCAGCCTGGCCCTCTGTGAGGACCTAGGGGGTAGGATAGGGGTAGAGGAGAAAGGCTTATATATATGCATATATATGGCTGGTTTGTGTTGTTTGTGGCAGAAATAAATACTTTATAAAGCAATTGTACAATTTAAAAATTTAAATATTTACTAAAAAATTCCATGGGTATAGGGTAGAAGGGAAGATAAAGATAGAACCCAGAGTTGGTGATTGTATACTATATATGAGCACTTTAGATACATTATACAGTTTACCTCCTCTACCAATTGCCATCCATTCTCTTACCAATATAATACCCTCTTATCAGAGTCTCAGATCCCTACTTCCCCCTTTTCAATTCACTTCTCATAGCAGTAATTTCACCAAAGTACTCTTTTACTCTGGAAACAATAATTTTATAATTGACCTTCCCATGATAGATTGGAGAAGGCACTGGCACCCCACTCCAGTATTCTTGCCTGGAAAATCCCACGGATGGAGGAGCCTGGCAGGCTGCAGTCCATGGGGTCACTAAGAGTGGGACACGACTGAGCGACTTCACTTTCACTTTTCACTTTCGTGCATTGGAGCAGGAAATGGCAACCCACTCCAGGGTTCTTGCCTGAAGAATCCCAGGGACGGGGGAGCCTGGTGGTCTACTCTCTGTGCAGTCTCACAGACTCAGACACGACTGAAGCGACTTAGCAGCAGCAGCAGCATAACAGATTTGTTAAGAGCTGGGGCCTGGAGACTTGGATTTGTACTCCATATATTCACCAGATATTTCCTGGAAAAATGATTTAACCTCCCCTGTAAAAACAGTTAGTCACATCTTCTTCATAGAGCAGTGTAAGAATTAAAAAAGCAATTATGCCGCATACTTACTGCATGCCCTGACTCAACAAAATGTAGCTTATAATATTGTTAGGACAAGTGACTTGTCCAGTGTCACAGATAGCAGAGAGAATTAGAACCCTCTGTATCACATTGAGGAGAAGGCAATGGCATCCCACTCCAGTACTCTTGCCTGGAAAACCCCATGGACGGAGGAGCCTGGTGGGCTGCAGTCCATGGGGTCGCAAAGAGTCGGACACGACTGAGCGACTTCACTTTCACTTTTTACTTTCTTTCATTGGAGAAGGAAATGGCAACCCACTCCAGTGTTCTTGCCTGGAGAATCCCAGGGATGGCAGAGCCTAGTGGGCTGCCCTCTATGGGGTTGCTCAGAGTTGGATATGACTGAAGCGACTTAGCAGCAGCAATAGCAGTATCACATTGAAGTCTTCCAATATGCTTCTTTAACTGAACATCTTTGCATTCTAGGCTAAGAGATGGAATTGTGTAGGGAAAAGAACATAAACATAAACATCTATATGAGGACTGGGCTCTACTTGTCACCATCATGTGCTAGTTCTGTAATCTGGTCCAATTCTGAGTCTGCAGTTTCTTTGTTAGGTCAAATGACTGACTGTGATAGTATGTGCTAGAACATCTACTAAATATTGCTAAGATCAGCCAGCACTTAGGCTGGAAAAGGAAATGGCAACCCACTCAAGTATACTTGCCTGGAGACTCCAATGGGCAGAGGAGCCTGGTGGGCTATAGCCCATGGGAGAACATCTACTAAACGTTGGTAAGATCAGCTAGAATCTGTGGCATTTGAGCCACAACCCTCCCCTTCTCCCCACGTGCTTACTGTGATGGAAACTCCTTTCCCTCAGCTCCCAGACAAGGATTACAGTATACCCTCCAGTAAAGGCAGATCATCAGTATTGTTCTCAGATGCTTTTGAATGCTAGTTGCTTTCTTTTTGCTTCCTTGTTTGTTAATGCCAATAAGGAACACCCCAGCTCAATTTACTCCACTTATCTTCATGACTCTCTTTTTTTCCCCGTCCTGATAGATTGCCCTCACGTTCTCTCTGCCTGCTGCTCTCCAATCTGAATCTACTATAAAAAAGCAGTCAATAGTTAAGAAGAACTTAGAGGAGAAGTGACATTTACTTGTTCATTGCTCATTGATCTCATTTTCACTCATCACATCATCCTTTTCTGGTGAGCAAGAATGGGGCTTCAAAGCCATCATCATCTAGCGTTCTAACTGCTATTACTAATAGATCAGAGTCAAGATCCTATCTGAAACCTATTTGGCCATCTCAGACTTGGTTTGTACCCATTCCAAGTGTAATATTCTTTTAAAATATTCCACAAGCAGTGTGTAAAGGTAGCAGGGGTTACCAGCAGTGGTAGTGAGGGATGCAGGGGAAGTGACTAAGGGGATTCCTGGCACAGTGAACTTACTCTAGCAGGCAACTGCAAAAGGCTCACTAATGCATCATTGGCAGGGATCAAAGGAACTTTCAAAACAACTGAAAATCCAACTAAAGCAAAGCCCACAATATCTCAGAACATCTGTGTGACATAGATCAATGGAACTTCAGATCCCCAAAAGAGTAATTATTCCAGAGTTCAGACCCCTCAATCCTGATCTCCAAGGTTCACCACTATTAAAATTGTGTTAAAACTGAAGCTGTTATTACTTCACCTGTCTTATCTACTAGAACTGAAGGAAACTAGAGAACTTTTCACTCAATTATAATAAAAATAAATATGCTGATTAGAGTCTTTCAGACTTGGAATGGAGCTTAGAAACCACCAAGCTGAAACCTAACAATACCCCTAACCTTGCATTAGTTGCATACAGCAAAGGGAGTATTCAATTTCTCCTTGCAGACTTTCTGAATAGGGAGCTCAATTTCCTAATAAGGATTGAACACAACCCAAGTGCAAAATAAAACTATTATCTGGATCATCTAAAATCTGCAGAAAGACAAAATCTACTGGATTCAAAGTTGACCTTGGGCAAGTCCCCAGGCCTCAGTATTTTCATATTAAATTTGAGCTGTTAGTAGTTCTCATCTCCTGGGTTTATGGGGATTAGAGAGGATGCATATAATACAGTTATTTTTCAATAAATGTTAGCGATTGTCCTCATTATTAAAGCTCCCTTTTCCTTATACATATAAAATGGAGACTTGGAAAAAATAAAATGAAACTTTATTTTCTACTGTACAAATTTCTCAAATGGAAGTGATAGTGTTTTGATTCATAAATATTATTATAGTTTCCTTTGGCATGTCATAAAAACTGAATCTAAACGGTCAGACCCTTTGTTATCTGGTGTGTGTGTGTGTGTGTGTGTGTGTGTATGTGTGTGTTAATTACCATATTATAAAAAGAACAGTGGCTGTCACATCTTGAGCCCCCACTTTGTGTTAGAGCTTATCACACTTTACCTCATTCAACACTCACAGTAGTTCCAGGAGGTTCCCCAACTCAGATGAGAAATCTGAGATTTAAGATGTTAGGTAATGTGCATAAGGTCACCAGCCAGATCTCTGGCTCCCACACTCCCCGTACCTGCCCTAATTTTTTTTGTGTTTATTCCTAAAATGTACCCTTGATTTAAGAAATAAGAGCCAGGCTCCTGGAGGCTGGAAATGAAATCATACTAGTCTCAGTGACTGTAGTGATCCTGAGTAAGAATGCAAACTTCGTGGAGAATATTAGCCTCAAGAAGAAGCTGTCAATCTCAATTAAGACATCAAAGTGTCAAAGGAGCAAGGTACCGCCATGAAGCCTATTGTTGAATGCATGTCAGGTGAAGGCAGTACTAATCACTGCATGATCCAAATATGTCCGTTCCCCACTTCGCCCAAACTAAGGTCACCGAGATATTACGGCACGGTGGTTTGCACTACTTTGGATTCGACCAAGTGGCAGGTGGCCTGACAAACATGCACTCAGCATGTTTTGTTGGGTCCCCACAGCTGTGCTGCCAATCAGTTCAGGATGGCTGCAAGTTAATGCTAATTAGCTTCTGTTGATCTGCATATTCCAACAGCCTCCCAGGATTCCCATTTTGATATGCAAGATTGCCAGTTGGGTATGTGATTGAATTAAGGAGCAAAAAAGATTTTCTTCACGGAGGGATATGTGGGTCTGAATCCCCAGCAGAGGCTGTTATCCTTTGGTTCATGTTGGCAGCTCTGGCCCTTAGCACAGAGGCATGGGTTCCAGGCTGAGGGTGCTGCTGCCCTGCTTATAGAAACAAAAATGATGCCTGAACCTCCTAGAGCTATTAGGAGTAAACATTCTTTCCGTATGGTCTGTGAAATGGCACTGACAATTTAGATGGGAAAAGAATCGATAGTTTTTTCTTCTGCTTGGTTCAAATCTAAGTTCAAATCATCTAAACCAATCTGACCAATTCATTAAAAATTATTTCCTGTGGCATGCAAAGAGAACTAATCCCAAATGATTGGATAAACTACCTTCTGTACTCCGTTTCCTCAAATGCAATGTTAGAAGGCTGTGCTAGAGTCCATTAAAGGAAAGAAAATGTGGCCAAGATAGCAAAATGTTTGACACATGTTAGCCCCTGAATATATACATATATATATATATATATATACATATATATATAGGTATATCTATATATATCTCCATGGGGTCACAAAGAGTCAGATCTGACTGAGCAACTGAACAATTATAAAAAACTGATATTTTAAATCAGCTTTAAAATACAAAGAGCTATACAGTACATAGGCTTCCCAGGTGATACAGTGGTAAAGAATCTGCCTGCTAATGCAAGAGATGCTGGTTCAATCCCTGGGTTGGGAAGAGCCCCTGGAGGAGTATATGGAAACCCACTCCAGTATTCTTGTCTGAAGAATCCCAAGGACAGAGGAGCCTGGCAGGCTACAGTTCATGTGGTCAAAAAAAGTTGGACATGGCTAAGCGACTAAGCGCACATGCAGGCATCCGCTACATCTAGTACATACTAAGCACACATGCTAACATCTGTGATAGCATGGTGCACACGGCTGGAGATTCAAATATGAAAAGATTATTCATCTCCCTCCAGGAGTATATAGTAAACAGACAATTACAATGGAATAAGTTACCTCCTAACAATGGTATTCTATAATTCTTTCTTTTTGCTATGACTTCAAAGGAACACCACAAGTTTCTGGCTCTACCAATTAGTAGCCTTGTTTTCTTGTGTATGTTGCTTAACTTCTCTGGACCCTTGTTTCTCCTTCTGTAAAACTCATGCACACCACATAAGGTCATTGAGTCTGTGAAATAAAATAATGTTTGTTAAAGTTACTGACACATATCAGGCATTCAGAAAGTAGTATTTTTTTTTCTGTTTTTCCTTTCAGAGGATATTATTAGAATCACTTGAGTACAATAAATTTCAGGATGAAGGACAGAGGTAGAAGAAAAAGAGGTGGAAGGATTTCAGCCATGTAAGAAAGGAACTCAGCAGGAAACTGCACTATGGGGGCTGGTGTATTTAGATTTTGCACCTGTATTTCATCAGGGCAATGAAAATATGATCTCACTGAGTAAACATTACAAAAACAATTTTCAAAAGTTTAACTTGGCTGCAGCCTTAGAAAGTTCTGCTTCCCTGAAGTGATTAAACAATATTTCTTGGAAAACATTTGCTAAATATAATTGTGAGGGAAACTTTTTTCTCCTTTTCATATTGTTAGATTTAGGAGGTCCAATCATATTTTTGTAGGAAAAGTTACTAAAACTATTGCTGAAATTATACTTTATATTTATCACATAATGCATATTTTCATGTTTGTGTGTATATATAAATATGTATGTCTCCATTTCTTTATGTATATCTGTATAACACATGTGAGAGTGTGTCCATATGTATGGTGTATGTATATAAATATATGTGTATACATAGATACACACATCATCTCTGTAATATACACATTTATGTTAATTATGATCTGAGAATTGAGTACATTCATACACATATACATGTGTTTTATAATGTGGCATTTGTATTTATCATTCATTTAGGCATTATATTGTAGTGGTTAAAAGCATAAATTATGAAACCAGATCTCCAGAAATTGAATTCTAGCTCCATCACTTAATACTATGTGACTATAGGCAAGTAACAATCTCTGCATCTCAGGGATTACCTTAAATAATGTCTTATTTAAAACATTATCTGTAAGATGCAGATAATTGTATCTACCACAAAGAATAATTGTGAGGAATAAATAAATTAACATATATGAATGTACTTAAAAATAAACTTGGCAAATAGTTCTATTTATATTGCTACTATTGCTATTAAGACTTTTTTGTTGTTATTATGACTATTATTATCATCTTTCATAAATTCATTTGTTCTAAATTACTTTGACTGAGTTTTATTTGTTGTTGTTTAAAACTTCAACACTGAGAAAGAAAAATGCAGCTGGAGGAATCAGGTTCCCTGACTTCAGACTATACTATGAAGTTACAGTAACCAAGACAGTATAGAACTGGCACAAAAATAGAAGTATAGATCAATGGAACAGGGTAGAGAGCCCAGAGGAAAGCCCGTGTCCCCATGGTCACCTGCTGCTGCTGCTGCCAAGTCACTTCAGTCGTGTCCGACTCTCTGCGACCCCTTAGACGGCAGCCCACCAGGCTCCCCCGTCCCTGGGATTCTCCAGGCAAGAACACTGGAGTGGGTTGCCATTTCCTTCTCCAATGCATGAAAGTGAAAAGTGAAAGTGAAGTCACTCATTTGTGTCTCATTCTTAACGACCCCATGGACTGCAGCCTAC
Source organism: Muntiacus reevesi (assembly GCF_963930625.1). Taxonomy (NCBI): domain Eukaryota; kingdom Metazoa; phylum Chordata; class Mammalia; order Artiodactyla; family Cervidae; genus Muntiacus; species Muntiacus reevesi. The sequence continues at coordinate 144,254,327 of NC_089249.1, read as the reverse complement.
CAGGCTGCTCCCTCCATGGAATTTTCCAGGCAAGAGTACTGGATTAAGTTGTCATTGCCTTCTCCACCATGGTCATCTAATCTATGACAAAGGAGGAAATAATAAACAATAGAGAAAAGACAATCTCTTCAATAAGTGGTGCTGGGAAAACTGAACAGCTACATGTAAAAGAACATAATCGGAACACTCCTTAACACCATACACGAGCATAACCTCAAAATGGATCAAAGACTTAAATATAAGGCCAGACACTATAAAACTCTTAGAGGAAAACACAAGCAGAATACTCTTTGACATAAATTGCAACAAGATGTTTTTTGATCTACTTCTAGAATTGTTGTTCAGCCACTAAGTCGTGGCCGAATTTTTGTGACCCTGTGGATTGCAGCCCACCAAGCTCCTCTGCCCATGGGATTTTCCAGGCAAGAATACTGGAGTGGGTTGCCATTTCCTTCTCCAGGGACTTCCTAGAGTAATGAAAATAAAAACAAAAATAAACAAATTGTACCTAATTAAAATTAAATGCTTTTGCATAGCAAAGGAAACCATAAACAAGATGAAAAAAATCACCCTCAGAATGGGAGAAAATATTTCCAAAGTGACTGACAAAGGATTAATCTCCAAAATATACAAACAACTCATGCAACTCAATATCAAAGAAACAAACAAACCCAATCAACACAGGAACAGAAGATCTAAATATACATTTCTCCAAAGACATACAGATGGTCAAAAAGCACATGAAGAGGTGCTCAACATTGCTAATTGTTAGAGAAAGGGAATCAAAACTACAAGAAGATATCACCCTACTTCAGTCAGAATGACCATCATCAAAAAATCGATAAACAATAAAATGTTTGAGAGGGTGTGGAGAGAAGGAATTCCTCTTCCAGTGTTGGTGGGAATGTAAATTGATACAGCTACTATGGAGAACAGAACAGAGGGTCCTTAAAAACCTGAAAATAGAACTATTATATGACCCAGAAACCCCACTCCTAGAAATATACCCAAATAAAACCATAACTCAAAAAGATACATGCACCCCAGTGTTCACTGAGCACTAGTTACAATAGCTAGGACATGGGAGCAACCTAAATGTGCACCAACTGAGGAATGGATAAAGAAGTTGTGATATGTATATATCACATATATATATATTTATATATATATCACATATATATATATATATATTTACACACACACACACAATGGAAAATTACTCAGCCATAAAAAGGAATGAAATAGTGTCAGTTGCAGGGACATGGATGCATCTAGAGACTGCCACCTGATGTGAAGAACTGACTCATTTGAAAAGACCCTGATGTTGGGAAAGATTGAAGGCAGGAGAAGGGGACAACAGAGGATGAGATGGTTGGATGGCATCACTGACTCAATGGGCATGAGTTTGAGTGAACTCTGGGAGTTAGTGATGGACAGGGAGGCCTGGCATGCTGCAGTCCATGGGGTCACAAAGAGTCAGACATGACTGAGAGACTGAACTGAGCTCAGAGATTGTCATACAGAATGAAATAAGTCAGAAAGAGAAAGACATCATCTGTTTACACAAATGTGTGGAATCTAGAAAAATAGTAAAGATGAACTTATTTACAAACCAGAAATAGAGGCACTGATGTAGAGAACAATATATGGTTACCAAGTGAGAAAAGGAAGGTGGGATGAACTGAGAAATTGAGCTTGACATATGTACGCTGCTATGTGTAAAATGGGTTTCCCTGGTAACTCAGCTGGAAAAGAATCCACCTGCAATGCAGGAGACCCCAGTTTGATCTCTGGGTTGGGACGATCCCCTGGAGAAAGGAAAGGCTACCCACTCCAGTATTCTAGCCTGGAGAATTCCAATAGACTATACAGTCCATGGGGTCACAAAAGTCGGACACAACTAAGCGACTTTCATTTAAAATATAAAATAGGAAAGTAATGAGAACCTACTGTATAGCATAGGGGACTCTACTAGGTGCTCTGTGGTGACCTAAATGGAAAGGAGATTCAAAAGAGAGGGGTTATATGTATAGACCAATACTTTGGTGCTCAGCTATCTTTATGGTCCAACTCTCACATCCATACAATCAATTCATGCCAAAGAATTGATGCTCTTGAACTGTGATGTTGGAGAAGACTCTTGAGAGTCCCTTGGACTGCAAGGAGATCAAACCAGTCAATCCTAAAGGAAATCTGTTCTGAATAATCATTGGAAGGACTGCTGATAAAGCTGAAGCTCCAATACTTTGGCCACCTGATTCAGAGAACTGACTCATTGGGAAAGACCCTGATGCTGGGAAAGACTGAAGGCAAGAGGAGAAGGGGATGACAGAGGATGAGACGGTTGGAGGGCATCACTCAAACTCGACATGAGTTTGAGCAAGCTCTGGGAGATGGTGATGGAGAGGGAAGCTTGGCATGCAATTCATGGGGCTGCAAAGAGTTGGACATGACTGAGCAACTGAACTGACTGAACTGATATATATAGATATGGTTGATTCACTTTGCTGAACAGCAGAAACTGACACAGTGGTTTAAAGCAATTATTCCCTGATGGTTCAGTAGGCAAAGACTGTCTGCAATGCAGGAGACACAGTAGATATAGGTTCTATTCCTGGGTTGCAAAGATCCCCTGGGGAAGGAAGTGACAACCCACTCCAGTATTCTTGCCTGGGAAATCCCAAGCACAGAGGAGCGTGATGGGCTACAGTCCAAGGGGCCAGACGTGACTCAATGACTAAACACACACACTCCAATTTTTTAAAATAACTCTCAACAAATGGATGTTTTTAAAAAGTAATAGAGCTTTTCTATTTTACAAGTGGTAGGTATTTTAATTAAATTTGAAGTATATCATTCTTTTGTTGTGGGAAGAATCATCTGGATATTTGTACTTAGTTATGCAAATGTAACATAAGTACTCTGCCATACCCCACCACCATCCCCCTTCTTGGAAAAAGTAGTGAAATAACCTGGATGCATATGTTTTAGACTAAATGGATAAATGTGCTATTTGGCAATGCAAATTTAATGTATGTTTTAGCAAAGCTAGTTTTTTTTTTGCATACTTTGTTGCTTCTTTGAAAGATTTCTTTATTAAGTAGTTTAGGCTGTAAATTATTGCTTGTTTTGACCAAGATGCATAAGCTTGTCTTTGATCAAAAGAGATTAGTAATAGAGACACAATGATTGTAGGGGGGAAAAAAGTGCAGACCCAGCATTTAAGTCAAGATGGAATAGAAATTGGATGAAAGAGCTGTGTGTGCTTGGGCCAGCTCAGACTGGACTGGATTTGAATCTCAGCTCCATCTATTCCTAGTGTTGTGACTTAGGCAAGTGGTAAATTCAGAGGTAAATACCTGACTGAGCCTTTCAACCAGTATTGATGCTGGACTATTGTTCTCTTGTATCAATGTCTTGGGGTTATAGAGCCAGACAGTACCTCTGTCAGTGAAAGGTAGAGTTTTTCATAAAGAATTTGGGCATTTTCACAAGTATCCTTGGAAGAATTCAATCTTTGAACTGAAATGAGGACAGGAAGATATAAAATTACAGTTTTTATGGCTATCTTTTTGTTTCTTCAAGAAATTCTTATAACTACGGAACCAATATTCACTAGACTCCTATTCTGGGTTAGGTACCAATGGGGGTGCTAAGAGCAGGAGATATAAGAAAACAAGGCTTCGGTTCTTAAAATGCCCATAGTTAAATGAGGCACATAAATAAGTGACAAGCCATTCGTGTGATGAATGCTATCTATAGTAGAGTACAAAAACACTGGATATAGACAAGGAGGAAATTGTTAATTCCAGGAGTAAGTTGAAAGCATTTCAAATGAGATGAAGCTTGTTAGTTGCTCAGTCATGTCTGACTTTGTGTGACCCCATGGACTGGCTCACCAGGCTCCTCTGTCCATGGAATTCTCCAGGCAAGAATACTGGAGCGAGTAGCCATTCCCTTCTCCAGGGGATCTTCCCAACTCAGGGATCATATCTGCGTCTCCTGCATTGCAGGCAGATTCTTTATCATCTGAGCCACCAGGGAAGCCTGAAATGAAGCTTGAGCTACCTCTTAAAAAAAGGGGTGGGATATCATGAATGGCTCAAGGAGGAAAGATATTTCAGGCAAAAGGAACACTTACAGTGACTGAGGCTCTAGAGTCCAGCAGGTTCAGAGAATTGCCAGTAATCTAGTGTGCCTAGATCTCAGAAAATGAAGACGTAACAAGATGGAGGCCTGAAGAGATAATCAGCTAGACTATGATACCCTATATATGTCATCCTAAACTGGTTTATTTTTCCTAAAAGCAATATGGAACTACTGAAAAGTTTTAAATAGCTGAGAGCCATATTTATGCTTTCCCTTTAGATAATACATTCCCGTAGGTCTGTGAAACGTAAACGTGAAAAGGGGAAGGATAGAAGCAGGAAATTATTTGAGATAGCAAGCAGTAATGGGGACATAGAATTATAAAGGTTAGAACTAAGGAAGTCATAGTGGGGAGTAAATACAAAAGAATGTAATTTTTAAATCTTTATGGCCAACCATCTCTAAGACTTGGAAATTGGTCCATGGCAGGAGAGGGTCAAGGAGGACCAGCTTTCTTGTTTGGAGGTGGTTAGTAAACATTAGAATACAGGTTGAAGAGCAAGTTGGGAGAAGAAGGATAGAAATGATGAATTTTATTCTGAAAGGGGTAAGGTTTGGGGACTTTCAAATTGATATAAAAATTTGGATATGTGGATTTGAAACTAAGAGGAAAGATTTCAGTTCAGTTCAGTTCATTTCAGTCACTCAGTCATGTCCGACACTTTGTGACCCCATGAATCACAGCACGCCAGGCCTCCCTGTCCATCACCAACTCTTGGAGTCCACCCAAATCCATGTCCATTGAGTCGGTGATGCCATCCAGCCATCTCATCCTCTGTCGTCCCCGTCTCCCCCTGCCCGCAATCCTTCCCAGCACTAGGGTCTTTTCCAATGATTCAACTCTTCCCATGAGGTGGCTAAAGTATTGGAGTTTCAGCTTCAACTTCAGTCCTTCCAATGAACACCCAGGACTGATCTCCTTTAGGATGGACTGCTTGGATCTCCTTGCAGTCCAAAGGACTCTCAAGAGTCTTGTCCAACACCACAGTTCAAAAGCATCAATTCTTCAGTGCTCAGCTTTCTTCACAGTCCAACTCTCACATCCTTACATGACTACTGGAAAAACTATAGCCTTGACTAGACAGACCTTCGTTGGCAAAGTAATGTCTCTGCTTTTTAATATGCTATCTAGGTTGGTCATAACTTTCCTTCCAAGGAGTAAGTGGCTTTTAATTTTATGGCTGCAATCACCATCTGCAGTGATTTTGGAGCCCAAAAAATAAAGTCTGACACTGCTTCCACTGTTTCCCCATCTATTTCCCATAAAGTGATGGGACCAGATTCCATGATCTTGGTTTTCTGAATGTTGGGACAAGGTAAAAATTTGAAAATAATTAGCTTACCGTGGGTAATTATGAGAATAGATGATATAACCCACAAAAATGCATTCAAAGTAAGATGAGTATGAACAAGAAAGAAATCACAGGTAATGGCAAAATTTAGAAGGAAAAATATCAATCTATTTATCAAACTATCATCTAAGTCTCATTGGCCTTTCAGTATACCAAATGAAGCCCTAGATTTGCTAAAAGACCCTGATAGTCTTATGATGTATTGTGCTTTTCCAGAAGTTTTTACTTTCCCTGCCAAGATGAGGCCATCTGAATCTAGAAGAAATAGCAATCTCTAGCAAATAGAGAAAAACAGAAAATTTAAAAGTTGATGACTATCACTTTGAATGCTATCACTCACCTTTTCTTTAACACAATGGACAGACACTTCATCTTTTAAAGTAATAAAGCATCCCAAATGTAGGATTCTATTATACAAGAAAATAGTCTTCCATTGCAACACTATTACAATGAAATGAGACATCGAAAGGCTCTATTTATACAATAGTAAGAAGCAAGATAACCTTTTGGTTGCTGTTGGTCGGGGGACATTTGAAGCTCATGAGTGAAAGGTCTCCAAATGAAGTGGCCTCTGTGGTTTTCCTCAAATAATTTAATAAATAGAAACCTAGGGCTAGCTTAAGTTTGGCCAGGAATTTGGAGTGAGAAAAAAAATTAGTATATTTCTTAAAAATCAAAGGTAAGTTTTAATGAATTTGGTGGAGTTGATAGAGCTCTAAAGTTTATTCCCCTCTATATTAAGGAAATGATCCCACAGTGAGAAGGCAAATGGTAAACATATGACTCATGAAATATTTTTCTCTTTAAAAAAGTTAATTATGAATGGATTTCATAGCTCCTTAGAGTCATAAAGCACATTATATTTCAGTAATTCACTTATTCTCTAGGAAAGGACTTCGGGAGAAGACAGACTCAGAGAAGTCTTATCCAGTACTGCATGTGAAATAAACGAGAAACAAAAAAAATCAACTCTCTTTTTGTGATTTCAATTCTAATATGCTGTCTTCAATTAAGTAGAATTTTTAGAGCCCTGCATGCTTGCTCATTCTCTCAGTCCTGTCTGACTCTTTGCAACCTGATGGAGTGTGGCCTGCCAGGCTCCTCTGTCTATGGAATTTTTACAGGCAGGAATACTGGAGTGGGTCACCATTTCATACTCCAGGGAATCTTCTGGACCCGAGGATCAAACCCACATCTCTTGCATCTCCTATATTGGCAGGCAATTTCTTTACCACAAGCACAACCTAGAAGACCTGTTTTAGAGCCACATGCTTATAATGTGTTCCTTGGAGTTTTCCTTTTATTTAAGTATACCTAAGATATACAAGGGCTTCCCTGGTGGCTCAGAGGTTAAAGCGTCTGCCTGCAATGCGGGAGACCTGGGTTCAATCCCTGGGTCGGGAAGATCCCCTGGAGAAGGAAATGGCAAAACACTCCAGTATTCTTGCCTGGAAAATCCCATGGATGGAGGAGCCTGGTGGACTACATTAGGCCATGGGGTCGCAAAGAGTCAGACATGACTAAGCAACTTCACTTTCAAGATATACAAAATTGGATTAATCATATCCCTCCCTCGGTTTATCACAGTCATCACTAGTTCTTACACGTCCCTGATTTTTTTGGGAGTATGCATATGTTAATTTTTTAATATGACTACTACTTATAAATTCACCATTCATTCCCACAACTAAAACATTCTCATTAACTATCTACATCTATAGACTTTTTCTTCCCTACCTCACCAACTCTTGATTTACTGTCCAACCCTAAAGCATTTTTAATTTGAATATTTTCTTTCTCTATAGTTTTTTAACTTTTTATTTTTGAACTTTATATTAACATTATCCCATTTAGGTAGTTTTTTGAAATTTTATTTTCTTTATTTAACATTACTATATTTATCCACTGTTTTGCATAGTTGCAGTTCCTTATTTTGAGTACTGAATAATATTTCATTTTATGAATATACTATAATTAAACTATCATTCTAGTCACAGAAATTTGGGTCATGTTCAGTTTTTTGTTTTTGCTACTATGAATAATGCTGTCATGAAATTTTCAACATTCTTTCGAGTATATACCTGAGAGAATTGCTGGGTTGTAAGTTATGTAAATATTTAATTTTACAGGAAAATGCCAAGTTGCTTTTATAAAATAATAAAAAATTACAAACCCACCAACAAGGTATGAAATCCTGTTGATATACCTTTTCTGCAGTTGTCAGGTAATTGTAAAATGATATCTCATGGTGTCAATTTGCATTTCCTCACTTGCTAATGAGTCTGAGACTATCTTTATACATTGGCCATATGTATTTTTTTGGTGTATGTATGCGTGCTAAGTCGCTTCAGTTGTGTCCAACTCTCTGTGACCCTATGGAGCCTGCCAGACTCCTTTGTCCTTGAAATTCTGTCCATAGAATTTTTATCACAAAGAAGCTTTTTGGTAGAACTTCTTTATTTGCAATAAAAATCCTGTCAGGTCTATGCACCCAAATCCTATGTCAGGTCTAAGTTAAGTATCTTCACCTAGTTTTTATGTTGCCTTTTGACTTTCCTAGTAGTTGCTGCTCGTGAATGAATGTTAACTGCTAGTAGTTTATAACTGCATCTTTCTCAAAGGAATTATATGTGGCCAATGGGTCTTCCTTACACAAATCCTGGAAATCAGCTTATAGCCAATAACTGACTAATATACAGATATAAGAGGCTGGTCCTCTTACCTCAAGACAAAACATATTCTGTGGAATGATTCATGTTCCAGACCTTCCTGTGAAATTAGGCTGAAGCCAAACTCCAACTGAAATGACATTGTTTCTCAGCCCCTTCTGCCTATATTTTTCTCATTTCTCTGAAGGTGACTCCAGACAGCATGTCTTCAATATACTATTCAAACAAAAGTCTCAATCTTAGGTCCTCCTTCTGGGATATTCCTTCTAGGTTATTAAATACTATGAAATATCTTCTGATGAACACTTCTGAAATTTCATAGTCAAATTTATCAGTCTTTTATGGATTTTCTTTTTAAAAATCTCTATCTTATCTTTCCCCATGGTCAGAAAGGTATCATGGTCTGTATTTCTAGTAAATTTTAACTTTGCTTTTAAAATTTAAGTTTTCAATCATCCTGAAGTTGACTTTTATATGTAATGTGATCCAATAATTTATTGTATATGTGAATACATTTAGTTTATTAAATTCATTCCTTTTCCTATCATGGATCCTTTTAGAAAACTAGTGATTTCTCAACACATTTTAAAATGCTCTTTATATCAATATACTGACAGCCTTGCTTGGTGTTGGGGCTATAAACATAAAATGATATTACAAACCTCCTCTCCCCACACTGTCAAGGGGCTTCCAGTGTAAGTAGGAAGCAGAATGCAGCTACAGTCAAAGTATATTCAAAATAAATTAATATCTACTGGGAGTCAAGAAAATTTTCTTAGAGGAAGTGAGACTAAAAGAACAAATATTTTCTAGGGGAGAAACATGGATAATTCATGGCATTTCCAGATTGAAGAAATCTTTTACAAAAGCACAGATTGTAAACTAGCATGAAGTATTTTAGAATGCCTATAGTTTTATATGGCACAAAAAGTATGACAGCAGATAAGAACTGAGAAGTAGACAAAGGGTTTATTCATAAAGGACTTTATATAGATATATACAGTATACCTTAATCTCTACCTTGTATCATCTCCCAGTACTTTCCCCTTCTCTTTGCATGTGGCTTCCACTCTTGCCACTGGTTGGAAGAAACTATGTGAACCAAGTTTGGCCACAATACTCTAGTCCTTTGGACACAGGAATTGTCCTAAGTATGGGCATTCAATATGAATAGGTACAATGAAATCCTCCTACAAGGTATAGATACTAATATAAAGAAGCCCTTTCTGTTAAAGTTGCTAAACTGGGGCTAGAGCAATCATGTGCCCTACCACATGGAGAACATTTGAGTAAGAAAATAAAGCCTACACACACACACACACACACACACACACACACACACACAGATAGTAGAAATACAAAACTCACACAAACCTAACTTTGCACTGAAATTCGAACTCCATTACCTGACAACTTATCTCTTATAGGTTTTTCTTCATTTCCGTTAGCTTCCCAGTTTTATCCTCAGGAATATAAGGCAGTCAATTATTCTTTTTTTATTACACTTACTGAAATTGTCTGATATTTTCAACTGAGAAAGAATTAACTAAAACAAGCAATGACTTTATCCTGGTGACAATAGCCATCAAATGAGTTTTTCAGGAGAATATAATGGTTAGACTTGCCTAATGGAAATTTTCCTGTGGCCACAAGGTGGAGGGGGGGGTCAAGGAATTCAAAAACAAAAAATAAAATTAAAAAATAAAAAACCTGATAGAGGCCATGGCCTATATCTTCTTGATTATGCCCAGCACTAGACATGAGTATGGGGCTTCCCTGCTGGCTCAGTGGTAAAGAATCTGCCTACCAATGCAGGAGACATGGTTTCAATTCCTGGGAGGGGAAAATCCATTGGAGAAGGAAATGGCAGCCCACTCTGATATTCTTGCCTAGGAAATCCCATGGACGGAGGAGCTTGACAGGCTATGGTCCATTGGTTTGCAAAAGAGTCAGCAAAACTTAGTAACTAAACAACAAAGATCTGATTATATTACCTCTCTTCCCTTCCATTCTCTTTAAAATAGGCAGACTATCTGTATCAAACAGTTTAATAACATTTTTTTAAGGATCCTTGAAGAAATGTTGCTGAATCATAATTTTGTTCTACATAAAAGAGAACAAAACTCTTAAAAACTTTTTGTTGTTACAAGTTATAGGTCTTTATAAAAACAGAGAAGACCAAAAAGTTTTAAGAAAAATAAGATTACCCATAGCTCCAACAATTAAAGAAAAATAATTAAAATTTTACTGTCTTATCCTTCAGGCTCATAAAAATATGGAGATAGTCATTTTTAAAAACACAATATAATTCATTCCCTGTTTATCCAAATACTATACCATGAATAATTTTCCATGTAAATATACTTTGAATATTGAATTGCTACATCTCATAGCATGGATGTAGTATACTGCTTAACCATCAGTCTGTTTTACAGAGCTTGGTTGCTTCCAATTTTTGTAGTTTTAAAGAATGTTACCATAAGCATCCAACATGTAGATCTTTTTCCACATTTTAGATTTCAGGTTGGATAAATTCCTAATGGAATTACTGGGACAGAGGTTACATACATTTTTAAGACTCTTTCCACAAAAGAACTTTGCAAATTAGACTATATGTTTTATTTCAGCAGAATATGACAAGTCTGAAGTGACAGATGATCCCAATTCCCAGAATTTCGCTGCACTTAAATGTGCAGGGCAATCAGATTTGGCTGCTCTTCTGCGTTTGGGGCATAATGTGATGGATTGATTTCTATTCTCCCCCTACAGTACTTTTGACTGATATAAATTCTTCAAAGTTTCTTTTTTGTAGGAACTAAATAGTCTAAGCATCACAAAACTTAACATTTGGAGTGTCAGCTGAATTTTTCCATGTTTCTTTGAGGGTGAAACGGGGTGTGGAATATTTTTCTTTCCTGAAGACAGGAAATGAATTCTGCAGATTGAAGCCCTTTTTTGAGAACTAACTACATCAAGATTCTTACGCTTATGATTTCATTTAATCTCTCCCAATAGCATTTGAGAATTTGAGTAATAGATCAGAAAACATGCAGGTTTTGCTACCAGATGAATCCAAGTTATATCCATTGTTATTTTAATTGAATGGCCTTCTGTGGATTATTAATCTGAGTTAATAAAACCATGGGGATAGGAGTGTATATCATACTGGATGGATAATTTTAATTAAATGAGAAAATGCAGGCAGAGCAATCCACATAGTGTATAGCTCTGTCTTAATCTGGGACCCCTGAGATCAGAATCTGAGGCATGCATATGGTTTATTCTGGAATTGATCTCCTAGAGCATGGGTAAGGGTTCAGAGAGGAGTACAGGGAAGAAGGGAAAACCAGTACAAGAATATTATCGAGTTGGTCACTAGCACAGATGACTGGTGCCTAACCTTCTTTCCCTGGAGTCTTATGAAATGAATCGTAGAACTTTTGTTTTTAATTTAAGAACATTTTTATTGGAACTATTATGCTTAATTGTTGGATGGCATCACCAACTCAATGGACATGAGTTTGAGCAAACACCACAAGATAGTGAAGAACAGGGACGGAAGCTTGGTGCACTGCCAACTATGGGGTGGCAAAGAGTCATACACTACTTAGCAACTAAACAACACTTGATTTTTCTTAACATTTGACTAGAATGTGTTTCTCCCTTTGAAAAAAATAATGTGTCCAATTACAGTATCAAAAATTAAATGTAGAGACATTCTCTCTCTTCTCTAACCCATTTTTATATGGTTTAAATTACTATGCTTTATATGAGACCCCATCTTATTTTTTTACAAATATTTTACATATTGCTGTCACTTTTTAAGAGGTTACCTTTTGTCATTTTCTTTACCAAAAGAAAAAAGAGGAAAGTATTTACTCATCAGCAACCTTTCCCTTCCCACCACCCCATCCACCCCAGGCGAGAACAACTTTAGGTCACTCATTTCCAAGTTGTATATGTTTGTCAGGGAGTTCCCAGAGGTATCAGAGACACCTTCAGTAAGATATATGAGGGGTGAAGCCCATCTGGTTACAGCTCCTCAAAGCTAGTCACTACTGGTCACTACAGCAATAGTTGGGCAAATGATGAAGACTACAGGGATTTTCAGAGACCATTAGAGGTGGTGTTTCCTATTTATTACAACACATTATCACAATGGTTTTAAAAAACACAAATTTGTTACCTTACCATGCTCTAGATTAGAAGTTCAAAAATAATTCTAATTTGGCTAAAACGAAGGAGTCCACGGGGCAGCATTCCTTCTGGTGGCTCTAGGAGGAAATCCACCTCTTACTTTCACCAGCTTCTAAAGGCTGTTCATTCCTTGGCTCATGGAGACCTTTCAACAATGGCCTCAATCTGACTTCTCCCTCCACCATCACACTCCCCCCCCCCCAACACCAACACCTACCTCCCTCTTATAAGGATGCTTGTGATTACATTAGGCCCACCTGATCATATATGGTACTCTTCCCATCTCAAGATCACTAGTCACATTTGCAAAGTCCCTTTTGCTGTATAAGATAACCTTCCCAGGCTTCGTGGATCAACACATGGACATCTCTGGGGAGTCATTATTCTGTCTACCACAGTGCCCAGTATAAGAATCTAATAAATGTGTATTAGGTTCTCTTCTCTTGCTGATCTCTGACTTTACATCTTGTCACTATTCTACTCCACCTTACATAAATTTTGATCAAGTCACTAGGTAGTAAATGGAAAGGAAAAGCCACAAATTCATATCATCTGGTTGCAAATCCATTCATTTGGGGGTCTTGCAATCAATGACTCACCATTGACTATGGTAAAGGACAGGGTTGGTGATGGTACTGCTAGCATAAGAGCTGATGTGATTCAGAGTTGAGTGAGGATGAACCAATGAGAATGAGGAGACATTCCACCAAATAGGCCATGCTGGAGGCCCTGATGGTTTCAGATTCCATTTCCAATGTGGTTATAGCAAATCACTTTCAATTCTCTGGGAAAGAAAATTTATTCTTTTTAAGATACCAAAGGTGAACAACTTTGACTAAAAGAAAAATTTGCCGAATCTAAAACAGATCATCATTCATCTGATATCCTGAATAAATACTAAATGAGAAATATTTTTTAGCATGACTTTTTAACATGACAAAATCTTGCTCAGGTTTTTGGTAAAAAGAAACACAAACAGAAGATTTGGGTAAATTTCAACACAACTGTTCCAATCTGTATATTTATAACAGAAGTGTAAGTTAAAAAATAAATGTCCACATAACCATCATCTAACTTAAAACACACACACATTACCACAATGCGGTACACAATTACACAATGACTTGATAATTCCTATGCTTCTCTCTGATCTCATTCTCTACACTATTCCCTAATAAAGATTATTATTCTGAACTGTATGATATTCCTGTTCCTTCCTTGATAGTTTTTACAAACTATTTATATATTCTTAAATAGTGTGTTTTTCATATTTTGTGTAAATGGAATCATATCATATGAGTTCTGCCGTTCAATATGCATGTACCTCTTGTTGATTCAATTGTTCACTGCTGTGTATTAACTCATTGCACTGGTAAACTAGAATTTATTTATCCACCCCTTGCCAATGGAGGTGTTTCTTCTTTGGTGGCTTTTGTTGTTGTTGCTTTGTTTTATTTGATTTGTTTCTTCCTCTCTTGGCCATTACACACTAATGAATGTGTTTGGACTTGACTCTTCATGCACATGTGTAAGAATTTCTCTAACACATAAATTCAGGAAATGAATTGCTTCTTTGTAAAGTCTGATTTTAGGAGAGAATTCTAAATTCTAAATTGCTTTCCAAATAGTTTGTAAAGGGTAAATACCTGCCAACAGAGGTATGAGTCATTTTATTTATCAAAACTTGACAATAGCTAATGAAAATTTTCCTTTTTTAGCAAATACAAAAAGTATATTTTACAAAATGGTTAAATGGTTTTATAAATTTTATATGTTTGTTTTTATGATAGTGTTTTTGTGTCTTGTTTTTAAAAGCATCCCTTGCCCCAAGGTCACATAGATATTCTTTTATATTACCTTCTAAAATTTGATGGTACTTCTTCAAATTTAAGTATTTAATCTAACTGGGATTGATTTTTGCATATAGAAAGATACAAGTCAAATTTAATTTTTTCTAATATAGATGCTGTTTCATACAGTATCACTAATTAAATAATCTCTTCTTTACACAATGGTTTACACTGAACATTTTGTTATATATCAAGTTTTTATATGTTTGTTAGTTAAGTTCTCTAATTTCTTTCCAAATTTCATTGATTTATTTGCATGCTTCCAAACAAAAGCTTTCAAACTGTGGTATTGGAGAAGACTTGAGAGTCCCCTGGACTGCAAGGAGATTAAACCAGCCAATCCTAGAGGTTATCAACCCTGAATATTCATTGGAAGGACTGATGCTGAAGCTCCAATACTTGGGCCACTGATATGAAGTGCCAACTCATCAGAAAAGACCCTGATGCTGGGAAATATTGAGGGCTGGAGGAGAAGGGGGCATCAGCAAATGAGATGGTTAGATAGCATCACTGACTCAGTGGACCTGAATTTGAGGAAACTCCAGGAGATAGTGGAGGACAGAGGATCCTCATGCTGCCATCCATAGGGTCACAGAATCAGACACCACTTAGCAACTAAACAACAAGAAAAAGATGAAAACTACACTTCTAATTATTAGCACTTTATGTAAGAATTTTGATACCTAGTAGGTCCCTCACTTTCTGTTTTTCTCCCTCCTCAGATATGGATAGGTTTTTCTTAGCTTTTCCTCCTTCATAAAAACTTATAATCAATTTAGAATTTTAGAATCAATTTTTCAAGTTGTGCAAAAGCCTTGGTAAAATTTCATAGAAGTAGGTAAATTTGAGTAAACTTGATAATTTTAAACTTTTGAGATTTTTTTAATACATAAGCATGGTATACCTTCCCTTTAGTTTAGATCTTCTTGAATGCTTTTAAATTGTTTTATAATTTTTCCTCTAAATCTTGAAAATCTTAGATTTCATCTTATCTACCTATATATATGGGTGTGTGTTTAGAAAGCAAATATTTTATTGTTATTATAAATGATATAATTTTAGGGCTTCTCTGGTGGCTCAGTGGTAAAGAATCTGCCTGCAGTGCAGAGGACAGAGCTTCCATCCCTGCTCCAGGAAGATCCCACATGCTGCAGGACAACGAAGCCTATGTGCCTAGAGCCCACGTACCTAAAGCCCATGCTCTGCAAAGAGAAACCACCACAATGAGAAGTCTGCATGTTGTAACTAGAGAGTAACCCCTACTAGCAGCAACTGGAGAAGGCCTGTACACAGAACTAACACAATCATAAATAAATAAATGATTTTTAATGACATCATTTTAATATTAAATTTTCTGACTCTTGTTGATAATGCACAGAAATGTAATGGAATTCTTTAAGATGATATTATTTCTGACTGGGGCTTCCCTGGTGGCTCAGATGGTAAAGAATATGCCTAAAATGCAGGAGACTCAAGTTCAATCCCTGGGTCAGGGAAATTCCCTGGAGAAGAGAATGGCTACCCACTCCAGGGTTCTTGTTTGGGGAAATTCCCATTGCAATATTCCCTGTTGAAGTGCAGGAGTGGATGTATGAATAATGATGGCAAAACTGTGTTTTCCTTTTTTATGTTTATGCACTTATGTCTTTCTCTTGTCCTGGACTTCCAGGAAATCATGGAGAGGAAGTAGTTACGATAAGCATTTTTGTTTTATATATATTTCAATATTTTTCTATTAAATGTTCCTTCTGATCCTAGTTTTTGTCATTCATGAATACTGAAATTTAGTGAATGCTTTTTTGATATCCATTGAGAATAACATCCATGTTTCCCTTTTGAATTATATGCTAGTATAATAACTTTATCTTAATTTGTTTTATATTAAACCTAACAGTCTGAAAAAATTTAACTATCCATGATATATTATATATTTTCAGATTGCTGATTTATTTTTGCTGATAGTTTGTTAGGGCTTTAACATATATAGAAATAATATGTAATTCTTTTTTCTTCTACTAACTTTAATTCTGATATCAAGAATAGCAGAGATTAAAATTTTTGTATTGTAAATGGTGTGCTAAATCCCCTTAAATAAAACTACAATCACTAATAAGATTCTGATTTCTACCACCTAATTTTTATTTATTTTTCTACCTTTTTCATTTTTCCCCATTTTGTCTCCCTTTACATTGAGACTTTATTCCTTTTTTTTAACATTCTCAAATTTGGAAAGTATACACTTGGTAGCTAACTTCATAATGGTTATTCTAGAAATGTTTTACTGGATATAGTACAAAGTTTAAAAATATTTGTATATTTTTCCTACTTTTAAACATTGGCAAACATCCAGTTTTCTATTCTTTGTCTGATATTTTAGTTCCATTTTGTTTTATAACCTCCCAATAATTATTTTGTACCTTTATTTAATCATTCTTTATTTAGATATATCCTCATATGTATGCTTATTCCTCAGAAGGAAAGCTATGACAAACCTAAACAGCATATTAAAAAGCAGAGACATTACTTTGCCAACAAAGGCCTGTCTAGTCAAAGCCATGGTTTTTCCAGTAGTCATATACAGATGTGAGAATGTGACCATAAAGAAGGCTGATTGCCAAAGAATTGATGCTTTTGAACTGTGGTGCTAGAGAAGACTCTTGAGAGTCCCTTGGACTGCAAAGAGATCCAACCAGTCAATCCGAAAGGTAATCAACCCTGAAGGTTCATTGGGAGGACTGGTGCTGAAGCTGAAGCTCTGTACTCTGGCCACCTGATGCGAAGAGCCAACTCATTGGCAAAGACCCTGATGCTGGGAAAGATTGACAGATAAAAGGGAAGGGGGCGGCAGAGAATGAGATGGTTGAATGGCATCGCTGACTCAATAGACATGAATCTGAGCAAACTCTGGGAGATAGTGGAGGACAGAGGAGCCTGGTGTGCTACAGTCCATGGGGTCACAAAGAGTCAGACACGACTTAGTGGCTGAACAACAACATAAGAATCAATATCTGCACGTGCCATTGCACACTAGACTTTCTTAATAGGAATAATTCCCCTTTTTACTGCAAGAAGTATTAATTTCATCATTTACTTTGTGACTTCAAGCAAATTATTTAAACTTTATGGTCTCACTTTCCTTACAAATAAAGTGAGAATAATAATAATATCTACTTCATATAGTTATTGAGAAGACTAACTGACGTATGTAAAGCACTGGTGGGCTACAGTCCATGGGGTCACAAAGGGTCGGACACTACGGAGCACCTGACCACAGCACAGCAGAAAGCACCAAGAAAGTGCCTGGCACGTGTTAACAGTTGCCATAATGTCTGCTAGTATTATTTTTATTGCCACTGATATTATTAACTCTATTATTTCTGCATTGGGGTAGGCTAGAATATGCTGCAGAAACAAAGTGAAATCCTAATGCTTTCGAAACAAGGCTTTATGGTTTTGATTTGTGTTTCTTTTCACTTCCACCATATGTTCCATAAGAGTTGACTCCATCTGTTACTTATCGGTTTTACTCCAAAACCTAGATAGGCAAAAAAGACAGTATTTAGAATATTGCCAATCATCCTAGAAAAAAGAAAGAGGGTGTTGGAGGGTCTCATTGAGAATTAAATGCTCAGCCCAGGAGAGACACATGTCATTTCTCCTCACAAGTCACTCTGCAGAATTGTTTACATGGCGATCCAGAAAGTATGATCTTACGATGTACCAAGAAGTCAGAGAATTAGAAAAATTCAAAGATCAGCATTAATGAATAACACAGCATCTTGTGTAATTTCCTTGTATTTTTATCTTAAAATCTTACTAGCTTAATATCCTGGATTCCTGCTTTAACTTCTTTTTACCCCTGAGGAATTCTTGTTTTCTTGTTACTTCAGTGGTGCATTCAAGTTTTCTTTTACATTTTATTTACTAGGTTTTTAAAATTTTTAAGTGGGGGTTTACTCTGTATATCTAGTCCACCATACTAGAGATACAAAAAATAGAAATTCCTCCAGTCACTTTCAGCAGTTTAGAGAAACTCACCAAGACACAAAGAAACACAAAACCACCTTTCTGTGATTCCATTGTTTAAATGTCAGTCAATCAGTTCAGTCAGTTCAGTCACTCAGTCATGTCCAACTCTGCGACCCCATGGACTGCAGCATGCCAGGCCTCCCTGTCCATCACCAACTCCTGGAGTTTTCTCAAACTCATGTCTATTGAGTCAGTGATGCTAACCAACCATCTCATCCTCTATCATCCCCGTCTCCCATCTTCAATCAATCCCAGCATCAGGGTCTTTTCCAATGAGTCACTTCTTCACATCAGGTGGCCAAAGTATTAGAGTTTCAGCTTCAACATCAGCCCTTCCAATGAATATTCAGAATGATTTCTTTTAGGATGGACTGGTTGGGTCTCCTTGCTGTCCAAGGGATTCTCAAGAGTCTTCCCCAACACCACAGTTCAATATCATCAATTCTTCAGTGCTCAGCTTTCTTTATAGTCCAACTCTGACATCCATACATGACTACTGGAAAAACCACAGCCTTGACTAGATGGACCTTTGTTGGCAAAGTAATGTCTCTCCTTTTTAATATGTCTAAATGTCCAGAAAACAAATCTCATCCTATTATTCACTCAATAACTCTGCAACCATAGCATGCTATTTTCCCTCTCTGCATCTGCCTTTCTCAAGTCTAAAACATGTAAGTTGCTATTTGTGAGCCTTGTGCTTAGTTGTGTCCAATTCTTTGTGACCCCATGGACTGTAGCCCACAGGCTCATCTCTCCTTGGGATTTTCCAGGCAGGAATACTGGAGTGGATTGCCATTTCACTGGTTGGTATACATGACCTTTAAAGATGCTCCCCAATATATTCTTCATTTTTCATTTTATTTCACTGTGCAACATGTATTTTATAATGGTTTTGACAGTCTCAAATTCCAAACACAATGTTCCTTTTTCAATGATAAGCCTGTTGCCATTTAAGGTATTCTTGACATTTCTTGACTCAAAAATACTATGAGAGAACAGATTCTTGATCTCTTCTTACATCCTGCAAACATGCAATATAAGCATAAAGAGCTTTTAGAAAAGAGGCAGCCTCTGATCCCATGAGGTTCCTTTGCCCTATGTAAACTCAATCTCATGTCTCTCCTGCAACATTTGCCACAGAGTACATAACACCTTCCTTACAGAACCAGGAAACTAGAGAAGGCAGTTTGGTATAAATTGACCTTTGGAAAAATTGGTCATCACCCAGTCTATTCCCTAGACCCACTCTGTTTCTTCTACTTATCATATAGATACCCAAGGGAAAATGAAAGCACAATTAACATAGTTTTCAAAGACTATCATGTTTTTTCAAAATATAAGTATATTCTCATCATGATTACATTTAACCCTCACAACAGTTCTTTTTTTTTTTAGCCTGTGACAGAAGTGTCTATACATTTGCCTCTCTGTGATTTTTTTTTTTATATTGTAGTGGTTTTTGCCTTGATATAAATGTTATCATACCCTCTTTCAGGTGAGGAAACTGAGATTGACACAGGGTAATTAATAGGTTCCAGATTTCACATCTGAACTGCACTGTCTGATAAAGTTAAGGGTCATTGTTAGTGAAATTATATGAGAGAGATAAATCTAGGTAAGTAGAACTCTTTGCCTCAGTAAAATTTAGAGGATTCATGGGTGAGGTAAGAGCCCCTCTGTCAAGATGAGACAATATACAGCATCCATGAGTGCTTAATGCACCCTCTGATACTTGAGGCAGGACAGACTTTGAACTGTGGCAGGCAGGGCTCAGTGTCCCAGACCTGAGGCTGTGATGTGTTGCAAATTTCTTTTTCTCGTAACTTCTTTCTGACATAATTTTAATTTTTTACAATCTAAATAGACATTTATCCAAAGAAGACATATAGATGTTTGACCATGAAAGATGCTCACTATCACTAATTATTAGAGAAATGCCATCTGATGTGAATAGCTGACTCAATGGAAAAGACCCTGGTGCTGGGGAAAATTGAGGGCAGGAGGAAAATGGGGCCACAGAGGATAAGATGATTATATGGCATCATTGACTCAATGGACATGAGACTGAGCAAACTCTGGGAGATGGTGAAGTACAGGGAAGCCTGGAATGCTGCAGTCAATGGGGTTGCAAAGAGTCATAAATGACTGAGAAACTGAACAATAAAAAAATTAAAACTATAATGCAGTATCATCTCACACTGGTCAGAATGGCCATCATAAAAAAATCTACAAAAAAATAATCTAACAACAATAAATGCTGGAGAGGGTATGGAGAAAATGGAGCCCTCCTACGCTGTCGGTGGGAATGTAAATGGTTATCATCACTGGTATGGATGTGATCTTAGATTTTAGGAAAATATATTGTTTCCTTAAATAGTACAAATAATACAGTAACACAAATGGTACAAGGAAGAGGACAAAGAATTCCCTAGGACCTTCTGCCAGTCTTTGGATGTTAACATGTTTCCACATTTGTTTTATCATTCATACATAAGTATACACACACTTTTACTGAACAATTTGAAAGTAAGTTACAAACAAAATAACCATTCATAAATCAGTGTGTATTTTCTACAAACAAAGACATTCTGTTACATAACCATAGTATAAATAAAACATCAAGAAATCAACATTGATCTAAATCTATTATTTAACTTTCAGATAGCATTCATATTTTTCCACTTATTCCTAAATTGTCCTTTATATCAAAAGAAAATCCTGGGTCACATGTTTTGTTCTGTTTTTGTCTTTCACAACACTGACATTTTTGAAAAAAGCAAGTCAGATGTATTTTACAATGTCCCTAATTTTTGAGTTTTCACATGATTATACATGTTTCAGATTATGCATTTTTGACAGGAATACCCCAGACTTGATGCTGTGTCATTCTCGGTACACAAGGTCAGGAGGAACAGGATATTATTCATCCTATTCATATAGATATTACACTTGATCACTGGCTCAGTTGGTACTGCTAGGTTTCTTCACTGTAAAAATATTGTTATTTTGTCATCTATAAACATAAGTATCTTACCAGACAAAACTTTGTTGTATAGGAAAATATCTTAATATCTACTGTTTCACCCACTTGTACTATCATGTACCTTCATCAATGAATAATATGCTTGCTAAATGGTGATTTTTCTGATTTCATCATTCCTTCCTCATTTATGAGGTGGCCCTCTAATCCAAGGAAGAGCTTTTACTTCTTCATTATTTATTTATTTGCGTATTTATTTATAGCATTCTATATATCTGTATAGAGTCCATGTTGCAAATTGCTTAATTATCATAGCCCTTAGTCTTCCTCTGTAAAATGGCAATAATAACATTTACCACCTTGATTTGGTGTGCTAAGTTAATATAGGTAAAGTCCTTAAAATCATATGAAATAAATTTGAGCTATTTGTATTAGTAATAATAATAATAATAATTATATGACTCTCTCTTTTCGCATCATGAGATTTAGGTGCCATCTTCTTTCAGTGCTTTATTATCTCAGACAAATAATTTAAACTCTCTTAGTTACATTTTTCTCACCTATAAGACAAAGGAATTCAGAGAAATGGTCTCTAATTAAATTACATTTCTAGTGTAAGAAATTAAGACTCTGTATCTGTAAAATATTTGTATACAAATCTATTTTCTTCCAGCAAACTGTCAAATATTCTATAATAGCTTTTCAATATAATTATCTTCCATAATTCTTCATGTTCTTCCAAAATATCAAAAGACACATATCTTATCTCTGAATTAAGAGTTTGGGAATTCCATCTAATCATACTTTAAATTTTAGTAATATTAGTTGGTCACTGCTATTTTCTAAGTATGCTGATGATTTTTGACAAAATGTGAAATAGCTAAAGACAGATGGCTTGCAGCTCCAACTGTTGGGGTTTATTTTCCTCTGCCAGGAAGGTCCATGATCCTTCAACAGATGTAGTCTCAGACCACATGATGGCTCACATTTGCATATTAGAGAAGGAAGAATTCAAACTTAAAATTTCTTTCCAAACACATAAGTCCCATTATGAAGTGTAACCAGTGAGTAGCTTGGAACTTTCTCATAGGTAGCCTTACATAAGTCTTTGCACATTGTGAAAATGAAGAATATACTAATGGAAAGCTAGTGATGGATTAATCTTTTTAATCAAATATTTCCCTAGGATAGATTGTCTGGGATACTGGAAGGGGCCCTATTCTTGAATTTTGAATCTCTGGGCTTAATTTTTTGTTCTTACCAGTCCCATAAACTGGATGAAGTTATTTAACTTTTCTGATTTTAAATTTTTTCTTATGTCAAGACGGAATAGCCTGTCACATATCATAAAGATATTTTGAAAAGTAAATAAGTAATTTCAGTGAAAGCACCTAGTGTATGAATGATACTCAATAAGCATGAAAGAAACACACACACACATACTTTAGGATAAATAAGGTCCAATATAGCCAGAATAACCATTCTTTAATATTTTCTACTATTTCAGCAACTAAGCTTGGGAAGTTAGGAAGGACTATCTTCGAATTGGAGCATCTGAGAATTTTCAGTAATGATTAATTTATGACAGATCTATTGCAGTAGCCAGACTGCTGTTTTTGTTCAGTCCTTAGGTCGTGTCTGACTCTTTGCAACCCCATGGACTGTAGCACGCCAAGCTTCCCTGCCCTTCACTATCTCCTGGAGTCTGCTCAAACTCCTGTCCTTTGTCCTTTGAGTTGGTGATACTATCCAACCAGACTGAGTGGAGCATAATCACTTAAGGGGTACTTCCCAAATGAATCTGACATTTCAGAATCTCTATTCTAGAATGAAGAAGGATGAATAGCATACCAAAGAGCCATCAAAGCACCATGTGAAGACAATCAGCTACCAGGAGTGAAACATTGATGAGGAATACTAGTAACTTAATACCTGGTACCTATGAGAAGGTAGATAAGTTACCGTACCATGTAAGAGTACATCTCTGGAATCAAATTACCAGTTCATAGTGGGGCCATGCCATTTTCCAGCTATGTAACCCTGGCTCATTATATAAGACCATTGAGTGTACTTCCTCATCTTTAGATTGAAAGTTGTCAAAAGGTGTAAATGAGTTCATCTGATGAAGCACTTAAGCACTTAGTACAGTACCCCCATAAAATAACCACCAAATAAATGTTGTTTACTTAACTTGAACTCATCAGATACTTTGAACAACTGTGCCTGTACACACAGTTTCTTATGCTTGGAAAGTCTTTCCCACACTCCTTGGCTTAGTAGATTCCTCCTTATCCCTCAAGATTTAAGATCTTATACCAGGGTTCCATTCTCTGCTTTCTGTATGCCCATCTCTGCCAGGGAAATTGTTCCCATGTGCAGATCTTCTCACTATCCGAAGAAAACTCTGAGCAATTACCTGCCAAGTCCTAATTCATCTCCCCTTTTCCTGTCCTCCTTCATACAGTTTGCTCATACTTATCTAAATTGGCCTTAAAGATGTAGTCCTTATGCCCATGTCTCTGTTTCCCTGCTATTTTCTCTCAAAATACTTTCCTTGGATGAGTTCTTGCTTTCTCCTATCTTAGTTCTACAAAATCTGCATCTATAACTCATACTTTTCTACTAAGTCTAAGACACATATAATTGTCAGTCTCCCCAAAATAGCCTTCTGTATGTCTTGCAAACACTTCAAATTCAACATTTACAAAACCAAATTAACTCTTAAATTTTTTCTTCAATTATCTCTTTCGTGCCACCTTGGAAAATAGTTTGGCTGTTCCTAAAATTTTGAAAATAGAGATGCCATATGATCTTGCAGTTAAACTCCTAGGTAGTCACTTGAAATAATGAAAACAAATGTCTGCACAAAAATTTGTATGCAAATATTCATAGGAGGATTATTCAGAATAGCCAAAAAGCAGAAACAATCCTAGTAACCACCAACTGAGGGTAGACAAAATGTAGCGTATCTGTACAATAGAATATTATTAAGCTTAAAACTGGATGAAGTCCTGATAGATGGTACAACACAGAGGAACTTTTAAAACATCATAATAAGCAAAAGAAATCAGACACAAATTGTCTGATATAATTTATATGAAATTTCAAAATATTCAAATCCCTAAAGACAGAAATATTTATCCAGGGAGTGGGGTTGAAGGGGATGCGAAATGGTTTCTAATGGGGTATGAGGCATCCTTGGGGTGATGGAAATGTTTTAAAATGATAGTTGCACGATTGTGAATATAGTAAAAACCACTGATTTGTACAGTTTAAGAGGGTGAATTTTATGTTATATGAATTACATCTTAATTTTTTAAAATCTCCTTTTCAATGATCCTTACTTCAGTATATGACACCATCACTCCCTCACAATCACATTCACTAACCCTAGAAAATTCAGCAATATCTCTCACTTTCTGTCACCCCAGCACATTAGAAAATGTCAAATATTTTAATCTTCTCTTTAAATAGTCACCCTGATCCATTGTCTTCAAATGAGGGATCATCTTTAATATAAGCACCAGGGTGAGAAGTTTTAATTCTCAATTTTTCACAGTGTGACATAGTTTACAAAGTTCTACCCTTCATATATCATTATCATAATAACTCTATAAGAATGAAAGAACAAAATAAGTGATACCAAAGTTATATAATTAATTTCATTTTAAACCTTAGAACTTTGGTTCCAAATCCAACATTATTTGACCCAATTCACTGTGTAGGCTATGAACATAGGTCCAATCACTAGAAAGGACCTGTGGTAAGGACAACCCACTCTCTGTAATTCTAAACAAAGGAAGGGAAAGATCAAAGAAACATGGGGAAACTCCCATTTAGAGCTGCTAATTGGAGAGAAAAAGCATCATCTTAAGGTTCCCTCACTTCTTGCTAGAGAAATGGAAATTGACCAGACACCAATCAGTAGACTAAGAGGGAGCAACTAAGCCTTGGTAATCACTATTTAATAATTGGATTTTATCAATTTAGATGTTCCAACAACACAAGAGAAGACTCTGCACATGGACATCACCAGATGGCCAACTCTGAAATCAGACTGATTATATTCTTTGCAGTCAAAGATGGAGAAGTTCTATACAGTGAGGAAAAATAAGACCAGGAGCCAACTGTGGCTCAGATCTAGAATTCCTTATTGCCAAATTCAGACTTAAATAGAAGAAAGTAGGGAAAACCACTAGACCATTCAGGTATGATGCAAATCAAATCCCTTACAATTATACAGTGAAAATGACAAATAGATTTAAGGGACTAAATCTGGTAGACAGAGTGCCTGAACTATGGACAGAGGTTCGTGACATTATACAGGAGACAAGGATCAAGACCATCCCCAAGAAAAAGAAATGCAAAAAAAGCAAAATGGCTGTCTGAGGAGGCCTTATAAATAGCTGTGAAAAGAAGAGAAGAGAAAAGCAAAGGAGAAAAGGAAAGATACACCCATTCGAATGCAGAGTTCCAAAGAATAGCAAGGAGAGATAAGAAAGCCTTCCTCAGTGATCAGTGCAAAGAAATAGAGGAAAACAATAGAATAGGGACGACTAGAGATCTCTTCAAAAAAATTAGAGATACCAAGGGAATATTTCATGCAAAGACTGGCTCAATAAAGGACAGAAATAGTATGGACCTAACAGAAGCAGAAGATATTAAGAAGAGGTGGCAAGAATACACAGAAGAACTGTACAAAAAAGATCTTCACAACCCAGATAATCATGATGGTGTGATCACTAACTTAGAGCCAGACATCCTGGAATGTGAAGGCAAGTGGGCCTTAGGAAACTTCACTACAAACAAAGCTAGTGGAGGTGATGGAATTCCAATTGAGCTATTTCAAATCCTGAAAGATGATGCTGTGAAAGTGCTGCACTCAATATGCCAGCAAATCTGGAAAACTCAGCAGTGGCCACAGGACTGGAAAAGGTCAGTTTTCATTCCAATCCAAAAGAAAGGCAAGGCCAAAGAATGATCAAACTACCACACACTTGCACTCATCTCACACAATAATAAAGTAATGCTCAAAATCCTCCAAACCAGGCTTCAGCAATACGTAAACCATGAACTTCCAGTTGCTCAAGCTGGTTTTAGAAAAGGCAGAGCAACCGGAGATCAAATTGCCAACATCTGCTGGGTCATCGAAAAAGAGTTCCAGAAAAACATCTATTTCTGCTTTATTGACTATGCTAAAGCCTTTGACTATGTGGATTACAATAAACTATGGAAAATTCAGAAAGAGATGGGAATACCAGACCACCTGACCTGCCTCTTGAGAAATCTGTATGCAGGTCAGGAAGCAACAGTTAGAACTGGACATGGAACGACAGACTGGTTCCAAATAGGAAATGGGGTATGTCAAGACTGTATATTGTCACCCTGCTTATTTAACTTACATGCAGAGTACATCCAGCCCATAAATGCTGGGCTGGATGAAGCTAGAATAAAGATTGCTGGGAGAAATATCAATAACCTCAGATTTGCAAATGACACCACCCTTATGGCAGAAAGTGAAGAAGAATTAAAGAGCCTCTTAAAAAAAATAATAAAGAGCCTCTTAATGAAAGTGAAAGAGGAGAGTGAAAAAGTTGGCTTAAAGCTAAACATTCAGAAAACTAAGATCATGGCATCTGGTCCCATCACTTCATGGCAAATAGATGGGAAAACAGCGGAAACAGTGGCTGACTTTATTTTGGGGGTCTCCAAAATCACTGCAGATGGTGATTGCAGCCATGAAATTAAAAGATGCTTACTCCTTGGAAGGAAAGTTATGACCAACTTAGACAGCATATTAAAAAGCAGAGCCATTACTTTGCCAACAAAGATCCATCAAGTCGAAGCTATGGTTTTTCCAGTAGTCATGTATGGATATGAGAATTGGAAAATAAAGAAAACTAAGCGCCACGAATTGATGCTTTTGAACTGTGGTGTTGGCAAAGACTCTTGAGTCCCTTGAACTGCAAGGAAATCCAACCAGTCTGTCCTAAAGGAGGTCAGTCCTGAGTGTCCATTGGAAGGACTGATGCTGAAGCTGAAACTCTAATACTTTGACCATCTGATGTGAAGTGCTGTCTAATCGGAAAAGACCCCGATGCTGGGAAAGATTGAGGGCAGGAGGAGAAGTGTACGACAGAGGATGAGATGGTTGGATGGCATCACCAACTCAAAGGACTTGAGTCTGGGTAAACTCTGGGAGTTGGTAATGGACAGGAAGGCCTGGCGTGCTGCAATTTATGGGGTCACAAAGTGTTGGACACAACTGAGTGACTGAACTAAAGTGAACTGAACTGAATGCAGAATTATTTTTATGCAAATTAATCATTGAAACTCTAAATCAGGGGTTCTCAATCTGGAGCTATTGTGCCTCCCAAAAGGCATTGACAATGTCTGGAGATATTTTTATCAGGAGTAGGTGGAAGTTGAGGGATGCTACCAGAATCTAGACAGCAGAATTTAGAAATACCACTAAACTTCCTACAGTATACAATGCAGCTCCCCAAAGAGTTATCCAAGTGCTGAGGTTGAGAAAACCCATTCCAAATGTATTTTCAGTTACTAAATATTGCAAGCTATATTCTCAACTGGCAGATCTCTATTGTTTGGCTGTAAAGAACTCCAACCAAGTCAATCCATGGCCCAAGAGCCTCGGGCTTTATGTAAAATAGTTTTTTTGTTTGTTTGTTATAATTCAGTTGACCTAAAACTTTAACGTTTACTTACTGTGCTCAAAGTGTTAGGCTATGCATTTTGGGGAAATATGTAAATGATTATAACATGTTCCAACCCTCCAGAAATTTATAAGGTATTAAATGTGAAAACTTCCTAGAGAATACACACCATGTAATCTCGGTACCTACATGATCAGTATTTAACAATTATTTATTAATTAAAGAATGGGCTTCCCTTGTAGCTCAATCAGTAAAGAATCTGCCTGCAGTGCAGGAGACCTGGGTTCTATCTCTGGGTTGGGAAGATCCCCTGGCGAAGGAAATGGCAACACACTCCAGTATCCTTGACTGGAAAATCTCACAGACAGAGGAGCCTGGTGGGCTGCAGTCCATGGGGACGCAAAGTGTAACTAACACTTAACTTACTTACTTACAGATTAAAGAACAAAAGCCTCTCAGTAGCTTTCAAATTCTTCCCAATTTCCTCAAGTCCCGTATTCAAATTTAAGTTCAGTTCAGTTCAGTTGCTCAGTCATGTCCGACTCTTTGCAACCCCATGGACTGCAGCACACCAGGTTTCCCTGTCCATCAACAACTCTCAGAGTTTGTTCAAACTCATGTCCATTGAGTCAATGATGGCATCCAACCATCTCATCCTCTATTGTCCCCTTCTCCTCCTGCCTTCAATCTCTCCCAACATCAGGGTCTTTTCCAATGAGTCAGTTCTTCTCATCAGGTGGCCAAAATATTGGAGTTGCAGCTTCAACTGATTTCCTTTAGGATCGACTGACTTTATCTCCTTGCAGTTCTAGGGACTCTCAAGAGTCTTCTCCAACAACACAGTTTAAAAGCATCAATTCTTCAGCACTCAACTTTCTTTATATTTCAACTCTCACATCCATACATGACTAGTGGAAAAACCATAGCTTTGACTAGATGGATCTTCATCAGCAAAGTAGTGTCTCTGCTTTTTAATATGCTGTCTAGGTTGGTCATAGCTTTTCTTCCAAGGAGCAAGTGTCATTTAATTTCATGGCTGCAACCACCATCTGCAGTGATTTTTAGCCCAAGAAAATAGTCTCTCATTGTTTCCATTGTTTCCTCATCTATTTGCCATGAAGTGATGGGGCCAGATGCCATGATGTTCGTTTTTCGAATGTTGAGTTTTAAGCCGACTTTTTAACTCTCCTCTTTCACTTTTATCAAGAGGCTCTTCAGTTCTTCTTCACTTTCTGCCATAAGGGTGGTGTCATCTGCGTATCTGAGGTTACTGATATTTTTTTACTTTCAAATTTACCATTCACTAACGCTGTGAAAATGCTGCACTCAATATGCCAGCAAATCTGGAAAACTCGGCAGTGGCCATAGGACTGGAAACGGTCAGTTTTTATTCCAATCCCAAAGAAAGGCAAGGCCAAAGAATGATCAAACTACCACACAATTGCACTCATCTCACACGCTAGTAAAGTAATGCTCAAAACTCTCCAAGCCAGGCTTCAGCAATACATGAACCATGAACTTCCAGATGCTCAAGCTGGTTTTAGAAAAGGCAGAAGAACCAGAGATTAAATTGCTAACATCCGCTGGATCATCGAAAAAACAAGAGAGTTCCAGAAAAACATCTATTTCTGCTTTATTGACTGTGCCAAAGCCTTTGACAGTGTGGATCACAATAAACTATGGAAAATTCAGAAAGAGATGGGAATACCAGACCACCTGACATGCCCCTTGAGAAATCTGTATGCAGGTCAGGAAGCAACAGTTAGAACTGGACATGGAACAACAGACTGGTTCCAATTTGGGAAAGGAGTATGTCAAGACTGTATATTGTCACCTTGCTTATTTAATTTATATGCGGAGTACATCATGAGAAACGCTGGGCTGGAGGAAGCACAAACTGGAATCAAGATTGCTGGGAGAAATATCAATAACCTCAGATATGCAGATGACACCACCCTTATGGCAGAAAGTGAAGAAGAACTTGAGAGTCTCTTGATGAAAGTGAAAGAGGAGAGTGAAAATGTTGTCTTAAAACTCAATATTCAGAAAACTAAGATCATGGCATCTGGTCCCATCACTTCAGGGTAAATAGGTCGGGAAACTGTGGAAACAGTGGCTGACTTTATTTTTCTGGGCTCCAAAATCACTGCAGATGGTGATTGCAGCCATGAAATTAAAAGATACTCCTTGGAAGGAAAGTTATGACCAACTTAGATAGCATATTAAAAAGCAGAGACATTACTTTGTCAACAAAGGTCCATCAAGTCAAGGCTATGGTTTTTCCAGTGGTCAGGTATGGATGTGAGAGTTGCACAATAAAGAAAGCTGAGTGCCAAAAAATTGATGCGTTTGAACTGTCGTGTTTGAGAAGACTCTTGAGAGTCCCTTGGACTGTAAGGAGATCCAACCAGTCCATCCTAAAGGAGATCAAACCTGGGTGTTCATTGGTAGGATTGATTTTGAAGCTGAAACTCCAATACTTTGGCCACCTGATATAAAGAGCTGACTCATTGGAAAAGACCCTGATGCTGGGAGGGATTGGGGGCAGGAGGAGAAGGGGACAACAGGGGATAAGATAGTTGGATGGCATCACCGACTCAATGGACATGGGTTTGGGTGGACTGCGGGAGTTGGTGATGGACAGGGAGGCCTGGCATGCTGCGGTTCATGGGGTCGCAAAGAGTTGGACACAACTGAGCGAATGAACTGAACTGAATGTTCAAGGTCTGATATTTCATACTGAAAATTGAGATCATCTATATGAATCAACTTAGGCTCTGCTTCCCCTCATCTTCATTCATAACCTCTCCTTCTCTTTTTCAAGTCTCAGGGAATGAGGAATCCCTCATGCTACACAAGGCCAAACCCTCTGGTCCATTTGTTTCCTTAGTCCTCTCCCCCAAATTCATCATTTTCAAGATCTGACTTGATCAAAAACTAATGCCTGATTTATGTAAGGTACATGATTCAGTGATCAGAATATAGTAAATGTCCAATGAATATAGCTCTTTTAGTCCCCCTCCAATTCCAGTCTCTCTCATCCTGAAACATAACATTCATTTGATTTATATCTATCTTAATTTTTTCCTTATCTTTTGAGGCTACTTCTCTCTGTTCCCGTTTTCTCAGTTCCCACTCATTTAACAGTCTGAAATCTGATTTTTTCCTCTACTATTCACTGGAATTGCTCTCAAAGATAAGGTCTCCACATTGCAAAATTCCAAGGAGGAGTGATTCTTTAACTCGAAGCTTGTGCCCTTTCCTAAAAACATGGCAATATATATCCAGACACAAACATTTTTTTAATAATATTTTCAAATAATTGACTGACACATCCATTGACCAAAGTAAAATGCACTGCAGTTAACAATCCTCACTGGAGAACTACGTTGCATTTAACCCTTTTTTATTTCCAGTGGATGCCTGGGGCCAGGAAGAAGATATTCTACCTTTACTTCTTCAGCACTTATTCCATGCAAGATGCTTTATAGGATACACTGAGAGAGAGCATTGAATAATATTTTCACTCTCTAGAAGCTCATATTAAGAACTGTTTGGGAAAGGAATGAGTAGTTTTGAGATTTCAAACCTGGATGCCTGGGAATATGGTGATAGCATTCATTAAAAAGGTGAATCAATAAAGACATCTATGTTCACCACTATAGAACCAACATCACTTAAAAAGAGAACCAAGGAAATAGAGTGATATGGAATTCAAACACTGTTTGACCTTGGACATCCTGTGCTTGAGGAGTAAATAAGAAAGATATCCAGGTGGAGAAATGAGTAAGAGGCTGGAGGAGGGAATGTCTAGTACTCATAAGGGAGATTTTGACCTGCTCAGGAGAATCTGAGACTCAAACCTGATTTGAATCAAGGATCAAATTAGGTAAGAGTTAAATGTTTCTATTCTTTTGATAACCTCCCCCCAGATAAAAGTGAAAAATTCAATTTTTGAGTAAGAAATTAAAATTTTCAGCAGTTATAGGATTGTGAATAACATCATAGTCATTGGAGTCAGACTGCTGTGATAGATCTAAACCTAGATCCACAACATGCCATGGCTAACATCTTAAGCAAATATGTGACTTCACTAAATGCTAATTTCTTCATCTGCAAAATGAGGATAATTATAATAATACTTAATATATCATGTTGAGAATATTTAGTGAAATAATATATATAGGAGACAGTACACAGTATATGCCACATAATAAGGAGTGACTAAATTATAATGGGTCACATTGCTTTTACTACTGGAATTTTTAAATTAAATATGCCTTTATAAAATCTTAAAAACTAGGAAGCCAAATATGCAAAATTCTCCAAAAATAAATATATTTCTCATTGTTAAACTTTATGTTCAAGAAAAAGAGCCATTTTTTTTTAATATTTCACAAACTACAACTTCCTGGCATCAATTTATTGAAATGTTCTGTACTTCCATCTATACATAGAAAGATGATAATTTATATTCAGATTTATGAACCTAAGGCTCTCAGAATTTCTTGGTTATTAAAAAAAAGATGGTTGAAATTAATGATGACAACTGAGTCATTAATTTACTCATTCAACACACCTTGAAAGCATTCTATATGTCAAGCACGGTGATAGGCATTAGGGATACAGAATAGAAAAGTCTATGCCTTTATGGAATTTACAGCCTAGTAAGGACATTTTAAAAAATCATATTGTGAATGTAATTACAAATGTTGATAAATATTATGGATAAAATATAAAGCAAGGTATGAAATAATGTCATGAGGAATCCAATTTCTCTGAAGGTACAAAGAAAGCCTCCCTGGAGAAGTGATATTTGAGCTGTATTCTGAAGTCATTTGAATGATGGGGCAGTGAAGAGTTTCCCAAGCAAAGGGAATAGCATATGTTAGAACGCTGCAGGAGGAGGGAGTACTAAAACTTAGAGAAAGAGAAAGAAGAGAAAATCAAGTTCTATAGTTTAGTAGATATGGTAGCAATAGAGGAACACCAGTTAAATCTCCATTCAAAAGAACTTTCTCTAAGAAATACGATTAACTGCAGCTGCAGCCAACCCACCTTAGATCCAGCACAGTGTTCACACTGAGGCAAGACTTTTGCTGGGCTTATCCCAACCAAAGACCAACTACAGCGGGGATACTAGAGCCAGGTCATTCTCACTTGACGTGAGATGTTTCTAGCAAGCATTGCTTAGAGTTCCCATCAGCCTGGCCAACATTTTTTCAGAATTGTTCTATAGTTTGAGGCTCTTCCTATTTATCCTCCTTCCTTTCCCTTCTTACCTCGTAGCTTTCAGATATCTATTTGCATAGTGGTCCAAAGGCTCATTCTACCTACTTCTATTCCCTTCCCTTCATCATTTACACTATTAAGATCAATCCTGAATGTACCATTTTCACCTTACAGTGGATTATCCCTGACAGCATCTGACTTAAAATTGATGGTTCTGACATAATTCAGTCCAATGGGTAGTGCCAGGTGTATGTTCTTTTGCTCCCTCATGAGCAAGACTTCTGTTTCTACTAGAACCCAGTTACACACAAGGAACTTTCTCAAAAGGCATATAATTTTCTACTGCAGATGGCACGGCCTTGCTCCAAAACCTGGAGGCTGTGCTGTGAATTTTCCAACAGGGTTTACCATAAACTCTATACTACATTGTTTCCTACCACTGACAATTACAACTTCACTGAATCTGCACAAGCTGCAGGATTTCTTGCGCTACAGCCTGGACTTGTTGCCATTCTTCAAGGAATAAAGGTACTAGCTAGAGGGGCATCAGCATCACCAAGAAGTGCAGTGGTGGCGCCCTCTGCAGGCCAGTGCTGACACTAGGACAGTGGTCTTAGAACTGGGCTCCTTCATAACCAAGGGCTTGATGGACTCCCTATCACTTTAGGTGACAGGATTTAAACACCAGATGCCAGGCCCACCGTGACCCAGGTGTTCTTTTCCACTAGGGTGTCTTTCCAGGTCCACACTAGTGAAATCATGGCACAACCTTGTGACCAGAACTATCTGTCCTCCACATTCCAGTCAAGAAGTCTTCCTCCCTGCCAGCTCGTCACCCAGTGAGCCCATCCCCAAACCTCTATCCTCTCAAGCTGCTCTTGGTACCATATTGTTTTCAGTTTAGGTTCTCTGAGAAGCAGACACCAAAATGGAACTTGATGAACAAGGGGTCTTCTGGGGGAAATGTGCAGTTGCATTTTAGCAAAATTCAGGGGTGAACTTGAAAGATAGCAGAAAGGGAAACTCTTCACTCTGAGCTATAAATAGTGAACCTACTCATGGACATTTTGTGGGGAAAAAAGTGGTCCTAAGTGAGATTATATACAGCTCTCTGGGCAATGATCAAGCACCTGACCAGATTATAGGACCCTTAATGGAAAGGCCTCAAAAATCAGAGTTAGGGAGGTCTGGGATAGAGGCATATGAATGGACATATGTGAGAGACCACACATGGTATAAAAAGTTTTGTATCATCTAGTGATGCAAACCAGAAACAACCACCACGGAAGAGGCATTGAAAACACAGTAGACATGCAGTGAGCTGACATAATCCAGTCTTTTTAATCAGCCAGCCAAGAACTGGTAAGATGGACACATGAATGGAGTAGTCACAGAGGCAGAAATAGAGGCCACACGTAAGCCAAACAACATGAAGCCCCTTTACCAAGGCTGATCTAGATTCTTTGGCTCTGAATGTCACACCCAAGCAACCACATCATAGAAAACTAACTAAATTAGGCTCCTTGTATCCTAGATGAACCAGCACCCATCCTCACAGAGATAGACGTCAATTCTATGGGTTGACTTTCTTTACTAAGCTCCAACCAGCGCTGCAATTCAGGGACTTATGGGAAGTCTGATTCTCAAGCATGGAATACCATTTCAAGCATGGGGACCACATATCATCTGAGCAAGGACCCACTTCACAGTGAAAGGAGTACAGGAGTGAGCCCATGACCATGGGGTTCAGTGCTTGCATTGGGACAAAAAGCAACTATAACATTCTAACATGAGTTTGTTTATATTAATCACTATAGCATTTACATAGATCTGAAAGGAGTCACATAGAACACTTGATCTTAGCCAAAAGACCAAGAAGTGATAAGAGTTACATACTTATGTGTATCAGCAGGCTGGGAATTCAGGTAAGAGTTGATGCCATGAGTTTGAAGTCCACAGTGTGGAACAACCAGCTGGGAATTCTGTCGGAACTTCTATGCTGCAGTCTTAAAACAGAATTCCTTCTTCAATTTTTCTCTCTCCCCTTTGCATTTTACTATAAATGCAAGGAGAAACCAAGCGGAGTCTGGGATTCTTGGCAGTTCCCTGGCTTGAAGATGCATCACTCCAGTCACATGTCTCTCTCTCCCTGTGTGTCTTTACATCATCTTCCCTCTGTGACTGTATCTGTGTCCACATATTCCCTTTTTGTAAGGACAGCAGTCATAGTGGATTAGAGCCCAGTCTCATTTTAACTAGATTCTTTCTGTAAAGGCCCTATATCCAACTAAGACCACATTCTGAGGTACTAGGGGTTAGAACTTCAACATGCCTCTTGAGGGGGAAAGCAATTCAATTCATAACATTATAGAAAAGACATTAGTTAGTCATTTACAAATAAGGTCCAGGATTATTTGCACATGAAGAACCCTTACAAATCCACTCAGCATTCCATGTCCCACGGGTTGAAATTACTAAATTTAGTCCAAAGTTTGCAAACTTTGAAGCAGATTTTAGCTCAACTCCCTTGTTTTATAAACAGAAGAAATGAAGATAAAAAATCAAGCATATATTTTAACTTAAAATTTAGTCCCACTGTAATACTCCTACTCCATTTTCAGCCTATACTATTTAAACAGAGACTCTAAAGAGATCAGTTTTTCTAGTAATCAGAATACTTGGGTAACCAAATATACTATTTCCCTGAACTGTATAAGTCTTTGATTGGGACAAAGGATGACAAGCTGTCTGCCAATGCAGGGGACATGGGTTTGATCCCTGGCCTGGGAAGATTTTCATGTGCCGAGAAGCAACTTATCTTATGAGTCACAACTACTGAGGCCACAGGCTGCAACTACTGAAGCCCAAGCACCTAGAGCCTGTGCTCCGCAACAAGAGAAGCCACCACAATGATGAGCCAGTGCACCACAACTAGAGAGCAGACCCTACTCACTGCAACTAGAGAAAGCCCCACTACAGCGATGAAGACCCAGCACAGCCGAAAATAAATGAACATTTTTTTAAAGTCTGTGATTAGCTACAAATACTTATAATCATCTAAATGGAAAAATATAGTGTTCTGGAGTTACATTAGTCACTTCAGTCTAAATTATTACTTAGTAATAGAAGGCCCTGAAGTCTTATTGACTTGCAATGACAAAGCTGTAGCCCTCACTCACATTATCTGTTCATCATGGGTCAACCCCGGCTCTGATCCACTTTATGTGGTTTACACTATTATACCAAGACTGATGAGCAGTCCCTTTCTGGAACACGCAGAAAGGAAAGGGAGGCCCAGGCACAAAGCTTCTATGGGCTAGACCAGAAACCCCTCTGCCCTTTCTCCACCAGCTTTACACACACCAAATAGCAAGCAACAAACGTATACCACTGAGGAAGGTGAAAGGGCATGAATAAAGATCCCCACTATGTAGCATGTGTCACAAGGAAAATGAGCAATGAGGGTATAGTATGCACATTGAGAAAAACCCTCCATCACCACAGTTGCCACCTTGAGTATGAGGCATTTTTAAAGGAAATCTTGTAAGAGCTTAAGGGTAATGACAGCAACAACAGAACCCAAGCCCCACTTAACTACTAACTAGATTTTTTTCAAACCCCGAAATTATTGTCCTAACAAGATATGTGCCCATTTTTTTGAGTAAGTAAACATTTACTCAAGTTTCTCTAACTCTGCATGAGATGACTGGTATTCAATAAAAAATTATAAACTCAGAGAAAACAACACGTTGTCAAGAGAAAAAGAAACATTTCACAGTATCAAAATCAGAAAGGACTGAAGTGTTGGATTTTAACTATGGTTAATACATAAAGAATTCAGTGAAAAATATGAACATTAGCAGGAAATTTCAGCAAACAGATGGAAATCCTAAGAGTCAAATGGCAATAGAAGATATAAAAAGGATTGCACTGGAGATGAAGAGTTCCCTTGTCAGACTCATCACCAAATTTGACACAGCCAAGGAAAGGATCCATGCATTTGAATTAGAAATTACTTAAATTAAGACACAAAGAGAAAAAAGTGAAAACCCAGCAAATAAAATGCACACAAACAAGCAGAAAAACAGAACAGAGCATTCAAAAACTGTGACAATTCAAACAGTCCAGCATATGTGTAATTGGAGTCTCAGAATGAAAAGAAAGAGATAAAGATGAAGAAAGAATATTTGAAAAAATAAAGGCCAAAAATTTCACAGAAAAAAAATTACATCAAACCACAGATCCAAGAATCTCAGAGCACCCCATGCAACATGAAACCTAAATACCCCGTTTTGCTGATCCTCTCCAGGACCCTATGAAATAACCAAAGTAAATGTCCATACTTCTCTTGAAGAAAGATTGAATATTTTATCCACATTCATATAAGCTATCATGGAGGCAGAACTCTGGCGTTTGCCAGACACCTTTTTCTCTATCTGCTTCTTGGCTGAATTTGTTTGCCACCTCTCACAAGTACTTGCTGTTCCATCTTGAAGGTATTATTTAAATGTCATTTTTTTCTCTTTAATAAATTCTAATACAACATTGTTTTTAGAAAATATTTAGATAATCTAGCACCAAACTTGGCATAATTCTATACCATACAGTTCCTATGATTTGGATCTGAGGGGGCCATTTGTGAATCTCCTTTCAGAATTATGGGCAGGAAGTGAGCATGGGCACCTTCTACTTTTAGATGTCTATGTCTGCCTGAGAGTTCTAGGGTTTCTGTTCCTAATCACAGCTTGAGGAGAGCAGGTAGCCTTCTATGGTGACTAACTTTTGTGTTCTATATCCTTCAACTGCTTTCTCTTCCATAGTTGGAGAATTGTATGTGTCTAGTGAATTTGTTTCCTGGAGTCTAGGATATGATGCTTCCCAGGTGCACTAAAGGTAAAGAACACGCCTGCGAATGCAGGAGATGTAAGACATCTGGTTGAATCCCTGGGTCAGGAATATCCCTTGGAGGAGGACAGAGCAACCCATTCCAGTGTCCTTGCCTGGAGAATCTCTTGGACAGAGGAGTAAGTAAGTAAGTAAGTGTTAGTCACTCAGTGGTGTCTGACTCTTTGTGACCCCGTGGACTATAGCCCGCCAGGGTCCTCTGTTCATGAGATTTCCCAGGCAAGAATACTGGAGTGGGTTGCCATTCCCTTCTCCAGGGGATCTTCCTGACCCACGTACTGAACCTTGGTCTCCCACATTGCAGGCAGATTCTCCACCATCTAAGCCACCAGGGAAGTCTGGACAGACCATGGAGGCTGGTTAGGTACAGTCCATAAGGTCACAAAGAATCAAATATGACTGAA
Organism: Muntiacus reevesi; assembly: GCF_963930625.1. Taxonomy (NCBI): domain Eukaryota; kingdom Metazoa; phylum Chordata; class Mammalia; order Artiodactyla; family Cervidae; genus Muntiacus; species Muntiacus reevesi. The sequence continues at coordinate 144,215,886 of NC_089249.1, read as the reverse complement.
GCCACTTAAGATGCACAGGATATGGTAGGAGGGTTGGGGTGAATTCTTCCTGGCCTCATCTTCTCCCAAACTTCTCTCTGTTATACCTAAGCTGTTTTTTTTTTTTAATGAAAATAATAATTTTATTATTATCATTATTGTTTTCTCCAGTGACAACCCACCTTTGCAGCAATATTTGCTTCTTGTTTTCTGAGCATGGATGGGATAATGTCACAAGATTAAATATATGCACACACGAAAACGAAGGGGGAGGGACAGGAGAGAGGCTCAAGAGGGAGGGGATGTATGTATATTTACAGCCGATTCAAGCCAATATGTGTAATTTACAGCCAATTATTATACAGCAGAAACCAACACAACAGTGTAAAGCAATTATGCTCCAATTAATAATAAAAAAGGAATAAAAATTCACATCAGTTTATTATATCATATAGTATCACTACTATCACTGTTATGATTACCATTATTATTGCATCACAATTAGTTATCTAAACAAACATTTCTTCATTGTTCCTAACACTAATCCATGTCCATTATATATATAAAAATCAAGTAAAGCATGCTCCGGCAAACTCCAAAATTATTGATGACATATCTCCTATATCCTCTCAGCTTCCAGCTCCTTCCCTTTAGCTTGTGGGCTTTTATATCTCTTAGTTTTGCTTTCCCTGCCTGGATTCTGAGAGCTCTTAACCTCTAACCCATTGACTCTTCACCTGATTGTCTCAACCAGCACACTCCATCCTTGTTGGGTCATCCAGGGACCCACACCTCAGCACAGACTCTTCCCAGCAAGCCCAGAGCCTCTTTTCAAGGCTGGGTGGTAAAAACAAAGGAACAAATCTTCAACTAGCTTCAGCCAAGGTTTCTATCTCTTCCTTCCTTTTTTTCTTTCTTAAAAAATCCGCTCCAAAGTATGCAAACTCGCATTATGAAACATATTTCCCCTTTCTGTGTATAAGAATGTAAACACTTCGGTTGACATATGGGCTCATGTGTTTCTTCACCAAGGTGTGATGAGACTCGGAGCAGCATATGCGCCAGGTGATGGAGGGTTTGCCACAGTGTGGGTAGGAGTGTCGCTGTCTTGTGAAACAGGTGCAGGAAAACCCATGTGGATAGAAGGCCCTGTGAAGTAAAGCTGCGGTTACTTGGAGCCATAGCTCTAACACGGGACTGCTATGTTTAGATGCCACTGTTTATTTAGCACCTTCCATGTATACTTAGTGGACGTTAGGACTTATTAAGTCACAAAGATCACCTTGCAAAATGAAATTCATACCCAAAGATTTAAGAGATGAGGACTTAAAGAAATTAGATGAACTATCTCTAGTGGTTCATTTCAGCATTGTAAAAATTACCTGGAAGGTTGTTGAAACTCAGATTGCTGGACATGACCTCCCCATCCCCAGAGTTTCTGAGTCAGCAGTTCTAGGGTAGGGCTGTAAAATTTGTATTTCTAACATATGACCAGGTGATGCTGTTGCCTCTGGCCCAGGAATGACAATTTGAAACCACTTTTCTGGTATGCAAGGGACAGGGCCGAGGTCTAAATCCCTGAAAGACTGAAGTAGGAAACATCAGTGTGGGTGCATGCTCAGTCCTGCCTGACTGTTTGTGACTCCATGGATTGAAGCCCACCCACCAGTCTCCTCTGTCCATGGAATTTTCCAGGCAAGAGTACTAGAATTGGTTGCCATTTCCTCCTCCAGGGGATCTTCCCAACCCAAGGATTGAACACAGGTCTCCTGTGTCAGCAAGCAGATAAATTACCACTGAGCTACGTGGGAAGCCCAGGAAACATTAGTGCTATTAATCAAAACCAGAAAGGCCAAGTCAGTCATTGTGCTCAAGAGGCAGGGATAGAGAGGAAAGTTGGATCCTATGCCAGTGTAATCTGCATGGTGCTAGGAGGGAGGGGCCAAGTCAAAGGACTGGAAGTGATTGTCACGGGCACATCAACTCCCCATTACCTGGCTTAAATGGCTGCCAGAGATGGGATTTGGGTGGGGGTCGTCCATCAGGGTTTAAATGCTCATGATGAGACTGACCAAAATAAGGTGTCAGCTTCTGATTTTTACATGCTTCATTCTTAATGTTCCTTGTTGTTTAGTCACTCAGTCACGTCCGACTCTTTTGTGATCCCATGGACTGCAACCTACCAGGCTCCTCTGTCCATGGGATTTCTTTCTCCAGGGGATCTTCCCAATTCAGGCATCAAACATAAGTCTCCTGCATTGGCAGGTAGATTCTTTACAACTGAGCCACCAAGGAAACCCCTTACTGTTCCTTAGTCATTTGGTTAACTTTGATTAGGTCCAAAGATCAGAATTTCAAATAGAAATATTCAGTCTCTTTGTGAGTTTTTGTGTATTTTAATAGGACTAGGTGTGACTTCTTTAAACTTAAATATTGAAATTCTTCTAAGTATGGACCACGGCCCCTCTCCATTTGCTATGGGAGGAGGGATGAGTTCAGAATTAAAGATAACTGCCCTTGACTTTGAAGATCTGCCCTTGACTTTGAAGATCACATAATCTAGCAAGAAGTGGCTGTCCCAGGTCAGGCTGTGACATATGGCAGCCATAGAGGGAGGAGGGATCATTAGCTAACTTGAGAGAAATGGGGTCAGAGGAGACTTCACGGAAGAGGTGACATTTAAGTGCAACCGAAAGATTAGCAGGGACATCTTACTGGCAGGGACATATTAGACTTACTCTAATAATATACGGAAGGAAAAATAATTTACTCTTCCAGTGAGGGAATAATATTCTACCTTAGGTTCATTTTTATCCATGTTGGAGGAAAATTGTTTCATTTAAAAAGACTTCCAAAGTGAAGGTAAAAATATACAGAAGAGGGCAGCTGGAATAAACACATTTTACAAAGGCGAAAAACCCTCCCTGGGTGGAAAGCATTCTGTTTTATTCTAATCTCTTTGCTGCTTCCATCCCTCAAGGGAGCACTTCATTTAGAGTTGTTGAATTTTCTGAATTCCACTGTGTGTTTGCACAAACTTCCTCTTGAGTCAAAATGTAAAGCAAAGAAAGTTTTGTACATTAGAGGCATTCTTTTTCAATCCACAGACAGCACACTGGTGGAAAGAATTGGCTGTTAGCATTAATAGTAATAAAACACAATGATTATCACGTGTATTGTTTGCTAATATTCATTAATGGACTTGTATTAATCTGCTTGGTCTGCCCTAACAAAATACCACAGACTGGGTGGTGTGGACAACAGAAATGCATTGCCCACAGATCTGGACACTGGAAGTCCAAGATCAAGGTGCCAGCAGTGTTGGTTTCTGGGGAGAACTCTCCTGGATTGCAGACTGCCTGTCACTATGTCCGGCAGTGACCTTTCCTCTATGCATTATAAAGAGACAGAGAGGGGTCTCTAGAATCTCTTCCATTTTTATAGACACCAATCCTATCCAATTAGGAGTCCACACTTATAATCTCATTAACCTTCATCACCTCTTTAAAGGCCCATCTCCAAAATGCAGTCACGTTTAGGGGTTGGGACTTCAACATATGAATTTGGGAGTAACACAATTCAGTGAGTAATAGGAGAGGATTGTGATTTCTGAGAAGTTATAACACCTATGAAAGTGGAAGCTCAGGTCTCCATGTCCCAACGCCTAGGGGTGGACCAGGTTACCTCTCACAGATGTGTAACTTGTTCTTTCTTCCATCAATTTTTCATGAAATATTTATCTCTAGTCCTTTCAGTATGTAGACAAGTAGATGCTTTCATTGATGATTTAAGAAAATCTGTATGAATATCAACTATTCTAGTGTGCCTTCAGAGGCTAAATATTTGGTTATTTCGCCATGAACAAAGTGGCCCAGAATACTGTGCTTTTTTTATTCTGTTTCTGCTATTCATGGTCTTTCTTTACTCTCATTTTTAACTTTAAGTATACTCACTGCTTCTAACATGCCACGTTCATCTTTTTAGAAAATCAAATGGGAAATAAATTAGCATAGACTAATTAACACTTCATTTTTTAGCTTATCAAAAAAGATATCAATTTCCTCTGCAAACTCTTAATCTCACTCTGGCCTCCAGGGACCCCTCCATGTATCAGACACAGAAAATAATTTTCCTAAATAGGATCACCATAACACGATTCTGCTTCTTCCTCCTCCTACAAAATAGAACCTAAAGTAGAAAAAGAAAAGGAATTATAGAAAATGTTGAATGACGCCAATTTTCCTTTGTCTCATTTGCTGGTTTGCTTCTATGCTAAATGGGTTCACCATCTGTGTATGGGCACCATCATCTTTGAAGTAATAACCATAATTGCCATTTGCTGAATGTGTACTCTGTCCCAGGAATTTTACATAGTCTATCTCTTTTAAGTCTTATCAGCCTCTTAAAAATTAGCAGCCGCTATTTATAAGTGAGGAAACTCAGGCTTAGATGGAATAAGTAAGTAGGCTGCCCATTGCCATGGGCCTAAAGAATGGGAAAGTCAAGCAAGACCCAGCACCTGTGCTCTTTTCATGGCACCAGGCAGGGCCAGTGTGGGTCTGCACTTAACGAGCATCTAGCCTCTTCTCCAAGGGAAAGTGTAAAGGGAGTCTTGGGATCTGTAGTATTTTGGGGCAGTTCACAATGATTTGTTATCTGCCTGTACTCATTTCAGAATAGCAAAGTAATCTATTCTACTCAAAAGCAACTGAGAATTTCTGTCCTGCTCCAAAGCCAGACCCAGCACCCAGCTGAGGTTGACCTCAGCCTCATAATATATTGTTAATAAATTTTTCCCTGTCTCTTTTCCTACTGTATTTGTTAGTGCACTTTTCCTCATTTGCTCAACGTTTAGTGTATTTTCATTTTCGAACCTTTTCCATATGGTTAGTAGCTAGTGGCTCTTTTCTTATTTCCCCTGGGCTGTTCTACTTCCCCAAATTGTTTATCATATGAGATAATAGAAAGAACCTGCAATGGGGGCTCAGAAGATTGGGTTCTCTGTATGGCTTTCCCTAGACCTGTGTGACTGGAGCCAAGTCCTTTCCATCCTCTGTGCTTCAGCATCCTTTTTTATAAAGTGAAGAATGTGGTATTGGAATCTCTAAGGTCTAAGATCAACTGATCCCTTTGCCAGTTGCCCTGTATGCACCACCTTTGCTGTGAGCAAATGTGTGTGAGATGCTACCTCCTTCATTGTTCTCCTCCCCAAAGTAGACATCTCCCACAGGCTCTCTCCCTTAGAAAAGAGGAGAGTTTAGATACTTTTTCAAACTCCCAGAATTCTTCCATATCAGTGCTTAACATTCATTTAAGTAACAATTAACTTAATTAATTAACGATGTGGTACAAACTAGAGATTCAGATGAGCAAGACACAGGCCCTGCCCTTAGGTACACAGACAGGCAAAGAGAGGAAACTCAGAGGAGAGAATCTCTCTCTCTCCATGGCAGATGCCAACAGGAAGGAAACTCTTCCGGAAGAGATCAGTGAAGCTCACTCCTTAAAGCTGATTAATAGGGTGTTTATGAGCCCAGATTCTATAGTCTGATAGACCTATGATCAATCCTGGTTTAAATGAGTAGCCATATAATCTTGAACAAGTTACTTAACTTCTTTATGCCTCGCTTTTATCCATCTATAAAATGAGGATCACAATATTAAATTTATAGGATTGTTAGGAAGAGCAAATGGTATGTATTTATTAAAAGGATATAAACATGTACTGGGCTTCCTAGGTGGTCCTAGTGGTAAAAAAAATCTGCCTGCCAATGCAAGAGACATAAGAGACATGGGTCAGTCCCCAGGGTGGGAAGATCCCTTGGAGGAGTACCTGGAAACCCACTCTAGTATTCTTGCCTGGAAAATCCCATGTTCAGAGGAGCCTGACAGGTACAGTTCACAGGATCACAAAGAATCGGACATGACTGAAGCAACTTAGCATGCACATGCAAACATGTACCATGAGCCAGGAATTAAGCTAAATTCCAAGAATAGTGTGCTAACAATATTAAATGTATACATACATATATATATATATATATATATATATGTATACATATATAGGGTTGGCCAAAAAGTTCATTCAGGGTAGTCCATAAGATCCAAACAAACTTTTTGGCCAATCTTATATATATATATATATATATATAGTAACATAGTGCTTCCCGGTGGCACTAATGGTAAAGAATTTGCCTGCCAGTGCAGGAGATGTAGGAGCCGTGGGTTTGAACCCTGGGTCAAGAAGATCCCTGGAGAAGGGAATGGCTACCCACTCCAGTATTCTTGCCTAAAGAATTCCATGGATACGGAGAAAGGAGCTTGGTGGACTATATTTAAAATAAAAATATCCCAGGCACTATCCCAAGCACTATGCATACATTATTTCATTTAGTACTCACTACCACCTATGAGGTAGGCACTATTATTATCTATTAATATCCCTCTTTTAGAGATGCGGAAACAGGCTCAGAATAAGTTTAGCTGAGATTGACAAAGCTGGTAACTGACAGATTCTGAATCCTGACTAAGGAAGGCAGTCTAACTTCAATCTAAGGCTTTCTGTTGCCTCTGCACAGTCCTGTGAGCTCTCTAGATGCAGTGAACCCTTTTGAAGCTGTCAGTACAGTGGGGAAACATGGCAAAAAAATAACCATGAGGTATAACATTACCCCTGGTTTCAAGGGCTAATCCAGGACCCAGGTCTGCCCACATAGAGTACTATCTATCTTTCCCTATCCCATAAAGATTGAGTGAATGATGTCCACATGGCCCACACTGGCCCTAGAACTTCTGCTGGAATGGATGAGGGGGAGAGCCCTTTCCTCAGGGTCATTATTGTGGCAGTGCTTTATAACCTGGAGCTTTTTGGCAGGGCTAGCATGAGACTAAAGGCAGAGACCCTGAGAGTCAGGTCCATGACAACAAACATCCTTGTATCACAAGCCATTAGAAGCTGTTTTGTTTAAGAAAGTTTGGCTTGGATTTCTATTACTTGCAACCAAGGAATAGCTAGCACATCCAGGAAACCATATGTAATGTGCTTTACATATAGTACAGCTACCAACTTCAAGCTCGTGCTAATGGACAAGCCAATGAAACAGAGACAAGGTTTTGAGGCTGATGTAGAAGATAGATGGGCTCCAGGAAGACATTTACATCTGACCTCCTGTTTACATTTCATGGGACATGAAGAAGTGGGTTTCAGGTTGGATACTTAAAGCTGTGAGCATTTCCTGAGACAAGAGATAGGTGGGCTTCAGTGGAAGAATTTACAGTCAGCCTCCTGTTTGCCCTCCAAAATGGAAGTAATAGAAACAGGGTAAATTACCAGTCTATGCTTCTTGTAAACACAAGGTAATAGTTATGGCAATGTGCATGTAAGCTGCTAAGTTGCTTCAGTCATATCTGACTCTGTAACTCCATGGACTGTAGACCACTAGGCTCCTCTGGTCATGGAATTTTCCAAGCAAGAATACTGGAGTGGGTTGACATTTCCTCCTCCAGGGGATCTTCCTGACCCAGGGATTGAACCCATGTCTCTTACTTGCACTGGCCAGCAGATTCTTCACCGCTAGAGCCACCATAGTCACATAATAATCATAGCAAGGACAAAGAGGGGCAAAATCCTTTTTGAGTATTTTGGGGATCTCTGCATCCCCTTTTTGGGACAAGGAAGACACTACAGATGTGCAAAAAGGTTCCTTGTGGGTCAAAAGTCAGGGGAAAATGCCAGGCCATAATGAATCTTGCTCCTCCCAGAAGCCTTCACTTGAAGGTCCATCTTGGCTGAGGGATGCATGCACACCCAGGGGTCCCAGGGTAAGTCAGGTGTGGAAAAAGCAACCAGATAATTGACCTGAAGGAAGACAAAGACACAGAAGAAGCGACCTATAAAAATGATTTAACTGTCTCTTTACTGAGCTCCTCCTCCTCACTAAGGGGATGCCCATACCCTTCCTCTCTGGGTGTGCATCTCTGCCTTGCTGCTATCTTAACTAAACAAACCATTTCTCTGTATGCTCTCCCACTTGTTGTGATAGATCTCTAATAATAAACTTTGTACCTACATTTACAGTTTCTTCCCCCGTAATAAATACATTTTTCACTAGGGACAAAGATCGAGGGAAAAAATAGCTTCTAGCCTCTAGGCCTTGCTAGTCTGGTGGCTAGGATTCCTGGTTCTTATCCAGGTTATCCAGGTTCAATTCCTGAGAAGGGAATTAAGATTTCACTTCGCACCACTGCTCAGTTCTGCCTTGCCCACATCAAAGAATATGATTTTCTTTGGAGAGTCAGCTGACCTAGGAGATGGCAGACTGAAGTCTCAAAATAACCATCTTAACTGGGGTCCTGATGTCAGGTTCTTTTATAGATCAGAGATGGGGGCAAGTGAGGAAACAAAATTAAAAGGCCATTAATCTTGCAAACATCTCATAGAATGGCAAACCTCAGATGAGGGATGTGTTAATTTCTTCCTTCCTGTCATCTGTAGGTGGACAGGGTTCTGAACAAAGGCATTTTAGTTTAACAATCAAGCAGAGGGGCAGGATTCTCTGAGGCAGGACATTATATATGATTATAACAACAAAAGTAGCAAAAAGCAAGTCAAAGAAACAGTTCCAAAGTGGAATCAGAGTTGGCTTTTCCCAGCAACAGCACCACAACTCACCTGGTAGCTATTGGTCTAGATATGTTTAAAGAACAGTAGGAGTTAATCAACTAGAGAAGGACAAAGAATTCTCAACGGAGTGACTAGTATTTGTCAATGCAGAGAGCTATGAGAGATCTTTGTCTATAAAGAAAACTTAATGTCCATGAGAAATGGAATATTTCCTGACATACCAGTAAACAAGGATGTCACAGTCAACAGCAATTTCAGCCTTCCACCATGAGACCTGAGATAACTCAGGAAGGAAAAGAATACCTGCCATCAAGTCACCATCAGACTGCAGCCACTCTCTGGGGCCACTCCCCGTGGTAAGCCCTGAGGAAACACAGGATACTGGCTCCAGATAGGTGAGATGCATATCAAAGGAATGATTTCAGTGAGACCTGACAACTGTCATGCCAAACATAGAAAAGTACTAAATTCCTTAATAGGGATATTTGGTTTTCTTTAATTAACAGCAGTGTTTTTTTGCTTTTTTTTTTTTTTTTTAGCTGCCCAGCATGTGGTATCTAGCTCCCCTACCAGGGATTAAAACTGCATCCCCTGCATTGCAAGGCAGAGGCTTAACTTGATATTCTGACTACCTGCCCTTTGTTGCAAAACTCCTATATATCATAGATCCCTCCTCAAGTCCTCAGAGCAGTTTCTCAGAACTATCTGAAATGCTGTCTCCTGGGCTGCAGTTCTCATTTTGCCCCAAATAAAATTTAACTTGCAACTTTCATGTTGTACATTTAAAAAATTTCAACATCCATATTAATCTCGTGGCTCAGATGGTAAAGAATTTGCCTGGAATTCAGGAGACCTGGGTTCGATCCCTGGGTTGGTAGATCCCTGAGAAAAGCATAGCAACTCACTCCACTATTCTTGCCTGGAGACTCCTATGGACAGAGGAGCCTGGCAGGCTTCAGTCTATAGGGTCATAAAGAGTCAGACACAACTAAGTGATTAACACTTTCATAACATTCAAACTGCACCTTATCATCATCTGCTGACTTACAGAGAACTCATCTTTGATAAGGATTTTAGAATCTGGTCCAGAATTTTTCTCATTTCTTGTAATGTTGTGGAAAATTGTAAGTAATGTCGACTACAACTGTTGTTGCTGTTCAGTTGCTAAGTCATGTCTGACTCTTTGTTACCCCAAGGGCTGCAGCATGCCAGGCTTCCCAGTCCATCGCTACAAACTGGTGCTTTCCAAAGGTATTTGCCATCTGCCTCTACAAAGACTAAACCCGATGCTACTGCAGCTGTTGACCTTCGACATGCCCTGAAGGGAGTTTAGGCTGTGCTCCACGGAAACTGGTGGAACAGGTCTTTAGATAGTTAGATACTTTCAGAAACTAATTTCATGATCCCAGTCCTTGCAACTCTTCATATCTAGGAAAACACTCAATCCCTTCATGGTGACATCAACTCAAGACTAGCAGAAAACCTTTTGTAAAATAAGCACTTGATTGCATTGAACTTCTCCTTCACCAAAATCATATATATTGGCCTTCCCCTGCTCCACTTTTGAACAGTTTCTCAGAGTTGAGATGCTATCTCCCGCGCTGCAGTCTTCATTTGGCCCTCAATAATACTTAACTCGCAACTCTCACCTTATGTATTTTTTTAGTTGACCGTAACTATACAAATATATTCAAGTTTTCTGCTTTTGCCACATCTGCAACGCACTGACTGAAACTATTGATTGCTGATCTCAGGGCGTTGGATCTTTAAAATCTGCAAAAGTACCGTGTTTGTCTTTGCTCTCACCAACTATCTTTATTAGGCTGGTCTAGCACATTCTAGAGCTCAGCCTTTTCTGATCAGCCTGTCCATCTACAGGTAATCATTATAGCTATTATTGTCTCTATTTCATGATGAAGAAACAAAGTCTTAGAAAGGTTAAATAGTTAATTTGATATTCCAGTTGGTCTGTGGTAGTTTGGGAACTTGAACTGAGTATGTCTGGCCACCAAGTCCATGATCTTGGCACCATACACCCTTTAGTTAACACTGTTGTTTCAACTGAAACATGAAGCTTAGCATTAATATTTTCTATTACTTGTTACCATTATGTGATTTCACAGAGATTGTTTGTATTCATCTCCAAACTGCCATAGAGGCTTAAGGGAATGTTTCTTCATTCCTCACAGAACACAGATATAGCAGTGTTACCATCAGCCTCCCACAAGGGAGAAAACATACAACTACCAAGTAAACTCTTGTCAACACTGGCTGATCAACTGCGAAGGGCTTCTGGGCTGCAATCACTGGGAATGTTTCTTGCTGAGGGCATGGACTACACTCAATGTATTGCACAAGTCATTTAGGTAATATTCATTACTGTATTGTTTATTTACCACATATACCTGTTGATTTTTATTTGCTTCTTCTATTATTTATGGTGGTGGTGGTTTAGTCGCTCAGTCATCTTTGACTCTTGCAACCCCATGGACTGTAGCCTGCCAGGCTCCTCTGTCCATGGGATTCTCCAGGCAAGAATACTGGAGTGGATTGACATGCCCTCCCCGAGGGGATGTTTCCAACCCAGGGATCAAACCTGGGTCTCCTGCATTGCAGGCACATTCTTTACTGAATGAGCTACAGGGGAAGCTTTCTATTTATAAGAAGTGTTTATTTAAAAATATTCCACTGTATTTGTAATGGTAAAAACAAATCTGATTCCATATTTCATCTGTTTCTTGTACTTTAATCTTTGTAGTCTACTGCTTTTGCTACAAGTTAATCACTAAAGTAATGCTGCCTATAGCTTAAACTATACATAATGGCCTATCCTAGGAACCCTGATAAGCTAAAATACCTTTCATTAACTAACAGAAAATATCCTGACCAGACCCACTTGTGAATGGCTACAGGACAGGAAAAATTAACACATTCTGGAGTCTGGCCAGAAGGAGAAAATACTTGCAAAATGTTATTGCCTTTTTACTATCTTACCTCCTCACCTCTCCTTTTTGTTTAAAAAAAAAAACACCAAAAACTAGCATCCAAACCAGGCAAGATGGTACTTTGAGACACTAGTAGACCATCTCAATTCACTGCTTTCTGAATAAAGTCATTATTCCTTGCCTCAACAATATGTCTCTCGATTTGTTCGTCTGTCATGTGATGAGCAGTATAAGCATGTTATCCATCACATAATTATGGATCAGACTGTTTCTCCGTTTATTTCTGTTAGTTTCTGTTGCATGTTTTTGAAGCTATGTTATTAGATGTACACAAATTTAGAACTGTGATCTCTTATTGGTGATTTTACCCACCAATACACTGTTGATGTATTACAGTATTTTTAGCATCAGTTCAGTTCAGAGGCTCAGTCATGTACGACTCTTTGCAACCCCATAGACTGCAGCACACCAGGCTTCCCTGTCCATTACCAACTCGCAGAGCTTGCTCAAACTCATGTCCATCATGTTGGTGATGCCATCCATTCATCTCATCTTCTGTCATTCCCTTCTCCTCCTGCCTTCTATTTTTCCCAGCATCAGGTTCTTTTCCAGTGAATCAGTTCTTCCCATCAGGTGGCTAAAGTATTGGAGTTTCAGCTTCAGCATCAATCATTCCAATGAATATTCAGGACTGATTTCATTTAGGATTTACTGGTTTGATCTCCTTGCAGTCCAAGGGACTCTCAAAAGTCTTCTCCAACCCCACAGTTCAAAAGCATTCTTCAGTGCTCAGCTTTCTTTATGGTCCAACTCTCACATCCATACATGACTACTAGAAAAATAAAAACTATAGCTTTGACTAGACGGACCTTTGTCAGCAAAGTGATGTCTCTGCTTTTTAATATGTTGTCTAGGTTTGTCACAGCTTTTCTTCCAAGGAGCAGGCATCTTTTAATTCCATGACTGCATAGCTACAAAAAAACTGTTTATCAATACTCATTATCTGGCAACCTACTTTGCCTGATATGTACAGCTATACTAACATTCTTATAATAAATATTTACTTGGTACATTGTCTTCCATGCTTTTTACTCAAGATTTTCCAAGTTCTTATATTTAAGATGCATCTTTTATAAATAGCCTATAGTTGAATACCCAGCTTGATATATTTTCAGTTTTTATTGGATTATTTTGATTACATTTAATGTGATAATGTGAGAGTTGGACTATAAAGAAAGCTGAGTGCAGAAGAATTGATGCCTTTGAACTGTGGTGTTGGAGAAGACTCTTGAGAGCCCCTTGGACTGCAAGGATATCCAACCAGTCCATCCTAAAGGAGATCAGTCCTGGGTGTTCATTGGAAGGACTGATGCTGAAGCTGAAACTCCAGTATTTTGGCCACCTGATGTGAAGAGCAGACTCATTTGAAAAGACCCTGTTGTTGAGAAAGTTTGAAGGCAGGAGGGGAAGGGGATGACAGAGGATGAGATGGTTAGATGGCATCACGGACTCAATAGACATGAGTTTGGGTAAACTCTGGGAGCTGATGATGGACAGGGAGGCCTGGCGTGCTGCGCTTCATGGGGTTGCAAAGTGTCAGACACGACTGAGCAACTGAACTGAACTGAACTGAACTGAATGTGATAATGTGTTTGGGGATATATTTGGATTAAAATCTACTGTCCTCCAATTTGTTTTCTCTTTATCCTTTGTGTTTTTTGTCTTTTTTTCTTTATACTGTCTTCTTAGGATTAATGATGCATCCTTTTATTATATCATTTAAGTATGCATTAGAAATTTTTTCTTTATAGTTATTTTACAGATTACAACATATATCCTCAGTTATAATTCTTTTATAAATTAGTATTTTCACCACTTTGGCAATTCAAGAAATTTAGAACACTTGAACTTGAGCTTGGGTGGTCTTGGCCTGCAGGGACTTGAGGCAGGACTTCAGTTCCTGGCCAGAGACTGAGGTAAGGTAGCAATATTGAGAGCATCAAATCCTAGCCACTAGACCAGTGGCCAGTGACAAGGCCCTTGCCCTCCAGCTTTTCAGAAAAAGAATTCTCACAAAGATGGAAAGTAGTGAATATGTATTTTTTTAGGAGGGAAAAAGTACAATACATGTGTATAGAAAGACAAGCAGACTCAGAGAGAGAGTCGCTGAGTCACACCCTCATGGCAGTTTATTACTTATATGGGGCATTTTTTCTGGATTTCCTTTAGCCAATCATTGGATTTGCCTGTTTCAGAGACCATATTTGGTATATCTCAGAATCCTCCCATGTATGCACATCCAACACTTAGCCAAGATGGATTCCCCCATAGGGACCTACAGGTAATGAGCATCAGTTGACATCACTCCCCTTTGACTTCCAAAGAACCCTTCTGCATGTTGTCAAAGAGGTCTCCTGACTTAGAGAATGAGAAATATGTGGTCTCTTATATTCTATCTGGGCAGAGCCCTACCTTCTCTGTGCATATGTGTTAGTTGCTCAGCCATGTCTGACTCTTTGAAAGTCCATGGACCCTAACCCACCAGGTTCGTCTGTCCATGGAATTTTCCAGGCAAGCTATTGGAGTGGATTGCCATTCCCGTCTCCAGAGGATCTTCCCAACCCAGGGATCAAACCTGGGTCTCCTCTATTGTAGACAGATTCATTACTGTCTGAGCCACCAGAGAGACTCCTCCTTCTCTCTCTATTGTCCTGCTATTCTAGTCTTGGAGTATCAGTACACAGGGAATGAATCTCAATTTTACCCTGGGAGGGGGGCATACCTCCTGCCTTAAATTCAATTTGCTTTTATTATCCTCTTTTTTTGCTTGTTTTTTTATGATAATGTTGTTTATTTAACAGAGTGTTTATGAACAATGAAACATTTAATAAAATATCCAGAGTATAAATAATATACACTAAATATTCACTTGTTTAAAAATGAAATTACTGGTAAAAATCTTCTAACAACTGGTCAATATAAAACTAGATCTAGACTCTAATGAATGAACTTACACATATTGAGTCCCAGTTATGTGTGAAGTGCTTTGCTAAGCTCTTTCATACACATTTGTCACACAAAACCTTCATAAAACCCCCATGACACTAGCATTTTTTAAATCAAGTTTCAGAGATAGTAAATAACATGAGTAAACCATGATGGTGCACTATTTTGTGTTACCATTGTTATAAACCTTAATTCTACATATATGTTAAAATAATAAGTAGTTAAAACTGTTTTAGGAGAACAAGATGGTGGAGGAATAGGTGGACGTGGAATACATCTCTGTCCACGGATGCATCAAGAATACACCTTCAGACACAGAAGTGCACACAGAACACCAGCTGAGAGCGGACAGGAGTACCTGACCAGTGGAAAAGAATATATAGAACCATGCAAAACTTGGTAGGATGAAGGAACTAGGGGGGAAAACAGGAGTGTTAGTAGGACTGGACCTGCCTTGGCCGGCAGGGGAACTGAAGCAGGGGTCTGATCCCCACATCGGGGCAATTGTCTGAGTCAGAGGAGAAACATTTAAGGCTGAGAGTGAAATAGCTGATCTGTGGCAGCCTAAATGGAATGAGAATCAGACAGTCCTTGCCGCAGCCATACATACCCTGGCCAGGGATGCAGGTCCCCTGGAAGGTGCAGCAGCTGGGAGCTGGAGTTTAGGGATTGTGGAGCAATCCCAGGGCAAGGGCTGCTATTGACTGTGGAGAGACAGATTGAGGGGATGTGAAGAAGTATATTGTGGTGGGAAATGCCTGTGGGGGAAAGCCTGGCAGCCACGGAAGCAAGGGGATACTGCTGAGTAACGTGTAGTGGGTGGAGCCATCACCACAGCCTCCCTGTCCGCACATGCCAGCATCAGCAGCTGAACAACAGAGAGGCTGGCCCATCAAACGCCTGAGGCACTGAACTACAGAGGAGGACCCCCCCCCCAGGGTGCCCCTTTAAATGCCTGATGTGCCGATCTACAGGAAATGACCCCAGTCAGGGGGCCCCTCTATGTGCCTGACTTTCCGAACAACAGAGGAGGACCCCAGGCAAGGGAGCCCTCTAAGTGCCTGAACGGGCAAAGCTATGGAGAAAGACTGGCCAAAGAGGCCTTCTGATCACCAGCTACAAGAGGCTTGAAAAAAGTCTCTGACAGGGCCAGAAGCCCTGCAGCAGAGACGGTCCATGTCCCTGCACACTTGGTGCCACCGGGGTCCCTGCAAGCCAAGCAGCTGCGTCACCTTCACACTCAACTCTCCTGGGGCAGAACTACCACAGGCAAAAAAAGTCTGCGTCTACACATGCAGGGTCGCCTCAGTAGTGTCTGATTCTTTGCGACCCTGTAGACTGTGACCTGGCAGGCTTCTCTGTCAGGGAGGGGGCTTCTCCAGGCAAGAATACTGGAGTGTGTTGGCCAATACTGGTTGCCATACCCATCTAGAGCACTATATTTCCTGCTGCCCTAGGACTCCCCTGAGTACCTGGTGCTTCCAGAACCCCTGTGACCCAAGCAGCTGCACCACCTCCACACCTGGCCCTCACAGGGGCAAACCCAAGTCCTCCAGGGCAGCCTCAGAAGCAAGCCTCAGTGGATGACCCACATGCAGAGGTGGAAATAAAACCACAATCAAAACCCAGGGGCAGTATGGCTAAGGAAGAAGACCCAAAACCTTCCCACCAGCTGTACAAGCTGCAGATTAAAACCACATGATCAACTAGCCAGACTCTGTCTATGGAATATATAAAAGATCATTGAGAGCTCCCACAAAAGAAAATGCACTAGTTCTGATAGCTGTGGACATTGGAGGGAAGAACACACAGGAGTGGGACCAGATTAGAACCTGAGCTGCCCCACAGCAGGTCCAGAGATCAGCGCAGTGCTGGAGGGCATCCTGGGGAGGTGAGGTGGACTGTGACTCTCAGCCAGGGAAAGGACTCTGACAGCAGTGACTCAGGAAAAACATCTATTATTCTTATGTTTTTAACTTGTTCTGTAGATTCTTTTGGATTTTTTTTTCTTTTCCTTTTTTTCCCCCTGCTCTGTTGTAGTTGTCATTTTTATGGCATTATGAAATCTAATTAAGTTTTTGAATTTTTTTTCTCACATTTTTTTTTTATTGTTATTATAAACCTCTGCCTCTATGTTGGGCTTTTCCAGTTCTGTGGAGTTTCCTTTTTTTCTCTCTCTCTTTTAAAAAATTTTTTAAACCTATCATTATTTTTTCTACATTTATTCCTTTGTTTGCTTTTCCTACTGTTCTTTTCCCCTTGTAGTTAAGCTTTAATGTATATAAATCTTCTTTATCTACCTTTATTTAACTTTGCATACCTATTCTTTCTTTTCTTTCTTTCCTTTTCTCTCAACATACTTGCTTTATTCCCCACTTGGCACCTTGTTTTAGTTTTGTTTTCAAGATGTGTTTTAGTTAGTTTTGTTCTTAACTGGTAAATAAAATTTTTGAATTCTTTTTTTCACCAGGTCAATCTACTGTACTTTATTTTTGTTGGACTGTGTTGACTTTTCTCATAGGTGTATATGTGTATGTTCCATTATTTTAATTATTATTTGCCTGATTTTATAACTGCCATTTTTCTGGGGTTCATCTTTGGTTTCTCATTTTGGGATATTTGTTTTAATCTCACTTAATGCCATAACAAACCACTTGTGGAATCTTCATTCCTGATTAGGGATCAAGCCTTGAGCCTTTGGAGTGGGAGCACTGACTCCAAGACCTTATACTACCAGAGAACTAACCCTAAGGAGTATCAAATAACGTGAGAACTCACAAAAAGGACACCACTTGAATACAAGACCCAGCATCACCCAACCACCAGTAGCACCCTGTGCAGGATGCCTCATCTAAACAGCAAACAAAAACAAAAATACAAGCCAAATCATCAGCAGAGAGGATTACCACCTCACTCAGCCTTGCCTATCAGAGGAATAACAAACAAACAAACAAAAACTCAGCATAAATCTCACCCTATACGAAGCTTACATGAACCACTGGACCAACCTTAGGAGGGCAGAAACCAAAAGGAAGAAAGAATTCAACCTTGAAATCTGGGAAAAGGAGATGTCAAACACAATAAGTTTTTTTTAAAAAAAAAAAGAAAAAGCAGAGAAATACTATTCAAATGAGGGAACAAACTAGAAACACAGAAGTCCAAATAAATGAGGAAATAGGCAAACTACCTGAAAAAGAATTCAGAATGATGACAGTAAAGATGATCAAAAACCTTGAAAACAAAACGGAGAAAATGCAAGAATCAATTAACAAGGATCTAGAAGAATTAAGGAATAAACATACAGAGATAAACAACACAATTACTGAAATTAAAAATATTGTAGAAGGAAT
This sequence comes from Muntiacus reevesi, assembly GCF_963930625.1. NCBI lineage: Eukaryota > Metazoa > Chordata > Mammalia > Artiodactyla > Cervidae > Muntiacus > Muntiacus reevesi. The sequence continues at coordinate 144,197,983 of NC_089249.1, read as the reverse complement.
CAATAACAGAATATCTGAAGCAGAAGAACGAACCAGTGAGCTGGAAGATAAAATGGTGGAAGTAACTTCTGAAGAGGAGAATAAAGTCAAAAAAATGAAAAGAATGGAGGATGGTCTCAGAGGCCTCTGGGACAATAACAAACACACCAACATTTGAGTTATAGGTGTCCCAGAAGAAGAGAAAATAAGGGTATGAGAAAATTTTTGAAGGGATTATAGTTAAAAATTTCCCCAACAAGGAAGAGGAAATAGTCAATCAAATCCAAGAGGCACAAAGAGTGCCATACAGGATAAACCAAAGGAGAAACACGCCAAGACACATACTAAACAAACTTAAAAAGACTAAACACAAAGAAAGAATGTTAAAAGCAGCAAGGAAGAAGCAACAAGTAATATACAAGGGAAACCCCATACACTTAACAGCTGATCTTTCAGCAGAAACTCTGTAGGGCAGAAGGGAATGGCAGGATATCTTTAAAGTAGTGAAAGGGAAAAATCTACAACCAAGATTACTGTACCCGGAAAGGGTCTCATTCAAAAATGATGGAGAAATAAAAAGCTTTTCAGACAAGCAAAAGTTAACAGAATTCAGTATCACCAAACCAGCTTTACAGTAAATGTTAAAGGGACTTATACAGTCAAGAAAGACAACAGAAGAAAAAAGATCTACAAAATCAACCCAAAACAATTAAGAAAATGGCAATAGGGACATATATATCAATGATTATTTTAAATGTACATGGATTAAATGCTCCAACCAAAAAACACAGACTGGCTGAATGGATACAAAAACAAGACCCATATATATGCTATCACAAGAAACCCCACTTCATATTTAAAGGCACATGTAGACTGAAAGTGAGAGGACGGAAAATTATATTCCATGCAAATGGGAAGCAAAAGAAAGCTGGAGTAGCAACCCTCATATCAGACGAAATAGACCTTAAAATAAAGAAGATTACAAGAGATAAAGAATGACACTACATAATGATCAAGGGATCAATCTAAGAGGAAGACATAACAGTTATAAATATCTATGCACTCAACATAGGAGCACCTCAATACATAAGACAAACACTAACAGACCTAAAAAGAGAAATTGACAGTAACACAATAATATTAGGAGAATTTAACACCCCACTCACATCACTGGACAGATCAACAAAACAGAAAATTAATAAGGAAACACACGTATCAAATGATATATCAGATGAGATGGATCTCATTGATATCTTCAAGACATTCCATCCAAATGCAGAAGAATATACCTTCTTCTCAAGTGCACATGGAACATTCTCCAGGATAGACCACATCTTGGGTCACAAATCAAACTTCAGCAAACTTAAGAAAATTGAAATTGTATCAAGCATCTTCTTAAACCACAACGCTATGAGATTAGATATCAGTTACAAGAAAAAAACTGTAAGAAACACAAACACATGGAGATTAAGCAACACATTTCTACATAACCAACAGATTCCTGAAGAAATCAAAAGGGAAATAAAAAAATTCCTAGAAACAAATGACAATGAAAACATGACAACTCAAAACCTATGGGATGCACCAAAAACAGTTCTAAGAGGGAAGTTTATAGCAATACAATCCTACCTCAAGAAGCAAGAAAAACATTGAATAGACAACCTAACTTTACACCTAAAGCAATTGGAAAAAGAAGAACAAGAAAATCCCCAGATTAATAGAAGGAAAGAAATCATAAAGATCTGAGCAGAAATAAAAAAGAAATACAAGAAAAATTAGTAAAGATTAATAAAACTAAAAGCTGGTTCTTTAGGAAGACAAACAAAATTGACAAACCCTTAGCCAGACTTATCAAGAAAAAAGAGAGAAGAATCAAATCAACAAAATTAGAGATGAAAAAGGAGTGGTTACAACAGACAATGCAGAAATACAAAGGATTATAAGAGACTATTAAGAACAACTATATGGCAATAAAATAGATAACCTAGAAGAAATTGACAGATTCTTAGAAAAGTTCCACTTTCCAAGACTGAACCAGGAAGAATTAGATATTATGAACAACCCAGTTACAAGCTGTAACTTGTGATCAAAATTGAAGCTGTGATCAAAACTCCCCAAAAACAAAAGCCCAGGACCAGTTGGCTTCACAGGAGAATTCTATAAAACATGTAGGGAAGAGTTAATGCTTATCCTTCTAAAACTCTTTCAAAAAATTGCAGAGGAAGGAACACTTTCAAACACATTCTACGAGGCCACCATCACCCTGATACCAAAACCAGACAAAGACAACACAAAAAAAGAAAACTACAGGCCAAAAACACTGATGAACATAGAGGCAAAATTCCTCATCAAAATTTTAGCAAAAAGAATTCAGCAAAACATCAAAAAGTTCATACACCATGATCAAGTTGGATTTATTCCTGGAATGCAAGGACTCTTCAATATGTACAAATCAATCACTGTAATACACCATATTAACAAATTGAAAGATAAAAATCATATGACCATCTCAATAGACGCAGTAAAAGCCTTTGAAAAAATTCAGCACCCATTTATAATTAAAACTCTTCAAAAAATGGGCATAGAAGGAAACTACCTCAACATAGTAAAGGCCATATGTGATAAGCCTACAGCAAACATTATTCTCAATTGTGAATTTCTGAAAGCATTCCCCCTAAGATCAGGAATGAGACAAAGGTGTTCACTTTTACCACTATTATTCAGCATAGCTTTGGAAGTCCTATCTACAGCCATCAGAGAAGAAAAAGAAATAAAAGGAATCCAAATCAGAAAAGAAGTAAAGCTCTCACTGTTTGCAGGTGACATGATACTGTACATAGAAAATCCTAAACATAGTATCAGAAAATTACTAGAGCTAATCAGTGCATTCAGCAAAGTTGCAGGATACAAAATCAATACACAGAATTCACTTGCATTTCTATATGCTAACCATGAAAAATCAGAAAGAAAAAATAAGAAATCAATTTCATTCACCACTGCAACAAAAAGAATTAAGTTTATTCCTAGATATTTACCTAAGGAGACAAAAGAACTGTACACAGAAAATTATAAGACAATAATGAAAAAAATCAAAGATGACATAAACAAATGGAGAGATATTCCATATTCCTGGGTAGAAAGAATTAAGTTTATGAAAATGACTATACCACCAAATGCAATCTACAGATTTAATACAATCCCTATCAAATTATCACTGGCATTTTTCACAGAACTAGAACAAAAACTTTTGCAATTCATATGGAAACACAAAAGACCCCAAATAGCCAAAGCAGCCCTGAGAATAAAGAATGGAGCTGGAGGAATCAACTTCCTGACTTCAGATTATACTATAAAGCTACAGTCATCAAGAGAGTATGGTACTGGCACAAAAACAGAAACATAGACCAATGGAGCAAGACAGAAAGCCCAGAAATAAACCATGCACCTGTGGGTAATGTTTTCGACAAAGGAGGCAAGAATATACAATGGGACAAAGACAGTCTCTTCAATAATTGGTGCTGTGAAAACTGGACAGCTACATGTAAAAGTATGAAATTAGAATACTTCCTAACACAATACACAAAGATAAACTCAAAATGGATTAAAGACCTAAATGTAAGACCAGAAAATATAAAACTCTTAGAGGAAAACATAGGCAGAACACCTGATAACATAAATCAAAGCAAGATCCTCTGTGACCCACCTCTTAGAGTAATGGAAATAAAAACAAAAGTAAACAATTGGGACCTTATTAAACTTAAAGCTTCTGCACAGCAAAGGAAACTATAAGCAAGGTGAAAATACAACCCTCAGAATTGGAGGAAATAATAGCAAATTAAAGAACTGACAAAGGATTAATTTCCAAAATATATAAGCAGCTCATACAACTCAATGCCAGAAAAACAAACAACCCAATTAAAATGTGCAGAAAAGACCTAAACAGACATTTTTCCAAAGAAGACATACAGATGGCTAACAAATACATGAAAAAATGCTCAAAGTCACTCATTATTCAAGAAATGCAAATCAAAACTACAATGAAATATAACCTCACACCTGTCAGAATGTCCATCATCAAAAAGTCTACAAACAGTAAATGCTGGAGAGGGTGTGGAGAAAAGGGAACCCTCTTGCACTGTTGGTGGCAATGTAAATTGATACAGCCACTATGGAAGACGGTGTGGAGATTCCTTAAAAAATTAGGATAAAACCACCATATGACCTTGCAATCCCTCTCCTAGGCATATATCCTGAGGAAACCAAAATCGAAAAAGAAACATGTATCCCATTGTTCATTGCAGCACTATTTACAATAGCTAGAACATGGAAACCACCTAGATGTCCATTAACAGATGAATGGATAAAGAAGTTGTGGTACATATACACAGTGTAATATTACTCAGCCATAAAAAGGAATGCATTTGAGTCAGTTCTAATGAGGTGGGTGAACCAAGAACCTATTATACAGAGTAAGTGAGTCAGAAATATCGTATTCAGTTGGTGATGGACAGAGAGGACTGGCGTGCTGTGATTCACAGGGTCGCAAAGAGTCAGACACAACTGAGCAGCTGAACTGAACTGAACTGAACACATATATGTGGAACCTAGAAGAAAGGTACTGAATAACTTATTTACAGGGCAACAGAGGAGAAACAGACATAGAGAATAGACTTATGGACATGGGGAGAGGGGAGGAGAGGGTGAGATATATGAAAAGAGTAACATGGAAACTTATATTACCACATGTAAAATAGATAGCCAATGGGAATTTGCTGTATGGTTCAGAAAACTCAAACAGGGGCTCTGTATCAACCTAGAGGGGTGGGCTGGGGAGGGAGATGGGAGGGAGGTTCAAAAAGGAGGGGATATATGTATACCTATGGCTGATTCATGTTGAGGTTTGACAGAACACAACAAAATTCTGGAAAGCAATTATCTTTCAATAAAAAATAAATTAAAAATTAAAAAAAGGAACTGAACAATAAAAAAAAACTTTCATAAAATCTATATTAATTTAGTTACACCATGCACATTTATCCTTTCCATTACTTTCTAATCCATTTTGCATTATCATACTTTCATTTTGGACCATTTTCCTTTAGTAAGAATAGCCCACTTCAATATTTTCTTTTGATAGATCTACTGGCAATGAATAATAAGTTTATTATTAATCTCAATAAGTTTACTTGAAAATATCTCAATTTCCTTCTTTATTTTAGAAGAATATTTTCATTGTGATTATAATTGTACACTGGCAATTATTTTCTCTTAACTTTATAAAGAGTTCACCCAATTATCTTCTAGCTTCTGTCAGTCACTTCTCACTAAATTGATGGGTATACTAACACATAAGATGCTTCAGTAGCATCACCAACTCTATGGACATGAGTTTGAGCAAGCTCTGGGAGTTGGTGATGGACAGGGAAGCCTGGTGTGCTGCAGACCACGGGGTTGGTCACAAAGAGTCAGACACGACTGAACAACTGAACTGATATGCAACACAATTCTAAACAAAATGCGAGTAGGCTTCTTTTGTGGAAATCAAAAAAAGCTGATTGTAATATTTATGTGGAAATAAAATAGCAGAGGATCTAAAGCAGCCAAAACAACTTTGAAAACAAGGAACAAAATAGACAGATTTAAACTATCTGATTTCAAAACCTTCTGTAGTGGTAAAAAATCCAACTGCCAATGCAGGAGACAGGGGTTCAATCCCTGATCCTGGAAGATGCCACATGCTATTCAAATTAAAACCATAATGAAATATATTGCAAATTCACTAATAACACTGTAAATTTTTTTTAAAACTTACCAAGTGTTGGTAAGAATTTAGAAAAGCTGGAACTCTGTTTCACTGCTGTTGAAAATACAAAATGGTACCACCACCTTAGAAAACAGCTTGACAGATTTTTAAAATATATATATATGTGTATCATATGTATATAAGTATATATCATAAAATCCAACCATTCTATAACTAGATATTTGCTCAAGAAAATCAAAACATATGTCTACACAGAGTTTTTCACAAATTTTCATAGCAGCATTACTTGCAATAGGCAAAAGCTGAAAATAGCCCAAATGTTCCACAACAGGTGAACGGGTAAACAATCTGTGGACTAACCAAGCAATAAAACATTCTTAGCAATAAAAAGGAATTAACTATTTATACATCTTAGGCATAAAACAACATGAATGAATCTCAGAACTTCTATGCTGTGTAAAAGAAGACAGACAAAAGAGTGTACATTATATTATTCCATCTACGTAAAAAGTTGTAGACCATCTAAACTAATGTGTAGTGACAGAAAACAAATGAGTTGTTGCCTGGGGATTGGGAAGATGGAGGACTAGATTACAAATGAATACAAGGAACTGTTCTAAGTGACAGAAATGTTTAGAATCTTTATTAGTGGTGATGGTTTCACTAGTATACACGTATGTCAAAAATGATCTAATTATATTTTAAATATGTGTGATGTAGTATACCTTAGTTAATCCTCAATAGCTTTTTTTTTAATCAGCCATCAGTCTTAGTGCTCTTTTAAAAATAATATGAATCTTTTCATCTAACTTCTTTCAGATTTTCTTTGTTTTTGGAGTTTCATCAGTTTGCTGTGAAGTATTCATGAAACTGAAAAGTTGTTTGTATTGATACTTCTTGAGGTTTATAGATTTCTTCAGTTTTGTGGCTTAATGCCTTTTATAAATTTTCAACAACTCTTAGCCCAGAGTTCTTCAAATAATCCTTTTCCTCTATCTTCTCTCCGTATCCAACTATGTTTCTAAATATGCGTATGTGAGACCCTTTCTCTCTGTTTCGTATTTCTCTATGTGCTTCTCTACATTTCCACTTTTTTCTGTTTCTGATCTTTTCTACCAATTTTTCTTCCAGTCATTTATTCTCTCTTCTTTTATGTCCAGCCCACTGTTAAAACTGTCTATTAAGTCCTGAATTTAAATATATTTTAATTGTAAATTTCTTTTTAAATTATTTTCTAGATTGGCTTCTCTGATGAAATGTTCTGGATTTGAAGTCTAGAAGGATCTTGTATTCTAAGACAGGTGCCTGTCTTAGATGAAGGTGCTATAACAGAATACGATAAATCAGGTGGCTTAAGCCACAGAGATATAGTTTTCATAGATTTATGAGACTGAGAAGTCCAAGACCAAGGTCCTGACAGATTCAGATCTTGGTGAAGACCCTCTTTCTGACTGGCAGATGGCTGCCTTCTCCTTGTATCCTCACATGTTGCAAAGAAGCTCTGGTGTCTCTTCCTCTCCTAATAAAGGCACTAACCTCATCATGAGAGCATCACCCTCACGATGTTATTGAAACTTAATTATCCCCCCAAAGGCTCTACCTCCAAATAGTACCACATTAGGGGTTAGAACCTCAACACATGAATTCTTAGGAGGCACTAACATTCAGTCCATAACATGCCCTTAGTATATAATCCTAAGTTGATTTCCTGCTTAGGCAGAGGGTTGTTTTACTGCCATGTGCTCAGTTCATTCCAAGCGGGAGTAAGTCATGATATGCCTGACTAAGCTTGCTTTTGTATCACTGATTCTACATGAATTCAGTGAAGCTCTCTTGAAAGTGTTGTCATGGTACCCTTTTGTTTTATAAAAAAATTTTAACCATTTTGCATATAAAAATGATTTTCACTATCTCATATGTCATTGTTTGATCCACCTTCATTTTACTGGACTTAAGCAGACTCATAAACATTTCCTGGCTAGCTCAGATGGTAAAGAATCCACCTGTAATGCAGGAGACCCAGGTTCATTTCCTGGGTCAGGAAGATCCCCTGGAGAAGGGAATGATTACCCACTCCAGTTCTTGCCTGGAGAATTCCATGAACAGAGGAGCCTGGTGGACTACAGTCCATGGGGTTGCAAAGGGTCAGACATGGCCAAGCGACTAACAATAAGGCATAAACATTTCAAATTCAGCCTTTTGGTAAAGTACAGTGTAGGGAGAAAATTCAGTTGAAAAATTAGGAGATAGGAACTGTTAGTCTTGACTCCACTACTTAGTAGCTTTGTAGCCCTAAGCAAGTCAAATAAAGTCTATGAGTCTCTGGGTTCATATCTCTCATTTGGGAACAATGGCATTTTTTATTTTTTCCCTTCCTACCATATAAAAGCATTTTAGGATACATGAAACAAAGGATGTAAAATTGCATTGTAAAATTTAAATATACAAAATAAGCATTCCATAAATATTTTTAATTAATACCAAGTAACATATTCTGATGTAACAAGCTATGTGATCTTAGGAAAATTTGGGGATCGAGGATTCAAACACAGATGTCTGACTCTAAAGCCAATGATCCCAGCCATTACAGCATACTATTAATACTTTTTATTGAGACAATCTGTGAGAGAGGATGTGGCACTTTTCCAGATGAATGCTATAGAGATTATGGGCCAATTGACCTGATGTGGGGCTATAATAAATTGAAAACTACCTAAGCAAACTGTTAAAATTACATCCTTTATATTAAATTTACTTCATTCAATGGTATCCCCCTCTTTTCTCCACCTGTTGTTACTGACCTTTCATCTTGCTCTCTGTAGTAATCTAACCTTGTCCATGCAATCTGAAAACAACTCTGGTACTATCTTGCTTTCAACCTAAACTCCCTTTTTCGCTTCAAATAGAATCAGATTCCTTTCCTGAATACAGAAATTGCATGAGAGAAGAGAAAGATAAGGATAGGGGAAGGAGTAGAAAGTGAATCTGGCAGAACTTCACTATTGGCAAATTTTCTCAAGAGTAAAAGTTTCTGCAAGCAAACTCTGGCCTGCTGATCCAGTCATCCTATTTGTAGATCAAGATAGGTAGGAGGAAGTAAATGAGAGTGATAAGGAGAAGGAGTTCTTGCACGTGTAAGAGAAATAGATTTGCCCAGAAGTGACTGGTCACAGAGATTAAAAATCAGGTAAGGATATATCTATTTCTATGATTCAAAGATATATCTACTGCAAGAGTGCTTTTAAAATTATGCATCTGAATATGCCACAGGGGGATTGTGCTCAATCCTGCTTCTCACAGCCTCCAACAAAGCTGACTGACTCTTTCCTGTGTTCACTCAGTGACCTTTGTCCCTGAGGCATGTGAGTTTGTGACATCTATACACTTTGGTGAAACCTGTACACCTTAATTTCTTTTGAAGTTACCACTTTTGCAATTTAATAGGATCATATTTTCTACACTGGCCTGTTTTTTCCAACTCATAAGCTTTAGAATGTTACAATAACCCTTTTATATTACATCACCTACTGTAGATATCTCACTTTTTCAACAAATCTAAGACAAATATTAATATCAACCAATATAGTTTACATACTGGCATTTGAGAATGGATATAAAAATATCTTCCTAAGCCTAATGGGCCCTCCTGACTTTCTTTGTGCTCCAGTTGGTCATCAGTCTGTTCTGCAGCTTCACTAGTGTGTATGTTGGGGTTACAACCTTTGACATGAAGTCATGATGGGTGCATTTTATACTCCACAGACAATGTAATAGCCTCAATCTGTTCAAAATAAATATCTGATACTGCACAGTCCAGCAGATTTTTGGATGAAATGCCCCAAGGCACAAAACTCAAAATACATACACATTAATAATATAAAACTCACATGACTTAACACTGTACATGAGGAGGAGTCTCTTTGTTTGCAATGACTGAGTGGAGTGTTCAGCATTCCAACAACAGCTCAACAGGTGTCTATTGTGATGATAGTCTCATCTTCTAGGGAAGGCCTAAGCAAGCTACTAGCTTGTCACACTAAGAAGCAGCTACCACTTCCCTTGTGGCTCAGTCAGTAAAGAATCCACCTGCAATGCAGGAGACAGCCTGCAATGCAGGAGATGTGGGTTTGATCCCTGAGTCAGGAAGATCCCCTGGAAAAGAAAATGGTAACCCACTCCAGTATTCTGGCCTGGGAAATTCCATTCATAGAGGATACTGGTGGGCTATAGTCCTTGCAGCAGCAAGAGTTGGATATGACTTAGCAACTAACCCACCACCACCACGACTGCTCTAGGAAATAAAAGGGAAAAATGAACTACACATGAGTGTGGAGTCAGAAGCAGAGATGGAAGGACCAAGGTTTTTGTGGGATTCTTATAAGATCTCTCAGTCTTCTTGGACATAATGCACTGGGGAATGGAAAGGGAGGGGTACATGAAGGCGGCATTCAGGAAAATCCATTTTGCCAAACACATAAAATCATTTTGTGTGTGCACTCTAAAGGGAATGGAAGCCATATGTTTCTGATTCATTTACATGTAATCCATCAAAATATTATTTTGTAAGAGATATTTAATGTCCAAGAAACCTGCCAAGCCTTCTTATAAACATTTTTTTTCCAAAGGACCAGCTGCATTGAGGCAACTGTGTAAGAAGTTATCCTTGAAAAATGGAACTGGCTTCAAAGTCACAAGCACATTTTAAACTTCTCAAGGGCAGCCTGACATAATAGAAATAGTGCAGGTTTTATATGTGAACAGATTTGGACTTGAAATCCAGTTTACTTTTTTACTAACCATTACAAAAATATATTTCTATGTATTTATTTGTTTCTTTAGAGTCTGATTTCTGCTAGACAGAAAACTCAATATTTAATTATGGATACAGTACTCTATGAGCAAAATAAACAATATCTCTCTGGTCATTAATATAGTTAGTCAATTTTTCTGAGCCTATATTCCCTGATTTTTAGAAATGGCACTAGTAATGCTCACCATAAAGAGTGTTCAAGAAAATCATTCAGCATGAAACACAATGCCTGGCAAGCAAGACACTCAAGAAAAGGAGTTGTCTTTCATTTTCAACATTTTCAACCTCTTACCATTTAAGCCACTTCTATTCTTCAATCTGTCTGCACTCACACTCTTACATGAGGTCCCTGCTCCTCTAGTATCCACAAAGATCACAATCATTGGAATTCCTCATATACAGTGGCCCAAATAGTAAAGAATCCACCTGCAATGCAGGAGACCTGGGCTCAGTCCCTGGGTTGGGAAGATCCCCTGGAGAAGGGAACAGCTAACTACTGTAGCATTCTGGCCTGGAGAATTCCATGGATAGAGGAGACTAGTAGGCTACAGTCCATGTGGCTGCCAAGAGTTGAACACAACTGAGTGACTTTCACTTCACAAATAGTTGACTCATTACCCACTAGGTAAAAGCGGCTCCTTTCTCAGGAGAGTAAAACAAAATGCTTTATACTAGAACTAAATGGCAATTTGTATTGAGGATGATGGGAAAAAGCATGAACTTTCAAATAAGAACAAACCAAACTTGAATTTTAGATTTTCTATTCACAATCTTTTCATCCAGGTTAAGTTTCTGAGCTTCAGTTTCTAAATCTGTAAAATGGGATTAACTGTACAAAGCTGCTTAGTCACTCAGTCATGTCCAACTATTTCCAACCCATGGACTGTAGCCCACCGTGCTCCTCTGTCCATAAAATTTTTCAGGCAATAATACTGGAGTAGGTAGCCATTTCCTTCTCCGGGGATCTTCCCAACCCAGGGATCAAACCTGTATCTCCCACATTGGCAGGTGAATTATTTATCACTGCACCACGCGGGATTAAAATGACTTAATAAGGGACTTCCCTGGTGGTCCAGGGGTTAGGAATCCACTTTCCAATGCAGAGGATGCAAGTTCAATCCCTGGTCAGAGAACTAAGATCCCACATTCCATGGAGTAACTGAGACCACATGCCGCAACTACTGAACCTGTGTACTCTGGAGTCCACACACCACAAGTAAAACCTGATGGAGCCAAATAAATAAATATTTTTTTAATGACCTAATAAACAGTGTTGCTGTGACAAATGAGATGACATAGTATAAGGAAAGTGCCTAACCCAATAATGGCAGATCTTATGGGCTTCCCAGGTGGTGCTAGTGGCAAAGAACCCACCTGTCAATGCAGAGACTTAAGAGACATGGGTTTGATCCCTAGGTCAGGAAAGTTTCCTAGAGGAGGGCATAATAACCCACTCCAGTATTCTTTTTTTTCCACTCCAGTGTTCTTGCCTGGAGAATCCCACGGACAGAGGAGCCTGGCAGGCTATATATAGTCCATAGGCTCACACAGAGTAAGACATGACAGAAGCAACTTAGCACACACACATGATTTCCATAAAAAGTAAATCAAAATGTTTTGTTTCAAGGGTTTAATGTTCAAAATCACAATGCTGAAATCCCCTTGGTGGATCATAACGAATTTAACACTGATATTCATCAATTTCACTCACTAAACATATACTTACATTGATTGTCTTGAAGATGCCCAAGGTTAAACCTCTACTATGAGAACGCAAATACATGATATATGGTTTGCTGGTCTCCCACTGCAGACATGACTAATCAATCACAGAAAACTTTTCCACTAAGCATAAGCAGACTCAAAATTCTTTTCTCAGCACTTCATGCAGCCACTACAAATCACCTGGAGCTGGCAAGCATTTGCATCTCTGATATAATTCATCAGTTTGCATGATCCACTCTCCTGAAACTTCAAGTATAATGGACATTTATTTAGCACTTACTACGTACTTGGTCAAGGGGTTATAGATCTAAGTAAGCTATGACGGTGTTCATCAGGTGCATGACAAGGCAGAATAAATAACTGCTAAATAGGAATATTAATTACTACAGAGAAGAAGAACATTAAATAATTGAAGAAAAGGAGTATGATTTGTTTTCTTATTTAGTTACTCTATCCTGAATGCCTAGAGTAGAACTAGCAAACCATAAAGTCAAAAATTGTTAAGCAAAGATATGAGAATGAATTTGCATAATACCTATTGTGTTCATCTGGTATTTGTTTGCTTAGAGAACAAAGCACATTGAGTAGGAAAGTAGCGTTTGAGCTGGATTTTGAAGGACAAGAAACTTGCTGCCAGAGAGAAGAAGGAAGACATTTCAAGTAGAAGAAATGACCTGAACAAATACAGATGCATATTAAAATTCACAACCTAAGGATGTTTTATAATTTTACAGATTTGGAGTGTATATGACTAACCCCAGCAACCTCCTAAGTTTGGGCTGACAGAAAAGAACAATGCCTGTGGCCAAGTGGCATAGAGAGCTGGGTCTAGAAAAGCTGGTGATAGATGCCAAAGAAAGAAGCTGCTCTTTGTTGGTTTTGGGGCTTGACTCATGCTATTTTTCCCAGCAGTCACTGCTTGATCATTAGCACCCGAACATCTTGTTTGTTTCCACCAGACGGAAGTAATATACAATTATGCAAATTATCTTAACTCCAAGTAAGGAATCACAGGCCAGTCAATAATGTTGATGCATTATGAAAGGGCAGATCCTCCTGGAAGAAATAACACGAAGGGCCGATCATAAGCAAACATTTTGAAGCCTGCAGAGGACTGGTCCCTGCAGCGCAATCTATTATCATATTTCCACATAATTAGTTTGTTTTCCACTTGAAATCAGAAAACGATTCGACATTGCCTTCCCTGCCTCAGGATGGAAGAGCATTCACTGGAATTCTCCTGCAAAGTTTCATATGGTGAATAATTAGTGAGAATTAATCTGTGGAAATTAAAGTTTGGAATATTGTAGAACTCATGAATAGTGCATGGGACAATTGGGTGGAGGAAGAGAAGAGCAGCCCTTCCATGGTACACAATCACAGATGACTGCTGGCAATCCATTTTTTAATCAGTGCAGCACGAGCCAAAGAGATGAATATGGCTACAGGCTGTGGAGAAATACTGTCAAATTTTAACAGGCAGGATAAAGAAACATTTCCAAAGAAGCCTATCTCTATGTTCATTTCCAGCAGATTTTATTTGGAAGGGATGCGCTGGAATGAGAGGACTTTTCTGCAATAGATGCCGATGACATTACTTTAATCTTTGCAGTTACCCTATGTCTTCGAATTTTTTATCATCCCCATTTTACTGACAGAGAAACTGGGCCTTAAAGAGGCACAGTGATTGACTAGAGTCACCAGCTTCTAAGCCAAGGCACTGAGATCAAAAGCAAAGTCTTTCTGATATAAAACTCCATAACTTAGGGGTAAACAATGCTTGGGTGCTCAGTCGCTCATTTGTGTCTGACTCTGCAACCCTATGGATGACCTGATAGATCAAACTGATATATCAACAAATTCAAATTTTTCAACTTTATAAGTATCAGTTTCCTCAACTGAAGTGTATATGATGAAGGTATATAGTTCATAAAGTTGTCTGAGGGTGACATGAAATAGCACATACAAGTCCTTCATACAGAATCTGGCACATAGAAGGACACAAGAAATTTATTTATATTAAAATGTTAATATGAGTTAGTTCTCAAAGATTACTCCGACACTAAAATATATAGGTGTCTCATCATGGCTTGAAAATAATCCCCTCAAATGATTTCAGGATCAAGTTATAACTCCCTTTCTCCTACAGCCCTATGATGACAGTTTTCCCAAGCATCTGCTTACCTGAAAATAAATTTAAATGGAAAATTTGCAAGTGATCAGGGTTAATGTCTCCAATTATTAAGTGACTGGAAAAATGGGACAGCAGGAACACACAGCAGGGGAGCATTTTTTAGAAGTAGAAAGCAAAGATATTTTATTGTAGGTTATAGAGTGGTTTTATTTTCCATGGCTGTAGCACACTTTAGCAATAGTTGCTTATGATTACTAGAACAATATGGTCACTGGAGCTGAAAATACAGTAAAAGAAACAGCATGTTTTCAAAAGAATGAATAGTTTATTTTCTTTCTTCAATTATAAACTTAAAACTTATTATAGAAAAGAAAACCATATAAAAGTAGAAAGGAAAAAATCACCATAACCTTAAACATACCTCCCTTGCCACTGTTAATGTTTTTGACATTTTGGGTGTTTTCTTCCAGTTTTCCTCCGGGCATATTTTTTTTTCATAATTGGGGTCATAATTTCTCTGCATTTCAATATTCATTTAATTTAAAATGGTAAGATAGGGATTTTTACTAAGGTTCCAAAAGCATGAGCATTTTATAAAATAAGACATAATCAATATACAGAGTATTAATTGCTCTCAAAGCAAATTATTCTTTCCAGAATCAAAGATCACCGTTTGTTTCTTTATCTGAGAGAATGGTTTCTAATCCAAATGCACATTTGCCTCTCAGGCATCTGTTGGGTTTGGAAGAGGTTTCCAGATTGAGTTGAGAAATGGTCATTACAGTTAAGCTGCAACTTCAATCTTGAAAATGAATGAATGGATCCAGTCCAGTCCTTTGGCTGGGACCCAGTCTTTAAAATCCAGCAGAACAATGAGTATGTGGCTTCACAGCCAGCTGGTATCAGACTTGGGCAGGGAGAGTGTCAAAATATTAGTGACTTTTTTACATTTGTCAAAGCTGAGGCCAATACAAGAAACGCAGACAGCTTGCAAATGTGGGTTGTACACCAAAGGGTCTGTGTGTGTGTTTTTTTTCAATCCTGCCCACCGGATGTCAACATTTCCTTGCTTTCTGACTACATCTCCAGCAAAGACAGAGTGAAATATCTTTTACTTTGAATATGAAAACCACTATAGATTTATCATCAATGCATCAACCAGTAATTTATTATACCAGGGCAATGTACTCAGCTAGAATAAAGGGACCATCAGCATTTCCATGGCAATCCTTTCTTTTCTTTCCTCAATTTATAACGCATCTGCTTACTCAGTTGTTTCTGAACCTGGCAGGCAAGGTCTCAGTGGGAGAATAAATATATTTATACAAAATGTTTAAGAAAGGCTGCCCACATTGAGCTAGAAAAATAAGCATATGCTAGTGCTGTCTGGCACTCTCTTTGCAATTCCTGCATCTCTCCAAAAGGGAAAAAAATCTACAACTGAACATTTTTATTTTATTTTTAAAAGAAACATTGCTGGCAGCCAATGTGCAATATGGGCTTGACGGGTTGGAGTTCACTCTTTCTCTGTCTCCCTCTCTTCCTTTCTCTAGCTCTCTCTCTCCCCCTTTAACTTTTTCTCTGCCTTTTTCAAAGATAATTATATAGAAGAGAAAGCTCATTGATTCCATCACAAAAGAAAAGCAATTATTCACATGCCTATACAGCTGAGACTTCCCTGGTAACTCAGATGGTAAAGCATCTGCCTACAATGCGGGAGACCCAGGTTCAATCCCTGGGTAGGGAAGATCCCCTGGAGAAGGAATGGCAACCCACTCCGATACTCTTGCCTGGAAAATCCCATGGACACAGTCCACAGGGTAGCAAAGAGTTGGACACAAATGAACGACTTCACTTTCACTTTTCACTTTCATACAGCTGAGGTATCTTTTTCTCCATCTCTTTTCCATATTCCTGGTATAAAATTGGGCTATTTCATGTGCATGAGCATTTCATGTTCCATGAGATCTGATGACAAAGAGTGAAGTCAGCCAACTCACACCTGTATTATCTCTTTCCATCACCTGTGAACTGTATGAACTTAGGCAAACTTTGCTGAGCCTCAGTTTCCTCGATCCTTATATGAGGACACTAAATACACAGCTTGGGATTTTATTGTGAGTAGTGAGTTGCCCTGTATCAGGCACCTAAAATTCATTCTAGAAATGCCTGCTGCCTTCCCCTTTGCTGCATGAGGTGAGATTTACCCTTATTAAAGCAGAAGAAGAAAAAGAAAAGAAGGGGGAGGGGCAGAGGGGGCAAAGGAAAAGATGAAAAGAAGGAAGCAGAGTCCATGGAACCACTATGTAACAAAATGAAACAAAGAAACAAAACAACATTTATACAATATTTATAGCTGTTAGGCACTTGTCAGTAAACTTCATAGAAATCTAGCAAATTAGTTGTTACTATAATTACTCCCATTTTACTGATAAGAAAACTGAAGGTCTAAAAGACTAGGCAACTTGCCTAAAGACAGTATATTTCGAATGACTAACTATACACAAGAAAAGCAATGATAAAGATGATGTCTGGCAGTGTTGAAATTTATTTAAGCCTTGTGCTCTGGGAAAACAACAATTAAGAAATTCTCTTCATCTCCTTTTATGTCCCCCCAAATGACTTACTGCAAAGAACCACTATTCTCTGTGTGACTTATAGATGACTCATGTATGACACCTTGTTTGCCTATGACAAGACCAGACCCAGACTTCCAAATTCCCATCTTTGTCTCATTTGTGATTAGCTGAACTGTCTCTTTCTGCTGACCAGTTTGGCCAACATGCCCAAAACTTCACTTGACCAAGTTTTTCTCAGGGTTTTCTACTTCTCCCAGATCTCTGAACTTTGGCCCACTAGTGAGCATGGAACTTGAAAAAATTCTTCTTGAAAAATTTCTGAGAATCAGCTGATTTTAATGGTTTTTACCTCTTCCTCTAAAAGAAAATCCCTTTTCTGATTAAGATGCTTTCAGATCTTATAGTTAAAGAATTCTCTCTATTGCAATAGTCTGACTTTTCTTACTATAATATTGTTTTTGAATAAAGTCTCTCCTTACTTTAGTTCATATTTGCTTTTTATTCGATATATTATTAATAGCAATAGTATTAAGGATTGCTAACATTGTATAGTACCTAACATTAATTTTCATCAAAATCATAACTTCTATTTGTATAGAGCTACATGGCTATCATAGTTTTTTTAAAAATACTTATTTTCTCATTAATTACATCATTAACATCAATAGGACAATTCTTGCCTCATTAAAAAAATAAAGCTCATGAGCATGAGAAATAAGGTAACATCCAAGATGTTAATCAATATGGTGACTCTCATGAACTTTTTTTTAATGGACCATCTCTTCATGTCAATGTTCCTGAAAACAGTTTTAAAACATAATGGATTAAGGAACTAAGTCTTCAAGGAACCTCTGTTGAAATGGAGGGACAATTAAAAAAAAGTTTTCTATGTTTTGGAATAAATCAATTAATCACAAGAATTTTTAGGTTCCTAGCAAGCCTGTAATGGAATAAAATATCAGAAAAAAATCATTTTGGACAGGCAGTCAGTGATGACCTTGCAATCAGGTGATGCCTTAGTGGGCAGCCTAGGTGAAAGGCCAAGTTTTATGGAGGCCTTTTGCCTATGGTGGTTGGTGGTCTAGTCACTAACTCATGTACAACTCTTGTGACCCCATGCACTGTAGCCCACCAAGCTCCTCAGTGCATGAGATTTTCCAGTCAAGAATACTGGAATGGGTTGCCATTTCCTTCTCCAGGAGATCTTCCGAACCCAGGGATCAAACCTGGGTCTCCAGCATGGCAGTTGGTCTCCTGTATTTCAGATAGATTCTTTACCAGCAAGCCACACAAATGGGAAGCCCATTTTGTGTATAACAAGAAGAAAGCCCAAGGAGAGTCAGGGCACTTGAGTGACAGAATCTGTCCCAAAAAAGGAGATGGGAGCTCAGCAAATACTGACTTCACCCACTGAAAGAGGTGACGATTATTATGTGCAAAACTTTTTTTCTTAAAACATTGTTATTTTTATAATTCAGTGTTTTGGGGGGAAAGGGCTGGATTTAAAGTTCAACATGTACTATTACTGAAGTAAGTTTGGGTCCCCTCCCCTGCTCACAGTGAAGTCAATCTACTAACACTCAGCTCAGTTCAGTCGCTCAGTCGTGTCTGACTCTTTGCAACCCCATGAACTGCAGCATGCCAGGCCTCCCTGTCCATCACCAACTCCTGGAGTTTACTCAAACTCATGCCCATCAAGTCGGTCATGCCATCCAGCCACCTCATCTTCTGTGGTCCCCTTCTCCTCCTGCCCCCAATCCCTCCCAGCATCCGGGTCTTTTCCAATGAGTCAACTCTTCTCATGAGGTGGCCAAAGTACTGGAGTTTCAGCTTCAGCATCAGTCCTTCCAATGAACACCCAGGACTGATCTCCTTTAGGATGGACTGGTTGGATCTCCTTGCAGTTCAAGGGGCTCTCAAGAGTCTTCTCCAACACCACAGTTCAAAAGCATCAATTTTTCAGCGCTCAGCTTTCTTCACAGTCCAACTCTCACATCCATACATGACCACTGGAAAAACCATAGCCTTGACCAGATGGACCTTTGGGGACCACAGGACTGGAAAAGGTCAGTTTTCATTCCAATCCCTAAGAAAGGCAATGCCAAAGAATGCTCAAACTACTAACACTAGATTGTGGTAAATGAAAGTGTGGCAGTTGTTGTGGGGTCTTGTATAAGGAGTTCATGACAGCTACTACTCAAAAAGTCTGAGCTCCCTGATGGGTTTCAGCAAAACATTTTTAAAGGCCAGGTAAACGAGTGGCATCCAAGAGTATGCAATCAATTAACGCACAATTCTCTGGTTTGTTGATGGTGAGATAGCAGAGTGGTGTCACAGGGGCTGACATGATCAATCCTTGGGCACCAGAGATCTGTAGGCAACATGCTCATGGTCATCAAATCATTAATTTCTAGGTTAGGGGAGGAAACAAGATGATAGAGTAGAACTTGAGCTCACCTGCTCTCACAAAGACATCAAAATCACAACTAACAACTGAATAACCATTGACAAAAAAGATTGAAACCTATCAAATAGTCTACATTCAAAGACAAAGAAGAAGCCACAAGGAGATGCTGGGAGGAGTGTTTCTATGGTATAATCAAACCCCATACCTGCCGGGTGGGTGACCCACACACTAGAAAATTATGACATCACAGAAGTTCTCCCACATGAGTGAGTGTTCTGAATCCCACTCCTGGGCATATATCCAGAGAAAAATATGATCTGAAAGGATACTTGCACCCCAATATTCATTGAAGTACTATTTACCACAGCCAACACATGGAAGCAACCTAAATGTCAATCGACAAAGAGATAGATAAGGAAGATGTAATATATACATACAATGGAATATTTCTCAGCCATTTAAAAGAATGAAATAATGCCATTTGCAGCACATGGTTGGACCTAGAGATTAGCATACTAAGTCAGACAGAGAAAGAGAAATTCATATGTTAATAATATCCCTTATATGCAGAATTTTAAAAGACATGATACAAATGAATTTGTTTACAAAACAGATTCACAGACTTAGAGAACTCATGGTTACGGGGCCGGGGTAGGGAAAGGGGAGGAGGAGATAGTTAGAGAGTTTGGGATTGACGTGTACACACTGCTATATTTAAAATGGATAACCAGCAAGGACCGACCGTAGAGCGCAGGGAATTCTGCTCAGTGTTATATGGCAGCCTGGGTGGGAGGGGAGTTTGGCGGGGGTGGCGGGTGGCGGGAACTGATACATGTGTATGTGTGACTGAGTCACTTTGCTGGGCACCTGAAATTATCACAACATTGTTAATCAGATATCCTTGCATGCTCAGTTGCTTAGTTGGGTCTGACTTTACAGCCTCGTGGATTGTACCCTGTCAGGTTGCTCTGTCCATAGGATTATCCAGACAAGAAGAGTGGAGTGGGTTGCCATTTCCTCCTCCAGGGGATCTTTCTGACCCAGGTATTGAACCTGCATCTCAGGACATATCCTGCATTGGCAGGCAGATTCTTTACCCCTGAGCCACTTGGGAAGCCCAGGCAGCCCAATACAAAATAAAAAGTTAAAAGAATAAATAAATAAAAATGGAATCACCATGCAATTCAGCAACCATAATATATAACCTACGTGGGAAAAGAATCTGAAAGAAAATGGATGTACATATATATAATTGAACCATTTTGCTGTATACCTGAAACTCACACAATATTGTAAATCAGCTATGCTCCAATATAAAATAAAAGTTAAATTTTTAAAAGTACTTAATTTCTTCCATTTGAGGGGGGTTTAGCGTCTGTAGAACAATTCAGGAAATGTGCATCGGATACAATTATCTAAGTACTTAGAAGAGAAGCTAAAGCAGACGATATGGGTGAGGGGTCTGTCTTGAGAAGGTCCCATAGGTTTCCACTCTATTAAAATGTGATTTTGGATATCAGCACCCCTATGACTGGTTGTGTGAAACTAAACAGACAACTTTACCTCCCTGAGCCTCAGTGTCCCCATTTCGAATAAGACAATAATGTTTACTTCAGTATATGGCTGTCATTCATTGAGATGCTGCCTGTGAAAGAGTAAGGTCAGAAACTACCCTAGAGCGGGGCATTAAGAGCACATGATGTACAAGCTGGACTTAGAAAAGGCAGAGGAACCAGAGATCAAATTGCCAACATTCGTTGGATCATTGAAAAAGCAACAGAATTCCAGAAACACATCTACTTCTTCTTCATTGACTATGCTGAAGCCTTTGACTGTGAGGCAGTTTTTTTTCCCCACAAAAAACTGTAGAAAATTCTTCAAGAGATGGGAATACCAGATCACCTTGATTGTCTCCTGAAAAACCTGTGGGCAGATAAAGAAGCAAAAGTTAGAACCAGACATGGAACAACAGACTGGTTCCAAATTGGGAAAGAAGTACATCAAGGCTGTATACTGTCACCCTGCTTATTTAACTTATATGCAGGGTACATTATGAGAAATGCCGTACTGGAGGAAGCACAAGCTGGAATCAAGATTGCAGGGAGAAATAGCAATAATCTCAGGTATGGAGATGACACCACTCTTATAGCAGAAAGCAAAGGGGAACTAAAGAGCCTCTTGATGAAAGTGAAAGAGGAGAGTGAAAAAGCTTGCTTAGAACTCAACATTCAAAACATTAAGATCACAGCATCTGGTCCCATCACTTCATGCCAAATACATGCGGAAACAATGGAAACATTGAATACTTTATTTTCTTGGGCTCCAAAATCACTGCAGATGGTAACTGCAGCCATAAAATTAAAAGATGTTTGCTCCTTGGAAAAAAATATATGATAAACCTAGAAAGCATATTAAAAAGCAGAGACATTATTTTGCTGACAAAGGTCCATCTAGTCAAAGCTATGGTTTTTAAAGCAGTTGTGCATGGATGTGATAGTTGGACCATAAAGAAGGCTGAGCACCAAAGAACTGATGCTTTTGAACTGTGGTGTTGAAGACTCTTGAGAGTCCCTTGGACTACAAGGAGATTCAACAAGTCAATCCTAAAGGAAATCAACTCTGAATATGTATTGGAAGGACTGATGTTGAAGCTGAAACTCCAATCCTCTGGCCACTGATGCAAAGAGCCAACTCATTAGAAAAGACCCTGATGCTGGGGAAGATTGAAGGCCTAAGGAGAGGGGATGACAGTGGATGAGATGGTTGGATGACATCACCAACTCAATGGGCATGAGTCTGAGCAATTTCTGAGAGATGTTGAAGGACAGGGAAGCTTGGCGTGCTACAGTCCATGGGGGTGCAATGAGTCAGACACAACTGAGCAACTGAACAACAGCAACAAGAACACATGTGGGCTTCCCTGGTGGCTCAGACTGTCATAGATCTGCTTGCAAAGCAGGAGACCCAGGTTTGATCCCTGGGCTGGGAAAATCCCCTGGAGAAGGGAATGGCTACCCACTCCAGTATTCTTGCCTGGAGAATTTCATGAACAGAAGAGCCTGGCAGGCTATAGTCCATGGGGTCACAAAGAGTCAGACACACTGATGGACTAACACATTTCACTTTCAAGAACACATGTATTGGATCTAAACTACAATTCTGGGAGGTAGATATTTTGTAACTTCCATTTTATATCTAGATAAGGAAACAGTTTCAATTGAATTAAATTCCTTCTTCCATATCGCTCAGATAGGAAGCAGTTTAGCAGAGGCTCAAACTCTGGACTACTGATTTTGAATATTGGCTCCTTTCCACATGCTCTGTGTTTCTTTTCAAAAGCTTTCCTGGGGCTGCCCCTGAAAAAGGAGCTATAGAATAATTAGAGGGTCCCTGAGGATTTATTCATGATCTCCCCAGAGAAAGGATCAAATCTGGTCATTCAGCAGATTATGAGCCTACAAGGCAAAACTCAAACTACTTAGCATCTGTTAACTAAAAATTGTCACCTGCCATTAGAAGGATTAGGTCATTAGCCATCCTAGTTGCTGACCTTCAACATACCTGGAAAGGAGTTCAGGGTGAAGATCAGGAATGAGGCACTCTGTTTTGGGGGAAACTGGCAGAACAGGCATTCAGACAGCCAGATATTTTCAGAAGATGATTTTATGAGCCCAAATTCCTGTATCTCCTCATATCTAGGAAAGCAGTGAAATCATTAATGGAGATACCTGCTCCTTGAGACTAGCAGGAACTTTCTGCAAAAATGTGTGCGTGGCTGTAACTATCCCCCTTCACTATAATCATATGTCTTGACCTTTCCTTCTACCTCTTTGGGGGTTTCCCTGGTGGCTCAGACTGTAAAGGATCCACTTGCACTCGAAGACCTGTGTTCAATCCCTGAATCGGGAAGATCCCTTGGAGAAGAGAATGGCTACCTATACCAGTACTCCTGCCTGGAGAATTCCATGGGCAGAGAAGCCTGGTAGGCTACAATCAATGGGGTCTCAAAGAGTCAGACACAACTGAGGACTAATCCTTTCACATTCTACCTCTTTGGAGGAATTTCCCAGAGCTATCTAAAATGCCATCTCCAAGGACATAGTCCTCCTTTTGCTCCAAGTAAGACAAATAAAAACTCTCACATTGTCCATTTTTTCAGCTAACAAATCTTATCAAAGACACTTCATGGTCTTGCTTTTACCTACTTTTCCAGATACCTTCCTTGATGCTTCATCACCTTGTATTTTGAGCTCATTATACTAAACTTGCATTTCCCAAAATATACCTGCTGTTTTGGACCCCTGGATTTTTTCAGGCTGCAAAAACTTTCCTTTTTTTTCTCCACCATTTTTCTCCAAGTTAATTATTATTCTCCATAATTCAGTTTAGGTTTTATCTCCTGTAAGATATCTCTGGCCTTCTTAGGCCAAATTGAAGGCACCCCCTCTCTGTACCTAGTAAACTGACCAAACTTTATCATTGCACCAGTCATGCTAAAGTATAGATTTTGGTTTATAGTTCTTAGCTACATAACTTTTTAATGGAAATTTTGCTGCAAGAAACAAGCCTATTCAAATTCTCTTAAGGCCATGTTGAAATTTAAAAAAAAAAAAAGAACAAATAGTGCTCAGGTCAGGATTGAGACCCTCCCAAGGATCAAAGCAAAATACCATTTACACAATTCAAAGGCCAACTCCCTTAGAGTTTGTTCCTTTGATTCAAATCTTTATGAAACTCACTCACAATATCTACCCATAGACCAACAGAAGTGCCCAGAAGAGGGAATAAGCTATTATCAACGTGTAACACCTGACCCTTCCCATCATCAGGGATGTGGGATGTTTCCAAGAAGTAGTGTGCAGGCTGGACAGGGATGTGACCATGTAAACTAGAGATGAAGAGCTTCTCAGGAATAGGGACAGTATCTTAACCACCTTTATATTCCCCTTGGGTAGTTCAGTGGAAGATCAATGCAAACACTCCATAAAGATAAATAATGAGAGAGATGACTTTTACCATTCAGGAATCCTTCAGTCTTCCTTAACCCTCCTACCCCTGCATCTCCAAATAGATAAGACCTTGAGTTACAAGAGATTAATTTCATTTGACCATCAAGCAGGCATGCTCACTCGGCAATTTTTAAATGCAAATCCAATTGTGGATTGCTCACAAGGTAATTGTGCCTTATTTTCTTCTTTTTTTGTAAGAATTGACTAGAATGCAATTCCAAAGGATAATGACCACAGCCAGTTATATTAAAATGTCAGATATAAAGTAGAAGTAATTATCTGTCCTTCAAGAAAGTCTTGATGTATGGAGCCAAAAGCCCATTATATACTCCATTCATCAACATTTATTCAATACTTACTATGTACACAAATATTGTAAAAATGCATAGGACACTTTCAAAGAAAAGTTAAGACCAGCTTCTGTTCAGAGTAAATATAGGGCAAGGTAACTAGAATAGATTGTTTGTGACCATGGAATAGATTATAGTTAATGAACTCACACTGCTGTCATTGTATACTAAGTATTTGAAAGAATAGGAGGAATTAGCTTTAAAAAAAAATTAAATAAAAAAAACAGTACTTTAATAAGTACACAACCACTGTGCGTTACATTCTAGGCATTTGGTTTATTCCTGAGGATTTTGTATTCTTTGGCAGGACAATGGATAATCAGCAAACATGATAATTTCATATAGATGAGTTATGTGAAAAATAGAATAATATGATTCACTAAAAGTGATCCAGTGCTTTAACTTGGTTTCTTTAGATAAGGTAGTCAGGAATGGCTTCTCTGAGCTGTATCTTCCCTGATAAGAAGAAGCTAGACATTAAAAAGTGTCCAAGCTCAAGAAATAGCAAATACAAAGTACCTGAGAAATGAATGCGGTTAGTGTTCAAGGAAAAGAAAGAAGACTCATGAGGCTGTCATGAGAACAGGGAAGAAAAGTGATAAAGATGGATTCTGGCAACAGCCAGAACATGGACAATTTTTAGGACACAGGAAGAAGTTTGCACTGTTTTGTTTTTGTTTTTTTGTTGTTGTTGTTCTTTTTTTTTTTTTTTTTTTTTTTTGATGTAGCAGAACATCATTGGAGGGTGTTAAGCAGGAAAGCGGTTTGACATATTTTTAGATATGTTGCTATAATTGCCATGGAGAGAAAAAAAAATATGAACGAGAGGAGTTAAAAATTCCATCTGAAAAGAAAAATGATTTATTTTGAACTTACCAATGAGAGATTGGTGGAAAAAAAATCATGGAATTATTTTAGAATTTAGGCTTAAGAAAATGAATGGGTGGTGCCATTAACTGTGATGAAGAGGACTTCAGTGGAAAAATCAACATTTCATATTGGGGCAGACGAAGTTTGAGATATCACCTAGAAATACCAAGTAAAGAGTGATTTAAAAAAAGTGACTGTAGCTCAGAGAAAGGTTAAGGTAAAGTATTTGACATATAGATGATATGCAAACTCATGGAATTATAATTATCTTCAAGCGCCTACAGAAAGGTGGGTGCATGCTCAGTCTCTCAAGTCATGTCTGACTTTTTGTGACCCCATGGACTGTAGCTCACCACGATCCTCTGTAGATGGAATTTCCCAGGCAAGAATACTGGGATGTGTTGCCACTTTCTCCTCCAGGGGATCTTCCCTATCCAGGGACTGAACGAGCATCTCTGGCAGCTCCTGCATTGGCAGGAGGATGCTTTACCTCTAAGGCACCTGGGAAGCTCCACAGAAAGATGAAGTAGCTTTATTTGCAGTTGCTGCCCAGCAATGATATCAGATACTAGTTGCTTGATAAAACATTTTGAAAATACAAATGTCTTTTTTCTGTTCCAAGCATTTTTGACTTAGTAGGTCTGGGATTTCTATCCATGGTGCAACCAACTATGTGTATGTTTTTTGTTAATCTCCTCAGGTGAACCTAAGATTGAGTCTTACTGCTTTAAGGGCAGAGTCATGATAAGTGAATAAAGTTAACATCCTCTGGTGCTTCAGTGAGGATTAGAGAAGCCATTTTAGAACTGCTGTGTTAACAGTAGAGGGCTTGAACTAAAATACAGTTTGGATAACATTTCTTTGTCTCAGTTCTCCAACTCAAAATTGCCAAATTATTTTGGCTGTTACTTTGCAGTTTCTTGTGTAGTGCATGTGGCCAGTCTATGATAGCCTATCATTCCCTCTGTATACATTCTATATAGGTAAAATGAAGGAATTATGCAAAAGTTTTAATGCAGGAGCTGACAAACTTTCTCTAAAGGATCAGAGAGTAACATTTTAGGCTTTGGAACTACACAGTCTCTGAAGACACTATAATTCTGCCCTCGTAGTGAGGCAACAGCCATAACAACATGTAAATTAAAGATTGTAGATGTGTTCCAATAAAACTTTATTTAAAAATCAGAAAGTGAACAAGTTTTGGCTGTGGGCCATGGTTTGACAACCGCTGATCTTCTGTATGGTGTGAGACGTGATAGAGGTCTCCAGTGGTACAGTGTGTACACAGATGATGGTGAAAGCTGGGATTTATCTGGACCACCTTTTCATTGCTCTTCAGTGCTATATTCTGTAAAATTTTGGCAGCAGGAAATAAGAACATAAGATTACATAGCCAACTTCAAACTGAAGATTATGGCTGCATTTCTTCTCCGGATCATGCTCTCACTGCATGATGCAGGCTATGGATTGCTATCATGTTAGGAAAAGGTTTGAATCTGGGAGGTGTTGCACTACTTTGATGTATTACTCTTAGTTATGTGACTTGGACAAGTTATTTAGTTTCATAAGTTCATGTTCTTCTTCAGCAAATTACGGGTAAAAATAGGGCATATATTATTGGCTTATTGTGATGAATAAATTATAAAATAAAAGATAGGCACTGCAGTCTCTAGCAGAGCAAATATTCTCAAGTCATAATTAGATGTGGAATACAATTGTACATTCACACATATAAGGTCATAAGTAGAGATATTGGTTTATGAATAAACATAGAAGTACAGGAACCAAGATAGACACGGATGGATGAATACGGAAAGAAAAATCTCCTGGCCACTGGAAGTGTTCAAGTGGAGACTGAATATTAATTACTTGTAAAATTTAAACCAGGAAATCCTCTGAACTCTGATTTTATATTTGCAAACTAAGGATAGAATCAGGATACCTAGATACTGCTTACCACTTTCAATTAAGGTTTCCTGTCAGGGCATGGTTGAATATTTTGTATCTTAAGGAAACAGCATGCTATGTTAGGAGAATCTTGGACTTTGGCATCACAGTGGCTTAAGTTTGAAATTCCAGTTCTGCTATTTTACTGTTTGACATTAGGCTAAGTGTTTCATGTCTTTTATCTATTCAAAGGGGATCATAATCTTTAAAAGGATTAAATTATTGTGTATATAATTAGTTTAATCCTTTTAAAGATTATGATCCTCTTTGAATAAATAGGTCCCTGATAGCTCAGTTGGTAAAGAATCTGCCTGCAATGCAGGAGACCCTGGTTCTATTCTTGGGTTGGGTAAATCTGCTGGAGAAGAGATAGGCTACCCATTCCAGTATTCTTGGGCTTCCTTTGTGGCTCAGCTAGTAAAGAATCCACCTGCAATGTGGGAGACCTGGGTTCGACCCCTGGGTTGGGAAGATCTTCTGGAAAAGGGAATGACTACCCACTCCAGTATTCTTGCCTGGAGAATTCCATGGACTATATAGTCCATGGGGCTGCAAAGAGTCTGACACAGCTAAGCGACTTTCGCCTTCAATGTGTGTGTGTATATATGTATATATATATATTAGTATATATACGTTAGCGCACATATATATTTACACACACACATGGGCATGCTCATATGCTCGGTCACATCTGACTCTTTGTGACCCCCTGCACTGTAGCCTGCCAGGCTCCTCTGTCCATTGGCTTTTTCAGGCAAGAATTCTGGAGTGGATTGCCATGCCCTCCTCCAAGGGATCTTCCCAACCCAGGGATCGAACCTGGGTCTCCTGCATTGGAAGCAGATTCTTTACCATCTGAGCCACCAGGGAAATCCTATATTACTGTATATATATGCACACACACACACACACACACACACACACACACACACACACGCACACACACATACATACATATATATATATATATATATATATATATATAGAGAGAGAGAGAGAGAGAGAGAGAGAGAGAGAAAGAGATCTACTGGCACACAGTGAATAATATTACTTTCCCCTCCAGCATTTTCTTTTTATTCTGCACACCCTCCTATACATTTCATGTGTCACCTAATGAGGTTCCTACCTTAGGTTTCCTCCTAACCCTCCCATTTTCATCATCAAGAGCAAAATTAAGTTTCTATCAAGTGCTCACTGACATTACCCTGGCATCTGAACTATCCGATGTGACATACAAAAAACTTTAATGTGTAGACATGCTAATCAGAAGGGAAATGTCAAATCTGCATACATTTCAAGTGACCCAACAATATTTACCTTCAAGCTAAGTCTCCTATTTTTCTGACAATTGCCTCATTGAGGAAGTGACTCATTCAGCATACCAAGCCTGATTCCATACGAGAACTTTACCTCAGACTGGTTTGAAAGCATCAAAAAGATGAATGTCACTGCCTTACAATTAGTAACAATCCTAATTTGATTTGACAAATGATGTTGAATTTGAAGGGGTCACTAACCATTAGAGCTGTCGAGGACAAAGAGTGCCTTGAAGGTGGATCACAATGGAATGTTTAAACAGTTTGTTATGCAAATTTGCTTTCTACCTGTCAGGAGTGGGTAAACGATAGTGATAGAGGGCTGGTGGGAAGGCAATGTCCAGAATCGATGACTGTCTGGCACAGTCCTTAGTTGTTGCAGAGACAGTCTTGCAGAGCCCAGGTCAAAGACCTGCCACCTTCATTACCCAGGAGGGTTAGATAAGCACAGCTTCTACCAGCAGTATGAGATAATTCTCTTCCATCTTCCATATCCATTCTCCATGGCCATCAAAGCAAGTAAGAGTAAACTGAGTTCAAAGCAAGCATCCCATGGAATGCCAACTCCTGAATTAGTGAATTATCTCTCAAAGAGATTGATGAATTCCTCTGAAAAGTGAAACTGACATCCTAGAGGGATGTAAACATGTCACAGTCCAGGGCGTCCCTCTCTCTCTTGTCCCATAGGCAAGCCGTTATCTCTTTAACCGTTCACTCTCCATTTTTACTAAATAATTTATTTTATTTTTTAATCAAAGTCTCCTTAAGGAAGTCTATGCCTTCATGTATGCCACAAACAGTAATTGCATCTTAGTATTTGTTCCATGGGGAGGGCCTTCACCTTTTGGTGGCTCCACAATCCCACTTTCTCTGTGAGTGTGATGTCACCATGGAGCTGGGAAGGTTTGACCTAGCCCACTCTCTCTCCTGGCTTGGGCTTGAACTGAAGCAGGTTTCCTCACCTGGGACAGAAGAATAGAGACCATAATATTCCTGGGCAATTCACTGCTTCCCTGTATCTGCAGTAGAGCAGACCTCCCAGGTGTTCACCTCCTTCATGATACTATTCCCTACTCTCAATTTATGATGATCAGATTGGTCCCGGAGGGCTCTGTGAGCCATGGTGCAAACATTAGGCAGTATCCTAGTGGGATAGGAAGCCAGCAGAGAGTTCTGAGCAGTGTCTTATTTTACAACTTGTGGACAACAATATGCTCTCAGAGGGCCATTGTGAAATAATGTATGTAAAGCACATAGCAGAAGGCCTCTTACATAATTGGTACACAATAAATGTTTGCTACCACAGTGATGACCATTAAATTCATAGCCTCTTTACCTTGGCCTTTTCTATATTTTATTTCATTTCTCTTTCTTTTGGTAGAAGGGAGAGTACATAATAAATCAAAAGGATGCCCTTGCTTTTGAAAGCCTGATATATACTTATGAATAGTCTAACAAAAACCTAACAGTTCCAGACTGCACATGCTTTTAGCAACTGAACCAAAGCCAGATTTCTTGTTTTTAATATCTTCGAGGTGGGAGCTAAGAACATTTTGTGACTGAAGGAAAGTTAAAGTTGGATGTGACTGGCCTTTGCCCACTAATTCAATCACCAGATACATATGGAAGACCTCCATAAAGTACAGTAGCTTTGAACCCAAAAGTCCTGGATCAAATGTCATCTCTGCTCTTTATTTAATGTGTGACTGTGTGTTTATCACTTAATTTCTCCTAAGTCTATTTCCTCATGTTCAAAATGGGAATACTTTAGATAGGACTTGGTTGTAGGGGTTAAAACAATGAGAAAGAAAAGCCCAGCATCTCTTGGCGTGAGAAGTCATAGAATAATAGAAATAATTTTCAAATGTGGGCATCCGTCACCTTTAAATTTTTCAAATGCCCATTGTGTGGGCAACCATCATCTTCCCAGATGAACTAATTGCTAAGTAGGAATAATTTAGTTCAAAGTTCTACTACCTTGGAAAATTTAATTTCAACAATTGAGCATCCACTAGTAAAACTACTCTGATAATCCCTATGAAAGACGTAACCCTGAATAACATCTGGCTCAGTTAGAGCTCTTTAGAACAAAACCCCATCCTAGAAAAGCATGCTGGGAAGCATGTGAAAGGGAAATCCAGCTTTCAATCTGGGCTCAGGAATGGATATC
Source organism: Muntiacus reevesi (assembly GCF_963930625.1). Classification (NCBI taxonomy): domain Eukaryota; kingdom Metazoa; phylum Chordata; class Mammalia; order Artiodactyla; family Cervidae; genus Muntiacus; species Muntiacus reevesi. The sequence continues at coordinate 144,166,923 of NC_089249.1, read as the reverse complement.
TACACTATCCCAATTCACATGTCCATATCTTTCTTACTTTCATTGTCACTAACCCTTATAATACACCTATAAAGTAAATATTTTTATCTCTCTTTTACAGATGAGACATGGAGATGCAGTAAGTGGAAAGCACTTATCTAGTGTTTTCCAGTTGGCTAAGTGGTAGGTCTGAATTCTTTTGATTTTGGTAAAGATTTATAAGAGACCCACTTTGAATCAGATACTGTAATGGGGTACTAGGGTTATAAGGGTGGGCAAAACATGCCTGACTGCTTGGAGTTTACATTTAAGATTTGAACTCAGATCTGACCTGCTCTGAAACTTAAATCTTTCATCCAGACCTAATGCTTCATTGCAATGGTGCTATGTGGGGAGAGGACCCTGACCCCAATTCAGTGAGTGATGATGGTCCCATTATGCCATTTTTATTCTCCTTCTGATTTAATCAGAACACTTGGTTAAATTAATATATAGCTTAGTCATGCATATGATCTTTTTTCTCCCAACATTTTTTTCATGGGGCTGTCAGTTTTTCAAACTGGCTTGATTTATACAGATATTTTATCCAGAAATAAATTGAATTAATTTAAAATGCAGAATAGAAAAGACTGCCAGTGTGCTAATAGCTCCATTTCCCTGATTAAGAGGGCTCTCTCCAAGATGGCATAAAGAATAAAGCCCTTGTTGGCCTAAAATTCATTTGGATGATGGTCCTAGAAGAGAGATTCTAGAAGAACACTGTCTTGTCTGAAGAATAGAAACCTACCCCAAGTCCTGTTGCCAGACTGATTTTCAAAAATATTACTTTGCACAAGCACTTTGGTCAAAAGCTTTTGTGGTTTTCTATGCTTGCAGAATAAAAATTCCAAATCCCTAAAGTTGTCATTCAAAGTCACAAATTTTTCTCAAACTTCTTTAGTCTTATCCCTCACCCTGCCACTTTCCCAAATTTTGGGAGGTGAAGATTGGAATTTGAGGCCCCCACTGTTATATAGTACAGGTGTTACCTTAACCAAGTCACTTTGCCCCTCAGAGTTTGCTTTATCTTTATCTATTCTTTAAAAGGAGATAATGGAATTTGTTCTTGCCTCCTTTTAGATCTGAGGAGGAGCTCAAGTAAGGCAAAAAAAATTTATAAACAGTAAAGTACAATGTGCAAACCACCTTGCAAGATCTTTGCTCCACCCGCAATGATCAACTCTTCTTCCCCTATATAACCACACACATTTCTGTTACGTGTCCTTTCTCCCTTTCTGTCACATGCATGTCCCCTCCTCCCTGGCTGTCTAAATAAGAGCTTGTCTTTCTTCAGAAGCTTGATCCTAAAAGAAATGAGTTGTTTAACCATCCTAGCCCTCAAGAGGATCTCCTCTTCTATTGATGTGTCATGGTTTCACATACTTAGGACTTGATCTTTGCTACCTTTTTGCTGTCATTCTTCAGGGTCTCACCAATTAGCTTGTAAACCCCCCAAGAGAGATTGAATTTTGCAGTAATCTGTGTTATTGCATAACGTATGAATTAGATTCAACTAATACTTATTGCATGCCTACAACATGCCTGCTTTGCGTCAAGGGCAATGGTTTGCTTCCTCACTTACTATCTCCTTTATTCCTAAGACAGATATTACTCTTATTCACAATTTACACATACAGAGATGAAGATTCAGAGGAACTAACTCTTCATTGATCCACATCTCATAGCTAGTACATGGCAGGGCTGAAACCTGATTCCAGGTCAGATTTCAAAGCCCATGTTCTTTTCACCAAAATATGCCATCTCCTTTATGAAGTGTCGGCTGATGCCAATGCTAATCGTGATGATGGTAGGTAACTGGGGCATCAAATGGGGTCTCTAGTAGCTCAGAGCACTAACCATCTGGACCTGATTATAACTGACCATACGGAATCATATCTGACTATTCATCCTACAAATATATGTTTCTCTGACTTTTATTTTTTATATAGGTTAAGTATATAAAAGTACAGGAAATGATATGGAATAAAATTTGTAATTCAAAACTTAAATGCCCTTCTTAGCATTACAATTTTAGCTATTTTTAACCCCTCATGCCCCAGTTTCCTCATATGAAACATGAGAATAGAATTACCAGTCCCACAGGATACTGCAACGATCAGTTGAGATGTATAAACAGAAATCTGCATTAGTATTTGTTATAATAATAGTGGGAAATGAGCAGGAATGATATCCAATAACAGCTAGTTTATTCTAATTTACTGTGTGTGCCAACATCAAGTAAATATTCTCTTTGTAAAATCTCTGAATAGAGAATAATCTGGGCAATTAAGAGTTCACAGAAATTTGTATGGAGATAAAAATGATTCAAAATAATTAGGAAAAAGCAAAGTCTTCATAGAAATCTTCAAGTATTTTTAAAGCCTGCACTCTAATATGTTTTCTGTTACTAGAGAATTTCTACCATAGGCTTATATATTATCTAGGCTCAATAAAGGCCAGAAATGGTATGGACCTAACAGAAGCAGAAGATATTAAGAATAGGTGGCAAGAAGACACAGAAGAACTGTACAGAAAAGGTCTTCATGATCCAGATAATCATGAAGGTGTGATCACTCACACTCACCTAAAGCTGGACATCCTGGAATGTGAAGTCAGGAGGGCCTTAGGAAGTATCACTATGAACAAAACTAATGGAAGTGAGGAAATTCCAGTTGAGCTATTTCAAATTCTCAAAGATGATGCTGTGAAAGTGCTGCACTCAGTATGTCAGCAAATTTGGAAAACTCAGCAGTGGCCACAGGACTGGAAAAGGTCAGTTTTCATTCCAATCTCAAAGAAAGGCAATGCCAAAGAATGCTCAAATTACTGCACAATTGTACTCATCTCACATGCTAGTAAAGTAATGCTCAAAATTCTCCAAGCCAACCTTCAGCAATATGTGAACTGTGAAATTCCAGATGTTCAAGCTGGTTTTAGAAAAAGCAGAGGAACCAGAGATCAAATTGCCAACATCCGCTGGATCATCGAAAAAGCAAGAGAGTTCCAGAAAAACATCTATTTCTGCTTTATTGACTGTGCCAAAGCCTTTGACTGTGTGGATCACAATAAACTGTGGGAAATTCTGAAAGAGATGGGAATACCAGACCAGCTGACCTGCCTCTTGAGAAACCTATATGCAGGTCAGGAAGCAACAGTTAGAACTAGACATGGAACAACAGGCTGGTTCCAAATAGGAAAGGAGTACATCAAGGCTGTATATTGTCACCCTGCTTATTTAAATTATATGCAGAGTACATCATGAGAAACACTGGTGGGAGGAAGCCCAGGCTGGAATCAAGATTGCTGGGGGAAATATCAATAACCTCAGATATGCAGATGACACCACCCTTATGGCAGAAAGTGAGAAGAACTAAAGAGCCTCTTGATGAAAGTGAAAGAGAAGAGTGAAAAAGTTGGCTTAAGGCTCAACATTCAGAAAACTAAGATCATGGCATCTGGTCCCATCACTTCATGGCAAATAGATGGGAAACAGTGGACACAGTGGCTGACTTTATTTTTCTAGGCTCCAAAATCACTGCAGACGGTGATTGCAGCCATGAAATTAAAAGATGCTTGCTACTTGGAAGGAAAGTTATGACCAACTTAGACAGCATATTAAAAAGCAGAGACATTACTTTGCCAACAAAGGTCTGTCTAGTCAAGGCTATGGTTTTTCCAGTAGTCATATATGGATGTGAGAGTTAGACTGTAAAGAAAGCTGAGAGCTGAAGAATTGATGCTTTTGAACTGTGGTGTTGGAGAAGACTCTTGAGAGTCCCTTGGACTGCAAGGAGATCCAACCATTCCATCCTAAAGGAGATCAGTCCTGGGTGTTCATTGGAAGGACTGATGCTGAAGCTGAAACTCCAATACTTTGGCCACCCGATGTTGAGAGCTGACTCATTGGAAAAGACCCTGATGCTGGGAAAGATTGAAGGTGGGAGGAGAAGGGAACAACAGAGGATGAGACGGTTGGATGACATCACCAACACAATGGACGTGGGTTGGGTAAACTCCAGGAGTTGGTGATGGTCAGGGAGGCCTGGCGTGCTGCGGTTCATGGGGTCTCAAAGAGTTGGATATGACTGAGCAACTGAACTGAACTGAAGGAGGATAAAGGGACCATTTCTGAATGGGTTTGTGTCAAATATACTTACATATTTAATGCTATTAAGTACACACCCATATGTGGGCTATTGACAGAATGGGGCATGAGAGGCAGCGTTCACCAGCTAGCTCTGGATGCTATAATAAAATACCACAAACTTTGTGACTTAAACAACAGAAGTTTATGTCTCATCTTTCTGGAAGGCAGAAGCCCAAGATCAATGTTCCAGGTGATCTGGTTCCTGAATTGTAGTCTTCTTACTCTGTTTCGGCACTGGCTCCCTGATCTTTACTTCTAAGGACACTAACCTCATTCTGAGGACTTCATCTTCAAGATGAAGATAATCTAATAAATTCCTAAAGGCCCCATCTCTATCACATTGGTATCAGGATTTCAACAGATGAATTTGGGTGAGGTGTAAGACACACATTCAGTCCATAGCACTGTGTAAGGTGAAGTCACAGACAAGTGATACATTCTCTCTGCCATCAGAAGAACTTCTCTTCCAATGGGTGGTCAGTTGTGTGTCTGGAAAACAAAGGATGGAGACTAATGGAATTAGAAGGGGAGAAGCTTTCTAATTAGACATAATATGGGACTAGGAAGATACGTCTCTGTTACAATACATGAATGAATTACTATATAACTTAAATAACTCCATTGAATTGAAACTCCTAGGATTTCCAAACTAGATTTCTCTCTACTATATGGACAGGACCTCATCAATCTTGTCCCCCAGTGTCTATGTGGGTCTATTTCCTAAAATCATACAAATCTTAGATTTGTAATCTTTGGTAATGTAATATCCCAAAGAAATTGCTTTTCTCCTGTTACTATTCAGTTCAGTCATCTTCATATATGCTTCATCTTTACTAGTCACCTGTGTTATTTCATTTTCTTCTGTTTTGCATTTCCTGTGGAATATCAATGTCTTTTTACTAGTTTCTAAGAATTCATTTGTAACTAAGGATGTTCACCAATTGTCATGCAGTGCAAATGAAATATATTTTATTGCCATCAATTTGATATGGTATTTTGTATTTTGGTTGTGTATTAGAATATAATCATGTAGTGTTATAAAACAAAAGAAAGAAAAAAATCTTATGTAAATCTCTAATATATGAATAGCAGAAGTAGAGTATATCCAGTTTAAACGAAGATGCAGGGACCAGACTTTTTTATTGGCCTCTGTAGTTAGTAGTCTGCTAGAGTTGCCATAACAGAATACCAAAGACTGGGTGGTTTAAACAACAGACATTTATCTTCTGATAATTCTGGAGCCTAGACAACCAAGATCAAGGTACCAACAGTGTTGGTTTCTGCCGAGAGTTCTCCCCTTCCCTTGACAGTGGTTGCTTTCTCACTGTATCCTCTCATGACTTTTTCTCTGTGCACATACCTTTCTGATGTCTCTTCCTCATATAAGGACACCAGTCTTAGTGAATTAGGACCCCATCCATATGACCTCATTAACCTTAATAACCTCCTCAAAGGCCCTATCCTCAAATACAGTCACACTGGAGGTTAGAGTTTTAACACACAAATTTAGGAGAGATACCATTCAGTTCATCTTCCTTACTCTTTACATGGTCTATCAGGCATTTTAAGAAACCCTAATACTTTATGGAGAAAAGTATGAAAATCATTGGTCTACATTATCAATGACTCACCTATATCACTCAAACCTTTTAGAGTACTACAGTGGATTGACCCGTGTTTCTCATTGGTTTGCGTTTATTTCTTCTTACTAGAATTAAGTCAACAATGACTAGAAAGCTGTTTAAGTAAATGGGATCTGGTTAGCAGGAAATCATTCACTTAACTAAATGCACCTATTTCTAAGGATATTTTCTCTGGATTTGGCCAGGTCCACACAGATTTTAGACTCTACAGTGTTGAGTTTTCTGTGCTGTGTGCAGCAGCCAACAAATGCCTTGTGTTCATTTAAAAAGGGGCAAACAAGAGTCTGCTTTAGCTTCCTTTCTAGAGGCTTAGGTAAAACTCTTTGATTGGCTGGTAAGAAATTCTAAACATATATCCTGAATTACCTTTAGTGTTATCAGACACTGAAATTATCTTTAGTATTATCAGACACTATAAAGGACATATAAACTACTTTATGTAGCAGATGATAAAAAGAAATTTACAAGAAAGAATCATTATGACTTTCAAAGTTATAAAACTTGTAGTAGCAGAATTAGATCTGTAGTAACCAAGATTAAACTTCAAATTTTTGATCCAAAGCTACCATCTCTCCACTAAATCACACAACCAATAGAAAAGACATTGCTGTGTATTTTTATAACTAGACCACAACTAAAAATCATGTGGCTTCCTATGTGATTTGCATAAGAAAATTAAAACTATAATGGGGTAGAATGGAAATACTAAACTAAATTTATAAACTGATCTCTATTTTATAAATTCATTGGTAAATGTAACCTTTCTTAATAGAAAAGTTCTTGTTTTTTTCTCAAAATGACATCAGTGCCAACTCCGAATTTCATAAAGTGTTAATGAAAAGCTGTGGAGAAAGTGTTTTCAAATTCATACTTGCATGAGAAAATTACAGAGATCTGGATATATGCCAGAACCTCAAAGATAGGGTAAACCTGGTATCATTTCCAAAGATGATAAATAAGTGCATCCCAGGAAATTAAGATGTTTATGTATGATTTTATCCCTGGCAAGAGAATTGGTCATAAACAGATTTCTTGTTAACATGTGAGAAAAGCAAAGTGATCACATGGAGTCATCATGGATTCACTTGGGAAAGAGTCTACCAAACAAACCTCATAAAGTTAATATGACATTTAAAGTTAATATGACATTATCTTTGACAAGTAACAGAATGTCACAAAATCTGTAATGCAGCAAAGTCTAGTAGCACATAACAAAATCTCTCATGATATTCTTACGGACAAGATGAGGTAGTTAGCATTAACTGTAATACTGAATAATAAATAGTTGGTAGAACAATTATAATTATTGATGTTAACTCTTTGCTACCATAACCACTAGGTCAATGAACCTCGTTTTCCTGGGAATGAAGAGAGACAGCAACAAGGGGAAAGAGTCTTTGAAAATAGAAAAATGTAGAGTGAAACTAACAGCAACAGGCACTCCATTCAAAGAGTGGTATGTCCATTCAGTGCAGTCCATTGTCAAGAATCAGAGAAATAATATCTTTGAGGACTGGGCAGTTCTGTAGCTTCAGAAGCATAGGATGGAGAAGGCAAAGGATTCCACTCCAATTATAAGTCTTTCCAGGAATCCCACTCAGAAATAAAGTACAAGAGACAAAAGCAGGTTACACTGTCACCCGTCTCACCAGGGGAAAACTGCTGCAGGATTAAACAAAAAAGCTAACCCTGCATAAGAGACACTGTGCTCAACAAGACCAGCAATCACCTCCACATTGTTAAAGTTTCCATTCTCCATCTTCATCTTTATTGATGTATCAGAAACACTCCATACACACTACCAGCTCTTATTGGTTTTCAGGACAGCAACCTCCCTGGCCACTGTCACTCTCCTTCACTCATTTCCCCTTGTCTTAATATTGAGGTAGCCCAGAAGCAAGTCCTTCATTGTCTTCTTTTCTTTATGTACATTCACTACCCTAGAGAACTCATCCAATTTCCTGGTTTGAAATTCCATCTATATTTTGACATCTCAAATTATTATCTCTAGCCCACACCTCTCTCCTGAAGTCCAGATTCATATATCCAACTTCTTATCCAACACGACATCTCCATTTTCATGTCTAGTAGAGAATAAGTCCAAAATTAAACTCTGTTTTCCCTCTGAAACTCTCTCCATCCGCACAGTCTTTTCCATCTCAACTTCTAGCAACTTGCTCCTTCCAGTTGCTGAGGCTAAAAATCTTGGAATCATTCTTGACTCCTCTCTTTCTTCATTACATACACAGTCTGCCAGGAAATTCTATTAGATCTATTTTCAGAATACTTCTAGAATCTGATTGGTTCTTGTTACTGCTACTATTTCAGGCCAAAGTACTGAAACTTTCCCCTGAACTCTTGCAACAACTTTCTAATAGGTCTTCCTACATCTAACCCCGTTTCCCTGCAATATGTTCTCAGCAAGAGCGCCACAGTGATTCATTTAAAATTTCAATATCATTTCATTGCATTCTTCAAAACCTGACAATATCTCTCAATTTCACTCAGAATAAAAGCCAAAGTCACTCAATGCTTACCAAACCCACTATTACCTGGTTTTCCATTAATTCTCTGTCCTTTACTACTCCCCTATTTGTGACCCTGCTCCTTGCTGTTTTTCAAAGATGCTGGACTCACTCCCAGCTCAGAGTCTACCTGGAATTCTATTCCTTCTGCCTGGAGTTCTCTTCCCCTCAATAACCATGTGATTCAATTCCTCACTTCTGTCAAAAAGTTACTCAAATTTCAGCTTCTCCTGGAGGTTCTTCTTGAACAGTTTGCTTAATACAACAATCTGTCTACCCACTCCATGAAACTCTCATCTCTTACACTTCTATTTTCCTTTTTTCATTGTAACTATGATCTTAAAAACTACCTAATTTACTTGTTGATTGGTTTTAATGTTTATTATCTATTTCTCTCTGCTAGAACAGTAACTCCATGAAGACAAAATCCTTTGTCCATTTTCTCATTGATATACTTCAAACATGTAAAGGTATACTTGGAACATAGCAGTCAATAAATATTTGTTGAACTAATGCAGTTTAGAACCTTCCCCACATTCACCTTTTCCCCATATCCTAGATTTAAGACAATGAGAGCTCTGCATTCTCCTACTAAGACAGAGAAGCTCCTGCTACTGAAGAAATACAAGCAAAAGGATCGGGGGAATTCTGGACCAGGTGCCAGATGAGAGGATCAGAAAAGCCCTTTAACTATTTGACCAGGAAGTGCCAATTCTCTTTCTTAATATTCAGTTCTAGAGAGGTATTGATACAATGGCTGGTTGTCTCTTCCTTGGTTTAGAGGTCAAGGAACCCTACTCTTGTAAGTAATTCACACTCTTTTCAACTAACTGGGATAAAGTAAGGACCCAACCAGTTTTGCCAGAATAAAGGAGGGATGATAGACTGATGTCAACCCATCACCATTCATCTTTACTCCCATTAAGGGTACTTGGCATAATGGTACAGGATGGTCTAAAAAAATCTGTCAAGGTCACATGATTCTCTCGGGAACTCCTAAAAGTTTACCTTCTATCTCTATAAACCTAACTATGACTTCCCCTGGTTTCTTCTCCCCATATTGGTAATATCCCTAACTACTTTTCTTTTGGATGTCCTTTAGGCACTGGCCTTTTCTCCTTTGGGACAGAAACTTCATGCTTATTTTCTTGTATAGCCTCAAACATTACAAAATTGACCCATATCATCCCTAAATCATACCAGTTATCTGAAATTCTACCTTCTCAGTCTTGTTCCATATTCAGCCCCAGCTGAATGAGAATGAGAATTTTCCTAGGAATGACAACATAGAAGAAAGATTTCAATGGTTTTTACTATCTTCTTTATTTGGTTCAAATTTATTCAATATATTCCCTCAATGACTTGAATAATTACATAACAACATGCTTGTCAAATTTGCAGGTGACAAACAGCTAGTATAAATAGTTATTATTTTAAATGATACACTCAAGAATCCAGAATAACTCAAACAATTTAATGAAAAGATGATAATAAAGTGGCAATTCATAGAGGTGACTAGGCCAACCCCTGACACACAGTAGGCATTCTATAAATGCTTGTGGTTGGATACAGAGGTTATAAAAATCGATAATAGTTGCATCTGTTTATTGGATGATAAATGCCGTATGAGTCAGTTCTGTGACAAAATGGGGCTATTGCTAGTGAGAGCACACCAACAATTATTGTGTTGATTTGTGGGATTCACATTTTTCAACTAATGTTGACAAATTTGAGTGATACCTGAGAAAAATGATTATGAAACTGAAAGATTATACACTGATTTATTCATTCATTATGTAGTCTGGAATGCCTATTCTTTAAAAGCCTTGGGCTAGTCCTTAAGGATACAGAATGTTTACATACGGAATAGCTAAAAAAAACTGAATATATAACTCATTATTTTGCCATTGTTACTAATATTAAAATAAAATGTTATGGCATTCTCTAATAATACATATAAATAGTAACATAATATTAATTATAAATTGACATGATTTTGAGCAAACTTTGAGAGATAGTGAATGACAGCAAGGCCTGGTATGCTACCATTCATGGGGTGGCAAAGAGTTGATCACAACTGAACAACAACAAAAGTCATATAATATTACTACTGTAATAAATATAATAATATATTATGATGCAATCTTACATGTCATATTATTAATATGGAAATAACTTTACTTGACCCCATGTTATTGATTAATAATAGTAACTGGAGATGTTGGAGACAAGGGTTCAATCCCTGGGTCAGGAAGATCCCCTGGAGGAGGGCATGGCAACCTACTCCAGTATTCTTGCCTGAGAATCCCATGGACAGAGAAGCCTGGTGGGCTACAGTCCATAGGATGGCAAAGAGCTGGACACAACTGAGAAACTTGGCATGCACATGCTTAATAAATACTTTTTGACATGACAATCTTTCCTTTATCACAATTCCATTGGAAGCTAGGACACAATTTCTATGACAGCAAGTATCCTTAAAGTCTTTAAAATAAGAAAAAATACTCTAAATACTGAATCCTTCTGAAATGTTACACTTTTCCACAATCATTATACTTTTCTTGTTCACATGTTATTTGATGCTAATTCTTTAGTATGTGCCTTAACTGAGTTTTTCTAAAGCATTCAACATACTTTCATTGAAACAAAAGCTGTCCTTCTTTTTAAGTATTATTTTATTGTTGTTGTTGCTTAGTTGCTAAGTCATGTCTGACTCTTTTGTGACCCCAGGGATTATACCCTGACAGAGTCCCCTGTCCAAGGAATTTCCCAGGCAAAAATACTAGAGTGGGTTACCATTTCCTTCTCCAGGAGATCTTCATGGACCAGGGATTAAACCTGGGTCTCCTGCATTACAGGTGAATTCTTTACCACTGATCCAACAGGGAAGCCCCTAATATTTTATTAGCTTGCATAATATTTACTCAAATTATATATCTATAGTGAGAACTCTGGGCTTCCCAGGTGGTGCTAGTGGTAAAGAACCCACCTGCCAATGCAGGTGACATTTAGAGATGTGGGTTCCATTGGGAAGATCTTCTGGAGGAGGACATGGCAACCCATCACAGTATTCTTGCCTGGAAAATCCCATGGACAGAGGAGCCTGGTGGGCTACAGTCCATAGCATCACAAAGAACTAGACATGACTGAAGCAACTTAGCACACACACACACTGAGAATTCTAATGGTATAAGGAATTTGGTAACTAACGCAAGTGACTCTGCAAACATATATGTCGGTGATTGGAGCAGAAGTACAAGTGAGAACCAGAATACTGCCTACTGGCCACAAGTATGCTGTAGAATCCATTACAATGCTTTACTATGGAGAGTGAGAAATGGAATATTTCCTGCCACATCAGTAAACAAAGGATGTCACAAGTCATCAGTGATTGCAACCACTGCTGATGGTGAGCTGGTAAGCCATGAGGAAACTCAGGAAGGAAAGAATACTTGCAGCAATCAGACTGCAGCCACTCCCTATGGTGAGCCCTAAGGAGACTCAAGATATGAAGACACAGGATACTGGCCCCAGATAGGTGAGGTGCCTATTGAAGGAATTATTTCAGTGAGCCAAGACTCTTGAATCTTCTTGTACATAGAAAATCACTAAATTTCATAACTTGAGATATCTGGTTTTTCTCTAATTAACAATAATCTTTTGACATTCAGACTACCTGCTCTTTGTTGCAAAACTTCTGTATCACCTGACTCCCCCCTACCACCCTCACCTCCTCAAAGCATTTCTTTCACGGTTACTTGATATGCTGCTTACCAAGCTTGAAGTCCTAAAATTTCCCAGTGAATAAAACTTCACTCTCAACTTTCAGGTTGTACATATTTTTAAGTCAGGAAGAGGAAGACCAGCATTTAACTTTGCAAGTTGATTAATCTAGCCAAATGGTAAAGTGGAAGCTGGCTAAGATAAATAATAACTGAACATTAAACCCACTTTCATATAGCTTTCATATAGTGGGTTTCATAAACCCACTTTCAGAGTGGGTTATCTCTGGAAAATGCACCCAAAATTTCAGTCTCCTGCTTAAATTCCTTTAACAGTCCCCATGTAAAGTGGAACTCCATGGACAAAACAGTGAGAGATAAAATTTAGCTTATCCAAGAAAGATTCCCTTCAGGTTATCTTTTACTGAGCTCTGAATAGTTTATGCTAAAATAATTAATTACAGGAATAATCAGCATCTAGGTGATGTTTCCTGCTCCAAGGAGCACTTAGTTCTGCCACTGGCAGTGGCTAGCGGCACTCAGTGACAACTTCACCTCAGGGCATTTATAGTGATTGAGTCTCTAGAGAGCCTGACTATTTCTGGCTCTCTGTCCCAGAGAGTAGAGGCCTTGGAGTTCCCAATTTAGCAACTGGTTTACTGTGACTCTCCATCCACAGTGGGCCTTGGACCTCACATGCCATCCTCTTAGCTGCTTCTGCCTGAATCAGCACATGTTCTTGGATGACCGGGGTTTCCACCTGCCAGAGTCACCCCTCTGAGTTATGAAATAGTGTACAGGTTAACTTTTCCTTTATCAATATCAACATTTTCATTCACACATATATTTGATTATTGCATGCATACTCTACCCTGGGTCTGGTGTTAAGTCCTGAGGATACAGCAATGACACAGAACAATGTCTGGATTCAATAAACTGCTAAAGGGCTTTCTGAAGGTGTTTTAATTTCTAAGAACCCCTGATGATTGGGCCTGCCTGTTGTACAGTCTCCTGCCATCCTTAGCCCCTGCTATAATTTACCTTCAGGGGACTGATTATAATTTTACTTTATATATATATATATATATATATATATATATATATATATATGTATATATATATATATATATATATTTTTTTTTTTTACTATTTGTTAAATACCTATTTCTACCATTAGACTGCAATGCCATGATGGTCATTACTGTGTCTACTGTATAATCTATAAATTATTGCTAAAGATATAAAAAGAAATGAATGAATGATTAATCACTGGAGGCTAGGGGATCTAATAGGATATGGTAGGAAATAATATTGGAAAGGTAGATGGGGCTGTTTGTGAGGAGGCTTGAATGACCTGCTAGGTCATTATGACTTTAAACCTTAAACAGTGAGGAAGCACAGGAAACTGAGATAACAACATACACAAAGGCAAGAAGATGTAAAGAAGATGTTCAGCCCAAATCTGAGTAGAACAGCAAGTAATCCTATTTGGTTAAAAGAAGATAGCATGGTGTTACCTTAGGTCATTGACTCGAAAAAGAACAAAGAGGATCACCAGTTTCTTGTGACACATTCAGCTCCCAGATTTGGAGAACAGTTTTGCATCCTCCTGACTTTAATAAGATGCTCTTCAAGGGAAGCAAAATAGCACGGATTGGGATCAAATCTCTGGGCAGAGTTCAGCTCCCAGATTTGGAGAACAGTTTTGCATCCTCCTGACTTTAATAAGATGCTCTTCAAGGGAAGCAAAATAGCACAGATTGGGATCAAATCTCTGGGCAGAGTTCTATCTCCTAAACCAAACCTGGGAGGCAGGAGTACTACAGCAATGAAATATACTGATCATCAAGGATATGATTTCAAATCATATATTCCAAATATACTGATTTCAGGATCATCAGAGTAGATATGAATGTTGATTGGCATGATCTTAATTGGGGTTACAGGGAGAGAACCCAGAGGAAGAACTGGAGCATGTGAATAGAAATCAGTGATTCCCTTGCTTGGCTGACTCTCCCATGGCAGGATCTCAGAGGGTGACAGGAGATTTTCTCATTCATCCAGCAAATGTCTACTGAACACCTACAAGGTGTCAAGGTACTGCCTACACTAGACTCTAGGGATATAAGGTTGAGGGAGTGGCCAGGGCAGTCTAGAAGTTCACTAGTTGGGGAGAATGGCAAAGATCAGGCATTTAGATAAAGTGTGGTATGTGTTCTGCTCCTAAGAACAAAATGTGAGTCCAGAACAGTGTCTCTAATGCGGCAGTAGGTTCAGGAAAAGTTTCTGGGAGGAAAAAAGTCTTAAGTTAGATGTTAAGCCTAAGCCCAGGTTAACCTAGTTGGAGGGAAATGTATTGGTCACAGTTTTTAGATGCATGAAAAATAAAAATTAATGCTACAGAAAGCGGTTTACCATTATTGCTTCTCTGTGTCTTCCCCCACCACCTCCCCCTGCTCTTTCTACTCTTCTTTCACTTTTGTTGTTGTTGTTCAGTTGCTAAGTCATGCCCAACTCTGAAACCCCACGGACTGCAGCATGCCAGGCTTCCCTGTCCTTCACTGACTCCCGAAGTTTGCTCAAACTCATGTCCATTGAGTCAATGGTGCCATACAACCATCTCATCCTCTGTCTCCCTCTTTTCCTCATGTCTTTAATCTTTCATAGCATCAGGGTCTTTTCCAATGAATCAGCTCTTCACATTAGGTGGCCAGAGTATTGGACCTTCAGCATCAGTCCTTCCAGTGAATATTCAGGGTTGATTACCTTTGGGATTGACTGGTTTGATCTCCTTGCTATGATGATTATTATTATCAACAACAATAGTAATAAGACCTAACATTTTGAGCAGGTACCATGAGTCGGGCATTGTTTCAATCATACTGCATGTTATGTTTAATCTTTGCAAGCACTGTTTGAAGTAGGCACTATTGTTACCCCATTTTAAAGATGAAGAAACTGATGCAAAGAAGTTATTTGGCTAGAGTAAGGTTACATAACTAATAACTAAGGTGGAGAGTATTTGGACTCTGTCTCTCTGACCTTGAAGCTTCCACCGTCGCTGTCTCTGTCAGAAAGTTAGAGACAATGCCTGCTCCTTCTTACTTGTCTCACAAATCCTTGAGCCAAACTATGGTTGGCAGAGCCTAAATCACATGCATATGTCTTCGCTACAGAAGGGGTTGTAATGAACCAACGATATCTCATCCCCTAAGCAGTAAAACAGTCTGTCCCACAGTGATCTCAAAGTGGAAGTTTCCCTATACTTAGAAAACGGTCCTAATGATAGATAAACAATGACAGGCATGAAAATTTTCCAGACACAGGAAGACATTTGCAAAGACATAGAAGCAATAAAGAGCTGTTTATTTCAACAAACTGCAGGTAGTTGCTATAAACAGCACTTAGAATAAAAGTCTGGGGTGAGTATGAGAAGGGTTACAAATGGTGGGATGGAATTCCCACACAGGGAATCCTGGTGTGCTGCAGTCTAAGAGTAGGACACGACTGAACAACTGAACTGAACTGAAGGTATGGGAGGGTCAACCTGAGGAGAACCAAAGGGAAATGATGTGGAGGCTCATACACACTGCTTTATCCACAGAACACTTGGCCAATAGATCATGTCTAAAGAGTTCAGCTGATTTCCAGGGCTTTCAAAGAAAGCTGAAAGTTGAATTCAAAAAGAATAAAAAGGTATTATGATAAAAGGATGAGAGAAATGGATGCAAAAGTTGGAATTCTTTTAGCCCAAGACAGAAAGTGCTGATATAAAAATCTACTTTCCACTTATTGTTTATGGGAAGCTGACTTGTAGAGTACTTTCGAAACAGACTTAAGTTAGATTCTGCTTGTTCTATTTTCTTACTTGTTGTGAGTATATACCCATTTACTCATTGATCATTTTATGAGAAACTTATGTGTCAGGTAGAAGCTTTGCATTCTGGAGCACAAAAAGATGAATCAGAAATAGGGCTTACACTCATGTAACTTACCAATCTAGTGATAGAAATTAAATGTGCTTAAAGTATGCCAAATTCAATGCAAAAAGGGCTAAATGCCATAAAAGAAGACCAGGTAAAGCATTAAGAAATTTTAAAAGGAAAAGAGACCTAAGGGGAACCATGGAAGACTTTATGACAGCACTGGTCTTTGAGATGGGCCTAGATGGGTAGATGGTTAAAATGAATCAACACTGTGACCAAAGGCCTTGGGAAGAAGTAAAGAGTATATGTGTATCACTCTTGTTCTTAGATGTCTGTTCAAAAAAATGCCTTTGACTTTTTTTAATCAAAATAAAAGAGGCACCCACCTTTCCTGACCTTTACCTTGGGTTGGCTGTCGAGATGCTATAAGCGCATTTGTCAGCAATGGCTGGGTGCCACTTTTCTCTCTGTTAAACCCTTAAAGAGACATGGAAGACACACTAGATCATTAGCAAACCACACACCATCAACAGCTGTTTTCAGAAGTTTTTAACCTATTCAAGATACCACTTCTAGCTCATAAATAGTATATTAAGGAGACTGAGATAGCTCTGCTAGCAAATGGACCACAAGGCTAAACAGTGAAGTTTATATGTCTAAGTAATTTTTACTAAAACTCTTAAAATTCAGAAAATGACTTATTAGCATTTTGATGATATTGACAAAAATACTAGCTCTTTCAGTTATTTTACAGTTTTCAATTTCATTGTGTGTTGTTGTTTTTTTTTTTTTTAACTTGCAGAGCAGTCCTAAAGGTTAGAAATGCAGGGACTGTTGTTATTCTTATTTTAATGGATGAAGAAATTGAAATCCAGAGAGTTTAGTGATTTTCCAGAAGTCATACAGTGAATATGGACACAAAAAGGGCATGACTTTGAATTTTTGAATCCCATATCATCAAGGCTGTGTGGAATATAGATAGGACCATAATCTGAGCTTTTGCACTATTACCTGCATCAACTGTTCACTGTATTAGTTAAAAAAAAAAAAAAAAAAAAAAAACACCAAATAAGAAAGTCCAAGGTTTAGAAAAAAATTGAGAATAGGAAATAATCTTAGTGTTTCTTCTTCTTCCCTCTCTTCCTCACGCAAGATGGATTCCAGGATTGGGGGTTTTGAAGGGAGTTCTCCTGGCTATGTATTATCATTTACCCATTCTTTAATGGTCAGTCTTCTGGGCTCTGGGTGAAAGAACTTACACACTTCAGCCAGATGCAACTTGATGGCTGCTGCTGCTGCTGCTAGGTCGCTTCAGTCGTGTCCGACTCTGTGCGACCCCATAGACGGCAGCCCACCAGGCTCCCCCGTCCCTGGGATTCTCCAGGCAAGAACACTGGAGTGAGTTGCCAGTGCCTTCCCCAATGCATGAAAGTGAAAGTGAAAAAAAGTGAAAGTCACTCAGTCATGCCCGACTCTTCACGACCCCATAGACGGAGCCTACCAGGCTCCTCTGTCCATGGGATTCTCCAGGCAAGAGTACTGGAGTGGGGTGCCATTGCCTTCTCCCAACTTGATGGCTAGGTTTTTTCAAATAACTAGGAATAAACATATATGCACATTAATAAGATTGGTTTGCTTAGAGTTTTTATTTACTTAGGAAGATGCAGAGAAAAAATTTTCTGTTGCTGCAGATCCCATCCTCCAGGTGGATGGATGTTGCTTGAGAACTGGGAGGCCATTCTAGTGACCAGCCTCTGCTCCACTGGAAATAAATGTCCAGCGTCCCTCTCTGACATCTGCCATTACCGTGAATAATCCATTCTTCTCTTGCTGCTACCAACACAGTCCTGGCTAGTCTTCTTGTTTATTCACACTTTCATATTCGTGTCTTCTGTCACCTCAAACTTCCAGTAACTCCTATCTGCATTATGGCTTCTCCCCTCACGACTAACTGCTATTTCTCTCTATGTACTACATTCAAGTTCACTGAGGTTAGCTCCAAGTGGTTCATTTGGTGATTAAAATACCTATTGGATAGATTTATAATTCCAGGCCCTTGACTGCCCTTGAACCAGTTATCTAGAAGATTGGCTCTGTCATCTGAACCAATCTACTAAGATCACTTGGGAAACTGTACTATGAGGAAGCAGTGCTTCATAAACTCTTCTGCAATAAAATTAAAAATAAGGTAGAGAATATCTGACTTATGAATCATATATTTACATGGAGTCTAGAAGAAAATAGGCCAGGAGAGTAAAATAGTGTGGAAATCCCAACACCTTGAAGAATAGAGTATTCAACTTCAGTTTTGGCTTAATCCACCATAGAACTGCCAAAGGAATCATAAAAGAATATAACGTAACTGAGAAATGAGAAGGCTCAATCACTTTCATAACAAGACAAAAGGTAGTAGTTTGGTCAGAGTAGAGACAATGGTGCATTAAGTATATAGTCTTTATATGAATAGTCTGGGATAGTGAGAAGGACAAAGGCATTGGAAGCAGATAGACATGGTTTATACCTGTCTGGGTAGGCTCCTTGGGTAAGGCAACCTTGGGTAAGCTTTAACTTATATACCTTAGCATTGAGAATATAATACTTAATTTGCATGTCAGTTTTGAGTATAAATAAGAGAACATATGTAAATTGTTCAGCATATAGTAAACATTCAGGAAATGGTAGATCATCTATCTTTCCTGCTCAATAATGAAGGAAAACAACATTAGCACTCTCATCACTCATACTTGAAAGTACTTGATAAAGATGGAACCTCTTTGGTATTTGTATTTGTTGGTTTATGTATTTATTATTTTGAATAATTTATACAGGGAGTTTTTCAAGTGGGCACATGTGTAAACACAGAGGAGTCTCCAGAGCCCCTTGGGGACAATAAAAATATATGGGGAAAAACAATTTCTGAAATTGCCTTTAACTTAGTTTTTAAAATAAAGTATATAATATTCTCAATCAAAAAATATAATTTGCACATTATGAAAATATATTGAAAAAATAGAATTGAAAAGTGAATGAAGAGAACAAATCAGAGTTTCACTCCTCAAAGGAAACATCTGTTATCAATGATATATATTCCATTATAGTTTTCCACTCTTTGAGCATACTTTGGTTTGTTTTACTTAGTAGTTATCTAATTGAATATACAGTTCCTTCTGCTGATCATTTCCCTTAAAATTATACCATGTTTTCCATGTCATTTAAGCTCTTCACATTGAATCATGTCTGTGCAATGGGCTTCCCTGATGGCTCAATTGTAAAGTATCCACCTACCAATGCAGGAGATGTGGGTTCCATCCCTGGTCCAGGAAGATCCCCTGGAGAAGGAAATGGCAAGCACTCCAGTATTCTTGCCTGGAGAGAGCCATGGACAGAGGAGTCTGATGTGCTTCAGTTCACAGGATCACAAACAGTCAGACCCAACTTAGAGACTGAACAACAGCAACAAGTAAACCAGTAAGTGAATGTGTGTTGATTGACTCAACCTTTCTTCATAGCCAATGGTCAATAGTTTTTCTTTTTTGTTGTTTTATTTTGTTTTGGCTGCTTTAACTAAAGCTACAGTAAAAATGATTTGTGTAAACTATGTCTGCACCTTTATTTCAGGAAAAGAGATTGTAGAATAAATATCTTTTGGGGACTGAAAGTATGCATTTCACCATGTCAATGATAACATTGCATATTCTAACTTTTGCTCATTTCCTAGTTCATAAGCCTCCTTTTAGGGGGTCTGAGATTCTAGGCAGTTCCAGTAATTCTGCTTTCCTGAACCTTCTACCCATCACTCTTTCCACCAAATGAGATCACACAGAAAGAAAAAATATCTACTTCTACCTCCTTATGACAGTCCATGAGATAATGGAGGACAGTTCTCACGTCCTGAGACTTCTTTTTGGCAACAAAAGGAAATGTCTACACTGTGACCATTTTTCAGGAAAATACAAGTTTATAACAAGTGATTCTAAACTTTTTGCAGCAGTCTTAAGTTTAAGCATTAAGATTCCCAGAAAAAAATAGTTTTAATGTCCAATACCATTGCCTATATCCTAGTTCCTCAATGGAATGGAGAACACTGTGCTCCCTCCTGAGGCAGAGAACTGAATCCAGAGACTGAACAATAACACTAACCATAACAATCATAATGATGATAATAGCTAACATTTCACTGCTTCTTATGTGCATTGTTCTAAGGGCTTACAGATAATCTCCCAGTAATCCTTAAATAATGCTATGAAGTTTACATACAAACTACTCTTAGACAGAGCTGAATCCACTTGTTTTAAATGTGAATAAAGAGAGCAAAATGGAGAAGAAAATTCATTCATTAAGCCCAGATAGGTTATCCTATGTATTCATTTGCTATTGCTGCTGTTATGAATTCTAACTTAGTACCTAAAGTGTAAATTCATTGTTTTACAGTTCTATAGGTCAGACTCAGCACTGGCCTCAGTGGGGTAAAAAATCAAGATATCAACATGACTACATTTCACTCTGGAGACTCTAGGGGAGACTGTTTCCTTGCATTTTCCAGCTTTTGGAGGCCAACTGTATTCCTTAGCTCATGCCCCCCTTTCTCTGTCTTCAAAATAAGCAAAAGTGGGTTTCGTACTTCCAACCTTGCATCTCTCTGACATTCTTTCCATTGCTACATCTCTCTTTCTCTCTGACCACAGGTAGAAAATATTCTCTACTTTTAAGGACTTATGAGGTTAGATCAGGACAACTGGCTAACCCAGGAAAATCTCATTTTAAGGTCTGTAAAACTAATCACACCTGCAAAGTCCCTTTTGCCTTGTAAGTTTCCCATTATTAGGGCATGAACATCTTTAGGTGCCATCACTCAGCATGAAAGTGAAAGTGAAAGTCACTCAATCGTGTCCAACTCTTTGCAACACTATGGATATACAGTCCGTGGAATTCTCCAGGCTAGAATACTGGGTGGTTAGCCTTTCCCTTCTCCAGGGGATCTTCCTAACCCAGGGATCGAACCCAAGTCTCCTGAATTGCAGACAGATTCTTTACCAGCTGAGCCAGAAGGGAAGCCCCATCACTGTGCATTTGACAGCCTAAATGTGTGATTTCATTTATTCTTCCTAGAAAACCCCCAAGGCAAGTGTATTCATTATCAACTATTGTATAACAAATTACCCCAGAAGTAAGTGACATAAAATGACATTTATGACTTCCGTTTCTCACAGGGTCATGAATCTGGCTGAAGCTCAGCTATATCCTCTCTTTCAGGGTCTCTCACAAAACTGTAATCAAGGTATCCATTTAGGCTTCAGTCTCAACTGAAGGGTCAACTGGGATTAGATTTGCTTTCAAATTTATGACATGTTTACTGGCAGGATTCACATCCGCATAGGCTGTTGACTGGGAGCCCCAGTTCCACTCAGTCGTTACCCAGAGGCTATCTCAGTTCCTGTCTATGTGGGTCTTTCCATATGACAACTTTCTTCTTCAAAATGAATAAGCAGAGAGAGTGAAAGTGTCAGCAAAATAGAAGTCATAATCTTATACAACATAACCACAGAAGTGATGGCACGCCATAAATTTTGCTATATTCTACTAGCTTAAAGGAAGTGACTAGATCAATATATCCAGCCCACACACAAAGAGAGGACCATGAAGAATGACTACATGAAGAAGGGATCATGGGAGCCATTTCAGAAGCAGCCTACCACAGTGTCTGTATCAGTTAGCTATTACCACCTAGCAGGTCACCACAAAGCTCAGTGGCTTGAAGTGAAAATTATTCTCTCTTGGTTACCTGCCTATGAGTTAATGGGGCACATCCGATTCAAGTTACAGGTTCTACTGACCTTGAATCCTTGCTGCAGATTCGGTGCAAGTTTGCTTCATTGGAGCCCAGACAGAAGAGGCTACAAAATCCCAGGGAAGTTTCTTTTTTGGCAATAACATAAAAGCAAGAAGGTAAAAGAACCATGGGGCTACTTTTAAGTTCATCACACTATATCTGTTCCTTCTCCATATCCCATTGCACAAAGCAAGTCATATAAGTAAGCTGAAAATAAAAGGACAAGAAAATATGAATCCCACTAGATTTTTCTCTAGTAGGAGTGACTGCAGTCACAAGGTAAAAAAAGTCAAGGACCCAGGAAGAAGTGAAGAATTAGAGCCAATAATTCTACCAATAATTCCACCTTCCGTTGCATCATCACTCACGTTTCACAGATAAGGATGGTACAGAGAAGCTAGCTGACTTGCCCAAGGTTACATAACTCACATTCAGATTTGTCTGACTTCAAAACTCATTCCACCTTGCTTTATACCACAGGGCCTCAAGATATATTCTCTGAATTATTTTTTCCCCCAAATAAATGAGTTTATAAGTTGACATTTAAGAAATCCTCTGGCAAACAGTAGTTAGAAATTCCATTTTGTTCTTCTGTCTCCTGTTACACTTTATCAGCCTAAATTTGTAACATGGGCAGAAGCATGGAGATAAAATCAGTTCTGAAAATGAGAAAATGGATTTTCTTGCCATGCTTTTGCATTACAAATGGTCCCAGTCCACAGCAATCGTGGTTGCACCTGAACACTGCACAGGCGCCCATGAATAATCCATGTTCCTCCCACACTCCTCCCTGCAGTGCTGACTCAGCAACTCCTCTCCTACTTCTGTGAAGCAACAGCAACATAGAGGTCAGGTGAAGTGTAAGAAAGCAACAACACTGTGAACATTTGGTTGAATCTTGAAGGTAGACAAGGGACTTAAAAATCTGATAAGGATTTAAGCAGACTGCCACACTTCCCTTCTTAGAATACTCAATTCCCTTCAAGATTAAATCTAGGCTCCTTTATGTCACACTCACAGAAGCTTTCATGATTTCCCCATTGCCTATGTGAAGAGATGCTCCTCTTCTCATTCTCTGACTTACAACTTGACTGCCTTGGCCACCTCCCTCACCTTCAAAAATGTCAGATATACCTATTTGGATTTTGCCAAAAGCAAACATAATCTGAAGTCCTTTGCACTGTTGGTCCCTTTTCCCAGAAAATTCTTCCTTCCCTTTGCCACTGACCTAAATTGAATTCCTTCTTTCAGAAGTAGTTCAGGGGTCACCTTTTGCAGAAAATCTTTCCTGACTTTACCCTCACCCTGGCACCCAGCTTACTTGGGGCTTCTTGTCTAAGAAACATTTTGTACTTCCAACTAGAGCCCTTATCAATTTATATTAGAAGCACCTCTTTACTTGTCAATTCCACAAACATTGAGCTCTTTAAGACTTGATTCTAAATTCACATTGTTTTATACACAGTGTCCAGCAGTCATTAAATATTTGCAGAAGAAAAGATTGAAAAGAAAAGGAAAAGAAAGGAAGAAAGGGGAGAGGAAGAGAGGGAAGGTAGAAAGAAAGCAGGGAGGCAGAGGGAGAAGGAAGAGAGGAGAAGGTGAGCGAAAAGGGAAGGAAAAAAGACACAGGAGAAAAACTACGATCCTATATGAGAAGGTATTTTGTAATAGCAATATAGTTGTGTGACTGTAAGGAGCTCTGTTCATTTTCACCTGGAAAATGCTGAAGTGCTTGGCTGGCCTTTCCCGGGCAAGACCGTTTCCTTAAATTCTTCTATTCTGGCAGTCCCAACCCACTAACATTCTTTGTAAACTCAAGTGAGGAAACTTTTGAAAGAGTGAAGTCTCTTAGCCAGTTCCTCAAAGTGCTCTAGTGCGATCAATAACCAATCCAGATGACAAATTAATGTTAAATACAGCTTGAAGAATGGCGAGAAAAAATGTAGTAGGAGAGGATTAGTGGAGAGTTTTCCTCCATAATTGTGGCCTCATGGGATGTTTAAGGACCCTGCTGAGATTCCGCAGATAAGAGGCAAGAATGCTGGGAAGATGGACTGTGGGTTAGATTGGAGATGATGAGTAATCTGGCAGGTGGGAGGGCACCCTGCAAATTGAGTTCTCAATTCTGCTATAGAAATTGGACTCTTGAATCAACCCAAATAAGAGTTTCCAGGTAATATTTCCAAAGGCCCATTGCTGCTATTTTTGCTTCTGCACCAAAACTGGCTGAGTGTGATTGCTTGATGGTTTTGAAGCTGCCTTCACACTCTAAGAATTGCACTTTGTGAATTGCACCTGAGGTATTACCATATCCGATAAGACTCTTAATTGATGTTTTAGTATAATTTCTTGGAAAATACATCCTTGGAAAGGTTAGTTAGAAGATAAATCAAATATGTTCTAGGCTAATTCTTTGCAGTCATGAGATAACTGCTTCTCCCTATGACCCTTCCTCCCCCTAAAATCAATGTTACTGTATTAAGGCTTGAAAAATTTTCAAAACCTCTAGAAGCTTTGCTCTTCCAATAAAAGATCCTTATTTCTTTTTCCTGTGAAATTGCCACAGCATACAGCCAAAGAGAGGAGGTGTGGCTATCATGATCTAGGGTTGCCAAGCTCCTGACCCTTTCCCTGACATTAAAAAATGGTGTTTTGATTTGAGTAGCAACAGCAACTCACTTAGAGCAACTTACTAACTGAAACTCTGTTCCTCATTCTCTTTCCATTGTGAAAGAGGGGAAATAGCTTATTTTCACTGGACTAATGAAATCTGATGGATAAAAAAACAAAGCAAAAGCTAAACTAGTCTGTGTGATTGGAGAATTATGGATTAAAATTATAATTGAGAGCTAGAATTAGTTGAATTAGAGCAGACATGGCGTATTATTCTGTTCTGGCTTTCATAAAATAATACCAAAGATTGGGTGGCTTAAATAACAGAAATGTATTTTCTCACAGTTCAGAAGACTGAAAGTCCCAGATTAATTTCTTGCTGGGCTTCTTTCAAATGAGCATTCTCTTTCTGGTTTTTAGATCACCTCTTTGGTCTCACATGGGCTTTTCTCTGAGCATGGACAGACCAGATCCAGAGAAAGTTCTGGAGTGTCTCTTCCCTTTCTTATAAGGACACCGGCCGTGTCAAATTTGGGTCCCTCCCGTATGACCTCATTTAATGCTCATCATCACCTCACAGTCACTATCTCCAAATTCAGTCACATTGAGGGATAGGGCTTCAAGATATGACTTTGATGGTCAGGAATAGACACAAATATTCAGTCCATAGCACATAGGTTTTACCTAAGAATTTTTCTTCCACACGTGCATTCTTTTACTGTTCATGGAAATCAGACATGGCTTTAGAGTCCACTTAATATATTTTAAGCTGGTTTGAAACTTTTGAAAGAAGTTTTCTCTACTGCTCCTGCAGGACTAACGTCTGCATTCTCTTTGCACCTGCTAAACTCTCCTCTCCGATAGCACTTAGCTCATTATCACTTGTCTGTTTCTCTTAGGAAAAGTAGAGGTTTCTCTGGGTCAAAACACCACTTCTTTTCAATTTTACATAACCAGACTACTGAGAATTCTCAATATGGTGTGGTAAAAGCATGAATATATTTTAGCTTTTTTGCCATTAATACCTTCAACCCAGTTTTGACAGATCACCCTTTCTGATTTCCTTACAGATATTTTGGGCAGATTTGTTTCTAATTATTTTACATAACTGAGAGCACAGTTTAAAATTTTAATCTCAAGATTGATCTGAAACCCATCTCTTCCCTTTTCTCCAATTAAGCTTTGGGCTCTGACCCTTGCTTATCAGTGTTAGAGGTCAGAGATAGGCTGGGCTACGAGATTCATGCAGACAATGACAGAGATCCATGCAGGACATAGAATGCTCAGCTCTGGAGAGCTGGTTTCATACAACATACCATATGATCTTCTGCCTGTGTTGTCCAGTACACAATCTGCACAACCATAGAAGAAGCCTGGAATACAGTCTTCTACCCCTTCTGTCTAGGTCCAATTATTCCAGAATTTGATAAGGACTGAAAGAAAAATTGGAGAATCAGGGGTCATCGTATAAAACATGTCATATTATCAGTAAAGGGAAGCCATCTTTGACCTTGCCCTGATTTTGTTTGGTTCATCATCTCCTGGTGAATTTCACAAATAACAATAACAATCATAGCAAATAATAACTGTAATTATAATGATGTACCACATAATGTTTCTTGAGTATTCATTACCATACTACATAAATTTTAAAATACATTCTTTCATATTCCAACATTTCTGAAATAGCAATGTAATTTACAATTGATGGTGTATCATAGTTTAATTGTCAGAATTCTTCTTTCTTTGTGGTACATAAAGGAATGATGAGTCTATCAATTGCTGATCTCTGATGATTGATGAAATAAAGAATGTATAAGACAGTTCTAAGCACTTGTCTTAATTCATCTGATACAATAATACTGTGAGAGTAGCTATGATTATTATCATTCCATTTTACTGACATGAAGTTTGTGATGATGAGATTAAGAAAGCTACCCACAGTCCCACCTACTAAGCATTTAGAGCTGTTGTTGTATTTAGAGAATTAATGCCCCACATTGGATGCTGGATCTACACCGCTGTGTGACCTTAAGGGATACATTCTCACAACATCTGAGCCTCAGTTTTCATTTCTGTGAGGAAGAGGTAATAATGACTACTTCCCCAAAAGTATTATCATTAAGATCACAATACCAGTGCTCGCTTCGGCAGCACATATACCAAAACTGGAAAGATCACAATACCAATGCAATGAATGCATTCTGTCCTCTTCTTTATTTGCCCTTTCACGTTCAGCACTTTTGATGATATCCTCAGTAAAACTCTCTGCTCTCTTCTTTCCTTTTGTATTTCCTATCTTACTTGCTTTCATCACAGTTACTGGTCACCCAAGCCAAAATCTTGGATGTGATCTTTGAGTCAGCCCTCCCATTTATCCACCATTTCCAATTACTACTAAGTCCTCTGTGCATTAACCTTCCATTGGGCTGCAACCCATAGGCCTGCATGCCTTGTGGTTGCCTGGCCTTGAGACTGAAGAAAGAGCCTAGAGACAACAGCAGTGACATCAGTGGTTTCTGGGACAGGGGGATCTTACATACCTGAAGAAAAGTCCTGGGACAACACCCCACTGTGTGCAGCAGAAACCGTGAAGGACGTAGCAGCAGTCTTTGCTCCTTGGGGGAGACTAAACCTACCATTTATAGGAGGAATTGACATCAGCTGGGCTTCCCCGTTGCCAGAAACTAATTAAGTCCTATAATTAAGAGGATTGGATAGTCATGTGAGTGAGGCAGGGCCTGGCCAAACAAGAGATGTACAGAGGGAGAGAGAGAATAGCTCTCTTGAATGACCTGACCATATACTTTTAAAATATTTTATATTTCCACTAATTCTAGCCTAGTTTAGGCCACCATTACCCCTTAGACTATTACAATATCTTATCAGCAAATAACTCATATCTCTGCTTTTGGCCCTAAGGCCCTCCAATCTATTTTCTATACTAATGTCATAAATCTGCCATGTCATTCTGTCACAGAAAATGTTTCATGGCCACCTGCTAGCATTCACTGAATGCTTGCTACCTGCCTAACAACAAAACTGTTGGGTAGGTATTGTTATTATTTCTGTTATGCAAATGAGAAAGTTGAAGCACACAAAGGGTAACCTTAGCAAGTTACCAACATTTGAAATGATTTTGAGTTTCTCAAGAGAATTATACATCCCTGTATACAGTATTTTCCCTACTTGACCGCCTTACTTTAAATTTCAATAAAACTTATGTTTCAATAGTACTAAACTGCTCTCCTGAACATTTAATGCTCTATCTTGACTCAGAGTCTTTGTTCATGCTATTTCTGTGACTGAAATTCACTTTCCAGGCAAGTCATCTTCCTTTTCTTAGTTAACTCCTCTGATCCCACAAGAGGATTAATTTTTCCTGCTTAGTATTCTAATATCCCCATTAAATACATTTGTCATTGTATTTGCTATGATATATAGATGATCAATAATGAATATATAGACATATATGTACATTTATGTACCCCTCTCTCCCTGGTGGCTCAGAGGTTAAAGCAACTGCCTGCAGTGCGGAGGACCTGGGTTCGAGCCCTGGGTCGGGAAGATCTCTTGGAGAAGGAAATGGCTACCCACTCCAGTGTTCTTGCCTGGAGAATCCCATGGACAGAGGAGCCTGGTGGGCTACAGTCCATGGGGTCGCAAAGAGTTGGACATGACTGATCGACCTCACTTTCACTTTCTCTCTCCCAACATAGATTAATGATAATGATCATATAATAATACTTATAAGACTATGCTGCTAGTAACAATGTGTATTAAATGAATGAATGATACACCCTAGAAGTGTGAATGTGTTAATTCCCAGTAAGGATATCTTTAACCAGTGAGATAAAGGAAATTGGGATGAGCCAAGAAAACAGTCTCATTTCTTCTGAAATGCTCTGAGGCTTTGGATCTTTGAATAGCCTAATGGGAAATATTTCATGAGACCAAGTGAAGCCAAGTGCTGATAGTTGAGGCTCATATTTGTGGCATTTGTAATGGATAATGAGTAATATACACCTTACCTTGTTTTCCAGCTTCTGGAATATGGAATATGCATTGAATCAAAACACAGTTTATGGTACCATGTCTATAACTGTTAGAGTTCAAGAATCAGCTATCAAGAAGTGGAAGTAGGTGTGGCCTCTCTTAACTCCAGTGATTCACTAACAGAATTGTGCTTCCTGCCCTCACAACTTTATTCCTAGGAATAGGGAACACATCCACCAAGGAAGTCAATGAGGATTCCACTGAACAGGAAAACCTGTGACTGTGACCTGGCTACTTTAGGCACAGCCTTCCAGTGGACCAATAGGCACACACACAAAAAAAAGCTACTATAAGATAAGGGCAGCAGGGAAAACAGTATGTGTAACTGAAGAAATCCACTAAGATACTTTTAATAATTGCTATATGTTTATATTACAGCAAGTAATAATTGCTGATGGGCAATGACAGCAACCCCAACCCAATAAGAGTTAGGCAATTAAGGGCCCCCTCCCACCAGGGATGAAGGTCTGTGTTTCTCTACCAGGAAACTAACCAGACTAACTAAAATACTGGCCAACAGTGACTGGAAAGTCTAGGATGGAGCTACATTTCTCAAGACCAATCCCTAGTAAGAACCTACCACGTGCCAGAAGTTTTCACATCTTTCATCTCATTTAGTGCTGCAAATTGACTAGTGATACAGGAACATTACTACACATCTATTCTATAGATAATTAAACTGAAACCAAGAGAGATAGAATGGAATCTCAGAATAGATATTGATTTACCTTCAACTGGAAAACAATATTAAACAAATTATTTAATACATCTGAATCTTTTAAATGGTGCTAATTGACAGTAAATGTCCTAACTTTCTCGACGCCAGGGTGAAAAACAAACGATTCTAAAAGTGCCATTTTCCATATATTGATGAGGAAATTCAGATTCTTAAAATCTTAAAAACATACCCTTTCCTTCCCACTACCATTTCTTTAATTCAGTTTCTCATCTTGTATATATTGAAATATTACCACAGCTTTCTAATTTATTTCCTATCTTCATTTGCCAACCCCGTATCCTATACCATTGCCTACTCTCTTAACTCCAGCTGCTGTAACAAAATCCCATAGACTGGGTACTTATAAACAGCAAACATGCCCATTATACAGAGTGAGGTGAGCCAGAAAGATAAAGAACATTACAGTATACTAACACATATATACGGAATTTAGAAAGATGGTAACGATGGCCCTATATGCAGGGCAGAAGAAGAGACGCAGAAGTACAGAACAGACTTTTGAACTCTGTGGGAGAAGGGGAGGGTGGGATGTTTCGAAAGAACAGCATGTATATTATCTATGGTGAAACAGATCACCAGCCCAGGTGGGAGGCATGAGTCAAGTGCTCGGGCCTGTTGGTCTGGGAAGATCCAGAGGAATCGGGTGGAGAGGGAGGTGGGATGGGAGACCGGGATGGGGAATTCGTGTAACTCTATGGCTGATTCATATCAATGTATGACAAAACCCACTGAAAAATAAAAAAAATAAAAAATAAATAAATAAATAAAAAGGAACGTAGAGAAAAAAAAAATAAAATAAAATAAACAGCAAACATTTATTTTTCACAGTCCTAGAAGCTAGTTAGTCCAAAAGCCACCAGCAGATCTAGTGCCTGGTAGAGGCCACTTCTTGGATCATAGATGACAACTTTTCACTATGTCTCCATATGGTAGAGGAGACAAAGTATCTCTCTGGACCCTCTTTGATCAGGCAATAATCTCATACATGAGGGTTCCACCCTTAAGATCTAGCCGCCTCCCAAAGACCCCACCCCTAATATCATTACCACAATGTCATATAGATTTGGGGGGAATGCAAACATTACAACACACACCCACTTTTCATGCTGCCAACAAAGTGCCAGGTCTAAATCCAAATAAAATCACATTATTGTCTTACTTAAAAAGTTTAAAGTCTTCTGATTGACTGGCAGAGTCCTTTCCTTCTTCATCCTTTCTCTCCATAATCTGTTCCACATACTCCGTTTCCATCTGCATGTCTTCTTAAGGTCCTGAATAGGCCACACAATGCTTCATGTCTTGACATCCCACTGGAATGTGCTATCATCTTTCATCCACCTTACTTGCTCTGATCCATATTTAAAGACTATAGTGAATATATATGGCAGTAATGATCAAACCTTTTGGTCTCAGAATCAGTCTAATCAAATGTTATTGAGGACCATAAAGTCATTTGCTTATGTCAGTGGTATACATTAATATTTACCATTTAGAAATTTTAAATGAGAGCAATTTCAAATATCTATGTATTAACCTATTTACAAACCTATTACAAAATCTATTTACAAATATATACTAATATATAAAATAGTTTATGAAAAAAGCTACATTTTCAAAAAATTAATAAGAAGAATGGCATTATTTTACTTTTCTGAAAATTTCTGTAATGTCTGGCTTAATAGAAGACTTTTCTGGCTTAAAAGATTTTCACATCTTTTTTTCACATTTTTCACATCTATAGTCAATCTATTTTGATATACTATTTTGACTGAAGTATGTAAAAATTTGGAGAATTTTATGGATTTTATTCTTTGAATCTAAGCAAACAGTTAAGTAGTGATATCTTAAAGGTTAAGCTGCAATGTAGAATCTGAAAACATACAAATAAATGTTCTATACTCTGTTACATAAAAATCTACTGGTCAACCCTGTATGATTTTTATCAATGATCTTTGTAGCATCAGTGCATGAGTCATTTTAAAAATATTGGTTTAGTCATGTAGATCCTCCAAATGTTGATATGTTGACTCTATAATATCAATAAATCATATTTGTTACTCTCCCCACATATTCCATCAGAGAAGCAGTTAAGTATTAGAAACCATCAAGTTCACAATAGTAGATACAAGCTTTCTAAAATTCTGATTTTTATTTGAAGTTCTAATTTCATCATCGCTAACAAGTACTGTAGTTGTTTCCCTTGAAATAGCAGGCTTACTTTGTTCATGAATATGTCTTCCAAACACACCAGTTTGAACAGTCATAATTTTTCTGTAAGTTACTCTTTGAAGTAAAAAGTGCATTCCATGAAAAAAGGCAGCTAGTTCAGCTTGCAACTCAAACAATTGTGCAACTACTTTTCCTCAAGGCAGACGTTTTACTACAGTATGCAGTGAAATAACTTTATGGCAGAACTAATTTGGTACATAGATATTAAAAAGCATGTAAACAGGATTAATATTTAATGAAATCAATAGTTTTACTGTTTATTCAAGGGCATTCTAAATTAAACTGGCCTCTGTAGCTGTGAGTACAATGTAAAGAATACAATGACGACCTTAAAGTTTTGGGGCTTTGATTCATATTGAGGTGCTTGCAGTTTTGCTGCTTTTGTAACATTACATTGCTTTTGTAGTATCAGTGCAAATGTCAAGATAGTGGGAAAAAGGAAAAAAGCATTTTAGGATTACAAAGAAAGTTGTTTTGACCTCATGGGTCTTCTAAAATGGCCTCAAGACCCCAGTGTCTCCTGGATCACACTTTGAGAACCACTTGTCTATAGACTCAGTAATCTGATCATACTTCCCCTATTTTGGAAACTGATTCTTGCAAGTCCTCTGATACAGTTTCTGTGGGTGTTGCCCTTTTCTAAGTAACTATCTTAGAGATACATGTAATTGGCTGAGAAGTACACCAATGAATTCCTTCTCTAAAACTCTGGACAGAGAACTTTGGAACGTGGACAGTTCATTAAAGCAGCTTCTTTCCAGAGTCTGAAGATGTAAGATGTAAAATTTTGAAGTGTTAGTGATAGCACTTCCTGTCAAAGACACCAAGAAA
This sequence comes from Muntiacus reevesi, assembly GCF_963930625.1. Classification (NCBI taxonomy): domain Eukaryota; kingdom Metazoa; phylum Chordata; class Mammalia; order Artiodactyla; family Cervidae; genus Muntiacus; species Muntiacus reevesi. The sequence goes on along the minus strand of NC_089249.1, from coordinate 144,134,644 downwards.
CAGAGACAGCCAGTCTGAAGCAAGAGCAAAGTAGAGATTAGAAGGGAAGAGACATCTTATTAATGTTCAAATAAATGGATCCAAGTTTACATAACCATGTTGCTATACTTGATTGTGATGAGATCTCTATTAAAATCTCCTTTGAGATAAAATCATTTATATAGGTTTTCTATCATTTGCAATTCAAAGCATCTGAAAATAAAATTCTCCTCAAGGGACTCCTCATCTGTGAAGCCCCCAGCTCCATTCTCTAAGCAGAATTGATAGCCCACCTTTGAGACAACATCAGGCCTACTACTCACCTCTGGTACAGCCTCTGACTTACTGTAACCACACACACTCTAAGGCTTTCTCACCTGGAAGTCTCCCCAGTACATCGCAAGCTCTTGGAAAGCAGTGAAAGAATAGAACCATTTTTTTAAACTTAAACTTTAGCAAATTAAATATATGAATGGATATAGGTAGGGGAAGAAGAAGGAATGAAGAAGAAAAAGAGCCATTGACATAGACATAAAATCTTGCTCTATTCCTTTCTGGGTAAGTCATTTCATGATTCTGTGCCTTCATCCACTCATGCTGGACTGAGTCTGAATTAGGTGAGAATCGTTTCTTAAAATTTACTTTTAATTGGAGAATAATTGCTTTGCAATATTGTGTTGTATTTTGTGTTGGTTTCTTCCATATATCAACATGAATCAGCCATAGGTGTACATATGTCTCCTCCCTCTTGAACTGCCCTCTCACCTCTAATCCCAACCCCCCCAACCCCCCACCCCACCCCCAGGTCCAGGTTGTCACAGAGCTCCCTGAGTCATGTAGCACGTTCCCACTGGCTATTTTATTATGGTATGGAATGTGTCTCCATGCTACTCTTTCAATTCATCCCTCCCTCTCTTTCCCAGACTTATTCACAAGTGGGTTCTCCAAATCTGGGTCTCCGACTCTTTGCAACCCCATGGAATATACAGTTCATGGAATTCTCCAGGCCAGAATACTGGAGTAGGTAGCCATTCCCTTCTCCAGGGGATCTTCCCAACCCAGGTCTCCTGCATTGCAGGCAGATTCTTTACCAGCTGAGCCACCAGGAAAGTCCAAGAATACTGGAGTGGGTAACCTATCCCTCCTCTAGCAGATCTGCCTGATCCAAGAATCGAAACCAAGGTCTCTTGCATTGCAGGTAGATTCTTTACCAGCTGAGCTACCAGAAAAGCCTTGTTGCCCTGCAAATAGGTTCATCAATATCGTCTTTCTACATTTTATATATATATATATGCATTAATATACAACATTTGTTCTTCTCTTTCTGACTTACTTCACTCCATACAATAGACTCTAGGTTCATTCTAGGTGTGACTCTTAAAATGCCTTCAGTAAGTAAAATTTTCCTAAGAAACTCCATCCGTGCCAGTTCAGTAAGAAACAGAAACCATACCTATAGTATTTCTCTAGGAATCAAGATGAAGTTTATTAAACTTTCCCTTTTGTAGATCTGAGGCCTCCAAAGAGAACCACCTACCTTTTCCTACCTTCCTTCCATTTTAAGAAACTTGAAAATTAAGTCCCCCACACTATCAAGTATAAATTCTATAACTCTTCAACAAATCTTTTAATTTCTATTTTCTCATCTGTTCCTGATCTATAACTTACCATCTTATGAGTTCCCTGAGACAACTGTTTGACCAATGCATTCACATTGCCTATGTGAAATGAAAATATCTCCTGCCATACTAGTAAACAAAAAATGTCACAGCCTTTGGTGATTTCTGGCCTCCAAATGTGAATGAGGGCTCCATAAACTATAAAACAGTGATCCTGCCACCCCCCACGGTGATTGCTGAGGAGCTCTGGGAAACTAAGAAGCAAGGTGAACGAGAAAACAGGATTGGCCCCAGATAGCTGAAGTGCATATGAAAGGAATGAATTCAGTGAGTCCAGAGGCTTGCATCTTCCCATACATAGAATGGCAAATTCCTTAACTTGATACCTGATCTTTGCTATTCAGACTGCAAATTCCTTAACTTGCTACATGATCTTTGATATTCAGACTGCCTGCTCCCTTTGTTGCAAACTTGTATGTAGCCTGACTTCCCCTCCTGCCTCCCTGGAATGGTTTTCTCAGAGCAATCACTGCAGATGGTGACTATGGTCATGAAATTAAGACTCTTGCTCCTTGGAAGAAAAGCTATGACAAACCTAGACAGCATATTAAAAAGCAGAGACTACTTTGCTGACAAAGGTCCATATACTTAAAAATGTGGTTTTCCCAGTGGTCATGTACAGAAGTGAGAGCTGGACTGGACCATAAAGAAAGCTGAGTGCCAAAGAATTGATGCTTTTGAATTGTGGTGTTGGAGAAGACTGTTGAGAGTCCCTTGGACTGCAAGGAGATCCATCTAGTCAATCCTAAAGGAGATCAGTCCTGAATATTTATTGGAAGGACTGACACTGAAGCTGAAGCTCCAATAGTTTGGCCACCTGATACAAAGAGCCGATTCATTGAAAAAGACCCCGATGCTGGGAAATATAGAAGACAGGAGGAGAAGAGGATAACAGAGGATGAGATGGTTCGATGGCATCACTGACTCAATGGACATGAGTTTGAGCAAGCTCTGGGAGATGGTGAAGGACAGAGAAGCCTGGTGTGCTACAGTCCATGGGATCACAAAAAGTTGGACATGACTGAGTGACTAACACACACACCATTAGGTAAGCTAGGTCTTTTATTTTAAACTCTTCTTTCTAGGTGTTTCTCTCCTAGAAACACCATGTACTTCAGGTGTATTCTCAGGAAGTTCAGATTGAAATAGCGTTTATCTCTGACCTGCATTGAGAGAAGTCATAAGACTGGCCTAATTTCACACAGCTAGTAACCACTGCCTAAAAGCTCAATGGAACTTCCTGACTCTAAACCCTGCTCTCTCCGCACCTGTGGTCAATTCCACTCAGACAAAGAGCCCAAAGCTTTTAGTTCAAATAAAAGACAAGGATTTTATTCCATCAGTGGGTATTTAAGGAAATGAATTTTTTAAAGAACTGAAAAACAGCTGTAAAACAATGATGAGCATTTAAAGATATTACAATTTGACTGAAGCTAACGGCAAGGAGATTGAAAAGAAGAAGGTGTGTCTTTCTGTCACTGCCCTGACACTAGCTTGGTGACTTGAGCAGGTTAAGCAAAACAGACAATTTCATCATGTATAAAATGAAAGAAAAAAAAATCTTATCTTACTGAGAAAGAGAACAAACTCATTTTCTGAACCTACCCATAGTCTTGACAAGCATTATCATACTTAACTTTTCAACAACTCTACTTAGTAGAGTTGTTATAATATATAAAAATGCTTAGTAGGCATTATAATCTGTTTTTTTTTTTTTCCCCCTAACAAAGAATCTGGGATTTGCAAAATTAAATTTCCCAACATCACAGAATTAACACCTGTGATTCCCACCACCACTGGTCTATAGGCCTTTAATGAAGGCTGTGAGGTAAGATAGCCTAATGAGAATAAATGTGTTACACTGTCCAAAATTTGGTACCTTTGGGTACATCAGCAGAACCATCCCTGAATGTCAAATCAGGAAATTTACTCTTATTTCACCACTTACATTCAATCATGACAACCTCACTTCATGTCTCCAAGCCTCAGTTTTCTCACCAGAAAAATGGGGCAATGAAGCACAGTCCTAGATTCCTGCCTTACAGAGCAGTGATGAGGCCTCAGCAAGATCACAATGATAAAATGCTTTCTGTTCCATAGAGCCCTATACAAATGTGTGCTATTATTGTTATTATTATTGCTATTACCATTATTATTACACCATGTTCTTTGGGCAAGACATTTATGTTAAACTGACACAGCACATAATTGGAGTGCTCAAGTTAAATAAATGAAGTCAGCTGTCTGACTCCTTTAAGATAAATGATGTTATTACAACATAATTGTATAACCCCATATAGCTTACAGCAGCAAAAGGATGTGTATTTCACATGCCCTCCTATAATTACATCCCCATTATAATTTTGCAGTTAGTTGCGATGAGCTCTGGTCATGAAAACATGCCAATTTTGTATGGGATTGAAGTCTGCCTAATTTTAGCAAATTGAGAGTCACACAAAAGAAAAGAGATAAATACTATGTTGTTATTTTTCATTAGAGAATTGCTATATTAAGAGGCTGCGATCCAGCTGTGTTTGTTTAAATAAAAGTGTGATTTGAATACCTCCTACAGCTAATGTTCCTGCCAATGAATAAAAGATAAAATGTGGCTCCCCTCTCGTTGGATGGGAGTCTCTGCATTCTAGCTGACTTGGAGATTTATTGTTCCACACAAGGAAGTTGAAAGCGTGGAGGACAGACCACACGCAGGGGCCTTTTGTGTATTGTTTCAAGCCATACCACTAATAGATTTCTTCCACTGAGGCTCCCAGCAATTCAGCTGTGCTCAAATGCTCCACTTATCTGTGAAAAAATAATAATAAAATAGTAATTATGCCTCAACGGCAAATGCAGCCCAGCTCGATGCCACAAGGAAGAAAGTAAACAGGAACAAATACCATTCAGAGAAGGAATGCTGTATTGGAGTCATTGTGATAATGGATTTAAGCCTTCTTTATTTCTTCCAAGCAGACTCACTTACAGCTCAGTGCCTCTGTCTCCCAGTGTCCTCCCAAAACTAACAATAGTCTCCTGAAATTCACGGCCTTGCAAGTTGGCCAACCCAGAATGAAAGATCAGAGGTGAGATTGAAGATGGAGCTACAATGTAGTTAAAATTAATTTTAAAATATCTGGAATGATGTTCTAGAGGTCTGGCATACCAGGATATGGACAACATGAAAGTCTCTGCCATCAGGTAGATCGCAGTCTAATGATGCATATAACATATATACATATTCCTCATTCTCCAAGCCATTAACTGTGACCTTTTCAAAACCCTGTTATCTGAATACTACTTGTTCTTGACCACTCAATTCTTGCCTACCATTCCCTCTCATATAGGTATATCAGATCTCCCCTCCTGCCTCCTCAAGCACACACACACAGAATTCTGTATTTTATCTTCAGGCTTTTTCAGGCATTAACTAGCCCCTCTATCTGACTTGACTTTCCTCCTTTAGTCATGTAGTTAACTCATCTTCATAATTTGGTTCAAACTTCAGCTCTCAGAAGTATTCCCTTAATAAAACTCACCCGCCATGAGGATGCTCCAAGTGCGGGATAAACATACCTCCTCTCTGTAGCAGGAACACCTGTGCTAACCTTACACACTGATACCCAGCTGAGGAGGTTGAGCTACAGAGAAATATATCTTGTGTTCCCTATCTCCATCCTGGGGTGGTGGGAGGGAGGATAGCTCCTCTCTTTTTTGTTCCTTCTCCTTCCCACCACTCCACACCATCTACCAGAACCATAGCCATCATGAGTAACTCTTACCGATAGGAGTGCATTTTTCACATGTGTTGAGCTGGAATAAAAATAAGAGAACTATATTTGTATTGAAATATTCTGTTCACTTATCTGTCTCTTTTCCAGGTCTTTGAGGAGGATCTTTTTGTCCCTGTATCCTAAGGCATTATAGTGACTAAAGCTTTATAGACATATAGGAAATGATAGATGGAAGAGTGACAGACAGATGAGCAAATAAACATAGGAAGAAAAGGTGACTGGTAACAGGGGCCACAATCTCTAGGCTGCAGACTAGTACCTCCTATCAGATCACTGGCTGCATTAGATTAGAATTAAAGTGCACAAAAAATGTAATTCGTATGAATCAACCTGAAACCATCCCCTCCAACCCCCTGGTCTATAGAAAAATAATCTTCCATGAACTCAGTCCCCTGGTACCAAAAATGTTGGGAACTACTGACTGGTAATATGAAAAGTGAGGACAAAATGCAATGAGAACCAAAATTAGGCACAGATCATTTGCAACTAGAAAAATTGGAGGAATCTTATAGAGAATGTGGTCATTGAGTTAAGACTTCAGAAATCTTGTGATAAAGGACAGGGCATTCCAAGTGAAAAGAACAATAAAAGTGACTATTTAACAAACCTACAATATCCACAGAGTGTAGTTACAATACCCAAATGGTGTAGTTACTTCCAAAGTAAAAACTCTGAAAGGCTACACACCCTTCCAATAATAACCCATATCTGAATTTTTTTTGGAATGGTCTTCCAGGTCTACCTAATAGGCACCGAACAAAATCTAATTCAGAATGCTTTGGGTTTTTTTTTTTTTTTTAATCCAAATCTGGACTGCCTAGCTTAATTTCCCACTTCACTGTTTCTTCAAAAGTTGAATATATGTGATTCACATAAACAGCATGTGCTCAATATATTGAATGAAGTCAGTGAAGTAACAAACTCAGAATTGCCACCACTGGGGACAATAAAACTGTCACATTACTTCATCATAGTCACCAGTTCACAGAGAAGAATTGCCTAGGTGAAAAAGGAAAAAGCACACCAGTTATTGACTGTTTAACCCTGTGTATTTTATATAACCTAGCTAAGCTTCAATTTCCTCTTTTGCAAAATAACATTAACAATAGTTGCTTTGTAAAGATATTGTTAGGATCAAGTCTGACTTTAAATCACATGATACTGCTATTTTGTAGGTAAAAGATCAGCAGTTTAATGTGATTCAACCCAATGTAACTGTGGTTAGAATATAGTAAATGCTCAATTTAGGTTAATAATGAATCTTCATTGTGTGTACATGATGAATGCCAATTTAAACCTTAGTTATACCATTTAATAGCAGCAAACAAGTAAGTCACCATTGTCCTAACTGCAGTTTCCTTATCTGGAGTTGATGTTATTTTCCTTGTAGATATAAAAATAAAAGAAATTAAAGATACCTGATATAAAGCAGTCATTCAACCAATAGAAACCTAAATGATTGCAAAAGACCAAGATCTATGAAAAGATAACAGTGTTTCAGAAAAGAATAATGAGGGAAATTTATTCAAGAGTAGGTTATATACATAGGTATTCTGGTCTCATGTTGAAATATTCTTTATTGAAATCCTATGACCTTGCATGTAATTCTAAAGAACTGTTGTGTTGGAGCTGACTTAATTAAGGCTCAGTAGAGCACTGAGCAGGTGGTTGCCAGAAGCCACTGGGAGTCTGGTTTATACTGTCTGAGTCCATTTAAATAACCAGAATGCTCAAAGTCTAAAAAAAATCTATTCAAACAGTAACCGTCATGATCAAATTAAAACTACATGTTTTGTGTGTGTGTAAAAATATGGCATGGGGATCAAAATTAGATGTGAAATACTCAGAGGGATCTTATTAATAGCAGAAGTTTCTGACCTAGAAGCACATAAAGAATGTATTCATTCATACCATCAGAAGTTATTATTATCTGAAATAATAATAAACTAAGTTATGACAGCCTGTAAAAGTGCTGGGCAGACATGGTTTTTATCAAGTGTGTAACGCTAATAGCCATCCAACAAGGTAATTATTTGAGTTAAAGTTGAGAATATCTGAGAAGCAGTGCATAGGGATTGTAAGGGAATAGTAGTGTTCTCAGGGGAATGCTTCATCGATGTTCAGAATGTGTGCTTGGAGACTTCCATCTCACACACAGAGTTTAGAGGGCACATCTTGATGCTGTGCTGAAAATAATCACCAAATCTCAAAAGGCTTCTTCATTTAGAATTTGGACTGGGCATTATGTGAGGTATCCTCAAGGGAGTATCTTGGAGTGTGTTCTGTTTAAAAGGAAAAGAAAAAAGGAAAGAGACATTCTGAACTACCTTCTGAAGCATTCAAACAAGGAGAAGCAAGAGGCTTCTCTCAAAACCAGGACTTGAAAGCCAGCTAACATGTGCATTTGGAACCAAGTGACCATAGAGGGTGGGGATCTAAGGGTGTAGGCTTTGGAGTTACCTACCTCCAGGTCTGGGGGCAGGTTTTGTCATTCTAAGTCCTGGGACTAATCATCAAATCTCTCTAAACTTTGGTGTCTTCATCTGCTAAGGTGGCTAATAATCTGTATCTCATGGGAAGTAAGCAGCGCAGAACCTCAGAGACAAGTCACCCAGTAACAAGTGTGTCTTCAGGTTTGCTCAGCTTCTCAAGCAAGATTTGAGGCTGTAAGGGGACAAATGTCAAAGTCCTTAATGACATGGTAGGTGCCCAAATTTTTTCCAAAAACTCTATGCTGAGATCTAGGAGGTAAAGGGTGAGCTTCATGTGTAGGCTCTGAGATGTTAAGGTACAGGAGCTGGCTGAGCCAAGAAGAGACTGAACTCTGTCTCAGCCTGAGGTCCTCTGGGAATGCCCTGAGGCTGCATCCTGGCCCTGGGGAGACTCTGGCACTGGACAGACTAACCAAGTCCAGGCTGCCATGTGTTTACTGCAGTATTGTGGGGGAAATAATAGGTTTTCTGCTATCAGAAATCTGAAACTAATTCAGTATGAGATTTTGGTCATTTGAGAAAGAACTTGAATGAGAACCAGGAGAAGTTGAACATGAACATGTCTTTTCAATGTCCTTCACAGATGCCAAAAGAAAAGTTAAGTAATGTGTAGGATATAATAATGTTTCCTAAATTGTTCCCAGAACACAGATTTGAGATGTTTATAGGGGTTCCACCAAAAAATAGTGTTCTGTAGTCAGACAAGTCTAGAAAATGCTGCTTGCTGTGTTTACATCTGTCCTGAATAATAGTAATTCACAGTAGTAAATCAAATGTTCTGAGAAAGCCTTTAATAACAAATAAACCTTTAAAAATTTGTTCAGTCCCTTTGGGTATTGTTCTCTTTGTTTTCTTTTTAAAATATAACACCTATCAGTTCTTTGGCCCATTTTTTGATTGGGTCATTTATTTTTCTGGAATTGAGCTGCAAGAGTTGCTTGTATATTTTTGAGATTAATCCTTTGTCTGTTGCTTTGTTTGCTATTATTTTCTCCCATTCTGAGGGCTGTCTTTTCACCTTGCTTATAGTTTCCTTTGCTGTGTAAAAGCGTTTAAGTTTAATTAGGTCCCATTTGTTTATTTTTGCTTTTATTTCCAATATTCTGGGAGGTGGCTCATAGAGGATTCTGCTGTGATTTATGTCAGAGAGTGTTTTGCCTATGTTCTCCTCTAGGAGTTTTATAGTTTCTCGTCTTACATTTAGATCTTTAATCCATTTTGAGTTTATTTTTGTGTATGGTGTTAGAAGGTGTTCTAGTTCCATTCTTTTACAAGTGGTTGACCAGTTTTCCCAGCACCACTTGGTAAAGAGGTTGTCTTTTTTCCATTGTATATTCTTGCCTCCTTTGTCGAAGATAAGGTGTCCATAGGTTCGTGGATTTATCTCTGGGCTTTCTATTCTGTTCCACTGATCTATATTTCTGTCTTTGTGCCAGTACCATACTGTCTTGATGACTGTGGCTTTGTAGTAGAGTCTGAAGTCAGGCAGGTTGATTCCTCCAGTTCCATTCTTCTTTCTCAAGATTACTTTGGCTATTCGAGGTTTTTTGTATTTCCATACAAATTGTGAAATTATTTGTTCTAGTTCTGTGAAAAATACCATTGGTAGCTTGATAGGGATTGCATTGAATCTATAGATTGCTTTGGGTAGTATAGTCATTTTGACAATATTGATTCTTCCAATCCATGAACACAGTATATTTCTCCATCTGTTTGTGTCCTCTTTGATTTCTTTCATCAGTTTTTTTTAGTTTTCTATGTATAGGTCTTTTGTTTCTTTAGGTAGATATACTCCTAAGTATTTTATTCTTTTTGTTGCAATGGTGATTGGTATTGTTTCCTTAATTTCTCTTTCTGTTTTCTCATTGTTAGTGTATAGGAATGTAACAAACATTTCTCCAAAGAAGACATACAGATGGCTAACAAACACATGAAAAGATGGTCAACATCACTCATTATCAGAGAAATGCAAATCAAAACCACAATGAGGTACCATTACACGCCAGTCAGGATGACTGCTATCAAAAAGTCTACAAGCAATAAATGCTGGAGAGGGTGTGGAGAAAAGGGAACCCTCTTACACTGTTGGTGGGAATGCAAACTAGTACAGCCACTATGGAGAACAGTGTGGAGATTTCTTAAAAAACTGGAAATAGAACTGCCATATGACCCAGCAATACGACTTCTGGGCATACACACCGAGGAAACCAGATCTGAAAGAGACATGTGCACCCCTATGTTCATTGCAGCACTGTTTATAATAGCCAGGACATGGAAGCAACCTAGATGCCCATCAGCAATCGAATGGATAAGGAAGCTGTGGTACATATACACTATGGAATATTACTCAGCCCTAAAAAGAATTCATTTGAATCAGTTCTAATGAGATGGATGAAACTGGAGCCAATTATACAGAATGAAGTAAACCAGAAAGATAAAGACCAATACAGTTTACTAATGCATATATATTTAGAATTTAGAAAGATGGTAATGGTAACCCTATATGCAAAACAGAAAAAGAGACACAGATGTACAGAACAGACTTTTGGACTCTGTGGGAGAAGGCGACGGTCGGATGCTTTGAGAGAACAGCATCAAAACATGTATATTATCAAGGATGAAACAGATCACCAACCCAGGTTGGATGCATGAGACAAGTGCTCAGGCCTGGTGCACTGGGAAGGCCCAAAGGGATCGGGTGGGGAGGGAGGATTGGGATGGGGAATACATGTAAATCCATGGCTGATTCATGTAAATGTATGGCAAAAACCACTACAATATTGTAAAGTAATTAGCCTCCAACTAATAAAAATAAATGGAAAAAAAAATAAAACATTACTGGAATTAAAAAAAAAAAAAAAAAAACACCTATCAGCACCTCTCGAGACATCAGTGTTCTTATGAATCCATATTGGGAAGTACAGAGGCTCCAAGAATGAGCGTATCAAACAGTTGTTTCTAAGGATGTTTTCCACGGACTGACTAGTCCCTGCCTACAGAATGATGCCTTCCATGAGGTACCCTTTCCATTTTCTTCACTGGAGCACTCAGTTCAGCACTCAGGCATAATTTCTGGAAAGCTTCTTTAATTTTTCTACCAGTAGAAGTTGCAAAGCTTCAGTTGTACTCCTGCAGGCCCTAGGCTTAGCCCAATGTGACAGTGGCCAGAGTCACCTGTCCCTGAGTACCTTGAGGTCAAACAAATGCTTGTACCCCAGCAACTAACCAAATTCTCACAGTGCCCTGAGTAACGTCCTACACATGACTCTTAATCTTTACTAAGCTGAACTTTGATGTTTGAGCAAGGCTTCTGTGCTCAGTCTGAAAGTCAAAGTAATTTGAGTCTTTCTCTACCAAGGCAATTCCTTATCGCTGGTTTGCTGACCTGTACAGAATTAGAGTCTTGAAGAAAAGGGAAGCTATAAATGTAGCTTCTTTGCTGACAAATAAAAGGCTCCTCTGTGGTGTAATAGCCAACAACAAAAAGCTTTATTCTAGAAGATTTGATATCAATAGCATGTTCAGAATGTATCCAGGTCATTTCAATCTCACCACCACTATTTTAGTTCCAGTGTTTGATATCTCCCAAAAGTGACATTACAATGATGCCTACACAACTCTCTAATCTTTCATTCACCTTATAAAAGATTCATCATTTTCTTTATTAACAATAGGTATCACTTTGACTCAGTGGTAAAGAATCAGCCTGTAAATGCAGGAGAGGCAAGAGACTTGGTGTCAGGAAGATCTCCTGGAAAAGGAAATGGCAACTCACTTCAGTATTTCTTGCCTGGAAAATTTCGTGGACAGAGGAGCCTGGTGGGTTATAGTCTATAGGGTCACGAAGAGTCAGACACAACTGAGAGATTGCAAATGCATGCACGACTTCTGCAGAAAACCATGCATTTTCACCTATGCAATATTATTTAATATTAGGTAGACCACAGTTTTTTCCTACTCTCCTCAAAATATTTCATAGAACCTCATGAACCTATCAAGTCATTCAAGATCATAGAAAATATGGGGCAGATTTTCTTATAGATTGCAAAACTGAGATTGATAGTTTGTGCATTTATATTATCAAGTGTTCTTTCAGGACTGAAATAATAAGCACTTAACTTAGTTCTGAATATATTTACTGTTATAGATAACAAATGATATGTTTTAATTTTTTACTAAGCTGTAAAACAAATCCAAATGTTTTTTATTGCACAGGTATTACATCTTTTAAACTCAAGTATAGCAACTTCTTCTATATGACTCACTCAGATACACTCTGCTCTGAATTTCCCTTAAATATCTCTTTCTTGACTGTGTTTTAATTGATTATAGTGCATGCTAAGTCACTTTACACATGTCGAATTCTTTGCAGTCCTATCAACCATACTCTGCCAGGCTCCTCTGTCCATGGGATTCTCCAGGCAAGAATACTGGAGTGGGTTGCTGTTTCCTCTAGGACCCAGACCCAAAGATCAAACCTAGTCTCTGAAGTGTCCTACATTGGCAGACTGGCTCTTTACCACTAGCACCACCTGGGAAACCCCGAGTGTGTGTGTGTATACACACACATGCATGCATCCACTTAAAAGTGTACAGTTTAATGAGTTTTGACAAATTTGTACACACAGAGAGACTTCGTAACAATGAAAAATAGAATATTTGCATCCCTCAAAAAAACTGCCTAATGCTTTTTTGTGATCAGTCTTACCAATCTTTTGTCATTGGAAACTTCTGATCTGCTTTCTGCTATTATAGATTAATTTGAATTTTCTAAAGTTCTGTATAAATGGAGTTATACAGTATATATTCTTTTGTGTCTAGCTTCTTTCACTCAGAATAATGTTTTTGAAACTCATCTGTGTCACGCATTAAAAAGTATATCAATCTTTTTCATTGCTGAGTAGTGTTCCTTGTGTGCGTATATAATCAAATTGTTTATCTAATCCCCTTCTGATGGGCATTTAGTTTGTTTCCAGCCTGATTACCAATAAAGCTGCTATAAACATCCTCTTACACAGCTTTCTGGGGACATATGCTTTCATTTTTCATTTCTTTGGGGTAAATAACTAGGAGTGGACATGCTGGGTATGTATGGTTAGTGCATGGACATTTTCTAAAAAATTACCAAACTGCTTTCCAAAATAGTTGTAATGTTATACTTCTCTCCAGCAACCTATCAGATATTCAATTTTTCAGAATCCTTACCAACATTTGATCTTACAGTCTTTTTCATTTTAGCCATTCTGATAGAAGTGTAGTGGTATCTTATTTTGGTTTTAAATTGTATTTTCCTGATGACTAATGATGTTAAGAATCTTTTCATATGCTTATTAGCAATGAATACATCTTCCTTGATGAAATGATGAAGTAAATGTTTCCGTCTTTTCCCTATGTTTAGTTGGATTGTCTTTCTGCTATTAAGCTGTAGTTTGTTATATATACTGCATGCCAAGTCTTTTAACAGATATATATATATCCCTTATATAATATATATATCATATAATATATATATAACTTATATAATATATATCTTATATAATATATATCTTATATATATACATATATATTTTTTTCCCAATTTGTGGCTTGCTTTTTCATTTTCTTAACATTTTCTTCAAAGAGCAGTGATTTTTAATTTTGATTAAACCTCACTTATCCTTTTTTTTCTCTTATTGTTTTAAATGTGGGAGGTATTAGTTAAGAAATCTTTTCCTACCTTGAGTTTGCAAAACTTTTTCCTCTACTTTTACTTGTACATTTAGGTCTTTGAGTTAATTTTTGTGTATGTCCATGTGTGTCAAGTCACTTCAGTCACGTCTGACTCTTTGCCACCCTATGGACTATAGTCTGCCAGGCTTCTTGGTTCAATTTTTGGGTATAGTATGAGTTAAAAACCAATTTTTTTTCTATCCAGAATTCTAGTTCCTCCAACACAACCTGCAAAAATTACCACCATTTCCCCAGCAGATTGCTTTAGGGTATTTGTCAAAAATTAATTGACATATTAAGGTAGGTCTATTTCTGGACACTATTCTGTTTCACTGATTATTTGTCCTCCTTATACCAACCAATACCACACTATCTAGATTGCAATAGCTTTATAGCAAGCTTTGAAAATAAGAGGGTAAGTATTCCAATTTTGTTCATTTTCAAAATTGTTTTGGCTAACTTAGGCCCCTTTACATATTCATATAAATGTTAGATTTATATTACCAATTGCTAGATTTTTTAAAACCTGCTTATATTTTGGTTGATATTGAGTGACATTGCTAGGTCATATTCAGTAGAATTTATATCTTTCAAAACTTTAAGATTGTGTTCCATTGTCTTCTCACTGGATTTCTGATGAGAAATATGCTGTCATTGTAAAATCTTTCTCTCTCTCTCTCTTTTTAATTTGGTTGCTTTAAAATTTTTCTCTCTATGACTGGTATTGAACAACATAATTAGATATTCCTTAGTGTGGTTTTTTCATTTTCTTTTTGCATTTGAGATTAATAAATCTTCCTGATTTTGTTAGTTTATATTATTTATTGAGTTAGACAAGACTGTGCTCCATGTGATCCAAGTCTATGCCCCAACCAGTAAAGCTGAAGAAGCTGAAGTTGAATGGTTCTGTGAAGACCTACAAGACCTTCTAGAACTAACATCCAAAAAAGATGTCCTTTTCATTATAGGGGACTGGAATGCAAAAGTAGGAAGTTAAGAAACACCTGGAGTAACAGGCAAATTTGGCCTTGGAGTACTGAATGAAGCAGGGCAAAGGCTAAAAGTGTTCTTCCAAGAGAATGCACTGGTCATAGCAAACACTGTCTTCCAACAATACAAGGGAAGATTATAAGCCCCACTTAATTTTTCCCCATCTTTCTTAAAATTCATTGGGATTCTTTTTTTCTTTTTTGCAGGGTGAGGTTGTGTTTGCTTCTTGGTTATTTCAGATGGGAGAGTAAATCTAGTTTCTGTTACTCCATCTTGGGAAGAAGTCTATACTCTATATTTTCTCATTTTTAAAAAACTTATCCTCTTTACAATTATATTTGGATATTTCAAGTCCGTAGGAATTTTGTTCTGCATTTTCTAATCTGCTCTTTCATTCCACACTTGTATCATTCCAAACTCTTAGCCCTGTATCTTGAACTCAGTGAGAATGTTATGTTCTGTGTAGAATCACCCTCCCCACACTGCAGCCCAGGAAATTCCTCCAGATAAAGAATCAGGACAGTTACAGAACTCACATTTTTTTCCCTTTTCTAAGAGGTTACTGTTCTGCAGTGTTTGTTGTTCAATGTGTGAAAAATTATTTTATGTATATTGTCCAGCTCTCTGATCATTTTCAGTGGAAAAGTAAACCTATTCTCATGACTGGTAGTAGAAGTATTCTTTGGGTTTTCTCTTAGCACTTAAAGATGTCACACCGTTATCTTCCAGTGTGCATGGTTTCTGAAGTCTGCTATAATTCTTATTTTTTTCTTCCATATTGAATGTGATTATTTTTCTCTGGCTAACTGCATGATTTTCTCATTATTTGTTTTAAAAATTTGAATATGGCATGCCAAGGTGAATTCTTTTAGGCTGTAAGATTGTTTCCTTTTGATTATCCTGTTTGGTTGACAATGGGGATTGGTCTGCCAGAGAGATTATTTTTCAGTGTTTACTCCACCCTCAGATTATTTTCTCTTCACACTGCACCTCAGAGAGTGTATATCTATTGCACACTACTTGTTATCCACTGCTTTTAAGTCTAATGGTTTAGGATATGGGTCATTTTCTTCTAAACCTCACATTTAGATAAGCATTGTGCTTCTGGGTATGGACTTCCCAGTAGTATTAAGCCCAGCACATATTCTTATTTCTCCACCCTTTGGATTTTAATCAGTATACTACCAAAAATCTTTTTGACAAAATACAAGACTATTACTTTCTAGCAATGTGACCTTAGGCAAACACATTATTTCTCTGAACTTCAGGGTTTTTATTATGTAAAGTGGAGATAACAAAATCAAGGAGATTAAAATTTTTTCCAAAGAAGATTAACAGGTGCTCAAAATCACTAATAATTAGGGAGATGAAAATCAAAACTAGTAAGATATCATCTCACACCTATTAGAATGGCTATTATCAAAAAGATGGGAAATTACAAGAGTTTGTGAGGATATGGAGAAAAAGGAACCCTTGTGTACTGTTGGTAGAAGTGAACTGATGCAGCCACTATGGAAAATAGTATGAACATACCTCAAAAATTAAAAATAGGGCCACTATATGATCCAGCAATTTCTCTTCTAGGTATTTATCCAAAGGAAACAAAAACGGTAACTCAAAAAGATGTTTGCTGTTACTGCTGCTGCTAAGTCACTTCAGTCATGTCTGACTCTGTGCAACCCCATGGACAGCAGCCCACCAGGCTCCTCTGTCCACAGGACTCTCCAGGCAGGAATACTGGAGTGGGTTAAAAAGATGTTTACACTCCCACATTCACTGCAGCATTATTCACAGTAGCCAACACATGAAAGCAACTTAAATATCCATTGATAAATGAATTGATAAAGGAAATATGAGATATATATATGTATATATATATAATTCATCCATATAAAAGAAACTCTTGCCATTTGCAAAGACATGGATGGTCCTTGAAGGCATTATGCTAAGTGAAATAAATCAAAGAAAGATAAACACCATATGACCTCATAATGGAATCTAAAAATTAAAAAAAATTAAAGAACTCATAGAATAGACTGATGATTACCAGAGATAGAGGTTGAAGGATGAACAATATGAGTGAAGGAAGTCCAAAATCACAAGCTTCCAGCTTCCATTTGTAAAAATAAGTCTTGGAGATTTAATGTACAAGAATGTAGTTAGTAATACTATATTATATTTTTGAAAGTTGCTAAGAGAGCAAATCTTAAAATTTTTCATAACAAGAAAAATATTTGAAATGCTGTGTGGTGATGGATAATAGACTTAGTGTGGTGACCATTTCAACAATATATACAAATGTTGAATCATTATGTTATACCTGAGAATAATAAAATATTACATTGTAATTATACCTAAATTTTAAAAAATAGAGAAAAAAAGAATGGATACTAAAAAATACCTAAAGTGAAACACGAAATCTCTATCTTTATAATATGGTAGTTTTTGACATATATTTTTCTGATTAACTTACTAATTAATAATGATACAAATGTGGGTGAATTGCAACTTTTATTAGCACACCTGAAAGTTAACATTTCTATTTCGAAATCAGCTTCTGGAAAAACCCTATTTCTTCAGTTGCTATCGAAAAGGAAGATTAACAAATGAGATGTTCACCATTCAGATATAAGAATGTGTTAAAACGGAAAAGGTTAAAAAAAAGCAATATGTCAGATAATTGGCAAAGGAAATGGAGTTGAGGGGAGCCCTCTGAGCATGAAGTAATTCCCAGATCTATCAATAGTGCTCAGAGAAATAGAGTAACTAGGAGACATAGTGAGATAACATGGACTAGCAAGACCCTCAGATGTCTGACCATGCCAGGTTTAAACCCCAAATCTTCCATTTTTAGGATGTGGTAATTTGGATGAATTAATTTCTTTAAACCTCAGTGCCTTTATCTACAACAAGGCAATAATTCCACTTTCCTTACAAATGTGTCATAAGGACTAAGAAGTAGAAATGAGATAATATACGTGAAAGATCCTGAGATGTAAGAGGAGTTCACTCTATGTTTATTTACAAAACACATTTACTTAGAAAAAAGAATGTTATCTAGCAGGAAACAGCAAAATAAGCCAAAGGCAACATGAGCCAAAATTCAGAAATCTAAGAGAGAGATGCCAAACCAGAAACCCAGATACCAAGATTAGGAAGCAAGGGTGACAGTCAGATAGCACCATATCATTCTATAGGAACAGAATTACCCAAATTTGGGTTAATGAAGACAATGTGTCTGAAGGGGGTGAAAAGGGGAGTCTACAAGGAATTCTAGTCTAGGTCACCTCTAAGGAGCCTTTCATCACTTGTATTTTATTTTATTATTTGGCTGTGCTGAGTCTTTGTTGCTGCACACGAGCCTTCTCAGTTGCAATGAACAGGGGCTACTCAGTATTGTGGTATGCTGGCAGTGGCTTCTCTTGTGGAACAGGGGCTCTAGAGCCCAGGCTCAGTAGTTGTGAATGGGCTTAGCTGCCCCGCAGCATGTGGGATCTTAGTTCCCCAAACAGGGGTAGAATTCATGTCCCCTGCCTTGGCAGGTAGATTCCCAAACACTGGACCAGTTCCCCAACACTTGTATTTTAGAATTCTATGCTTTACTTAAACAGTTTTTTTCACTAGCTCCCACTTCTAGCCTGGGAGGCAGCATAGTAGCATAGTTCATTCCTGGATCTTAGCAAACCCTCCTTCAACACTTCAGCATTGTGAGTTTGGGCAAATTCTTGTAATGGACTTTTGCCATTCTTTTTAGATACCAATTATCTTAACTCCTTTCACATATTTGGGATCTTTTCTACCTTACAAGTATTTTCTTAGAGCATAGCCTAATTCTCAGCATAGAAGCTAAAGAAGTTGGATGCTTGCTTTTTTAGTCTCCTCATCAGACAATATTTGAGCATTTGAATTGGCACATCAGCAGCATTCTCCATGGGCTTTGAATTAGAAGTTCATAACCCAAAACTTCAGAGTCATAGAGAAGCTTCACCTTTAAAGGTTACCATTGAAAAATAACATTCCAGGTCTAACATTGGTCTCCAGTGTCCACTTATTACTAGCTCTAAGCCAGTAGCAGCAATATTTTCCTTCATGAACCGGTTTTGTAGTTGATTTTAGGTTGGGAGTACCCTCTGAACCTGACTTTCCAATCATCTCATCCATTCTTTTAGTAAATTCCTTTTGCCTAAATCAGACATATCAGTACTGAGACTATCACATTCTCTTTAGCATCAGTTACCTCATCTATAAAATGGAGAAAATAGCAATTTCTGTTTATAGGAAACTGTAATGATTCGACTAAAGGAGGCACATAAAATGTTCACAGGTGTTCCTGAAATATCTATTTCTCTTAATAAATGTTTGCCATTATTATTTAGTGTTTTGTTTTTACAGGGAAATTTTGAAAACACTATATCATTGAAAGTTCTCAACCACACTTGAAATAGATACAACTTTTACTAACTTAGGAACATATCCATTAACATTAAGCATACAGAATGAACAAAGCTAGATGTTCTGAGAAAATCACTAGGCAAAACTACCATTAAGATGGGATATAAAATGGTAGGAATGGATGAGATCAGTACAAGAAAGAGTGAGAGAGAATAGGGCTCCAAGTTCTCATGGAGATCAATAGGTTTACCAGTTCCAGTAAGGATGAGATGTGTGTCAGTTCGGTTCAGTCACTCAGTCATGTCCAACTCTTTGAGACCCCATGGACTACAGCATACCAGGCCTCCCTGTCCATCACCAACTTCTTCCAGAGTTTACTCAAACTCATGTCCATTGAGTCAGTGATGCCATCCAACTGTCTCATCCTCTTTTGGCCCCTTCTCCTCCCACCTTCAATCTTTCCCATCATCAGGGTCTTTCCAAATGAATCAGTTTGTCGCATCAGGTGGCCGAAGTATTGGAGTTTCAACTTCAGCATCAGTCCTTTCAATGAATATTCAGGACTGTTTGCCTTTAGAATAGACTGGTTGGACCTCCTTGCAGTCCAAGGGGCTCTCAAGAGTCTTTTCCAACACCATAGGTCAAAAGCATCAATTCTTTGGCACTCAGCTTTCTTTATAATCCAACTTTCACATCCATACATGACTACTAGAAAAACCATAGCCTTTACATCATGAGAAACGCTGGGCTGGAATAAGCACAAGCTGGAATCAAGACTGCCAGGAGAAATATCAATAACCTCAGATATGCAAATGACACCACCCTTATGGCAGAAAGTGAAGAGGAACTGAAAAGCCTCTTGATGAAAGTGAAAAAGGAGAGTGAAAACGTTGGCTTAAAGCTCAACATTCAGAAAACTAAGATCATGATATCCGGTCCCATCACTTCATGGCAAATAGATGGGGAAACAGTGGAAACAGTGTCAGACTTTATTTTGGGGGGCTCCAAAATCACTGCGGATGGTGATTACAGTCATGAAATTAAAAGATGTTTATTGTTTGGAAGGAAAATTATGACCAACCTAGATAGCATATTAAAAAGCAGAGACATTACTTTGAAAAAAAAAAAAAAAAAAAGCAGAGACATTACTTTGCCAACAAAGGTCCATCTGGTCAAGGCTATGGTTTTTCCAGTGGTCATGTATGGATGTGAGAGTTGGACTGTGAAGAAAGCTGAGCACCGAAAAATTGATGCTTTTGAACTGTGATGTTGGAGAAGACTCTTGAGAGTCCCTTGGACTGCAAGGAGATCCAACCAGTCCATCCTAAAGGAGATCAGTCCTGGGTGTTCATTGGAAGGACTGATGCTGAAGCTGAAACTCCAGTACTTTGGCCACCTCATGGGAAGAGTTGACTCATTGGAAAAGACCCTGATGCTGGGAGGGATTGGGGGCAGGAGAAGAAGGGGACGACAGAGGATGAGATGGCTGGATGGCATCACCGACTCAATGGACATGAGTTTGAATAAACTCCGGGAGTTGGTGATGGACAGGAAGTCCTGGCGTGCTGCGATTCATGGGGTCGCAAAGAGTTGGACATGACTGAGCGACTGAACTGAACTGAACTGAACTGAACTGACTAGGTGGACCTTTGTTGACAAAGTAATGTCTCTGCTTTTTAATATGCTATCTAGGTTGGTCATAACTTTCCTTCCAAAGAGCAAGCATATTTTAATTTCATGGCTGCAATCACCATCTGCAGTGATTTTGGAGCTCAGAAAAATAAATTCTGTCACTATTTCCACTGTTTCCCCATCTATTTGCCATGAAGTAATGGGACCGGATATCATGATCTTAGTTTTCTGAATGTTGAGCTTTAAGCCAACTTTTTCACTTTCATCAAGAGGCTTTTCAGTCCCTCTTCACTTTCTGCCACAAGGGTGGTGTCATCTGCATATCTGAGGTTATTGATATTTCTCGCAGCAGTCTTGATTCCAGCTTGTGCTTCATCCAGTCCAGCATTTCTCATGATGTACTCTGCATATAAGTTAAATAATCAGTGTGACAATATACAGCCTTGACATACTCCTTTTCCTATTTGGAACCAGTCTGTTGTTCCATGTCCAGAGTTCTAACTGTTGCTTCCTGACCTGCATACAGATTTCTCAGGAGGCAGGTCAGGTGGTTTGGTATTCCCACCTCTTCAAGAATTTTCCACAGCTTGTTGTGATCCACACAGTCAAAGATGTGTGTAAGCAATACTAAAAAGAAAAGAATAATGAGGTTGAAAAAAAATAAAATTTGGTCAAAAAGCCGAAAGAAAATCATATTTCAAGAAAGGAGGGTCAATTATTCTCTGGAAAATTCTAATCCCCCCACTGAAGGAAGAAGAAGCATGCAACATTCAATATAAAAACAGGCTGGGAGAAATATGGACAACACGATTTGTTAAAAGAGTGGAAAAGGATTTTGTTAATGCAGGAATGAACAGAAACATCTTGTTCAGTAGTTTCTACATAGAGTATCCCACATTTCAGTATAGAGTGTCTGACAGGGTGTAACAAGGCCAGGAGGAGGCATCCAATCTCATGCAATATCATGGGAAGGACACACAGCTATGGGAATCTCCAGTTAGGTTGCTACCCTTGAAGTCAAAATAAAGTCTTATTCAGAATCCTGCTTACCAGACCTTTCAGAATATGATAGTATTTGTTATTTTTTTGTATCAGGGACTGCATCCAATTTAAAACATGAGACCTAAAAAGAGATGTTTGATCACTAGCCAAGCTAAGAGTTAAGCCAGAGCTCACATACAGCATAGAACTAGAGCAAAAAGGAGAAATCCAGTGTAAAATAATCAAACAGCAACAAAGCAGCTATAGGTACAGGGTCAAGATCTATAGGCAAATTAGGTGAGAGCGAGAGCCTCAATGTTAGGAGCCAGTCCCCAAACACACTGTGTGAGAGAATAATGGAATCAGAAATGTGAGGAAATGAGGTTTGTAATTGCTGGGAGAGACTGGGGTCATGAGCCTGCAGAGAAGCCATCTCAGGGACCCGGGCTGACGGGGCTGGAAGAAGGAAGGGAAAGAAAGAGGAAAGGAAATGTTACCTGCCAGGGCCCATAGCCTCCTTTATCAATAGATATTGATAAGAGGCCAAACAAGAAATTAAGGCAAGGCTTTATTGGGGCTCCTGCTATAGCAGGAGGGAGTGAAAACAAGTAACAGTTTTCCCTGCTAGCTTTCTCAATCCCCAGGGGAGGCAAGCTGGTTCCTTACATGGGATGAGGGTAGGGGTGGGTCTAGGAGTTGGTCAGAGGCGTGGCTTTGGTGGTTTACCCACCCGTTTGGTGGTCGTGTGTGCAGGGGGGCATGTGCCATACCCTGCTTTTGTTCCCAACACCATTCTTTTGCTCCTGGCTCTTTAGAAGTGACAGTGGGGTTTTTGGTCTTTTTGTATCTTGTCCATAATTTACCCCAACTGCACAAGCACAGGGTTATTTATAGTTCATTATAGTTTCTTTGTATTTTGTTGCTCAAGGAGATGTTTGTCCAGGTGACAGAGCTGCAATAAAGGGTCCCAGGTCCCAGCCTGTCTCAGAAAGAAGAAGGTAAGATAGAGAAGGAAAACATGGAGAGTAAGAGAACTGGAAGAAAATGCAAGGGGAGAGGAAGAAAACAGAAAGGGTAGAAAGGTGGAAACTGGAAGTGTAGGGGAGACTGACAGAGAATGAGGCACAGATCTAGATCTTAAAGCAGGAAGACACAACTGAATTATTGGGAGAGAGAGGATGTAACAAAAGTTTGAAATCTAGGTGAAATATAACTTAATTGTCTGAGATCATCCACCAAACATGCGGGGTGGGGGAGGGGGGAAATCACATCAGGCTGTAACTGCCATAGTACCAAAGAGTTACGTTTCTGCATTTATAAACAGATATCTTTTGGCAAGTGAATCAAAAAGGCCTCCACAAGACACGCGATTCTGGGCTTCAATCCATTCACTCTGTGAATTAATTGACTTTATTTGAACTCTACTGTTTTCAGTTGGAGAATTCACTGTGAACATGTTGTACATCTCTCAGATATCAAATAGCAAATGCACTGCAGCCAGATACTGAAACAGAGCCAGAAATTGTTCATTAATCAGAAGGAGGTTTCTCCATGATTAGGAAAGACAACCAAGAGGTAAATAAATAAAATAAACAGCTAAACTCTTTAAAATGTCTTAAATTTCACTTTTCACTTGGGGAGCAGAAGCTCTACTGAAAACCAAGTAATTGTACTGACTAGGGAAAGGAGGTGGTAAATGACACCTGCTTTTGAAATAACATTTGTTCCTGAAATCTCGTTTATAATTAGTTCTTCATATCTTACTCAAAATCATCATTTGCCAGCAGTAGATTCACAAATTCAATTGTTTTCTTCTTTTACAGCATAAAAAATTACGTTTTAATCTTTTACAGCATATAAAATTAATTTAATTTGACAAGCCCATGGAGTGTATATTCTCATTAATTTATAAATTTACTATATTTTAAAAGGTTAAAGCACATAGTGTTCTAGCCAGAATTTATAGGTGCTTTCAAAAGATAATTACTCTTCTTTTCCTAAACAAACAAATTAGATAGATGATGATAGATTAGATGATAAACAGATAAAACAAGGTTCACAGACTCCCATGAGAGCCTGGGTGAAAAATTGGGCTGGGAAATAGCCATAGCCAAAGGCAAACCACAGGTCTGTTCTGATATACCTGGCACTACTACTGGCATTATGATCATTCTAAGTATTTCCTCTGTCTGTTTTATTTTCTCAGATTCAACATCTCCTCACTAGGTTTTCATCTCCCTTTCACAGCAGAGAATGACAATTTTCAGAAACAGCAGGGATTAGAAGGTACCATAACAAAATATACAAACAGTTCATACAACTCAATAACAAAAAACAAGGAATCCAATCAAAAAATGGGCAGAAAAACTAAATAGAGATTTCTGCAAAAGAAGATATACAGATGGCCAGTAGGCACATGAAAAGATGCTTAAAATCACTAATTATTAGAGAAATGCAAATCAAAACTACAATGAGGTACCTCCTCACATGGGTCAGAATGGTCATCATTAAAAAGTCTACAAATAAATTCTGGAAAGGATGTGGAGAAAAAGGAACCATTCTACATTTTGGTGGAACTGTAAATTGGTATAGCCACTATGGAAAACAGTATGAAGGAAAATATTTCTTTTAGTTAAAAAAATAAAAATAGACTTGCCATATGACCCAACAATCCCACACCAGGGTCTATATCCAGAGAAAACTCTTAATTCCAAATGATTCATGTGCCCCAACATTCACAGCAGCATTCTTTGCAGTAGTCAAGACATGGAAGCAACCTAAATGTCCACGTACAATTGAATGGATAAGCAAGATGTGGTGCATATGTACAATGGACTACTACTCAGTCATAAAAAGAATGAAATAATGCCATCTGCAGCAACATAGATGGGCTGAGAGATTATCACACTAAGTGAAGCAAGTCAGAGAGAGAAAAACAAATACAACATGATATCACTTATATGTGGAATCTAATATATAATACAGATGAACTTATTTACGAAAACAGAAACAGGCTCACAGACATAGAAAAAAAATTTTATGGCAACCAAAGAGAAAGAGGGTGGGGGAGACATAAGTTAGCAGATTGATTGGGATTAGCATACATGAACTACTATGCATAAAATAGATAACAAAATTATACTGTGTAGCACAGGGAACTATATCCAATATCATATAATAAACCATAACAGAAAAGAAACACTTCTCTGTGCACCAGGAACTAACACAACATTGTAAATCAACTAAACTTCAATAAAAATAATATTTTTTAATACACTCTGGGGAAAAAAATAAAGCACATGACCAAGATGAACTAATATAAATAGCTTTACACTGATTGAATAAAGACCATATTTTTTGTTTTTCAACATGCTTGAAATGTTCACAGAATTCAGACAAATACTGAATACTCAGCAGGAAGCAGAGAATAGAAATTTAAAAAATTAGGTCTTCTAATTGTCATACTATAATGTCACAGATAAATAAAAGGATAACTTTGAAATTTCATATACCTAATAATTAAATAATACTACTAAATAATACATGGGTTAAAATTACAGCAGAAGAAAACTATTAAAATTTAGAGTTGAAAAATAATAAAAGAACTATATGACAAATTTTGTGAGACACAATTACAGCAGTATTTAAAAGGAAAATTTTAGTTCTGGATACATCTATTAAAAAATAAAGAAGACTGAAAACAAATAAAAGAATCATTTGACAGTAAGCTTAAAAAAAAATTACAACTGAATAGCGGGAAAAAAGAAAATCAATTAAAAAATAGGCAAAGAACTTGAATAGACATTTCTCCAAAGAAGACATACGAATGGCCAATGGATATATAACAAGATATTCAGCATAACTTATCATCAGGAAGATGCAGATAAAAACCACAATAAAATATTACTTTACCATTCTTAGAGTGGCCATTATTAAAAGGAAAGAGAAGAAAGAAAAGAGAGAGGAAAAAGTAACAAACTTTGACAAGGATTGTAGAAATTGAAACCCTTGTGTGCTGTTCATGGGAATATAAAATGTTTCAGTCAGTGTGGAAAATACTACAGAGTTTCTATAAAAAATTAAAATAGAATTACAGTATGATCCAGCAATCTCATTTCTGGGTATTTACTCAAAAGAATTGAAAACACTGTCTTGAAGAGATATTTGCACTTCCATGCCCATTGTAGCACTGCTTACAATAGCCAAGGGTAGAAACAATGTAAATATCCATCAAGGATGAATGAATAAGAAAAATATAATATAAACACACAATGAAATGTTATTCAGCCTTAACAGAGAAGGAAGTTCTGTCACACACTACAAGACTGTAGACCTTATACTAAGTGAAAAAAATCAATCACAAAAGACAAGTACTATATGATTCTTACATGAGGTGTCTAAACTAGTCACTCATAGAAGCAGTAAATACACTGGGCGTTGCCAGGGGCTAGAGAGGGAGGGAATTGGGGAGTTGCTGCTCAATGAGTATAGAACTTTACTTACGCAAGATGGTAAAGTTATAGAAATCTGCTGTACAAGAATATGCAAATGCATATCATATATGCATATAGATAATAGTACTATATGTAAGTTTAAAAATAAGTTAAGAGGATAAATGCTATGTTATCTGGATTTTTGTTGCAGAATTAAAAAAAAAAGTTAGAAAAAGAATATTAAGATAAACACAAAGAAACAAAAATAATAATAAAGAACAGAAATAGATGAAAAAGAAAAAACAGAAAAATAGCAGTGTATTTTTTAAAAAATATTAATAATGTAAATAAATCTCTAGCAAGGACAAACTGACATAGAAGGAAATACACATATAGGCACAGGTGCACACACACACACACACACATACACATACACATACACAGAAGGAAAAAAAGAGAAATAGAGATATAACAGATGTTTTTTTATAAAAGATAATACTTCTGCTGCTGCTAATCTTGCTGCTAAGTTGCTTCAGTCATGTCCAACTCTGTGCGACTCCATAGACGGGAGCCCACCAGGTTCCCCCATCCCCGGGACTTTCCAGGCAAGAACACTGGAGTGGGCTGCCATTTCCTTCTCCAATGCATGAAAGTGAAAAGTGAAAGGGAAGTCGCTCAGTCGTGTCCGTCTCTTCGAGACCGCATGGACTGCAGCCTACCAGGCTCCTCCATCCATGGGATTTTCCAGGCAAGAGTACTGGAGTGGGTTGCCAGTACCTTCTCCATAATACTTCTGAGAACCTATATAAAATGTATGTGTTTCCAGAAAAATATAAAATGCTAAAACTGGTACCTAAAATTATAAGTTTTAAAGAAATCAATGAATATTTTATGAAATGGTAACAAAAAACTTCTGCTTACCTAAATAGCCACAGTATAGACAGATTTTCAGATGAATCAAACCAAATTTTTAAGAAATAAATATTCCAATCTTAAACAAGTATTTATATAAGTAGAAAACTAAAGTGGTAAAACAACTCTCTTCAATTTATGAAACTAATACATATCAAATTCACATATCAAGATGAGAAAATAAAAATACTAGTCAATTTCAATTTTGCTTTCTGTTTTTAAATAAATTTTAAAAAATTTTTACAATGTTGATTCCTGCCACACAACAATGCAAATAAGCCATAATTATACATACATTCCCTCCCTTCCTAGCCTCCAGCCATAATTATACATACATCCCTTCCCTCCCCTCCCCCATCTCATCCCTCCAGGTCATCACAGAGCACCAGACTAGGCTCCCTGTGCTACCCAGCAACTTCTCACCAGCTATCCATCTTGCACCTGATAAAACTGGGAACAATGTCAGCACAAAAAGCAGCACAGAAATGTTTTTAGCAACTTTATTTATAATTGCCCAAACTTAAAGCAACCAAGATGTCCTTCAATAGATGAATGGTAACCAAGCGGTGCTAATCCACAAAATGGAACACAAGTCAGTGATAGAAAAGAATTAAACTATTAATTCATGCAACAACACTAATGAATCTTACATGCATACTGTTATATGAAAGGAGCCAGTTCGAAAGACTACATACTCTATGATTTTGTTTATGTGACGTTTCAGAAAAGGCAAAATGATAGAGATAGAGAACAGATCAGGGAATTGTAGAGGAGAAGGGTTGATTAGGGGAAGCACCAGGATTTTTAGGGCAATGAGACTTTTGTGTGTGGTACTATGGTAGTAGATTCATGCCACCATGAACTGTCAGTACTCGAAGACCTTAACAGCAATGAAAGCAAACTAAATATAACTTACTAGTTTATAAATATATCCATTTAAAACACAAACTGTATGTATGTTTTCAAGGGATTACAAGCACTTACTTTATGCCAGGCACTAATTTTATGCTATATTCTATATCAATGAATTTAATCATCCAGTAATGAGACATAAATTAGGGAACTGAAGAATGGAGCTGCTAAACAGCTTGCTGAGATCACACTGGTAGAGTGAGGGATGAAACTGAGGTTCCAATGCCTCCATTCATAAACAGTGTGTGATATTGCCTCCTGTGTAGCAGGTGATTCAGAAGGGCATATATCAAATATACCATTTGTGTGACAACTGTGGAGAGGGAGGAAACAGTAGAGGTAGGGAAAGAGAATGAAGGGAGAGAGTACAAAAATGTAACAGAAGGAAAAAGGGCACCTACAAAGGCTGATGATGAGAGGCAACCAGACTGAGGAGGATGATTGGCTAAATCTGTGCATCTGTTGATTAAAAAAAAAAAGTGCTGACATTAGCCAGAAAATTCTGATTACTCTTCAATCTTAGGTAACCAAACATTTTAGATATATATTTTTCTTGTTTTTTTTTTTTGTTTTTTTTTTTTAATAAATCAGCAAATTTGTAGACCAGAAATGTCTAGCCCAACAGACTCATGAGTACTTGCCTAGAACATCTGAAGGACAGTTCACAGATCCTTTAACACTGGAAAACTCCTCACCACTTGCTTGAACTATAGCTCCAACCCACACATTTCTGATCTGTCCTTGAATTTATTAACTAGAATTTCTATTGAAGCTGAAACTCCAATACTTTGGCCCCTGATGCAAAGAGCTGACTCATTAGAAAAGACCCTGATGCTGGGAAAGATTGAGGACAGGAGGAAAAGGGGACGACAGAGGATGAGATGGTTGGATGGCATCACCGACTCAATGGACATGAGTTTGGGTAAACTCCGGGAGTTGGTGATGGACAGGGAGGCCTGGCATGCTGCGGACACGACTGAGCAACTGAACTGAAGATCAGTTTATTGTCTCGCACCTAGCCTATCTCCTACCTAGCTTATATGTCTATTTCCCAAACCCTTCTTTCTCCTGCTCTGTTTTGCCACTCTGCCCCATACATCATGCACCTAACCTTACTGATACCAACTGATATTTATCCATCCACCTGTCCATGCATGGATTCAGTCAATAGACTCTTAGCCCTTTCTATGTGTCATGCAGTGTACCAGGCACCAAAGATACAGGAACAAGTTGGACACAAATCCTGAGGACAAGAGCTCACATTTCAAGAAGGGAGACCAAAATACAAACAAATGAGTATAGTAAAGTGAAACCCAACTTGTGAAATAATGTATGTAACTCTATAAATGGCTCAGCATCTTGCATGACATAGAGCTTAGAGTTCAATAAATAATATGTGCTTGCCTATTTGCAATTTCTTTAACGTCCTTTTTGGGAGTGTGTGATTTTCTTTCTGGGTAAATGATTCCCCACACATTTTCTTTCAGAGGTCCTCAGACTGTGACTGTGGCTCTGCTGCTGTTCATTTGTATATGCAAAACAGAAAATATATCAGGCTTGCACTTATCATCAGAAAGAAAAAACTGGGACATTCTCTACAGCAAATTTTCCTCCTTGCCTGCCCATTTTTCAGACCTCTTCTTCTCCGGGTCTTTTCTATGGTATGAAAAGATATACTGCTCTTATATCCAAACAATTTAATTTACACAACTGCTTCTTTAAATAAAAATTGTTATTTACCATTATAAAAGGTATGAATTATTGAAACTTCTGAGAACAAATCAAATATTATTTGAAGCCTCCATAAAGAGGCCACATGTTGTCTCTATTAGTCTGTAAGTGTTGCCATAACAAAATACCACAGACTAGGTAACTTAAACAACATAAATTTATTTTTTCACAGTTCTTGAGGCTAGAAATTCAAGATCAAGGTGCTGGCAATGTTGTTTTCTCTTGAGGGCTCTCTTTAATTTTCAGATAGATCCCTTCTCAGTGTCCTGACATGGCCTTTTCTCTATGTATGCTTCTAGTGTCTTCCACTTCTCATTAGGACACCAGTCCCTACTGAATTTAACTTCATCCTGATGATCTCATTTAGTCTTAACTACCTCCTGAAAGATTCTATCTCAAAATCTAATTACATTGGAGATTAAAGCTTCAAAAAATGAATTTAAGAGGAGAACACAATTCAGGCCATAACGTCATGCTTAGAAGCACAATACCTATCACAGAACACTGGATTGAGCTCCCTCTTTTACACAGCAAATTCTCACTTGCTACCTGTTTTACATATGGTAATGTACGTGTTTCCATGCTATTCTCTCATTTCGTTCCAATCTTTCCTTTCCCCACTGTGTCCATAAGTCTGTTCTCTATGTCTATGTCTCCATTGCTGCCCTACGAATAGGTTCATCAGTACCATCTTTTTTATTCCATATGTATACTCTGCTGCTGCTAAGTCGCATCAGTCGTGTCCAACTCTGTGCGACCCCATAGACGGCAGCCCACCAGGCTCCCCCGTCCCTGGGATTCTCCAGGCAAGAACACTGGAGTGGGTTGCCATTTCCTTCTCCAATGCAAGAAAGAGAAAAGTGAAAGTGAAGCCA
Source organism: Muntiacus reevesi (assembly GCF_963930625.1). NCBI lineage: Eukaryota > Metazoa > Chordata > Mammalia > Artiodactyla > Cervidae > Muntiacus > Muntiacus reevesi. Next base: position 144,104,139 of record NC_089249.1, on the reverse strand, counting down.
TTCAGTCGTGTCCGACTCTCAGCGACCCCATGGACTGCAGCCCACCAGGCTCCTCTGTCCATGGGATTTTCCAGGCAAGAGACTGGAGTCGGGTGCCATTGCCTTCTCCGTATGTATATGCATTAATATACAATATTTATTTTTCTCTTTCTGACTTCACTTTGTACAATAGGCTCTAGGTTCATCCATCTCATTAGGTGGAAAAACTCAAATGTGTTCTTTTTTATAGCAGAATATTTTGTTCCATGCTTCTCAATATTGTACAGTTATAACCTTTGATAATTATTAGTTACTCAAGAACAAAAAAGAAAAAAATAAAGAGTTGAACTCCTAAAAACAGAAAGGTGACTGCGAGAGGTGTGAGGAGGGATATGGGGATATACTGTTCAAAGGGTAAATACTGTCATTTGTAAGATAATAAACTCTGAGAATTCAGTATAAATTTAAAAAAAAAAAAAAGAAGCATGATACCTTTATTCCCAAGGAACCCATCACTGTGTCTGCTAAACTGGTTGATGTGAAATCTATAGCTCTGCCACAAAAGAAAAGGTGACTGTTAGAGTGTAACATCATCAAAATGGGAAAATAGGAATTTTCTACCATCTACCCCACAAAGAACCTTGATTCTGACAATTGTCCATGGACAAGAGTGTCTTTGGACAAGTATAGTAGTCCAGCAGAGAAACTCTAGGACAAAATTGGGAAAACAATGATACTGGACATATTGATGAGGGTAAGAGAAACAATTTCACTTTATCTGTATCACCCTTAACCAAAGGTTGTAGAGTTTAGTACCAAAGAAACATGATAGCTTTCTAATGGTATTTAGTCACTCAGTCATGTCCAACTCTTTGCCACCACATGGACTGCAGTCCACCAGGCTCCTCTGTCCACGGCGATTCTCCAGGCAAGAATCCTAGAGTGTGTTGCCATGTCCTCCAGGGGATCTTCCCAACCCAGGAATCAAACCCAAGGCTCCCACATTGTAGGCAGATTCTTTACCATCTGAGCCACCAGGGAAGCCCAACTTTCTAATAACTGACCTCAAAAAAAGGCAGTTAGGCTCTTGATTTTGTCCACAAAAGAAAGTAAGAGAATGTGAGTGAGCACCTGGCTTCCTCAGCTATAAAAGATGCTGCCAGAAATACCCACTTCTTTCTTGCCCTACCTAGAATATTGTGTGCTGCACGACTAAGGGGTGGCGAGCCACTGGGAAGACAGCTACGCCTCTCAGAGGGCATCGAAGGGATGTAGATCTGAGTGATTGCAAAGCAGATCCCATCAAGAAGCCTGAACTCCCCCAATGTTCAGGGTGTCTCATCTACCACACCCCCACCTCATGGTTGGCTCCTTAAGCAGGTCCCTGAGGAGAACAAGAGCAAGCCTTTGCAAGCAGCCTGTGAGTGTGCACAAAAAACTAGCCAAATTCTCCAAGATTGCGAGAAAGTCTACAACTTTGAGCACTGAGCACCATTCTAGGGAAATAAATGGGAGGAGCCCATCAGCTCCTGAGCTGGCCTCTGCAGGATCAAGAAAACATACACAACCCTAAGAATCCTTTCACAAGAGGGAATAAGAAGAATGGAGTAGGCATATTGGAAAGGTTTGAAGGGGTCCTCAAAATCCCCAACAGGGCTCATGGAAGATATTTCTCTCCTGACACCAGTCAATAAAGACTGGAGGAAGTGACTCTTTTTTCAATGTAAAGAAAACAATGCATGACTTCAAGAAGCATGAAAATTCAAGGGAACATGACACCCTAAAAGTACATGTTAACTTTCCAGTAACTGACCTCAAAGAAATGGAGATCTACTATTTGTTTTATGAAAGCTCAGTAAGCTGAGAAAATGCCGGAGTACAATTCAACAAAATCAAGTAAACAATACACAAATAAAATTAGATGTTTAACTGAGAGGTAGAAATTATTACCAAAAAAAAAAAAAAAAAAACACCAAAAAACAGAATTTCTGGAGCTAAAGAATAAAATGTATAAACTGGAAAATCAACATCAGATGTGATTAACCACACACATACACACAAAAATGGTAAGGTAGAAGATGATTTGAAATTATCTTATCAAAAGGGATCAAAGAAAAAAAGAATTAAAATGAGTGAAAAACCCTCTCTAAACCGTGGAATACCATGAAAAGATATAATCTACGTACTAAGTCTGAGAAGAAAGGGGAAAAGAGAGGTAAGTAGAGAGGGGAGGAATGTTTATTTAAAGAAATAATGGCTGAGAACTAAACTAATCTAGGGAAAGATTTGATATCCAAATTAATGAAACATAGATTTCTAAACAAATTCAACTCAAAGAAATCCTAAGACACATTATAATAAAACTGTCAAATCAAGGATGAAAAGAGAATTTTAAAAGCAGCAAGAGAAAAAACTTTTCCAATACAAAAAAAAAAAAAAAAAAACACCCATAAGGCTGATTTATCAGCAGAAACATTGCAAACCAGGAAAAAGTAGGATGATTTATTTAAAGTGCTGAAAGGGAGGGAAAAGTGTCCAATAAAGAATACTTTACCCAGAAAAGCTATCTTTCAGAAATGAAGGCAAAATAAAGACTTTCTCAGATAAACAAAATCTGAAGAAATTTATCAAGAAATATTCAGGCTGAAATGAAAGAATGCTAACTAGTAACATGAAAACATAAGAAAATATAAAACACAATGATAAAATGAGTATTCAGTCAAATTCAGAATATTTTAATAGAGTAATATGGTGGTATATTAATCACTTACCTGTAGTATAAACATTAGAAAGCAAAGTATTAAAAATAACTATAGCTACAATAACTTGTTGATGCACATGTAAATTGTGATATCAAAAACATAAAATGTGGGAAGGGCAGTAAAATGATCAGAGTTTTGTATGTGATCAAAGTTAAGTTGGTATCTGCTTAAAATGACTTACATCTTTGAGATGTTTTATGTAAGTCTCCTGGTAACCACAAAGCAAAAATTTATAGCAGATACATAAGAGATTAAGATTAGGAATCAAAACAAACTGTTACAGAGAATCATCAATTCAAAAAGGAAGAAAGAATAAGGGGCTACAAAACAGCCAGAAAAGAATTGGTAAAATCTCAGTGGTAACTCCTCATTTGATAATAAATATTTGAAATAATTACATTAAATAATCCATTTAACTGTAAATGGATTAAATTCTCCAATAAAAAGACACAGAGTGTCTAAATAGATAAAATATAAGATCCAACTATATGCTGCCTACAAGACACCCACTTAATCTTTAAAGACACATATAAACTTAAAGTGAAGGGATGCAAAAACAATATTCCATTCAAATAGAAACCAAAAGAGAGTAGAGATATCTATATTTATCATAAAAATAAATTTTGAGTCAAAAATTATAAAGGGGAAATAAGGTCATTATGTAATGAAAAAGGGGTCAATTCATCAAGAGAGTAAATAATTGTAAATATATATGCATCCACATCAAAGCACCTAAATATATTAAGCAAACGCTAACAGATTTTCACCAATTTCATCAAAAAAAAAAAAAATGAAGAGGAGGAACACTCTCAAACTCATTTTTTGAATCTAGTATTACCCTGATATAAAAGCCAATATCCCTGATAAATATTGATGCAAAAATTCTCAACAAATACTAGCAAACAGATCCAACAGCAACCATATGTAAAATAGATAGCCAGTGGGAATTTGTTGTATCACTCAAGGAGTTCAAACTGGTCCTCTGTAACAACCTAAAAGGGTGTGATGACATGGGAGGTGGATGAGATTCAAAAAGGAGGGGCCATATGTATACCAATGGCTGATTCATGTTGATATATGGCAGAAGCCAACACAATATTGTAAAGCAGTTATCTTTCAATTAAAACTAATTAAATTTAAAGGGAAGAAAAAGACCATACACCATGATCAAGTAAAATTTATCCCTGAGATGCAAAGATGGTTTGACATTTGCAAATCAATAAATGTGATACACCACATTGACAGAATGAAAGATTAAAATGTTTGATCATCTCAAAAGATGCATAAAGAGCATCTGACAAAATTTAACATCCTTTCATGATAAAAATTCTCAATAAGTTGTGTACAAAAGGAACACACCTCAACAAAATAAAGACCAAATATGAAACAAGCCCACAGCTAATGTCATACTCATAATTTAATTGAAAGATTAAAAACTTTTCCTCTAAGATCAGGAATAAGACAAGGATGTCTACTTTAAATGGATAAAATATAAGATCCAATTATATGCTGCCTATAAGACACCTAGTATTCAACAAAGTACTAGAAGTTCCAGTGAAAGCAATTAGTCAAGAAAAATAAGTTAAAACATACAAATTGGAAAGAAAGAAGTAAAATTATCTATATCTGCAGATGATATGATCATATGCATATAAAATACAAAAAATAAAAAACACCTGTTAGAACCAATAAAACTTTGAGTAAAGTTACAGGATATGAAACAGAACGGCAGTTGTATTTCTATACACTAACAACAAACTATCTGAAAAAGAAAAAAAAATCCTGTTTATAGTTGTATCAAAAACAATAAAATGCTTAGGAATAAATTGAATCCAGGAGATTCAAGATTTGTACCCTAAAAACTCTTAAGACTGTAGTGGAAGAAATTTATTAATAAGAAGATATAAATAAATGGAAAGATTCATGCTCATGGATCAGAAGAATTAATATCATTAAAATGTCATATTAACCAAAGCCATCCAAAGATTCAGTGCAATCCCTACCAAAATTCCAATGACATTTTTCACAGAAATAGAACAAACAATCCTAAAATTCATAGGGAGCAACAAAAGACCTGAAATAACTAAATTAAACCTGAGAGAGAATAATAGAGATGAAGGCATTGCAATCTGTATTTTAAACTATAACACAAAAACTGTAGTATTGAAAACAGCATTTAATGGCACACAAAAAAACAGACACATAGACAAATGGAACAGAATCAATAGCCCAGAAATAAACCCAAACATATATGTTCAACTTATATTTTCAAAGGGAGACAAGAAGACTGAATGAGGAAAGGGTGGTCTCTTCAATAAATTGTGCTGGGAAAATTAGATATTCAGGCAGGAGAAAAAATAAAAAATGAAACTGGACCCTTATTTTATACCAAACACAAAAACTAATTCAAATGGATTAAAGACTTAAATGGAAGACCTGAAACTGTAGAACTTTTGAAGGAAACATAGGAAAAGAGCTCCTTGACAACGGTCTTGGCAATGGGTTTTTTTGGCTATGACACCAAAAGCAAAAGCAATGAAAGTAAAGCAGGACATAGAACTAAAAAGCTTCTGCCTAGCAAAAGAAACAAGCAATGAACAAAATGATAAGGTAACTTGTGCAATGAGAGAAAATATTTGGAAACCATGTATCTGATGAAGGATTTCATTCAATTCCCATAGAAAAACACAAATAATCTGATTAAAAACTGGGCAGAGGGCCTGAATAGACATTTTTCCAAAGAAGATACCTAAATTGCCAACAGGTACATGAAAAGATTTCAACATAACTAATTATCAGGGAAATGCAAATTAAAACCAGAATAAGATATCACCTCACACAGTTAAAATGGCTATAATCAAAATGACAATAGATAAATGTTGGCAAGGATGTGGATGCACTGTTGGAAGGATTACAAACTGGTGCAGCCACTATGGAAAACAATATGGAGGTTCCTCAAAAAATTAAATGTTGGACTACTGTATGATCCCACTTCTGGGACTATATACAAAGGAAATTAAATCATTATCTCAAAAAGACATCTGTATCCCCAAACTCACTCCACCTCTTTCACAATAGTCAAGACAAGGAAGCAGACTCAGTTTCCATCAATAAATGAATGGATAAAGAAATTGTGGTATATATAAAAAAATGGAGTTCAGCCATAAAAAAGAAAGCAATCCTGCCACTTGAAACATGAATGGAATTTAAAGGCATTATACCAAGTGAAATAAGTCAGAGAAAAACAAATACTGTGTAATATCACTTATACATGAAATATAAAAAATTCAAATTTCTAGAAACAGAGAGTAAAATGATGGTTGCCAAGGAATGAATTGTGGGGGAAGTAGCGGGATTTTGGTCTCAAAGTACAAACTTCAAGTTATAAGATAAATAAATTTTGAGAATATAATCTACAGCATAGTAACTACAGTAAACAATGCTATATAATATACTTGAAAGTTGCTAAGAAAGTGGATCTTAATTTTTCTTACTCCCCCACAAAACAGTAATCCTGTGAGTTGATGGTTCTGTTAACTGTTATTGGGGAAGTCATTTAGTAATGCGTATGTATATGAAATAAATGTGTATACCTTAAAGTTACAGAATGTTCTATGTCAGTTATACATCAATAAAGCTGCAGTGGGGAGAGGCAATTGTTAAAGAAACTATTTTCTCCATCTCCTCCTGCTGAATTATGAAGGGTCTGGTGTTTATTGTATTTATTCTTTAATTTATCAATTAACATAAAACAGAAGCTGAACTAATGCTTTGACAGCAAGGACATTGATAATTGAAGTTTGACCCAAGCTTCAGTGGGTCTGATAACTTGTCAGCTGTATGATCTTGGGCCAATTATTTAATGTTTTGAAACTTCAGGATGCTCCTCTTTAAAAATAAGGAAAACAATGCATACTGTATAGGGTTAAAGTGTTAGGGAAAAATATGTAAATAAATTATATGGTATATTAGTTTCATACAGACAGTATTATCACAAATTTAGTAATGTTAAACAACATGCATTTATTCTCCTACAGTTCTGGAAGTCAGAAATCAGATGAATATTATAGGACTAAAATCAAAATGCTGGCAGGACTATTTCTTCCTGGATATTCCAGGGGGTAATCCATTCCTTGCCTTTACTACCTTCTAGAGGTTGCTGATATTCCTTTGCTCATGGCTGCTTACATCTGCAAAGTCAGAAGAACAGCATCTTCTCTACTTTCTGACTTCCTTCCTGCCTCTTATAAGGATCCTTGTAATTCCATTGTGCTCACCTATATAATCTTGGAAATCTCCCCATCTCAAAGCCCTTAATTTAATCACACTTGCAAAGTCACTTTTGCTATATTCAGAAGTTCCAGGAATTAGAACATGGCCATCTAATGGGCCATTATTCAACTTATCACACCTGGCTTATTGTAAATTTGAGTACAAAATTGCTGGTTTTGCCTACACAGTGTATTCTTTGCTCTCTTCCTTATCCTGCTCTGGTGATACAATTTTGTCTCCATGCTCTTTGCCTTGTGTCTAGAGAAAAAGGATGATATTCTTCAGCCTTTGGTGCAGGTCATTTACTTTGGTAAATGAAATGTTTCGCCAATAAATATAACATGAGCAAAGGCTTTGAATGTGCTTGTTTGTCTTGGCTTTGTCTTGGGAAGGGGATGCCCTGGATAACTCCTGGTCCCAGAGGAGAAGACATGTGGAACAGGCTTATACTTAATCCATAGACTAAGTAGAGCTTCTCTAGCCAACTTGTTAGTAAAAATAAAATATTTGATGTGGTAAGCTCCTGAGATTATGACGACCTCTTCTATCTAGCACTGTTGCAACAACAGTTGACCAATGAAATATCCTAAGTTGGGTTCCCCAGAAATAGACCATGAACCAAGGATGCTGTCAAAAGAATGAAAAAATAAACCACAGACTAGAAGAAAATATTTGCAAAAGACATATCTAATAAAGGACTGTTGTCAGAAATACACAAACTATATACAAAGAAGATATAAAGAGTAGATGTAAAACCTAACAATGAGAAAATAAACAACCTAATTAAAAATAGACCAAAGACTTTAAAAGACACCTCACCAAAGAAAACAAGCAGATGGCAAATAAGCATATGTAACATTCCACATTATGGTTTATCAGAAAAGGGCAAATTAAAACAACTGTGAATTACCATTACACAGCTATTACAATTTCCTAAACTCAGAACACTGACTTTACCAGATACTGGTGAGGATGTGGAACAAGAGCTCTCATTCCTTGCTGGTGGGAGTGCAAAATGGTACAACCACTTCGGAAAACTGGTGGTTCTTATAAAACTGTTCAGTATGTTCATACTCTAATCGAATGATCCAGTAATCACACTCTTCAGTATTTATACAAAGGACTTGAAATATGTCCATATAAACAACTGCACATGGATGTTGATAGCAGCTTTTATCATACTTGGATTTGCAACATGTCCATTAGTAGGTGACTGGTAAATGAACTATGTAATATGCAGACAATGGAATATCATTCAGCACTAAAAAGAAATAAGCTATCAAGCCATGAAAAGAGATGGGGGAACTTTAAACACATATTATTAAGTAAGATAAAGCAATCTAAAAAGGCTACTTTCTCTATGATTTGAACAATATGGCATCCAGCTAGAGGTGAGACTGTGGAAACAGAAAAAAGATAAAAATATCAGTGGCTACTAGGGGTTAGGAGGGAGGGAGTGATAAACAGATAAAGCCCAAAGGATTCTTGGAGAAGTGAAACTACCCTGTATGGTTCTGTGATGATGGATACATATCACTATAAATTTCTCCAAATTCATAAATCTACAACTCAAGAGTAAACTATGAAAACTATGGACTCCAGATGATAAAGATGTTCAATATAGGTTCATCAGTTTTAACAGATGTACCTCTCTGCTGGGGAATGTTGACAATGGGGAAGCTATGCATGTGTTGGGGCAAGGGTTATACGGGAAACTTCTGTACCAATTCCCAATTTGGCTATAAACTTAAAATTGCTCGAAAAATAAAGATTATTTTTAAAAACTTAAAAAAACATTACCATATGATAATATTTATAGCTACTTCCCAAGTTATTATAATAAGTAAGATTTTTCTATATCATAATCATAACTTTTTTCGACCCACATTTTCCTTACCTGTGTATGCAAGGGTAAGGAGTAACAGTATCTCTCTTCCAAACCAGCCCACCCTCTAGGATCACTCAGATTATCAGAGGGAAAGGGTAAGTGTGTTCACTGGCACTACATTCCAAGTAGGATGCTCAATTTTATACAGATATTAACTTGTTTGATCATCAAAACTACCTTATGAAGAAACATTATTATCCTTGTTTAGCAAAGGAGAAATATTACTGCAGAAAGTGCATGGATTTGGAGGTGAAATGAACCTAAAATCATATCAATTACTAGCTATGAATTTGAACCAGTAATTTAACAAATGTCTCCATCAGCCTGGCACATGGTACATACTTTTTAAATAGTGATCTCACCTTCTCCCAGACAACAGTGGGACTGTGATTTGACTCCACTGCTGTCTGACTTTAAAATCCATGCTCTTTGCCCTTTGTAAGTCTTCCTGCAGTAGAAAGCCATCCTGCATAGATTTGGTGCATGTGTTTTTGCACAGTGCAGAGCTGGAAAAGCATTATGATCCCCAGCAACCTTAAAAATGAAGTACTTAACTATTGATTTATTTTTATTTAATATGACTTCCTGAAAAAACCTCTGGTCTACTGAAGATTCAATTGAAATTATTAGCCTATAGGCATTTATGGATACATGACATATGCAGCTCTAATAAAAACAGATTAACCCCTCTCTTTCATATTTTACACTGCATCAAGCACTGAAAACTAAGTCTGATGTAATAGATCTCTTTTGTGGTTTTAATCATAACAATTGTACCAAATGACTTTTTTTGGTGCATGTGATAACATCATAATGGAAAACTAAATCGATAGCATATTTCTCAATCTAATTATATGCCTTGCATTTCTAAACCAGTTCTAATGAAATACAGTAAGTGGTGGCATGGAAATTAGAAGAGGCATAAAGAAAAAGCAGTTGCAAATAATACTGTCAGTGACAGGAATGGTATGAACTCTGCTAGTCTTTGCGAACAATGCCTTCTCACTACAATTGCACAATTGCACAAAAGACAAAAAGAGGCAAAGGGATCATCCAAACAAATCATTATTTTCAGAAACAAGCATGTTTTACAGAATAAGCCTAGGATACAGCAATTCAAAAATAGATAAGGAGCATCAGAAACTGCAAAACTCATCTACACACAAACCTCACCTGGGTATCACAGCTAGGTCATCAATCTATAATCACACTAGCACTCTCATAAAAATTTTAAATGGCTTCTTTCCCTATGTAGACCCCTGGAAAAGGACATGGCAACCCACTCCAATATTCTTGCCTGGAGAATCCGCATAGACAGAGGAGCCTGGTGGGGTCACAAAGAGGTGGACATTACTAAGCAATTAAGCACAGTTCCCTATGCAGAAGAACTCATGCTCATTACACAAGTTCTGGAAAATATCAAGACACTAAAAGCATACTTTAACCTAAAATCTACACCCAGAGATAACCCTGGTTAAAAATTTGACTAATCTCTTGTTTTTTCTCCTATATATATGTTACACATTTGAAATGATACAGTATTTCAGATAGCTCAAAGTAATAGGTAGATAACCCATAAATAGTTCCTAGTATAAAAATATACACTTTTATAGGCACTTTATTAGTTTCCTAGGGTATCATAAAAAGGAGCATGGATTAGGTAGCTTAAATAACAGAAATTTCTTTTCTCACAGTTCTGGAGGCTAGGAGGCCTGATTTTTCCTAAAATCAAGGTGAAGGGAGGATTGATTTCTTTTGAAACCTCTCCCCTTGGCTTGTAGATAATGATCTCTCTGTCTTCATATACTCTTTCCTCTATGCATGACTATGTCCATATTTCCTCTTTTTATAAGGAGACCAGTCATATTGGACTTTAACAAAGGTCCAGCTTTACCTACAAAGGTCCAAGTTTTTTACCAACTTTACCAACAAAGGTCCATCTAGTCAAAGCTATGGTTTTTCTAGTAGTCATGTATGAATCAGAGAGTTGGACTATAAAGAAAGCTGAGTGTCAAAGAAGGGATGCTTTTGAACTGTGGTGTTGGAGAAGACTCTTGAGAGTCACTTGGACTGCAAGGAAATCCAAATAGTCCATCCTAAAGGAGATCTGTCCTGAATGTTCATTGGAAGGACTAATGCTGAAGCTGAAACTCCAATATTTTGGCCACCTGATGCAAATAACTTCCTCATTTGAAAAGACCCTGATGTTGGGAAAGATTAAAGGCAGGAGGAGAAGGGGCCAACAGAGGATGAGATGGTTGGATGGCATCATTGACATGATGGACATGAGTTTGAGTAAACTCTGGGAGTTGGTGATGGACAGGGAAGACTGGTGTGATGAAGTTCATGAGGTTGCAAAGAGTTGGACATGACTGAGTGACTGAACTGACTGACTAGTGACCTCATTTTAAATTAGTCGCCTCTTCAAGATACAATCTCCAAATGTAGTCTGATTCTAAAAGGTTAGGGTTTCAACATATGAATTTTGAATGGTCACAATTCAGCTCATAACAGGTGCTAAGTGTGGCATACAAATACATCCTACGCCCAATAAAAGGAATCTTTTATTCCTTTTATTATCTTTTATTCTGTAATATCTTACAGGCCCTGCAGCCTGTTCTAGAGACATAAAGATCAGTAAAGATCAGTGTCCTGAAGGAGCTTAAGTTAGTGAGCAAAGGAAGGACTATTTAGTGAATGTCAATGGGAATTTATTAATATTCTGGGGAGAATATATAAAGGCTCTCCTGATAACATATGCCAATATAAGTGACATATTTAGTAAAATGACAAAGTTTCCCTGGTGGCTCAGCTGGTGAAGAACACACCCGCCCATGCAGGAGACCCAAGAGACCTGGGTTCAATCCCTGGCTTGGGAAGAGCCCCTGGAGGAGGAAATAGCAACGTGTTCTAGTATTCTTGCCTGGAGAACCCCATGGACAGAGGAGCCTGGCAGGCTACAGCCCATGGGGTCACAAAGAATCAGACATGACTGAGTGTACACACGCAGGCATACAGACACACACACACAGTAAAATAAGTGTTAAGAGAAATGGGGGGGGGGGGGATGAAGAGGAGGAGGAAAGCCAGAGAAAGGGGAAGAGAATGGAGAAGAAAAAAAGCAGAAAATGGAAATGAGTTGTATCTATCTACCCTATGATACAATGGTGTATTTGTTTCAAATCCACTCATTTAATAGACACTAGTTGACCATCTACCACATACCAGGCATTTGACTAGACACAGGAATAAACCAGGGTTTTTGATGTTCATGCACATTGGAAGGAGCCCCTCAGATTGTTTATAATGTAAATACAAGTTCACATTTTCTTTACCTTCCTGTTTGATACGGGCTTTGCATCAACATCAACTCCTGTCTGCAGTCAATATGTTCCTGCATAAGTTGTTTCCGAGACTTTTTGTTAATCAGATCTTATTAGAAATGCACAAAGAGAGCCGGCTGTTCAAAGGCACCCCAGAGAGACCCCTGTGATAAGAGGAAGCATCCTTATGTGAAGGGAGGTTCCAGGGCTGTGTCAGTCCCAACTGTCATACCTGTGTCCTTGCTCGCAGGTTATGGCTGAGCGCTCATCTGTGGTCGCACTGTCTGTCCTTCCGCCTCGGATTACAAACCCCTGGAGGCTGGCCCACCACATCTGTTCCCGTTATTGCATCCAGTGTCACAGTGAGGCATGCACAGAGAGATCTTAGTAATGCTTTCAGTTGCTGATAATGGATGCAGAAACAGATCTCAGCCAATAGCATCCATGGGGCTACGTTGAGGAAATATCCCACATGGCCTGTTTCTAAACAGTAAACCCCACCTCAAATACATGGCAAGCCATTGCCAAGTGTAAGAAGCAAGACCTGGGATCCCTTAGTCCTATTCATCTCCCAGAAACTGAGAAAGGAAATTATTTGAGGAGATAACAAAAGAGACTAAGAGAGTCGGAGACCCCTCGAGGGCACTCTGAGAAGCTCAGTCTGAGCTGTATTGAGTTGTTCAGCACCCGGTGCCTTTGATGAGTGTAGACGCTTCCAGGAAGCACAGGGTGATGGTTGCTGTCCTCCCCAATGAGAATCCTCCCAGGTTAGTAGTCCACTGCATGGCAGCTTGCTCCTAGAATCTGATTATCAACTCAGAAGGAATGCCGAAGTCCTTGTCTTCTGCCTTGAGTTCTGAGAAATATTTCAACCAAAAGTTGTTTTGTATTAAGTAGTTTTACAGTGCCATTGCCAATAAACGAGTACTATAATTTCTGGTTGACATTTGCTCAATTCAGTCAAATTGTAGCAACCCTAAAATTAAAGTCAATATTCACAAATACAAGCATGTCCCCAAGAACTATACTAATATGGATGAATCTTCTTTAAGGGGAAAAAGTGTATTTCTCTGGTATGATTCAATCATTCCAATTCTTTGACCAAATTTCTATTTACTCATATTTTACATCTTTATTTCTATCTTACTTAAATGATATTCATGAGTATTCACCATTTTCCATGTATATTTTATAATAGAATTTGTAGCTATTTAACTTTTTCATCCACACTAAATTGAAAGATCGTAATAACTTCTGCCATTGGGAAGTTTTCGTTAGGGGTTATTATCTCCATAAAGTCTAATTTTCTTAATTTTGCATTTATAAATTTTGCCTAAATTACTTTATTTACCCATTAATATTTTGATAACATCTTTACATTAGCAAGTTTCAGTCTGTGATGGTTTTGGGGGGTTATTTTTCTGGAAACTATTATCTCCCCAGTTAATGTTTACGTTTTCACTTTTACCTATTTTTCTACCTGTAACATAGTTGATCCTATCAGTCCTGAAAATTCATTGGAAGGACTGATGCTGAAGTTGAAACTCCAGTACTTTGGCCACCTGATGTGAAGAACTGACTCACTGGCAAAGACCCTGATGCTGGGCAAGATTGAAGGTGGGAGGAGAAGGGGACGAAAGAGGATGAGATGACTAAATGGTATCACTGACTCGATGGACATGAGTTTGAGTAAGCTGCAGGATTTGGTGATGGACAGAGAAATCTGGTGTGCTGCAGTCCGTGGGGCCACAGAGTCAGACATGACTGAGCAACTGAACTGAACAGAACATGTTTAATCATACAAAGTCTTAGTCAGTGCTAATTTTCTGCTAAGTTCTTATTATTTCTAAAATTAAGATTCCATGTAAATTAGATGTAAAATAATGTATTTTTATTCCTTTGTAAAGGCAAATAGGAAACAAAAGGAGATGAAATATCTGTGAAGTCAATACAGCATGGCAAAAACTTCCAGCTTCATCCAAATACAAGCATCCATGGAAAGGGCAACGCCATTTGCAGCTGGAATATGGAAAAAGTGATTCACTTCTCATGTTTTCCTAAAAGATGGGAATGGAAGTCTCCCCGTTCCCAGCTGCCTGCAGCTGAGGTGCTGACACATAACCTGGTCTCCAGCTGTCCCTTCCCCTTTCCAAGGCTCTGACTCTACAACTGGAGAAGCAAATGGGGAGGAAAAAAAAGCAGGAATGGGAGACTTGTCTCTTTGCAGCACAGTTGTGGCAGCAGAGACGTACAGGGTCCTAGAATGATCATGAGGGCCTTGAATGCCATGCTAAGGGGGTTGAGCTTTCAGTTCAGTTCAGTCGCTCAGTCAAGTCCGGCTCTTTGTGACCCCATGGACCTCAGCACACCAGGCCTGCCTGTCCATCACCAACTCCCGGAGTTTACTCACACTCATGTCCGTTGAGTCAGTGATGCCATCCAACCATCTCATCCTCTGTCTTCCCCTTCTCCTCCTGATTTCAATCTTTCCCAGCATCAGGGTTTTTTCAAATGAGTCAGCTTTTCGCATCAGGAGGCCAAAGGACTGGCGTTTCAGCTTCAACATCTGTCCTTCCAATGAACACTCAGGACAGATTTCCTTTAGGATGCACTGGTTGGATCTCCTTGCAGTCCAAAGAGCTCTCAAGAGTCTTCTACCACCACAGTTCAAAAGCATCCCTTCTTTGGCACTCAGCTTTCTTTATAATCCAACTCTCAGAGCCATACATGACTACTGGAAAAACCATAGCCTTGACTAGATGGACCTTTGTTGGCAAAGTAATATATCTGCTTTTTAATATACTGTCTAGGTTGGTCATAACTTTCCTTCCAAGGAGTAAGTGTGCCCAACCCCGCCCCTGGTCTTTGGAGAGATCCTATGGAAGTATTTCTTCTCCATACAAGCCAAATTTGGAGGAAAAGAGAGAATTATTCCACTGGTGTAGTTCATCTCACAGGGGCAATTGTGTCAGAAGTACAACTTGCATTGCCCAGCCCCTTGGCAACCTCAAGGAAGCCCCTCCCAGCAGTACCTGAGTCGTGAGTCACTGGACAGTGGAAGGAGCCCACTGGGGGAGCTGAGCCACAGTGAGCCAGCACATAAGAATCACTCGGAAGCTCAGAGCTCTGTGTTGTTTCCGATCTCCACAGCAGCAAGGAAGCCACAAAACAGGAGCTATCATGTTAACATGAGAGGCTGGAAACAGGTGGAGTGCCATGAGAACCTAGCCCTGCCACCAAGGTGGCCACAGAACTGGAAATCAATACTTCCTTCTTCAGCTTGTAAGAATACAATTGTTGCAGGTAATTCTCCTAGAGGGCCATCAGTAGCATCAAGCAGAAAACCATATGGAGTGATTACAAACTGGGTTCAGTAGAACACTGATGAAAATATAAAAGGTTAAATAGCAGCTTTACAAATTTTTGGTTTTGTGAACTAGGCAAGTTTTTATTTATTTATTTATTTATTTATTTTTAGGCAAGTTTTTTAAATTGATTGATTAGTGCAGGCCAGGTTTTTACTGTAGGAGAAGAGCCCCCAAATCTCAGGTGTTTCCTCCCCTCTGTGGCCCCCACCAACCTCCATATGCAGCTTCCCAAATCACTTCCCTTGTTTCCCATAAGACAGTGGTAAGAGGAAAAAGGATGGACTGTCTCACACGGGGGTCTTCCCAGGCAAGCCTGGGAAGGGGTACATACTTCTCTCATTCCATTGGCTGGGACTTCATCAGATTGCCATTCTTATCAGCGAGTGAGATGAGGAAGTGTAGGCTGGCTCATGCCCATGAATAAGAGGAAACAAGTTCAGTGAAAGCTACTTTGTTTCTGCCAGAAGTGCCTACTTGGTCCCAGGCTTTGGGTCTTGCACTGAAAAGACAGCAGTTACAACACAGATGTGGCCTCCCTTGGGAAGTCAAAAGTATGGAAAAGTCAAGAGCTTCAACAACTAATCATGAACACATGTGTTTAAACAATACTGTTGCAAATGTGATGAGAGCAGAGGGTACAGGGGTAAATTTAACAATTATTACGACATAGGTAACAAAGAACTAGACATGTAAAAATCAACCAAGTTAAGCTAGAAAGTTGTGTGTGTGTGTCCCTGACAGAGATATTCACAGGAGGCATTCCAGGGTGCAGAAATAATCTATATCAGGGTTATTCCCTCAAGGAATAACTTGTTGCATTACTGAGTTAGCATTTGTTGCATTACAGAGTTAGCAAATAAGAGTGCCCAGTATGTGCCAGAAAGTATTAGCTGCTCAGGGATGTCCAACTCTTTGTGACCACATGGACTGTAGCCCACCAGGCTTCTCTGTCCATGAAATTCTCCAGGCAAGAATACTGGAGTGGGTTGCCATTTCCTTCTCCAGGGGATGTATTCTGCAAGTCTCCATAGAGAGAATGCAAAATCCCATAGTCTACTGCCATTGCCTTGGAGAACTTATTTTGATCCCTTGAGAACAAGACCTCACAAATAATCTCATAAATAATCCATGTTTGGCATGATTTCAAATGTGAAATAGGCCTTTTTAGACACCGAGTAATGCTCCTCCTTCCATTTCTTAAGGCAACTATTGAGCCCACAGCCAGGATGTCAGTCCACCACTTCACTCAAAGGCCCAGGTTTACCCTACTGAGAACAGGCTGAAGATTTAAATATCTGCCATCCTCAGAGCCCCCTTTGAAGGAAATCACTCCAAGCACATCATGTATGACATTTCAATGATAGCCAAAGTGCTACCCCACTACCCTCCTCAGACTGCTTGGATCAGGGCTCAGGGCAAGAGCTCAGAGCCTCTAAGCTAAAGTGGCAAAAAGCTTTTCAATTTTTTCCATTTATAGTCATGGTAGTTTTAATAGTAAGAGTAGTATCAATATTTTATAGTAAGAATTGATATCAAACTTCTCCAATTAGACTTTCTCTCTTAGTATGATAAAAGCTAGATTCCTATTTCTTGGGGTTTCCCCAGTGGCTCCGTGGTATAGAATCCACTTGTCAAGGACATGCGTTCAATCCCTGGATTGGGAAGATCCCCTGGAAAAGGAAATGGCAACCCAGTCCAGTACTTCTGCCTGGAAAATTCCAGGACAGAGGAGCCTGGCAGGTTCTTGTCCATGCGGTCATAAAAGAATCAGACACAACTTAGTGACTAAACAACAATCATTTCTTTGAGAATAAAATTTAGAGACTGTTTACTGTTCTTTAAAAAAAAAAAAAAACAACTCTTGTACACAATGAGCCCTCCTATGTTGTTTTGGGTGGGTAATAATTTACAAAAGTAAAAAATGATAGGAATAGAAATTTTGTAGCTGTGGTCTAATGAGACACATCTGCAAGCAGGACCTGAACATAAACAGAGCAAGTGAGGTTTTCTCTGCAGGAAGGAGGGCTGACAGTTTTCAAGATGTCTAGTAATCTAGTTTTGCATTTTAGGTTGGTTCCTGCTCTGTGCTCTAATCCCTGTAGCCATCCTTAAATTTTTAGTAAAAGTCTGTTGCATATAACTTCCTTGTGTCAGTGATGCTTTAGAGAATGAAGGAGAAAACTCCCATCAATGAATGAGACAGATGGGAGAGAGGCAGGAGGACAGCCACAAGAGACAAAAATGTGAGCTGGTCAATCAAGAAGCTGAAATTCACAGCAAGAGGCTCTAAGAGATCAATGGGTGAGTGTCATGAATCCTCTTCAATCTTCCTGAGGGCACTGGACTGCCCATTATAGAGGAAGTGCTGCTCCAGGTCACTGTACCTGGTCAATAAAGTAAAAAGTAGCCTGCAAAAGGCCAATGCACATGGGTCCATCAAGGTCAACGTCACAGGCTTCGATTCAGGCCCACTGATATCAAACCTGCGTGTTTTCATATACCTGTGAAGGATACTGATGATGCGGCTTAGTAATAACACTTAAGTTCTTTGAGCAACCAAATAAGCAGACAGAAATATTTTGCCTCTATTCTCATCTTCTTATTTCCAAAATGTATATGCTGTTGGTTGATTGTAGGTTGTTCTTTCTTTTTTCTGTAAAGAAATGAAAAAATTGCATCTTAAAAGCAGCCATGAAGCTTTTCTATAATAACCTAGAAATCTAGGTTTTTATATATAAAAATCAATTTTATAGACAACCCAATTGATAAGGTATGGTCCAACATTGTTGTTTCCTATTGTTTTCTTCCTTCTTTATTTTTTTGTCTTTTGGGGTTTTTTTTTTCTTTTTGCTCTCTGAAAATAGCACAATATGGAGTGATGTTTTAATTTATTATTATGAAAGGGACAGCAACTGGTTTTTAATGGTTACAGAATGGTGACTCGCAGCCCTGGCCCAGCTGCTGTCACCAGCGTGCCGCAGCAGACTCACAGCATCTTGTCTCCAGCACACATCAGTGCTCCCGCCGGCTGCCTCCCTCCCTCCCAGTGGACGGGCCACCACCTGCTGCTGGCACAGTGCCGGCCCTTTGGGGAACAAATGTTCTCTGGCTGCTGGGTGACAGGACAGGACAGACGCCGGATTTCAAGGAAACCAAGGAAAGGCACCCTGGGGCTTGTTGCCCCTACTCCTCCACCCATCTGCCTTCCCTGCCTGGCACAGATCTCCCTAATCAGAGCCATAGGAGAACGGGCTTTTTCAGACTGTGATCTAGATGGCTCTGTCTCCTTTCCCCTACCAGTCTCCCTTTGGGCTATAATGGCCACTTATTTATTCAGGCCACAAGCATTTTCTGAGCCTCTGTTCCATGCCAGGTAATTTGCTAAGTGCTAAGAATATAGACCTGAACAACTCAATCCCTCACCTTGAGAAGGTCACAGTTTAGTGGGGTAGACAAGACATACAAACCAATAAATTACAATACAGCCCTGAGAGCGTAAGGGCAGAGTTAAAAATCAAGTGCATGGAGAAGCAGCATTAAAGTATCACACAGGCATGAAGCTTGTGGACTTGGGAGACTTAGCCTCGGGGAAATCCAGCTGCCTGTTTGCTTTTGGACAGTTCATTTAAGGTCTTTAAGGCCCAGTGATTCATTGGTATAAGGTTATGTGAAATAATGCAGTGAAGCACTGTAACAGGGTGTGTGATAAACACTCAATAAATCTGGACCATTGTTACCCAGCACAATTTGTATTCAAATGCCTCTCCCAGAGCTGTAGGGTTCCAGCCACTGCATCCAGGCAGGAGTTTTGGAAGCAGAGAAGGGATGCGGGGAGAGGAGGGCAGCCAATGGACTTCAAAGCTTAGAACTGAAGAAGATTCCCAATGAGCCATGTCCAAGGACTGAAGCTGGAGTACCAAAGGACTGAAGTCAAGTGACAAATCTGCCTGGACTATCAGGCAGGAGGGGCCGTAGTGAAAGAAACTAAATCCACGGCGATAGGACAGAAATTGGAGGTATCAGGCAAAACCCAATCAGAAGAGAGAACACAATGCAGAGTAACAATCTGGAGTACCGGAGTCTTGAAAAGGCTGGAAAACTCTGCTCAATTGAGATGGTGTTTGATCTCGGTCTTTAAAGATGAGGAGGAAATTGCAAGGAAGAGTTGCAAGGGAAGGGATGTCCTGAGAGGTGTGTCTTGAAAGGGGAAACAGCATGGGCAGATGCACACTGATGTCCAAAGTGAAGAGTGAGAAAGTCAAGCAGCCGGGACCTTGAGTGCATAGAACACAGTGAGAGGAGGTGAGGCTGGAAACAGTGCAGGAGCTGAGGCATGGAGGCCCTGGAGTGCCAGGCCGGGGAAACTAGTCTCATCCTGGAAGCCCACAGGGGGTGCCTATCAGAGTCACTGGCCCAGGTCTGACAAGGTGCCAATGCCCGGGCGATTCTGAGTTAACTGGTCTTGAGTAAGACATGGCCATGAGTGTTTTTACCATCTCCCCAGGTGATTCCAGTGTGCCTCCAGGGCTGCAAATCACTGCTGCAGGCAATCGGAAGTCCGTGGAGAGACGCTTTTCACTTCTGGATGCTGTGAAGCTAAGAGACTCATTTAATTTCAACCAACAGTATCAACACCAACTGGGTGCCAGTCCCTTGCTAACCTTGTAAATATGGAGATGCGGAGGTCAGGGTCCACTGCTCTGTTTGGCTCTTTGGAGTTTATGAATCACATTCACCTTCACTGTCTTATCCGGCCTGGGCTCGGAGAGGAAATGTGGTTGCTGCCCTTCGGGGAAGCGGTGTGCATAATCCACTCGGTCACTGTGGGGCCTACCCTGAGGTCTGGCGCTGGGCCGCAGTGGAGAAAATGAATTGAGCAATCTTTCCTAGAGCAAAATCAATAGCTTCAGAACAGCCAGCCACACCAGCAGCTGGGGCGGGTGGGTGGGAGGAGGGGGGTCACCGGGGGAGGGGGGAAGGAGCTCTAGGGAGAAAACAAGGACACTGCAAGCAGGGGGCAGGAGAAAAAGAGGCGTTGTGGAGGGAGGAAGGAAAGGAGGGCCAAGGGGAGCAGGTTAGGGGGATAAGGGCTGCTTCATGAGAGAATTTAGACAAAACCACTGTAACTCTCTTGTCTTACGCTCTCTCCACTGCTCAGAACCCTGAGCACAGAGGTAAGTAATGTGTGATTAGAGGGAGACACTGGCACGTTCCTGTCCCTGGGCTGATTATTTTGAATATATTCATACAAGGTAATACTTGCTAATCATTAATTTCACAAATGAGGAGATAGAAATCCTAAAGGTCACTAGACTACCAAGCTCATATGTGATGCAGTCATTTATCCCCTTAGAGGCTTGAACGAGGAAAGGATGGGGGAGCTGCTTTGTAAGAAGAGACACTTCAAAAATCACTCTTTTTTTCCACCCTTAACCCAGCTAGCTTCCACAGAAGATCTTCAGTCTACTTGGAAACTTGTCCATCACAGTTGCACAAAGCAGATGAAAGAGAAAGGGAAAGCCTCCCAGGCAATTGCACAGAACACTTAGGATTGTCAGGCACGCATCCTCCTGAGAGAGGCCCGTGGGAGGGACCATGGCTTTCCCTGCTGAGGCTGAAAGGCCTGCAGGATGGGGAATGAGCTCACTGCTGCCCACTAGGGTGAAAAAGCCGCTCTGGAAATCAGCAGCTCCCCTCTGGCTTATGCCAGTGATCAGGCCTCTAGTGACTGCTTAGATACATGCTCAACTCACACTAAGTCAGCAAAGGGAGAATTTATTGGAAGGATAATGGGTTATTTCACACGGGTGGAAGTGTTGGACCAAACGGCAGGAATGTGTGCTTGTAGCTGGGCCTTGGAGCAGTTGGAATCAGGGACATGAACCAGAAGATGAGTCTTATCTCTTTTCTGTACCTCCCTGGTTTTGCACTGTTGGTTTCCTTGTCAATCACTGCAGACTGCCTTTTGCTGCAAGGTGAAAAACACAGCCACCAACAGTCCTACCTCCAAAGAAGTAAGTTTGTAACTTGAAAAAAATCCCAGGGGAAGACTTATATGGAGAATTCTGCTTGGTTGAGCATGGGGTGGTGCCTACCCCTTGACCAAACAACTGTGTCTACAGGAAAAGCATTATGTTCAATAGTATGGCAACCCCAACTAGATCCCTGTGAAAAGAGGGGAGTATCACCAGAAGAAGGGAGAGGATTTAGGATTTTACACTCTAGCTCACCAACAGAAATAAGACCCCTCAACAATGGAAGAGAGAGATTTTGACCATGGAAAGATTTCCAACACATAGCGTGCCTGCATGATCAGCCATTTCAGTCATGTCCAACTCTCTGAGACCTCATGGACCATAGCCCACCAGGCTCCTCTGTCCATGGGACTTCTTCTGGTGAGAATACTGGAGTGGATTGCTGTTTCCTCCTCCAGGGGATCTCCCTGACCTAGGGATCAGTCCCTCCTCTCCTGCACTTCAGGCAGATTCTTTACTGCTGAGCCACCAGGAAAGCCCTTTCAACACATTATTTACATGCAAAAACAATTTATATGCAATCCTAAGAGATGAATAAGATCCCCCATCACTAGTCCTTAAAGTTCTCACAGTAACAGTGAGGCAGATCATCAGGCTCCTTTCCTTACTAGACACACACTGAGGGTATATTTCCCACACTACTTGTGGTTAGCAATGGTCATGTGATTGACTTATAACTACTGGAAAATGGTGTGTCATTTCCAGACCTGCTCCATTAAAATGTTCTCATGCAATCCTCTGTGTGCTTCTCCCCTTTCAGCTGGATGGAACTGAGATGGCCCCCCAGGTAACTGGAAGGCCATGTGTTTAAAATTGTAGAACCACAGATGGAAGGAGCCTGGCTCCCTGAATCACTGCTTAAAGAGACCCACTAACCACACATACACTTGGTGGGCTGCCAGATTAGGGGAGAAAAAAAAACTTTTATAGTGTTAAGCATTAAATTTTGGAGGTTTACTTATTACAGATGCTATATCTACCTTCATTAATAAAGTTAGTAAACATTGCATTAACTGGAATTAACTACTTTGAGTCCCGGCTCTGTGGTTAACTTGCTAGATGACTTAGAGAAAATCACTTTATCTCTCCAAGTCTTCCTATCCATTATAGCACCATTGCAGGATTTTTTGTTAATGAATAGAGATAATGCATATGAACAAATGTGAATACTAAATTACAACTTCAGGATGGAATATTACGAACTTGTCTCTATATTGCCATTTCTCAAGTATGCTAAGATTTAATTTTAGTGGTTTAAAAAGCTTTCAAGTTTCTCATTGAAAGTCTCCTATTTAATAAAGGAGGCACTATGGGCTATAAGAATATAATTTTTCTGTAGAACTCAATAAAGTTATTTTCACTTTGGATTTTTTAAAATAAGTGGCACTTAAACATTTTTTATTTCCTGAATTAATCAGTATTAGAAGATGAATAGCTTTTCACCACTGATATTACAAAGTTTCACTTATATCTTCTTGAAGAAATCAAGAGTGAATTGGAGGCAAAAAAGAGAACTTTTGCCCTTAGTAACTCATAGCTCTGAGCCTTGAACCTGGAACCTCTGTTCCAAGTTGTCCTGCCTCCCCATCACCTTTGGAGGGGGGTTTAATTACTCAAATAATTTTTTATTTTATTTTTTTTAAAACTTTCTATTTTTTATTGCAGTATAAGCAGTTAGCAAAGGGCTTCCCAATGGCTCAGATGGCACAGAATCCACCTGCAACACAGAAGACCTGGGTTCAATCCCTGGGTCAGGAAGATCCCCTGGAGAAAGGAATGGCTACCCACTCCAGTATTCTTGCCTGGAGAATTCCATGGACTGAGGAGCCTGGTAGTCTACAATCCATGAGGTTGAAAAGAATTGGACATAACTGAGCAGTTAACACTTTCACTTTTCACTTTCATAAGCCGTGACAAATGTTGTGATAGTTTCAGGTGAATGGCCAAGGGACTCAGCCATACATATACATGTATCTGTTCTCTCCCAAACTCCCCTCCCATCCAGACTGCCACATAACATTGAGCAGAGTTCCCTGTGCAATACATCCCTTGTTGGTCTGATTCCCCTCTACTGGGCATAGCTATTTCATATCTGCCACTGCCTTTACATGGGCTCCCAAGAAGCTATGCGGAATAGCCCAGTCTCAATCGACCCTTCCTTTTGCCCACACCAGAATGCTCTGAATAAAGATTCATGCATCCTGTTACATGAGTGGTTTTCCAACTGTGCTCTTGCAAGCTCCCTAGGAGCCATTTGTGTTTGAGTTTTGGAGGAGTCTCTGTTGCTCCTCTAACCAAAGCAGCACTGATCTTACCTGTTTAACATACTGAGCTTTAGATAAGATTTTCTTTGAAAAAAGAGCTCCCTAGTTTAATAAAAAACAAGGTTGAAAGCCACTAAACCAAATGGAACTTGGGTGTTATAACATATGATGGCAAACAAAGGAGACAAAGATTCATTTTCTAATGCTATGTCTGCTAGTTCTTATGACTTGAGATGAGTAATTTTGCCTTTTAGGCCTCATTTTTCTTTTTCTGTGAAATGGAAAGTTTAATGCCATCAGAGCTTAGTTTTCTTCCTATTTTGCATTAGAAGATCCACTGGTCAAGGTCATTTGGGGTGTGCACTTGGTATTGGAGATGGAGACAGGGAAGGTAGGATGGACTCCTCTCACAGAGAGGAGGAATGAAGGACCCAAGAGAGAGATTTTAACTTTATTTTAAAAAATATTTGTTGAGCTACAACTATGTACAACTGTGCTAAGCAGTGACAGTCCAATGAACCAAGTAGTTATGGTGCTTAAGGTGCCAAATTTTACACTGGTAGATGCCGGCACCAAGGAGTAAGGGGGCTGTCAGAAAGAGAAGGGTGCCAGGACAAGAACAAATGGCTCCCTGTTAGGGGGCGCCCCCCAAGTTCAATCGTTATCTTCTTCACAGAGTCTTAACTCCCTCTCACACTTTCAGCCATTCTCCTGAATCTTTAGTAGAGGCTAGAAAGAACCTAGTCCTTCCTCTAACCATTCATTTTCTCACTCGTTTGTCATTTGCACAGCATACACACTGAGCATCTCCTTTCCCCAACACACTGTAGCAGAGCCTGAGGACCCAGAGATGAGTTCAATGCGATACCAGTCACCAGGATGCTCACAATCCAGGGGGGACACATGAAAAACCCTGCAAAGAATGTGCTAAGAGCTGGGATGGATGAATGTGCATGAGGATGGAGGAATCATGGGTGGTCCTTCACCGCTCCTCAGATGACTCTGGATCCCTCCTTCCTCCACTCTCTCACCTCTCTGAAGCTCACCTTATGCTGAATCACCCTATGATGCACCCCCTTATGCTGAATCAACAAGATCAGGTACAGGCATCCCCAGTGAGGAAATAATGAGGGCACCAGAAGTTCACCACAAGGAGGAAGCATCTATGTTGCTTTGTGATTTACTGCAATAGAGTGGTGTTCTCATGGGTGAAAATAGTGTGATTTTCATGACATCAATTTGGTCTATCTGGTTATAGAACCTGCTAGGTTTCCTGAGGATTGAGTGTTCCTGAAACATTGAGGAATTAAGGATATTCTGTACTTTATCTTCCTAGTTCCCGTGCACTTGATATTTTTTAGTTAGAGACAAAGTCCTTATTTTTTAGTCTCTCAGTTAAGAAATATTTACTGAGCCCTAGTGCATAGCTGATACTGTGTTTTGTACAGACATGTAAATGGAAAGAAATGAGCCCTGATCCCAGAGACCTAACAGTCTCACAAGGCAAATAATCAGACTGATTAAATTCAATACGATTGGTGCCACCTGGGAAGTGAGGTCAGCACACACAGGGAACATGAAAGAGGGACACGCCGCCAGCGATGAACTTCTAGAAAAGCTTCCTAGAAGATAAAACCAACCTGGTTCGAGTGAAGAATCGTGGTTGGTCAAGGAGAGTGGGGTTGGAAGGGTATCCAGACAGAAGGGAGTTTGTCTCCCAAAGACACTGTCCAAAACCAATGTGCTCATACTACTTAGAAACTCAGCATGCAGCATGTATTTTGGAGTCAGACAAATTTTCTCTCAATTTTTTCCCATCTCTTCATCTACTTTGAGGCATGATTATGAAGGTGAAATGAGAAAATGGATGATGCATTTCAAACAGTATCTGACACCAGCAAGTTTTCATAAACTTGGAGAGATCAGAGGATGTGTATGAGTATGTGTATGTATCAGAGAGGAGCCCCTGAGTGTAAGACTGAAGACTCACCTTATCTAATATGAACTATCCATCTCCAATTTGTTCCCCCAGAACCACTCATGGCCCCTTGTCTCCAGCTTCGTGTCCTGGGAGCCTGGCCTGTTTGGACTCTGACAGAGAGCTCCCTTGCTGACGTCTAGCTGGGGCCACAACAAAGGGCCTCATAGATCAGACACAAGAGTCAGTTCATGCTCCCTCCTCTGCAGTCATCTCGGGCTGCCGCATCCTTGGCAGAAGGGCACAACTCCTGCCAAGTAGCCCTCTCTCTCCATTTTCCATACCTCTAGATCCTGGGAGTGGCCCCCTCCATTTATCCCTCACATACCAGGATAAAAATAGCCAGTTGCTACAAGCCCCAGGACCTACATTATCTTGTGGCTTCCACCTTTGTAAATGAATCCTTGATTCAGTTCTTTGATAATCACCCAGCTTGAGTACACTATATATTCTATTTCTTTCTGGAACCCTGACAGACTCATACTCTGTAAGTCCTACAAAGGAACTCTAAATAAGTGTGTGGACATGGGGATTCATTTTTAGAGAAGGAATAAGGAATATATTTTCCTAGGGATATTTTGATAAGGACATACTGCAGTACTAAACCAGCTCAGAGCTACCTGAGAGAGATGAGGAGGCTCTCTTTTCTGTTTCTCTTTCCTCACTAAGCTGAGAAAATTGAGAACAATGTCCAAATTTTATTCATCTTTTAATCTGTAGCCCCAGTATCTAGCTTAGAGACTGGGACACAGAAGGTATGCTCAATATATGTGTGTTGAATGGATTTTCACAGAATTGTCAATGGTTGGAAAAGAGGAGGGAGATAAAAGTTACATAACCATACTCACATGCATATATACACCACACTTATGACTTTTCACATTTCAAAGAACCTTCACTTGGTCATTCCAATCTTGATTAAAACAGCATTTTTCTGGAGGTCCACAGGAAAAACCCTTCTTCACTGTGTGGGATCAGGACCCAGAACTGGAGATGGGATGGGCGCTCTGCCATTGCATCAAGAACCTCAGAGCCAGATAGAAGCTTAAAGGTCATATGGCCCCAAGAAAACTGCCTTTTTTAAACTCCCCTTGATTTGGATGATTATATTGTGACCAGGCTTTAGGAGTACAGAACTGGGAGACTAGATGAGTGTCTGAGGAGGCAGCATCTCAGTGGATGAGGAGGTATCCCAAGCAGCCATGAAAGAAATAATATCCCAGCATTGGGAACTGCAAAGCACAGAAAATTTGAGTGACCCACCAAAGTGTCAGGTGCCACAGCAGTTGGTGAAAGGGGAGAGTGCCTGGGGAGAGGGGTGAGCTATGGGCCAAAAAGGAAGCAGGGCCCAGCTCTTCTACCTTCTTAGCAATGACCTTGGGAGAGTCACTTCCCCTCTCCATGAAGTAAGGAAGTAGGAGGGCTACCTCATTTCTAAGTGCCTTTCTCTTCCATAAATCAACACTTCTAAAAATACCTCACATTTCTGCAGCTCTTCACAGCTCATAAAGTACATTACCTCATTTCATTCTGTAGCACTGAAGGCAAAACTTGGCAGAATGCAGAGTTGACCTTAACACTTTTCTGATGACTTTTCAACTGGAAGGCAAAATTCAAGCAGCCCCATGTTCTCATCTCTGAACCAGTCTTTCCAGTAACCTGTCACCCCTTGCTTACCACACACACACACACACACACACACATATTTTGTCAAAGACAAAATAATTCTTCCTATAAGAGTTCCCACATTTAAATTTCAAAAGAGATCAGCTACACAACCCCAACCCAAACTAAAACCATGAAGAGTTAACGTCACTTGTGCCTGGAGAGTAGGCAAATCTTACTCCTACCCTGAAAGTCCTGAGAGATTTGGGAATTCAGCTAACATTCTGGTCCACAGAGTCTGGATACAGATTATCAAGAAAAGTATCTCTAATGGGGATATGTGAGAAGAACAGGGTTACAGAGAACTTGGCTTCCTCGGTTTAGAATTCTAAGTGGTGTAATTGATCCAAAAGGGCCTTAATAATCGAGGCTATATGGTAATAGTAAAAGCTGAAAAGTTTATTTTAGTCTAGACCCTAACACTGCCCAGATTGGTAACCTAGAAAAAGGTGACCAACTTCTTTGAGATCTATTCTCTCATTATAAAATTAGGATTTCGGTTAGATGCTTAATAAGATGCCATTCCACTTATTGGTTATTCAACCAATGCACGTTGGTTGAACATCTACTCTGTGGCAGATATGGTGAAAGGCACTGGAATAAAATTGTGTTAATGTTAATTAAAATTAAATGTGAGAAAGACAGAGAGGAGTTCACATTATGTTTGAGAAGATAGATGTGCAAACAAATAAATGCACTATGCAATAATCATCATCTACAGAGGGGAAATGCAAGAGGAGGAATTCTTTCTGGTGGAAGGTCAGAGAGTCTTCAGGTAGCAGAACAAATGAAGACAGGCTTCAGGAAACAGACTTAGTTGGTAATGTTTAGAACCCCAGGTGAGGAGACGGGGCAATGGCTCCTGGAGATGCAGGCAGGAACCAGGCTATGCAGAGCCAAGTTAGCCTGGGTGAGAGGATCAAAAGTCACTCGGAGCTGTAGACAGGGGAGAAAAATGATTAGCTCTACATTCAGTAAATGTCACTCTGGTTACTGTAGGGACTGTAGCCGGGAGGAGCCCAGGACTGGGGGCAGGAGCTCAAAGATCACCATAAAATGCCAGAGGAGTTAGAGTCAAAGAAGGCAGCCTCCTTCAGCAGCAGGAGATGGAAAGGAATGTGTGAAGGTAACAGCCTTTCAGGGAATGTGATGTGTGATTTATTTACCTAACAAAGATTTACATAGCAAATACTATGTGCCAAGCCCTACTCTAAGCCCTCAAAAATATTAACTTGTTTAATCATCACACCAAAACTGCAGTGTTAGAATTATTATCCTATTCTAGGTAGTGGATGAGATGAATATGACACAGACAGGTTAAGTCATTTACCCAAGGCCCATATCCTATGAATGGATAGTCTTCCCCTTGAGTCTATGTTTTTAACCACTAACTAACACCAGTAATATATGCTGCCAAGATTGACTCCCAAGAGTGACTGGCTTAGTTGAGTAGTGGATGGATGGTCATGCCATTTACACCCTAACAGAAGAAAGAACAGATATTGGGAGAAAGACCAAGTTTGTTTCGGAGCATGTTAATCAAGGCACCTGTGACATCATGGTGGAAAAGCCAATCAAAGAGATGGGCAGGTGGGGGTGGAGAAGAGAAGAGAGTTCTAGGCTGGAGATCTAGTTTTGGAAGTCATTTATGTACAGATGGCAACGGTCACCAAGTGGGCTACATGGACTATCCACCACTATCACTAGTGTGGCCCATGTGACATGGAAGGTGGCCTCCTCAAGTACACAACTGGTTCTGGTTGCATGTCAAGAACTATTCTCCATTTCCTATGGAATGCTTCTTATTCTGCTAGTTATGAACTAACTATTGTCTAAGGATATGGTTATTTTCACTCAAGTCATATTTGAAAGTGTTCCAAAACAAACAGAAGTATGAGCTGCTAAGAGAAAATAGGACTTTGATCTAGTATCTATATTAAGAACTCAAGGCAGATGAAACCTCTAGCAAGATCTGATTTCATAAAGTCCTTCTCTGTAATCCTGGTGTTTAATATTTAAAACCTACATGTAATAATTGGTACAAAACATAAGCACTAAAATTTAGTCAAGCCAGTTCTGTATTTACATCTCTTTTATTAAAAATTTAGTGAAAATGAATAATTGAAGAAACACCAGAGCCTAAAGACTTTTGCAGTGACAAGTTAAAGGTTGAACTCTGGCCTACTGAATAATGACTATATCCATTTAAAAACTAGGGTATATTGCTTTCAGAGTTCAAAGAATTCTAATATGATTTAATGAAAAGCAAAGACAACACTACTGACTGCAGGCAAATCACTTCATTCATATGCTACTCAGTTTACTCTTCAGTCATCAGAAAGAAATATATTAAGTTTTTTAATATGTGTCAGACACTGGACTATATGCTTTCTTTCCAGTCTCATTAACATGGCAGAAAGTGAAGAGGAACTAGAGAGCCTCTTGATGCACCTGGAAGAGGAGAGTGAAAAAGTTCGCTTGAAATTCAACATTCAAAAAACTAAGATCATGGTATCTGGGCCCATCACTTCATGGCAAATAGAAGGGGAAGAAGTGGAAACAGTGGCAGATTTTATTTTCTTGGACTCCAAAATCACTGTGGACAGTAACTGCAGCTGTAAAATAAAAAGATGCTTACTTCTTGGAAGGAATGCTACGACAAACCTAGACAGCATATTAAAAAGCACAGACGTCACTTTGCCATAAAAGGTCTATCATGTCAAAGCTATGGTTTTTCCAGTAGTAATGTATGGATGTGAGAGTTGAACCATAAAGAAGGCTGAGCACCGAAGAACTGATGTTCTCAAACTGTGGTGCTAGAGAAGACTCTTGAGAGTCCCTTGGACTGCAAGAAGATCAAACCAGTCAATCCTAAAGGAAATCAACCCTGAATATTCACTGAAAGGACTGACATTGAAGCTAAAGCTCCAATACTTTGGCCACCTGATGCGAAGAGCCAATTCACTGGAAAAGATCCTGATGCTGGGAAAGATTGAAGGCAAAAGGATAAGGGGGTGACAGAAAATGAGATGGTTGGGTGGTATCACTGACTCTGTGGACATGAGTTTCAGCAACTCCAGGAGATAGTGAAGGACAGGGAGGCCTGGTATGCTGCAGTTCATGGGGTCGCCAAGAGTTGGACACAACTTAGTGGCTGAAAAACAACAAGATCTCACAACTGCCAGGCAAAGGCAAAATAATTTGTCCTCATTTTTTGGATGATGAAACCATAGTTCAGGGAGGGAAATTCACTTCCTCAAGCTCACTCAGTGAATAAATGACGAAAGTAAGGACCCCCTGTACCAAGTCCACATTCATTTTGCACAGTAATCAAAGTCTCAAACTCTAGGGCCAGGTTATCTTCTTGATGTTAACACTATCTCTTGCTCTCGGGAAGGCCTGCCAACTATTCTTCAACTACCCAATCTTTTCCATCCTTCTAGACATCTGGACATCTCAGGGCCTACCTCCCCACAACCTCCATTCCATAGAGTTCCTGGTTTTGTTCCTTACTGGTTTGACTAACTCATTAACATCATTCCCATTGTCATCTGGAGCCTTGGGCTTCTCATGGGTAAGTCCTGCCTTTCCCACATCACTGTAATCCCTTTCAGCTTGAATTTACCAGTCCCTTGCATTGAGGGCCTCATGATTTATTTAATAAATTATCCAAAATTAGCTAAAAAGTGGTTGTTGGGGGGGGTCTCAGGGGGAGACCACAGTGTGTAGCACCCCTCTTCTCTTCCTGAGTCTTGAACACATTGAGAAATAAGAAAAATAGTGGCATTGTGAAAGTAGCTCAATCATGTCTGACTCTTTGTGACCCCATGGACTGTACAGTCCATGGAATTCTCCAGGCCATAATACTGGAGTGGGTAGCTTTTCCCTTCTCCAGGGTATCTTGCCAAGCCAGGGATTGAACCCAGGTCTCCCCCATTGCAGGTGGATTCCTTACCAGCTGAGCCACAAGGAAAGCCCAAAATAGTGGCAGATGACAGTCAAAAGTTCAACTTTAGTGCCTGAACTGATAGATAGGAGGATCAAACTGGCTTTCCTAGCACTGAAAACAAAAAGCCTGACAGCACAGGTTCAGTTATAACTCATTAACTGTGGGAGGCAGGCTTAGGTGACACTCACAGTGTGGTTAAGCAGAAGAGAAATTAACTGCGGAAAAAAAAGGGAGAACTAACCAGTTATTCTTACATAGTTTTTTCATAACATCTTGACATCTCTCCCAGAATACAGCAATTCCATAAGAAAAGGGACTAAGAATATAAATAGGTCAAAGTGTAAGGAAAAGATGTTCCCTCTAACAGTGTTTAATAACTTACCAACTTTTCATGCATTCTACAATTATTGAGTTGAAAAGAATGAAGAGTGACAGCATCATTTATAAGACTTCTGTGAGTACCTAAAAAACATAAAAGACTCAGTCACAGTCATAATAATAACAATAGTAATTATTTTTATTATATTGATCACTTACTAATTTTAGAAATTATGCTATGCTTCAATTTGCTATAATTACCATATGTTCAATACAGATGAGGCTTACCAAAATTAAATTTCCAAGGTCACAGAAAAACTAAATGGTACAGTCAAGACTTAAATCCAATTTTTCTAACTCTACAGGCTCTTAATGAAGATAACCTATAAGTAGCCATTACTACTGCTGCATACAAGATAAATAATGCTAAGACATGTGACCTTTATGTATAATTCTCACATGCATAGCACATCAACTCTCTTCAAAGATGGTTTACAGAAGTTGTGTTTTTATTCTTAATGTCTGACAAAGTGATTATCAACATCAATGGCAAATATATGCACATGCTGAATAAAGGCAGTTATTGTATCATTTAAGTGTGATGTCCTTGAAGTCCAAAGACCCAGTCTTAAAAGCCAGCTTAGAAACTTACCAGCCACAGCAGGCTATTTTGAATAAATTACTTAACATACTAGATCTATTTTAAAAACAGAATAATTAAACCTACCATAATGTTGTTATGAAGACTAAAATAGATGATCTACATAAAGTCTGACACACGGTAAATACATAAGAAATTACTACTAAGAGGAAGGCAAACTGTGAGGAGGGAGAGAATGAGGCAGAGAAGGAAGAATAGGCAAACTCCGTCTCTGTGGTATGCTTACAGGATGAGAATTGAGGGAGGAAAAGGAGGGAGGTGGAAGGAAGCAGAAGCTAAAGCAAGAACATGTCAATGTAAACTGTTTACACAGTACTGAGGGCATTGTAATTGCAGGAACCATGTGTTATTGGCCGTCTCACCAGCAACTAGCAGAGGGTGTAGCTCAGAGCAGGAATCCCATTAAACACATGAGAGACAAGACCAGCCAGTCTCAAGATCATCCCAGATCCACTGTGTTTATCAGCTTCTCTGCTCCTGAGACCCTCCCTGACTTCCCATCTGACCTAAATTATGGTACCTTTTTTTTTAACCAATGACTTCAGAGAGGAAGAATACAATCCCCTCCCCTGTCACCACTGCCTAAGGTCATTTGGAGTGACCAATGATCACTACGGGCAGGATGCTTACAATTTCTGGACCTCAGCTTCCTCAACCGTAAAACAAAGGGTGGCCAATAGCTGTTCCTCAGGGATTTTGGTAGGAATATAATAATCAAAGCATTTAAACTGTCTGACAAATTCGTGGTCCTTCCTTACTCACTCATGCATCCTTCACAATAACCCTATAAGGTGAAAAGTAGGACTTGTGTAGAGGGACAAGCACTTATTGTTATAGTTAATGTGTCCCAACCCTTCCTACTGTGTAGTTGTTGTTCAAGCATTCGGTCATGTCTGACTCTCTGTAACCTCATGGACTGTAGCACGCCAGGCTTCCCTGTCCTTCACTATCTCCTGGAGTATGCTCAGACTTATGCCCATTGAATCGATGCTGCCATCCAACCTTCTCACCCTCTATCATCCCCTTCTCCTCCTGCCCTCAGTCTTTTCCAGCATCAGGGCTTTCACCAGTGAGTCGTCTCTATGCATCAGGTGGCCCAAGTATTGGAGCTTCAGCTTCAGTATCAGTACTTAGTATAATCTGTTCTGTGACTGTTGAGTTTAAGTTAATCCACAGTACTTTTTCTGTTTGCAAACAATATAGATGCTTAAGCATACATATTTTAAAATCTCTTGAAGCAATGGTATTAATGCCTGACTTGATATTGTGTTTCATGGTTATACCATTTTCGATGTCTTTTTTTAATTTGGCCCTCAGCCCTGCCAGGCATGACTTAGTAACTGAACAACAGCTTGTCAGGATGAAGCAGAGCAGCCACAATGGTCACGACTTTGCAGATGAAGGAACACCCCAGAGTGATTGCAGGTCCTGCCTTCACCACTTGGTTAACTGCAGACCTGGGGCCAAACCCTGTTCCTTTGATCCAGAAGCCCAGATTCTGCCCAATCTCTCACACTAGGGGGAAAGAGGTGATGAGCACAGCAGTACCTCCAGAAGGGGACCATAGTGAGGGCACTTCTCTGGAACCACAAAATTACTTAACAGTGAGGACAACCTAACAGATGAAATCTTCAGCTTCCTGTAATAGTGAAGGGGAGATGCCATTAGTCCCATCTTACAGTGACAGCCCCTTCCTCCCCACTCCTGTGGAAGCGGGGAGACTTCCACAGACTCGGAGATCTCAGAGATGAAGATCTCGCTTACCCTGGTGACTCGCACATGAGCTCCCCAGCCCTAGGGTCTCCAGCTGCACTGCCAGGGTCTGCTGTGAGTCACCCTGACTCACCATCTCAATATCTTTTACCTCTCTTGTGGACTGAGCCTCTGCCTCAGATTTCCATTCAAAAAGTTTTTGCCATGAATAATAAATAAATAGTTTGAAAATCACAAAGCTTGTCCATGCTCTCAATTGATATTCTAATCTTCTTTACAGCATCTGCAAGAACATGTCCAAAGAACCTGACATTCCCCACCAGTCGGAACATGGCAACTTCAGGAAGCAGTTCATGTCATTTTCAGTTGTTTGGAATTTCTTCGCTGTGTTAAGCAGTGATCAGTCCCGCCATGAAGCTTATTGCCCTTTGGTCTCAAGTTAGGGTGATATTCAAAATATTAACAACCTGCCGGGCTGACGCAGTGCCTGCCATCTGTGTATCAGCCCTGGTCCAAGTCAAGCCCTAAGGCCATACAGAACAGGTGTAATTGCTTATCTGCAGGAGGCCCTTTTAGTAAGGTGAGTGGGGCTGGAGGGAAGTAGGGCAGGGAAGAGAAAGGAACCTGTTCAAGGCACCTTATCATTGGCTGGGATTCCCATGACATTCCCTTTCCATGAGCATTCCTTGCTCTGAGCTGCTTTTTAGACTCCAGGCAAATCTGAAGAAATATAGTTTGATCTTCACTAACGCTGATGTCACCAGCAGAGAGAGATCTAGTGTGGTAAGGGGGAAGAACATGATGGTTTATTCATTCATTCAACCATATCTACCCTATCTATCTATTTATTGTACTTAATGTCATGCAAGACTCTTTGTCAGGTGCTGGAGATACACATGTATATTAAATAGATATGTCTTTATCCTCCAAGAAACTTAAAGTTTACAGGCAAATATTTAGAGTATAATAAAATTGCTTTTGAACCCTAGCTTCACAAACTACAGGACAGTAACTTAACTTCCCTCGGTTTGTTTATTCCTTTGTAAAATAGTAATGCCTATCTCATAGGATCATTGTGGTTTTAAGATGAGGTAACAAACTTATAGACTCTAGCACTTTATAAACGGTGGTAGTTTTTCTTTTTATTTTTATCAGTGTCACTTAAAATCTCTATAACAGTGGATCGCTTATGTTAGAGTTTCAGAAGTGCTGGTTTCCTTCTTTTACATTTAATTCTTATTATTACTAAAATTTTATAGTAAATCTTAGGTTACAGCTATATAAAGTATATATGCGTGTGTGTGCACATCCTTGTAACCACTATACAGTTCAATACAAAGAACACTTCCAAGACTGAAAATTTCCCTCACAACCCTTCCCAATCAATATCTACTACCCCTCTCCAAAGATAAACACTTTCAGACTGCTATCACCGTCCATTAGTTTTATTTATTCTTGACCTTTACTAAATGTAACTATGAAGTGTACAGTCTTCTAAATCAACCTTCTTCCATTCATTATTATGTCTAGAGATTTGTCCATATTATTATGTACAGCAATACGTCACTTTCTTATTACTGTGTACTTTTCCATCATATAAATTCACTCATCTTTTCCACTACCATTAGACATTTGAGTTATTTGATTTGGCTATAATGAATAAAACTGCTATAAAAACATTCTTGTACCTGTCTTTTGGTGCACATGTACATTCACTTTTTTGGAGTATCTATCTAGGGGGTCTTAAAGGAAACATAAGTTTATCCTTAGTATATTCTGCCAGTCATTTTTCCAACTTATCTATACTAATTCCCATTCTTAGCAGCAATGTGTAAGAGGTTGACATTGTCACCAACATTTTTTATTACTCACTTTAGCCAATTAAATGGATGTGTGCTGAAATACTATTGTGATTTTCATTTTCATTTTGCTGATAAGTAATTATGTTGAATAACTTTGCAAATGGTTATTGACCATTTGTCTGTCCTTCTTATGAAATAACTGTTCAAGTCTCTAGCTCATTTTGAAATTGTGGTATTTTTCTTTTGTTGTTTGGTTGACCTGTAAGAACTGGTTGTGTCTTCTGGATATAAATTATTTCTAAAGAATTCTATCCAAGTGTGTGACTTGAATATTCATTCTCTTAATGGACTTTTAATGTACATAAATTCTTGATTTTAATAAATTTCAACTTACTAATCTTTTCTATTATGATATATACCTTTTGATCTTAAATATTTAACTGATCTTCCTTTGAGTTTTAAGTGAAGAGCTTATACACAATTTTTAAACTCTTGGTCCTAGGATAAGTGTCCAACCCTCATTCTAGTCTTTTAAAAGAAACTATCAATAAACTTTATAGTAGCACAAGGGAAGCAGAACTTCACTAGATTCAAGAAAAAGTAGTTATTTCCATAAGCCCTTTGACTACTTCATTCAGTCAAAATACTAAAGAGTAGTTTAGCATAATAATTCAAAGCAGGAATCTATGGTTTGTTATGTGAGTTTAATGTCTAATTTTTATATTCCTAGAGCTTAAGTTCTGGTTTATCTTAAATTGCAAAGAGCACTATTTAGCTAGAACTGGATGATAGCAATGCTATTTGGTCATCAAGTTTTCTCTCCTCCAGGCTGAGCAATCATCAATCCTTCAACTGCATTAAGGGTGCCCACCAAGCTGACTGCTCTTCTCTAGGGGTGGTTTAGTCACTCAGTCATGTCCAACTCCTGTGACCCTATGGACTGTAACCCACCAGGCTTCTCCATCCATGGAATTCTCCAGGCAAGAACACTGGAGTGGTTTGCCATTTCCTTCTCCATCTCTTCTATGGGTACCTTGCAAATTTTAATGTCCTTAAAATTAGGTGTTCAAAAGTGACTTCAACAATGCAGGTAGGTTTGCTCCTTGATTGATGTAAATTTGGCTCACTTCAGGATGTATTTGTCTTTTCAGAAATATTATATTAAATGTTTCAGAAATATACATATATAAATATTTTGGTTTATATTAAACCCAAGTTTAATTAAACTCTTAGCCCTTTGTTCTCTGACTTTAGTGTACATTAAAAATCACCTGGACGCTTGTTAGATTTCTGGATCTCCACTTAAAGACCCAAATTCAGTAGATCTATGGTGTGGCTCCAAAAATCTGCATTTTCTAACAATCTCCCCCACCACCAATAATTCTAGTTTGGGTGATTTGGGGGCTGTAACTTTGAGAAATGCTGCTTTAAATCTTTCTCACAGGTGTTTTAGTTAAGTCGTATCTCCTAATGGTGTTTCTTGTGCATTTGGACCTGAGGGTTCAAGTTCATAACTTTGCATCGATTCCTCTTAAATTCACCAGTGAGAAATT
Source organism: Muntiacus reevesi (assembly GCF_963930625.1). Classification (NCBI taxonomy): domain Eukaryota; kingdom Metazoa; phylum Chordata; class Mammalia; order Artiodactyla; family Cervidae; genus Muntiacus; species Muntiacus reevesi. The sequence continues at coordinate 144,066,609 of NC_089249.1, read as the reverse complement.
GTGGTGAAGAAAGCACAAAGCAAGGACTTTAGAGATAAGAAGGCTCGTATTCAAAACCTCCTCTGCAAATGCTGGCCTGACTTTCAATTCCCTCAATGGTAAAATAAGAGAACACATTCTTCCTGTGTTGTTGCAACCATCAGATAATCTACTTGCTGTAGCTACACAGTGTGGGGCTTACCGAAGGTGTTCCATTTATATTGTCTCCTAAGCACATTCCCTTACTATTCCAGCATATGGACACCTTGGGGAAAACTTATATTACTACCCAATTAATTAATTCTTCTTTCCAGCCTCCTGTCAGTTGAAAATTTTGTTGACATTTTACCTCTATCTTCCTCTCAGTCAGTAATATCCAACCAGATGTGCATATGAAATTCCTCTGGGAGCATTTAAAAGTGCCAGATCCCTAGAATAAAAACCTCCAGAGGTCGATCCTGGGAAAGAACTGGCTTCAAAATCTCCCCAGATTATTTTTGATATGCACTCTGATTAAAGAATCACTGATCTAAATAACTGATCATACTGTGATTTACGATATATCAAAAGCCATAAAATGTGCTGACCTTTGGAGCCATCAAGACTCATTCTGCTGAGGAAATAATCATAGATGAGGAAAAAGACTGGATTACAAGGGTGCTTGATACAGATCTCTTTGGAAGTAGAATAAGAAGGAGGAACAGGAAAGAGAAGGCAGAAGGACTGAAGAAGTTGAAGGAGAAAAGCAATAAAAGGAGTGAAATTTATTGCCCAACAGCGGGCCACCAGGCACCCTCAAAAAGTGAATAAAATGTGGCACTCCTTCCTGTTCAGTATCACACAGCCCAAAAATAGACTGCTGCATCTTTTAATAGTGATTTTGTTGGGCTTCCCAGGTGGCTCAGTGGTAAAGAATCCACCTGCCAATACAGAAGACACAAGAGACATGGGTTCAGAAAAGGCAGTACTTTCCAGTATTCTTGCCTGGAAAATTCCAAGGACAGAGGGGCCTGGTTGGCTACAGTCCTTTGGGTCACTAAGAGTCAGACAAGACTGAGCACTGATTGCGTTAGACACAGGAATCTAATGTGCTACATATGAGAGGTATCATCTTATTTTTTCTTGTTTAAAGCATAACTATAGGGGAAATACAATAAAAACATTGGTAATAATTTTAACAGTAAGATGATAGTTTATTTTATGTTAATATACTTTCTAATTTTTTCTATAAAAACACCCTTCTTAAATCAAACTTTAAAAAAAATAAATGTTCTTTTTCCTGATAGGCTTTACATTAAAACAATGAATACATACTGCTATAGACTCTCCAAGTCAATGTTGCTGTTGTTTAGTGTCTAGGTCCTGTCTGACTCTTCGCAACCCCATGAACTGTAACCCACCAGGCTTCTCTGTCCATGAGATTTCCCAGTCAAGAATACTGGAGTGGGTTTCCATTTCCTACTCCAGGGGATCTTCCTTGCATCTCCTGCATTGGTAGTCAGATTTTTTACTGCTGAGCCACTAGGGAAGCCCCTCGAGGTCAATATTCTTCCATTAATCAGAATATTTGGCTGCCCTCATTTCATCTAAGAAGATTATCTGTTTATTGAGAACAGGCTGAGTACCAGTGCTATGTTAGGAGGTCTTATGGACATTATTTCAGATGATCTTCAAAATAGTCTCATGTAGTGTATACTATTATTATTTCCATTTTACAGATGAGAAAAATGAGACCTAGGTACATTAAGTAACTTGAAAAGAAAAAAGTCACTCAGTCATATCTGACTTTTTGCGACCTCATGGACTGTAGCCCACCAGGCTCTTCTGTCAGTGGAATTTCCCAGGCAAGAATACTGGAGTGGGTAGCCATTCCCTTCTTCAGGGGATCTTCCCAACCCAGGGATCAAAGTCAGGTCTCTTATATTGCAGGCAGATTCTTTACTGTCTGAGCAATCCAAGGTCAAAAGCAACCAATGGGAAAAATGAGGTAGACAGTACATGAGATAGATCTGTATTCTCAGACAACTGCAGGTGAACCTACAAGTATCACAAAATAAAAAGTTTAATTTTTTTTTAAAGACAAGTGATTGGCAGAGCAGGGGTTCACATGCGACCCTGAGTGACTCCAAATCCTATACTTCTTCAGTCACACGAGTACTAAATCGGCCCCACTTTGCTGCCCTCTGATCTCTCCTTCTGCACCTTGTCCACTAAGATACTGAGTAACGTTTTGCAACTTTGCAAAAGTCCAGCCCATTATGCTTTACAGTGTGGCTGCTTACTCCATTCGTGAAGGCCATTTGCTGGATCTGCTAGAAGCAGCAGAGGGCTAGCCTGTGGGTTTTGGTGCCAAGAAGGAGCAGAATAAAGGAGGTAAGAGTCAATGGGCATTTTGCCTGACTAAGGACTCTGGGATTGGACCCTCAATAGATATGCAAATTGAATTCTGTGTAATTTGTGCTTTTCAATAACCTCAGCATGTGTTGGATGTGTACAAAAAGAACTGTAAAATAAAATTGCAGACAAAAGGGGGAGTCAGAACATAGAAAGGGGAAGAATCGGTTTATTCCACAAGCCAAACAAAGGGTCATAATAAATTCGCCAGCCATTAGTTTTTTGGTTGCATGGAACAAAGAGCTTGAAATGAAATGGGGGGGGGGGGATCACAATTAACTGTTACATGGCTGGCCTGCTTCCATTTGGCTGACCAAATAGATCACGAGATGAGCCCAGGAACTGCCTAGGGGCATCTGCACCTCTATGGAACAGCCCCCACCAGTTTGCAACCCAGCCATAGCTCTTCCATATGGTCAGATACCATTGAGGCAATTTTTCCTTAGGAAAAGCAGGTAATAAAAAGATCTAGTTGTGTATTAATCAGTGATCAGTTCATCCATAGTTACATGTTTCCAAAAGAATTATAAAATATACAGGGGGTGAAAAAAAAAATGAAGAGATGTAAAGTTAAAAAAGAGAGAGAGAGAGAAACATGCAGGAAAAAACTGGAAGAGAAGCAGGAAAGAAAAGAATAGAGAGAAACTGACAGAGGAAGGTGATAATAATGATCAGAGCCACTGTTGCCAGTGCTGCCGCCAGCAGCGCCATTATTTTTTAGTATTAGCTATGGCCTCAAACCTAAGGGCAGCGTTCCCCCTAGAACAGAGCCCTGGCAGCTCTACACACACCTCCCAGGAGCCCTGTGAAGATTGCTATGAAACTGTTGTCTTGTCTGAGCAGGTCTCAACTGCTGAGCTTCCCACCTTGATTCTTAGCTATTTGAGCATCCTTCCACTAGGCTCCAAGGTCCTTGACAACGAAGTCTAGAGTTCGGATACATATCCTAAACGACAAGCATCAGACCAGACCCATTTTAGATACTCAAACAATATTTGTAAAGTGAATTGAGTGTGTTTTAAATGAATGGGTGGATGGATGGATAGATAGATACCAGACACCCTAATACTCACTTGAGCCCAGTAAGTTAGCTGTTATTAATCTCATTTACAAATGACGAAAGTAATGTCCAGGGATTTCCAAATCTATCTGATTCTTTATCCTGTGAAACAGCAAAGAGTTTCTCAGACATATTGAGAAACAGAGGGGTACCAAAGCTGGGAGAGGTTTGGGGAACAAATGAACAGGGAAGAAGGAAGAAAACAGGAGGAAGAAGGATGAGGGAGAAGTTGGTGCAGAGCAAAAAGGGGTCCTGCTTGGTGCCCTCAAAACAGAGGACAGGGCTTTAGCTTTGTTTGAAAAATGAGTAATAAAGTCTAGGGTGAGCATAAGTCAGGACTGGATGACATCATATTAGCATAGAATCAGGAGTTTAAGGGAGACTCCTAGATCCTATTTGGCTCTGACAGCAGGTGGACTGGGGTTGGGGATTTGCAAACTGGCCAAGGTCATCTGTGGTAGCCCTAATGCAAAGTGAATGTCAACAGAGATTTGATAATAAACAGAAGTGCCCAGAGACTCTGGTGTCCACATTCACAAGAGGAATATAGGAAGGCAGTTTTGCTTGAGTGAGGTTGGATCAACCTTGCTCTTAAAGACCTAAGTCCCATGGACCCTGTTTGCCATAATTTTCAGAGTAATATGATTTTTGACAAATTCATTAAGCAATAAGACATGACAGACTGTAAATTGCTCCACTGTTAATTTACGTCCACTATATTGCTAGGCACCCAGCCAAAGCTTGGTCCTATCTGAAAGCAGAGATATAAATTGCTGTTGTGTAACCATAATCTAGAAAGCTTTGTGAGGATCAGAGAATGATCAAATCCCAGACTCCTGAACATTGAATGAGAATTCAGCCCCTTACTCGGGCCTCAACTTCCCCTGAGTGACCACTCTGGTACAGCCACGTTCCCTGAGGAGAGCTTATCAGAGCACTGGGAATATAGACAGCTTTCTTTCTATAAAGTGATAGGCTCTGCACCAAAGGTACAACATCATTACTTACACAGTACAGAAAGAGAAGTGATCAATTCTAGCACAGAGATGAGATGAGAAGGTCATAGAAGGTTCCAGAAAGATGCTTTTTTAATTAGGTCCTAAAATAAACACAGACATTCCTCAAATGGAAAAGGATGGGAGTTCTTTGCGAGAAAACCTCACAGAGGCATGAAAGTAAGATATATTCAATGAGTCTGAGCAATTTGGTGTGACTTTAACCCAGGTTGCATGAGGGAAAATGATAAGCAAGTTATATGGCAAGAGAGGAAGATTGGGTCAAAGTGAGAAGTCTTGAACATCATACTAAAGCTCTAGGAGTTCATTCAATAGTCACCTTCTCTGCATAATCCCATTGCCACTACCTAATTCAGGCTGTTATTGTCACATTTAAAAGTTGAAGACTTCCATTGAGAGTGACTATTTGGAATCATTAGTTTTTAAGAATATAAACCCTGAGGCTGGTACTCTACGTTAATAATTTTTAAGCAACAAATAATACTAAAAAGAACAATAGCTAGTATATATCAATTGTCAGTCACAGTCACTCTTGGGTTGGAGCACTGGATCAGAGCACAATCTCTCAAAGGCTACTTTCAGTGGAGAGGCTTTCCAGGCCAATTTCCTCCTAATCCAAAAAAACAAGTTTAGATCTCTTCCTTTCTCGGTAGGCATCTAGGGAAGGATGAGAGAAGCCTTGGTTTTGGAAAAACATGAATCCCCAGGTCACCAGCTCTGTTCCCTATTTATTCAACAGAGTTCTTTCCATACACCCATAGACTGAGTTAACAGATTCGATGCCATAGACTTGATTCTGCTTTCAGTTTTAACTGGACTTAAGGAAAGGAAAATAAAGGGGAAGAAATTACAAGACTGACTTTCCAACCTGTGGCAGCAGAATTGAGGGAAATAGACTACGAAAAGAACCAGGAGACCAGGGTTTTACTCCACCTTCTCACTCAACAGCCCTGTGGCCTTCAGCAAAGGTGGCCTCACATGTCTGGCTTGCAGGGAATTAAAAGGAAATCAAGTGTACGGAAACATCTGGCACAGAGTAGGTCCTCAGAAGGTGCTTATGGAATCTGAATTTACAGTATAGAACCTGAGAAATACATGGCGTTCATATGGGAGATGTCAGATATATCAGAAAAGGGCCACAGACCCAAGGAATAAGCTCAATGAAATCATCAGCATGATGTGTTGGTATTGTGGGGTGATTTTTAGTACTTTGCCCAGTTATTTTCAGTCCCTTGAGACCTTTTATCAGTTTCCACACTATCCCAATGCTGTTCGTAAAGTTGGCACGCTTTATGAGTCTTCATCAACCTACATACAGTGAGACAGGTCCCAGGAGGTGGAGGAAAGTTCTGTTTCTTGTGAAACTAGCTATGTGTGAAACACATGGAGTCCTTGGGGATGCCTGACATGATTTAGACGTTCTTTGCCTGCCCACTGCAGGAGGCTTTATACAGGAAAGGCATCCTGTCATCTTGCTAACTAATGAAAAGCAGACGAGGTACAGTAGAAGGAATGCTGGTCTTGGTCTCAGGAGGCCTCACTCTGGAAGCTCAGCTCTGTCACCTGGGAGATCTTGGGCAAATTAACTTTTCTGAGCCTCAGTTTGCCTGCCTAAAAGGTAAATAATAGAACTTACTCTTTGGGATTCTTTCTGGACTCAAATGATATAATTTATGAGCAAGCATTTTGCAAATTGTAAAGTGCCAACAATTGTGTGTTAGAACTCTCATCATTGTTATTTACGGTGATGGAGCATATAGGCTTTGCAGCCAGTTAAACCTTTCAGTCCTCATGTTCCCATAACCTCTTAGCTACTGTCTCTATCATTTTGGAAAACATAATTCATTTCCAGATAATTCAAATGGGGTAACTCTAATGAACCCCTACTTAGAAAGGTGTAGGGAGAGTTAAGGGAGTAAACAAAGGATGGTACGTACCAAGAAGCCAGCAAGAGCTGGAAGCAGTTACTCCCCCCTTACAGATGAAAGAAAGAGTAACAGTTCCTGCCAGAGCTGAGAAAAGGATGACTGAAGCCCTAAAGGAGGAAGGCCTGGCTGGAGTGTTGCAGCTATTGCCAGATTCGGGGCACCAAAACAGGAGAGACTTCTCTCCTTCTGGTCACCAGTCTCCCATTGGTTGAAACTAATCAGAAGGCAACCAGAAAGCCCAAATAATGCAATCCACAGGGTCAAACTCTCAAAGATTCAAGTCTTTGTGGCCATCTACCATCTCCTATACCCTACTCTTTATAGTGTTTTGTATGTGACATCTAGATAGCAGCATAGCTCGTAATTATGAACTGGATTCTGAGTCAAGGTCTGTGTTCAAATTTTGGCTCTGTCATTTGCTATATGACCTTAGGGAGATTTGTTTAACCCATCAGAACCTCAATTTTCTCATCTGTACAAGGGGCCTTATGAGAGTGCCAATTTCAGGGAATAGTGAGAGCATTAAATTCATAAACTGGTAAGGCACTTTACATATTAAACATTCTACAAATATTAAAGATATTGCTGTTTAACTTTCTAGAGACACTTTTTTTTTTTTTACTGCCCCCCTCTCTCCCAAACCTCTTTACTAGAAACCCTTCTCTATGGAAACCTCACCCTTTTGCATCTTTAACCTGTTTAATAATGCTACAATTTTTTATCCTAACTGAAACATGGATCTCCCTGGTACACTTTTCTAATTTGTTTGGCTTATTGGCAGTATCTGTATTTTGATCACTCATTCCTCCTAGGAAAGCCTTCTTCCCTTGGCTTTGGTGCTATTATCTCCTGATTTTCATCTTGATTGGATTGACCATGTCCTAAACTGAATTTATTTTCTTTCTCAAAAACACACATTCCTCTCCTCTTAACTTAATTAATAACACTCACATTATCCAATTGCTTAAACCTGGATACTTCACCTCTTTCTTACTCCTTATATACAATAAATCATAGAGCTCCATATATTAAGACTCTAAAATATCTCAAGAATCTATCTTCTCTTCTCCATCCCTAAGAGTACCATGTTCATGAGTCATTATCATCTCTTGCAACTTCATTGCAATAATTTCCTATGTGGCCTCATTGCCTTTTGTCTTTCTTTCTCTACCCATTCTTCACACTGTAGTCAGAAAGCTTATTCTATAAACAACACTTTCTCATGCCCTCACCCTTATTAAAACTCCCTCAGTGATTTTTCCACTGCCCATATTAGAAAGCCCACTCTTGTAATTTCTAGCAAGACCCTCTAGACCTGAACCCTGACTACTCATCTAGAGATACACCTTTCTCTCACTCAACAGAAATTGTAGCAAATGAGTTGCAAATCCCTCAGTGCTCAAGCTTCCCTCTCCTCTGGGTGGTATACATGCTGGCCAGGACCCTCCATGCCCAAGTTGCACTTGAATAATTCTCACTTGCCCTTTGTACCCCAGCTTGGACGCTACTTTCTCCAGTAACCATTCCTGACCCTGAAATTCCAATTGACTTGGCCCTCCTAGGTGCCCCACCATGACTTTGGGGTGCTGCTCTAGGTAGGCAGTTCTTCATTCACACTGTTTAACCTTTGCATCCAGTACCTGGCACTTTTGAATAAGGGAAGTTTCAGCATGACAAATATCGTCACTGCTCAAAAAAGTTCTTTTGGATTTTCCATTATATCTTACGGAAAAGCCCAAATGAACTTTTTGGCTAACCCAATATACCACTCTAACCCATTGACTGAGAAATTGTGTGGTGCCTGAAGTAGTATGGTGTAAATAGAAAAATGTTTCTATCGAGACATCCATGTTGTCATTAAAATATATATATATATTAAATACTGTACTATGTGCAAGCCCAGTGCTAGATTCTGATGAAACTGCAACAAACAAGACACATTTCCTGTCATCAAAACCTCACCAGTCAGTGGGGTAAACAGACAGGCAAACATACATCTACAATTTGGTATGATAACTTCTTGGACATAGGAAAACATAATAAGCATTTTTGAGCCCTTTTAATAATAGCAATCACCTATATGGTTATTGTGAGGATTGAATGAATTCATGCATAGGAAGCACTTACAGTAGTGCCAAGCACAAGTACCAAGCACAAGCTTCTTACGCTTTTATTCACTCAATCCTCACCTCAACCATGTGACCTAAGTACTATTATTAAAGCCCATGTCACAGATGAGAAAACTAGGGCACAGAGCAGATAAGCAACTTAGCACGGAGCCAGCATGCTTTCATGACAGTACTTGGCTCTGAACCCAGCAATCAGATTCCAGAGTCCAGGGGCAAATACCCAAGGAGCTGTGGGAACAAAGGAGGGAATCTAGTCCAGCCTGGGTTCTGAGAATGGCACACATTTCCTGTCTAGCTTACATAACTTGGTCTCCACTGTGGCTAATACTAAAATGAATACTCAGCTCTGACCTCCAATGCCTTCGCCCCAAAGCAGAGCTGTGCGTGAAACCAGCACCCTGGGTTTTGTACCAGTTCATCATGTTTAGTCAGTTAGGCCTTGGGAAGCTGACAAAGGAGCAGATGTTAGGAATATTATTCGTAGTATAACAATCATAATGATGTGCAGTTGTCAAAAGCATCTATTTTCTTTGTTAAAAAGAAGAGCATTTTATGTGGGAAATTTCTTACAAAGTCAATTTTTCAGCCGAGGGCAAGAGGAGATAGCAAACATGAAAAGCCCAAGAAAAGGTAGATGGAAGCGGAGGATGAATGTTTAGTCTATGTCTAATAGTCTGCAAAGAACATGTGCAATTTGGGAAAATTATAGGGGGAACTGCCAGAGCCAGGCAAACTCTCTCTGAGGTATGCACACTACACATTAGTAAAGGATCAGCCAGTGCTCACTAAACCACATTTCCCTTCTGTTTGCCCAAGTGGAACGGTGCACAGAAGCAAAGGAAGGGCACCCTATGTAGTAAGCACCTACTATGTGTCAGGTGCAACCCTCCCCCTTAAGGTTATCAGTTAATCCTCAGGAAATTATGCAAGAGAAATATTTTTATCTCCTTGCAACTGAGCAATTGAGGCTTGAAAATCTGACCAAATTGTGCCTATAAATTGCACAGTCAAAATTAAAATCCACTCCTGACTACCAGCAAAACCCTTTCAACTCTTACTGCTCCCCGACCCTCAGAATTTTTAAAACTCTGACATGCCTCACATAACCTTTAGGTTGGCACTCCCAAGGTCCGTGAGGGAAGGAACTGTCATTGAATCCCAAGTACTACATTTAAAGTACCTAAAATACAATGGATGCCCTATAATTTTTTTAATTCTTTAGTAGACTTTATTTTTAGCATAGTTAGAGGTACACAGCAATATTGAGAACCAGGTTAAGAGATTTCACATCCTGCCCCACACCCCCACAGGCTCTCCCACTATCAACAACCTGCACTGGGAATGGTATATTTGTTACAACCAGTGAACAAACATTGAAACATTGTTACAACCTAAAGCCTACCTTAGACTTTACATTAGGATCCACTCATGGTATGGTACAGTCTACAGGTTTTGGCAAACATATAATGACATGTATCCACTGTTAAAGCCTCATAAAAAATAGTTCCACTGACCTAAAGTCTTATTTTTTATCCTATTAATGCCTCCCTAGCCCTTAACCCTTGCAACCATTGATTTCTACACTGTATCCATAGTTTCGCCTTTTCCAGAATATCACATAGTTGGAATCACCCAGCATGTAGCCTTCTTTTACTTGATAGTATACATGTAAGTTTCCTCCATGCATGATTACAGCTTGATACCTCAATTTTTTTTTTTTTCGCCATCCAAGTGCTTAATCTTTATTTTATTTTTTTTGTTTGTTTGTTTTTTGTTTTTTTTTTTTAAATATCATTTTATTAGTTGGAGGCCAATCACTTCACAACATTTCAATGGATTTTGTCATACATTGACATGAATCAGCCATAGAGTTACACGTATTCCCCATCCCGATCCCCCCTCCCACCTCCCTCTCCACCCTACTCCTCAGGGTCTTCCCAGTGCACACCAGGCCCGAGCACTTGACTCATGCATCCCACCTGGGCTGGTGGTCTGTTACCTCAATTTTTTAGTGTTGAATAGTATTCCATTGCCTGGGAACACCACAGTTTACTTATCCATTCAACTACTGAAGGACATCTTAGTTGCTTCCAAGTTTCGGCAATTATGAATCAAGCTGCTATAATTATCTGTGTGCAGGTTTTCCTGTAGATATGAATTTTCAACTTTTTGAGTAAACACCGAAGAGTATGATTGCCGGGTGAGGTGGTAAGAGCATGCTTAATTTTGTAAGAAACTGCAAAACTGTCTTCCAAGGTACTGTACCATTTGCCTTCTCACCAGCAATGAATGGGAGTTCCCACTGCTCCACATCCTCTCAGCAGTTTGTGTTGTCAGTGTTTCAACTTTTGCCCATCTAATATGCTACTTGACACCACCCTTATGGCAGAAAGTGAAGAGGAACTAAAAAACCTCTTGATGAAAGTGAAAGAGGAGAGTGAAAAAGTTGGCTTAAAGCTCAACATTCAGAAAACTAAGATCATGGCATCCGTTCTCATCACTTCATAGCAAATAGATGGGGAAACAGTTGAAACAGTGGCTGACTTTATTTTGGGGGGCTCCAAAACCACTGCAGATGGTGACTGCAGCCATGATATTAAAAGACATTTACTCCTTGGAAGGAAAGTTATGACCAACCTAGACAGCATATTAAAAAGCAGAGACATTACTTTGCCAACAAAGGTCTGTCTAGTCAAGACTATGGTTTTTCCGGTAGTCATGTATGGATGTGAGAGTTGGACTATAAAGAAAGCTGAGCACCAAAGAATTGATGCTTTTGAACTGTGGTGTTGGAGGAGACTCTTTAGAGTCCCTTGGACTGCAAGGAGATCCAACCAGTCCATCCTAAAGGAGATCAGTCCTGGGTGTTCATTGGAAGGACTGATGCTGAAGCTGAAACTCCAGTACTTTGGCCAACCTGATGTGAAGAGCTGACTCATTTGAAAAGACCCTGATGCTGGGAAAGATTGAAGGCAGTGGGAGAAGGGGCCGACAGAGGATGAGACAGTTGGACGGCATCACCAATTCGATGGACATGAGTTTGGGTAAACTCTGGGAGTTGTTGATGGACAGGAAGGCCTGACGTGCTGTGGTCCATGGGGTCACAAAGAGTCAGACATGACTGAGAGACTGAACTGAACTGAACAGATGTACAGTCAACAAATACGGTGGCTCAGCCAGTAAAAAATCTGCCTGCAAAGCAGGAGACCCAAGTTAAATCTCTGGATTGGGGAGCTCCCCTGGAGATAGGAATAGCAAACTCACTCCAGTATTCTTGCCTGGAAAATTCCATGGACGGAGGAGCCTGGTGGGGAACAGTTCATGGAATCACAAAGAGTCAAACACAACTGAGCGACTAACACTTTCACTTTTTTTCTTTCAACAAATGTTTTTTAATAAATAAATATTTAGTCATAAATCAAGATGAAATAAATTTCTAAATCATTAAGAAAGTAGAGTTATGACATTGTTATTTATATTATCACTTTTAGACGGCTGAGTGTAAAAGGAGAGCCTCCACAATCAAACCCTAACCTGTCACTTTCATGTTACCTGCACTCTTCAGGGCAAATGGTCCTGCCTGCTCCAGTTAGGCAATCTGCTGAGTGTGTGTGTCCGCTGCCGCTGAGAGTGACAGAAATGCACTTTGCAGTCTTAGTCTAAGATCCCTCTCATGTTAGTAAGTGAAAGTCTCTCAGTCATGTCTGACTCTACAACCCCATGGACTATAGCCCTCTCATGGCTATATTTTATTCTTTTCTAGCTACTATGTTTTTCTCCCCAAATTTGAGATGTAAGTATTCATGTCTCTTTTATTATCATCGATTACTGCTCTGGAGCCTGTTACCATTATTAGAAGAAAAAAACAATACCTCCACATTGACATGCCCTTTCTAATAAGCCCCATATTAAACTGACAATAATTTAGGCTGACACACACCTAAATAGAACAATCTCAAATTGTGAAATAAGTCCAAATGCATAGAGGAATTTAGCTTAAGTGATATTTCAGTTCTGGGAAAACTTTATCAGTTGAATACACAGAATTATTGTGATAGATACAATTTGAAAAAAGTGTTAGATCCTATTTCATACCACACACAAAAAGTTAATTCTAGAAGTATGAAGGTTTCAATAATGTAAAAGGAAACTGAAAAAAAAAGCTAAAGAAAAATGTATGATTTATTTGAACAATCTGAGTGTAGGGAAGCTTTTTTAAAGAATAACACAAAACCCGGAAACTTTAAACAAATCAATAAGCTTGACCATATAAAAATAAAATATTTATGAATGATTAAAAAGTAGAAGACAAATGAAATATTTGGGAAAAATATTTTTGCAATCCATATGACATCAAAGAGATATTTTTTACAATACATAAAAAAGTATCTGAAAAAAAACAAAGAAAATATTACTAAGCTAACTGAAAATTATCAAATTATATGTATATAGTTTACAGGAAAATACAAGTGGGTTTTTAAAATAATAAATAATATTCAATGTCACTCATCATGAGAAAATATACTGAGAAGCCACTTTTCTCTTAAAAATTGGCAATGATCCATATTTTGAAAATATGCCTAGATGGTGAAGGGAGCAAGCACTCTTGGATATTGTCAGTGGGATATTTTTGTACTTTCCTACAAATGTACACTGGGCTTCCCAGGTGGTGCATTGGTAAAGAATTCACCTGCCAATGCAGGACACATCAGAGACAGGGTTTGATCCCTGGGTCGAGAAGATCCTCTGGAGGAGGAAATGGCAACCCACTCCAGTATTCTTGCCTGGAAAATTCCATGGACAAAGGAGCCTTGTGGACTACCATCCATGGGGTCACAAGTAGTCAGACATGACTGAGCACACACAGACACACAGATATACGGGAGAACAAATGGGGGGCACCTTTCCAAATTACACAGGTACATGCCCTGTGGCCTAGCAATTTCACTTCCTTGTATTCATCAAACAGATACACCTGCACATTTGCGTGCACTGATATTACTGCAAATTCCATCTACATCAGAACAGAGTAGTTAACTAAAGCATGGTGCATTCTTACAATGGGATAACATGTAATCATAAAAGAGGATGAGAAAAAAACCTATGTCCTTTATCTTTATGAGATACAATCATCAGGATATGTTTCCATATTTTAAAAAATACAGAATCATGAGTGCAACAGTCAGAAACCAAATAGCACATCTGATATGGGTCCATCCATATGACCTTTAAGACCAGAAGAAACTAATAGATGGTGATAAAAATGAGGCTAGCAATAACCTCAGCAGAGACTGGGAAGAGACATAGGCAAGTGCCAGGGTGCTAGAAACACATAGTTTGATACAGATGGTGATTACCTGGGTAAATGTTGGAAGAAAAATCCACAATGTACACATTTCTGCACTTTACTGTACATGTTATACCTTAGATTACAAAAATATAAACAAGATGCAGAACAGTACATATAACATTTTATACCTTGCACAAAATAAACAGAAGAGAAAAAATAAAAAGGTCTCTACATGGATTTGTTTAAACTTGCCTAGGATATTTCCAGAAGGCCACACAAGAAATTGATAGCACCAGCTACACCTGAAGAGTGGTTCCAGGTGACTAAGGGTAGAGTTGAGAGGGAAACCCCTCACATATATCTTCTGATGCTTTTGCAAATTAAAGCAGGTGAATATGTCACCTTACCATAATCATACATTGAATTAAAAATTTTAAAATACAGCACTTGGAGTTATCCAAGACTCTGGGAGCTTACTCAGTCCTTACGAATGCAGACTGGCAGGACCCTGAAGGGTCTGCAGTCAGCCCTCTGCGGTCATGGTCTCTCCAGCAGAGTGTCACTACTGCAGGCTCGGCCTGAAAGACCTGACAGACACTGGTCCATCGCCAGTCCCCATCACCTCCCAGGGCAGGAGTCATCACAATTGCTTAGACTCAGGTTGACCAAGATCACATGCCCAGGTGCCCTGTTTTATTCATTCACTTTAAAATATTTGCAAGTGCCCATTAAGTATCCATCATATGCTCCACACATAGGGGAACACAGTAGCTCATATCTGTAGTTGAGGAAGACAGATAACAAGCAAATGAACAAACATCTAAAGAGAACAAGTCAGATGGCAATATGCACAAGGAAGAGAAACAAGTCAAGGTGTAGAGAGAAAATTTCAAGGTGGAGGTAGTGAGGAGAGTCATGGCTATTTCAAGGGTGGCTTACAGAAGGCTTCACAGGGGAAGTGGTACCTCAGATCAGAATGCAACAAGAAGACAAACACGGAGAATATATGAAGATAGAGAAGTTGAGGCAGAGAGAACAGCAAATCCAAAAGCCTTGAAATCAGAGCCTGCCTGCCATAGCTGAGAAACATCACAGAGGCCAGTGTGGCTGCAGCTCCAGGGACCAAATCGGGAAGAGAGGAAATAAGGAAGCAGAGGGAAGCAGGGCCCAGATCACACAGGGCCTTGGAGACCATGTAAAGACTGCCATTCCTACTCTTCACAACATGGGAAACCAGTAGAGGGTTTGGGGAAGAATCAAGAGAATATTTTTGACCTGTTACATGGAAATGTCAGGATGGATACAAGTGTGGGCTTTACAAAGGAGAAAGAGTCTGGGAACAGCATCAAAACATGTATATTATCAAGGGTGAAACAGATCACCAGCCCAGATTGGATGCATGAGACAAGTGCTCAGGGCTGGTGCACTGGGAAGACCCAGAGGGATGGGATAGAGAGGGAGGCGGGAGGGGGGATCGGGATGGGGAATACATGTAAATCCATGGCTGATTCGTGTCAATGTATGACAAAACCCACTGCAATGTTGTGAAGTAATTAGCCTCCAACTAATAAAAATAAATGGAAAAAAAAGAAAGAGTCTGGGTATATGAATCAGGAGCTTCATTTTGCTCCAAGTCAGTTACTCCTTGGGGTCTTTGATGTCCTTTCTCATCCGTACCTCTTGGTCAGGCCCATCTTAGACTATTTTACTTCAGTCAGGTTCCCCACCTTCTTCTCATCATGTGAAGCAGGTGCTTGGGTATTTCACTCCTCTGTCTCAGTAGGCAAACTGATGTCTCCCCACCTGGAGACTCCAAGAGGCATAGCTTTTGCTAAGTCACACACATGTGCCCACATGCATTCAAGTGCCAGTTATGCTCTTCTGCTAGGGCCATAGTTGCATACTCTCCTTAAGTTTTACATTTCCTTAATCAAGAGGGGGCATTTAATTGAATCTCCTCTGAACTAAAAAGGGCTACTTTGTCCACTTGTAAAGATACCTTAATATCACTGAAAGCTTTTCATTATGCCTTACTAAGGCTCCCGTGACTTTTCTATGACCCTTACTAACTTTGTAGACCTCTAAAACATTTTTCAATCTTTGTCTATTCTCCCTCTACTAACATCTGGATTATCCATCAGCTCTTGTTTAAAAATATATGCCACCCAACCTTTAAAGCACTGGAATCAAGGCACAGCTTTCTCACTAGTGAATAACCATGAGAAAGTCACTTCATTCCTATAAACTTCAGTTTCCTTACTTTATACTTTATATAAGGAAACTTCAGTTTCCTTACTTTATAATCCTTCTGTCTCTAAGAACAGAATAATTATTTTGTTTATATTTTTCTATAGTTTTCTACTTAAATTGATGAGGATAAAGATGATGATACTTGTATGGTGATCCCCTAGTTCACTAGGGGATCTTCATACTCTTTGCAGTGCAAGGAGGAAAAAAATTACAAGTGAAGATAAGACATGTGAACAGAATTCCTAGTGTGCATACAGTATAAATAATATATGTATTATGATTTTTATCATTATCCTGAATCAACTATTAACTAACTAGCTATGTGAGCTTGGGAAAATTTACATATCCTCCCTAAGACACTGATTACTAATCAATGAAATGCAGGCAAAAATAATTCTATTCCTGAAATTATTATAAAGAATATTTAAATATATAAATTTCTTACTTATAAGAAATAGTTAAATAAATCTAAGAACTAATATGTATTGAGTTTGTTTGTTCCCATAGATGGAGAAGCCTGGTGGGCTACAGGGCAAACCAAAATTCTGGTCCTCAGTTTTTAGAAGTTATCCAGAAGAAGGCAGGAGCAGTAGAGACTCAGACCTGATATAGCAATATTTCACTCTGGGCAAACTAGAAACAAATATGTATTGAGTTTGTTTGTTCCCATAGATGGAGAAGCCTGGTGGGTTACAGCCTGGTGGGGTCACAAAGAGTCAGACACAACTGAGTGACTTCACTTTTCACTTTTGCTTGTACCAGGGGGTTAGTAGAACATAATGATCAAGAGGCTGGATTTTGTACAAAAACAGGCATGGTTTCAATCCTGACTCTGGAACACTAGCTCTGGAAACTCCATTCCCCAAATCTCAATTCCTCATCCACAAAGAAAAGATAAAAGTGATAGAATTTGGCCACCCATGGATCCCAGTGTCATCATCCTTATTGAAGTATCCATAGAGGTCTCTTGAGACACAGAGCCCCATAAGGAAAAGAACTCAGAGCTTGAAGACAGATCTGGTTTGAATCCTAACTTAGATATTTACTATGTGATTTCAGATAAGTTTTTTGACCTTTCCAAGCCTGAGTTTCCTCAGCTATAAACTGGATATAATAACCATTTATGACTGAAATACAACAAGCAAAACACTATTGAAATGACGGGCACACAGTATGTACTCAAAGTGGTGATTACTATTATCACTATGATAGGGAACTATAATGCATGTTGGGGATTCAATGTGGACAAGAATATATTTCCTACTATGTACAACATGACACCTTTCAGCTATTTGAAGACAGGTGCCATGTTCCTCCATATCATATCCACTCCTGTCCTCTCTGGTTTCTTAGCTATTTCTCACAACACAAGATTTCCCCCATGCAATCCTCTCCTCTCCAGCCTTTGCTTGCTTTGCTTCGTGAGTGTATATATATATATATTTTTGTCAATGCCCATTCAGAATATAGTACCCACAATGGAGACAACATCCAGCCATGGAATTCCACTATCAACCTGAGAATCACAGCAGGAGAATTTGGCTTTTGCACTAACCCTCTACTTTAGCTAATTAAGCCACACATTTCTGTCAGCTTTTCTGTTTTTACAGTCATGGTGAAATGACTCTAAATGACAGTAACAATGAAAACTGCAATGGAGCTACTGAACTCACGAACTTAGCAAGAGTACCTGAGAAAGTCTTCAGTTGTTTTAAACAAACTTACGGGTAAAGAAGAGGCTTCCCCAACAGCTCAGTGGGTAAAGAATCCGACTGCAATTGCAGGAGACATAGGTTCTATCCCTGGGTCAGGAAGATCCCTTGGGGGAGGAAATGGCAATCCATTTCAGTATTCTTGCTTGGAGAATCCCACAGACAGAGAGACTGGTGGGCTACAGTCCGTGGGGTCGAAAAGAGTCAGACAGGGCTGAGTAACTGAGTACACACACGTGTAAGGAAGCATATATCCTATATGAAGATTCAAAGTAAAATGAGGGTGAATCTACTCTACCTCTTATCCTTTAAATAGTAAAGGTGGCCCAAATTTATTACCACTGAGAAGATGAGTATTTCAATCTAGCAGGGAGAAAAGAAAATCTTTAGCATGACTAAGAATAGAAATACTTAACTAAGAAATCAGCTTTGAGTGTATTTTAAAGGTAGACTCCCTGGTAAAATTGAGAAGATCTTTATTATTAATGTCAAATATCCTTTGTCCCAGCTCATAAATCCTCCCAGAGGAATGGAATAGAGGTAGAACAGATTTAGAACCTCCTCCTAAGACAGAGTCTTCCACTGGTGCCTGCAGGTAACCTAAAGGGTCAGCAAAAGCTACAGCTTTAAGACAGTCAACAGGTAGTTCCTGCAATCTTAGAATGTAAACAACCCCTTTTCAAATCAGAAAAAAAAAAAAAAGAGCCCTAAAATATAGATCCTAGTCTCCAAACATTCATGAGGATGCCTTTCTACTCATTGATTTATGTGCCTAGGCCTGAGTGTCAGAGGCTTGAGAAATCACAGCTGGATGAAAGAGATGAGCTTAGTATGAACGTCATATTTTGTTTTATAAAAGGAGCTCAACCATCAGGGTTTGAATGGCTCGGCACCTCTTTAATCAAACCAGGGCTTCTCAGGCCAGGGCTTTGTAAGTGAGCTAATTAGCAATGTGCCAGAGACTTACCTGGTTAATCAAATCATTAATCACTCTGTAGATTTCATTTCTCTTATTTCCTGGCTGTCTTTGGCTCTTCTATTTTTTTTTTGGGGGGGGGTAGAATTAGCATTTTAATAGCTGGCAGTCACCATTCAGGGTAAAAAAAATGGCATTGTCCCATTTTAACCATTTTTTGTACAAATAAAAATGAGAAAGAGGGGATTCTTTCCTAGGAGTAGGAAAAGAATAGCCTTCAACTATGGCTTGACCACAAAATGTTAAACCATCTCTGAGGAAATATGGTGTTTAGGTAGAAGAGGATTTGAAGCACTGTGGAAGGTTTGAGCAATTCTTTACATGGGCAGTCTTGTCTGGAGAATTACATGACCACCATTCATGTAATGATTTAATGATATTCTTAAAGTTTAGATATCTAAACCATTAAGGAGCTCATTATCTTTTTCAAAGTTAATATTATAATGGCCCAACTTCAATTTAATGTCTTAAAATAGTGCAGTCATTAAAAGATGTAAATAGCTAAGAACTATAAGAAATTCATCAATTACCAGCAATTTCCTCATTACATCACTCCAGTCACCCTGAAAATCAGCCTTCCCACTCAGTCCATATGATCCTTCAGCCCACCTTCCATGGCCTTCTGGATCTTCACCATGAACCATATGAAAGCATCCTCTGATGACCCCAATGATGTTTCAAATTGATGACAATAACATCACTATACATTTGTTAACAAAAATTCCTTGTGTTTGAATTTCCATTTAATTTTCTTCCTTTGCCACACATGTCAAATTTCTATGAGAAGTACAGAGAATATGATCCAATAAATATTTTCCTTTTTTAAAGGCCAGTGTAAGTGGATCTTGAAGGTAGATGTGAATGACCCAAAAGGACAATGGACCTCCATCTGGTTAGGCTGGTGATCTCAGCTCTTCTAGATAGAGCCTCATGTCTATGTGACATTTTCAAAATGCATTCTTTGCCTCCTTAAATATGCTGATGTTTTGCCACAATGAACCACTGTTTCTTATGGAAGACGGTCAAACACTTCAGGGTAGGTGTGTAAGTAATATGTGTGGGGTGTGTGCTATGTATTTCAGACAAGAGAGAACTGACAACTGTAACATTAGTAGGTGTAATGTTATTACCAAACATTACTGGGTGCACTAAAAAGCAAACATATATTTTAAGAAATGGAATATTCCTGTAACTTTAGAGCAAAATGGAGAAAACATGGAAGGAATGAGAATCAAACTGAGGGATCAGATTTCGTTCATTGTTTCTTTATTAACTATTGCCTCAAAATAATCAGATCTTCTAGAAGTCTATAATAAAGGCAGAAATTAGTGCCTGAGACAAAAGCTTTGATTGTTGAGAAGGCTCATAAAATGAAGGATTCTTCAACAAAAGTCTCTAATTTAAAGGACTCTTTGATGACTGGAAAACAGAATCATCAAAAGAGAATTCCAGATAAAGACTAAGTTTTCACCTTATCACCTGGACAGTTAGCCCATCCAAATAGAGGACCTAGTGGAGGTAATGCTACCACTTCCAGTTCCGGGCATATCACAAAGCCAGGAGTAACCCAAAAAATGTTGACAATCAGATCAAATTTTTAGTTTCTCCTCCTTCAGTTTTACTCATTTCCAATCAGTTATCAAGTAGCCTCCAAAATGATCTTTCTAAAACACAATCTGACCTGTCTTCACAATCGATTCAAACTGCCTTGGACAGGTTACAAGGTTGTACATGATCTTTCCCTATCATCCTCTTCAGCCTTGTCTCCATAATTCCTCCATGCACTCTCTCTGCTTCTGGATCATATTTACCTGAATAACCAAAAGTTTTGTGACTTTTGCCACCATTAGGCCAGCACTAACCACTTTCACGACTTCTTCAAGTAACTTCTAGAAGTCCATAAGGAGACCTCAGTCCTGAACAAACCCACCCATGCAGAGTTAACCCACCCAAGGCAGACCCGTGTTCATTGCTGCTCTGTGCCACCCAACCAAGCTCTGGACCCAGGTTGATGGCTGTTTTACCTCTGCTCTGCCAAGGCTCAAATTTCAATGCCCAAGAAACTTCAGCATGCCAAAGTTTCAGTACAATCTCATGGTCAAATGGAGAATATTTCTATTGCATTTGTATAGATCTCTAGGAATGAAGGGATGAGAGGTGGTACCAAAATGTTTAAATGTGGATATTTAAACAAAGTTGTCATTTCTATTTTTATATATGGCAGCTCTGTGCTCCCAAGACAGCCTTTGTAAGATAGGAGGCAAGTCCAAATGACAAACACTGTTCTGTATTCAGAACTCTCTCTCTCTGACCTGTGAAGGAAGAGCTTTAGATGGGATTCCCTTCTTGGTAGAGGATATTTGTTTTTCCTAGAGAATCTGCCGTGCCTCCCTAAAACCTGAGGTCATTTGATTGGTTCTCCAGACATGCTGAGATGTGTCTGTCTGGATCCCACAAGTGGAAACATGATTTATTTCACAGGAGAATTCTCAATATCCCCTAAAAGAGAGTTCCATCAGGTCTCAATCTGCAGTTTTCCAGACACCCTCAGACATGTCTAGATCCATGGGTAGACAGGGCTAGTGCTCAGGCCAAGACCCAACTACACCTTAATTTATGGGTGAGGTGGGAGAAAAAGTATCTGTGGAAAAGGAGGTATTTGAGCCATGTTTTGAAAGCAGAGAAGGATTTATGGAAACACTGCAACAAATGATTCATGAAGAGAAAGCAGAACCATTATAGAGGCCAAATATCAAAATAATCCACTTTAAACAAATTTTGCTAACCTGTCCAGAGAAGGACATGCTGACATTCTTTGAGATCATACTGACTCACAGTGACAACTCTATAAATATTATTGAATGAATAAATGAATGAATGAGTAAATTGTTTCATTTACTTTAAGCAAATTAAATTTGGCTCTGAGCTCCTAGTTGCTACAGGCAGGAAGGATTCCATTTCAGTCGGTTTTGAGGGTGATTTTCTTCCCTGCCTAGGGTTTTGAAAACAGTCTTGGCAGTATATATGGTATGCACAAAATTAGGGACTGCTGCATGGCGTTCACTCCCTTACAATTCCATGCATCCTGTACATGATATCGCCAGGCAGACAGTCCTCTATCATCTAGAAGATGATGGTGCTTCAGGTGGGCTCAGAGATGCTTCCCCAGCAGAGCTCTCCAACCAACACAAGCCCAGCCACAGATCCAATACCTGTTTCAAAAGCCTCAGGGTTAGCAATCCTCTCATAGCTATCTTCCCTTATTTGGTGCGTCATCCACATAGATCATGGATTTCTGTCACTCACAGAAGTACCCCAAGTGCTAACTAAGCCTGTCTCAGTCAGAAAAAGGAAACCCACCATTTCACTTCTAAATAAACCCGCTTTTATTTCCTTGAATCACAGCACCAGAGTCTATTCATGAGTTCATAGGCCCAAGTAGAATAATGAGTGCTTCATAATTTCTGCTTTCAACCCTGACATATAAGAACTATTAACAATCTCTTAGACAAGGAACAGGCTTCCCAGGTAGCACTAGTGGTACAGAACCCTCCTGCAAAAGCAGGAGACATAAGAGACGTGGGTTTGATCCCTGGGTTGGGAAGACCCCCCGGAGGAGGCCATGGCATCCCCCTGTAGTACTCTTGCTTGGAGAAACCCATGGGCAGAGGAGTCTGGGGTACTACAGTTGATAGGGTCGCAAAGAATCTGACATGACTGAAACGACCTAGTAGGCAGACAAGGAATGCAAATTCAGATCAGAGCTTTGGCTCTTATATAAGGGACCTTGCTCTTTCAAGTCTGGAGAGATAATAGCCAGAAAAAAATACCAAAATCATGCTGCAGTGTAGTATTTTCCCCCCAGGATCATTCTAGTTTCCATGATACTGTGGATAATCATGTCTTGTAAGGAACTCTGAATCCAGGGTCAGAAGACTCCACCCTCTGGACTCACCGCAGCTCATCATGGCTCCATTTCCTCTGGTGTAAAAGTTGTCCCATTGACCTCCCCAAACCACATTCATGAAGATCAAGTGAAACAGGAATTCTATAAATCCTGAGAGCTGAACAAAGGGTGCTTACTAGTGCGGATCAGGTCAAAAGTCAGCAGAAATCTAGATTAGTTGCTCCTGCTCCCCTGTGACTCTGGGAAAAAAAAAAAAAAAGTCCTCACAGTTGAAGTGACCCTCGTGGCCTCAGAACAGGTGTCCCCTCTTCTCATGGGCGAGTTCTGCTGTTTCATAATCCTGGAGGGAGAACGAGCCCTAGTGGCAACGCACAAGAAACACCAGCCAGAAATGCGATCCTGGGGCCGCTGCGGAGCAGGAAAGCAGGTCTATCACCTGCGCGATGTTTACTCTGGGCCCCGAGGCCTGAAAGGCAGCTTTGTTCAGCCCCCAGGTGAGCTGCAAGAGGAGGGTGCCTCTCCAGCCACCGCCACCAAGACTTGCACAAAGCTCTCATTCAGCGGCCCCGTCCAGGCCGTGCCCTCTTATGCTGCCTCTGACTTCCTGGGTTCCCCGGACAGAGATCGTTTCCCCGGCTGCGCCCCCCCGCTGCTGACCCTGCTACTGCACAATGCCATTCCGAGGGCACGGGTAGAATATTACATTCCAGAGAGAAAAGGCAATGCTCTGGCTGAAAAGACCCGGCTGCAGTGGAGGACACTCCCCGTTCACCACAGAGCTCCCAGTGTCCCAGCAGACAATAGGCCTCTGTGCAGCCCCATCTCCTAATGCAAGGACTGCTTACATGTTTTCATCTTTGGAAACTTCAAACTGCTCAGTCCCCAGGAGCGGTTGTACAAGGGAGCGTCTGTCTAGGATGGAAGGGGAGAAGAAGAGGTGAGATTTATCCTTTCAAAATAATCTCCCAACCAGGTTTATTTATTCCCAGGGGTAATGCCAGGTTTTTGCCAGTTTATTCTTTCATTCACTTAAACAGTCAATATCTATAGATCATCTACAATGTGCTAGGCATCTTGCTAAGATGTCTTACTAGAAATGCCTTGCCCTAAAGAGAAAAATTAAATAAGACTGCCCTGCCCTTAAGCAGATGGTGTCTAAGGGTCTGAAAAAAAGCACTTTGTGTATTGATTTTTGTGTTGGGCATCCTTTTTCCCCACTTTGTGCAGTACCTGACCTTTGATATTCATTCTGTCCTGGCTCCAGGATCCCTTCTAATTTATCATCCTGTGAAAAATAAACGTCAAAATGTTGGGTTTCCCAGGCAGTCGTTTACTAGTGGGAATGTAAAAAGGCATAATCTCTGTGGAGGACAATTTGTCAATACATAGTAAAACTGCATATGTATTTATTCTTCTACCCCAAATAGCATCTCTAAGAGTTCACCCTGAACATAAATCTCTAATAATACAAAACTACACATACACAAGATTATTCAGTGCAGCATCACTTTTATTTGCAAAACACTGGAAAATACCTGTATGTCCAAATATAAAAGACTGGTTCAATAAACCATAGTGTTACACAAAGGAGTACTATGCTGCTGTAAAAAAAAATGATGATCACTATATATTGGAGGAATAATTTACAGGAAGTATTAGTAATTGACAAAATCAGGATGCAAAATAACATACATAGCATGCTAGCTTTTATGTAAAATAAAAAGAGGATATAAGAAAACATACAAATCTCTGCTTATTTTTACCCCCTCCCCCAAAAAAAGTATAAATAGGAAAACAACTAAGCTGGATACCTCTAGGATTAAGGAAACAGAGATGAAGGGAAGCGAGAGAGTGAATTCCTCTAAGTGAAATTTTTTATATAGTTTTGACTTTTGGATTCTATAATAGAGGTTTAAAAATGTAAAGAATCACTATCTTGTAACAACCTGTAGTCAAAAAGAATATATATATATATATATATGTATATTTATAAAACTGAATCACTTTGTGGTACACCTGAAACTAACACAACATTGTAAATCAACTATACTTCAAGTTTTTAAATGCTGTAAAGGATATTATTGGGTCAATTGACAAAGTTGGAGTAAGGACAATAGATTATATCAAAGTATTTTTTTCAGTGTTTACTGAAGTTGATAACCATGTTGCAGTTATGTAAGGAAATACCATTGTCCCTAAAAAATAGACACTGCTATGTTTAGGGTAAAGTCTATAATATATGCAACTTACCTTCGAATGGTTCAGAAAAATATTATACACACACACACACACACATATATATGTATGTATATTTATTTACACTGTGTGTGTGTCCATATGTAAACACAAAGGTAAAGAGAGGAAATGATAAAGCAAATGGAGCAGAATGTCAGCAATAGAAGAATCTTGTTAAAGGGGATATGACTATCCTTGAACCATTCTTATTCTTAAAATTTTTCTTTATGCTTGAAGTTATTTTCAGTTAAAATTTTTTGTTGTTATTGGGTTGGGTTTCTAATGATAGCATTTCATAAGAGAAATGTGAACAAGATTGTCTCAGACTGTCTCCTCCTCCAGTGAATACCTGCACTTCTGGGTGCAGCAACTTCCTGGCCTACCCATGTGTTCTTCTTAAAGTCATTCTCCCATGAGTCTGGCAAGTAAGGATGTATCCTAGGTGTACTCTTCACTGTATCGGGAAGGCTGTAATAAAAGGAAATTAAACAGTATGGTTGATCAGGCTTGGACTTGAGTTATCTTGGGTCATTTTTAATAAGAATAGCTACCACCTATGACTTCCCAGGTGGCGCCAGTGGTAAAGAATCTACCTGCCAATGCAGGAGATGCTAGAGACACTGATTCACTCCCTGGGTTGGGAAGATCCGCTGGAGTAGGAAATGGTACCCCACTCCAACATTCTTGCCTAGAAAATTCTATTGGCATAGGAACTTGGGGATCTACAGTCTGAGTGACAGAGCAAACACACACACACACACACACACACACACACACACACTATTTATGCATCAGGATTATGCCAAGAACTTTATGGATATTGTCTCACTTGATCCTCAAACAACATTGGGGAGGGAGCAATAATGTCCTTGAGAAAGAAGTTGATATCTACTGTGAGAAGTAGCAATGTCATGACTAGAATTCTGATGGTCTAGTCCCAAAGTCCATGTTCCTTAACCTCCAAGATTTAATACCTGCCCCAAATGTAAAAGACCAGGTCCACCTGTCAATTCTTAACACTCTTCAGGTCTTGGTTCTGATGCTACATCCTCTATAAAGCCCTCCTTGAACCCCATGAGGCATTGATACTACTTTTCCCATTCTCCCATTTCAGTTGGTACCCACCACTTAAAAAAAAAAGAGAGAGAAAGAATAAAATTGATAATGTTGTATTATTGTTTTTTCATGTCTGTTTTACTTTTTGGACTTTTACTTCCTTGAGAACAGAAGCTATGTCTTTTCTTCTTTATATTCCCAGCATCTCTCACAGGTTCTAGTTCATGATAGATACTCTCTCAACGTTTTTAAAGCTGTTCAATAACAACTTGTTGAGTATGTATTGAGCCTTTAAAACAGCTCTACTGTGCTCACATTTTATTCACATAGAAATTGAGGCTTAAACTTGAGCCTTGGGTCAACAGCTTGATATGATCCCCTGCTAAGGCAAATATGATCTTAAACCTCATTAACAGAAGAATCATATGTAGAAGAGAAAATGGATGACCTAATCTACTGCAGCTAATCAGGCCAAACACAGAGAAAAAGACTTCTGCATTTACCTGAAGGCAGATATAGTCAAACTGGATGAAGCCTGAGAGCAAGATGAGAATAGATGGTACTCAAAGACAGCATTGTCTCAGTGGAGACCAAAGGGACTAGGGTTCATAATGACTCAGGGGAGTCGACTCAGAGACTGTTTTCAAACACCTCAGTACATTCAGTTTTTCTAATTGAACACCAAGAGATGAACTTCAGCTGATGGGTAGTTGTCACTGGGAGAAGGATTTGTGTTCTATAAAATAAAATAATATTATTTTTTGGTTCAGCTATCTAAAGATGGAGTGAACTGCTTCAGATAATAGTGAGCTCCCTGTCTCTAGAAGTATGCAAGCAATGATTGAATTCCACTAGTTAGGAATGTTTTAGAGGGTATTTGAGTGCCAACAAGTGAAAAGACAGGGATAAATTAGTAGCACCTATATGCAGGTCCTTCAGCCAATCTAAAGACTTCCCTGGCCCACCAATAAATAAGCAAATAATAAAGACAAAGTAGAAAGTTTTCATAAAGCTGGATTAATTCAATTTAAACAATAACTCAATTATAAAATTATGTCTTTTGGTGTTGAAGTTTCATTGTTTCTCTATAAAATAAGGATGATAGATGGTTTTTACAGTGCCTGACTTGGCAAAAAAAAAAAAAAAAAAAATTAGCAAGTTAAGAAATCTGTGGTGGTGCCAAAATACTTTTTGAAATTATAGTGAACCATGGAAATTCAAAAGTCTGTCAGCTAATGGACCAGACAACCTCTGAGGTCTCTTCCACCCCCCAGGAACAAATGGCTTCACCTCTCATAGACTTGAACCTTCAGTGTCACCATCTAGGTCCAACAGAAACTCACTGGCTTTGGAGTCAGACATGCTGAGCTTCACACCAAGGTTTAGCTACTCACTAGTCAAGGAACTTTGACCAAGTTGCTTAATATCTTTGAACCTCAGTTTGCTCATCTATTGATACAAATAAAGATTAAAAATAATGTCCTTCACTGTGGGATTTTGGGCTTTGGGGTCCAAAAGCACACTTAGGCTTGTGTGGCATATAACACAAATGGCCACAATTCTTTTCACTTCTTCAACTAAGAGGCAGAACTTAGTTTTCCATCCTTTGTATTTGTATTGGCCTTGTGTTACTTTGACCAAAAGACTGTAGCAGAAGCAATAGTCTAAGTTGGGGCTGCAAGTGTCTGCTCATGTCTGTTTTTAGTCTTGGAACATTCACCCTGTGCCATGTGAATAAGCCAGGCTGGCCTGTTAGTTAATGAGGTCCAGTCACTCTCACTTCTCTAGTTGACAGTCAGCCAACAGCCAGAGAAGGCTATTGAGAGAGGCCATTCAAGACTAGCCTGCCCTCTTTCTGACCACAGATGCAGGGGTAAACCCAGTTGACACCAGCCAAGCCTGACCCAGATCTTCAAAACACTCAATTGACCCCTTGACTCATGAGGAATAATAAATGATAGTTATTGGAAGCCACACTGTTTCAGAGGGATTGTTATTCAGCAAAAGCTAACTGAAAAACCAGAGTTAATATTTTCTAGTCAAGTGACCTTGAGGAAGTTATTTTCAGTGTTTTAGTTTTAATACTCTTATCTGTAAAACAGATGAACAAGTCCTAGTTCATAAGTTTATTGTGTGACTTAAGTGATATTATATAATTAAAATATTTGTTCCTGGTACATGTTAAATATTCCATTCATCATAGATTAAGATTAGTGATAGTGGAAGTAGCAATATGCTTCCTCCCTACCCTACCCTCCACATAGATTCCAGTCCCAAGACCCTGCAAACAGAGGTTATTTGTTTGAGATAACTGTTCATCCTATGACTAATAAGATGTCTTATGCAAAATGCACTCATTTGGGCTTTGATTGATTTTATATTCCTGACTCACCCTCTGAACTATTCAGTTATGCAAAGTAGGAGCTAGCGTGTTAATTGCTCAGTTGTGTCCAACTCTTTGTGACCCCATGGATTGTAGCCTGCCAGGCTCCTCTGTCCATGGAATTCTCCAGACTAGAATACTGGAATGGGTAGCCATTCCCTTCTCCAGGGGATCTTCCAGGCCCAGGGATTGAACCCAGACCTCCTGCACTGCAGGCAGATTCTTGACTGGCTGAGCCACCAGGGAAGCCCAAAATGTAGAATTTTCATCAAACTGTTCAGAGTTGACAGCATCACTGTTCCCAGAGCCAAACAACCCAATAGGGCAAGGAGGGTAGGGATGGGTACAGCTAACTCATTTCGCAGGGTCACAGGGCACCATGCGTTCTCCCAAGAGAAAATATTATTACAAATAATATTCACACCAAGCATATATATTGATGAGTAAACCAAGTCCAAGATGGTTCAGTGACTCTCCCATGATCACGTTGCCAATAATAGAGGCAAGGTGCCACCAGGTCAGATGCACCCAGACCTGTTGATCTTTGTTCTGAGGACTTGCTCTCTGGCTTTGAGATCATCTAAGAAACCTCTCACAGAGACCCCCCACTTCACCCTCACATCTACTGCCTTCTTAGTGGGTCGTACCCAAGTCAAGCCTACTGCCTCTCACCTGTGCACCCACAGTAGGCTTCGTCTCACCTCCTAGTCTCAGCCTCTGACAACAGCCACCAGTCCCTGCCAGAACCAACCCTCATGACACGCAGATCTGATTACAGTAAAGTTCTGCCTTTCAAAATTGGAATTCCCTGACCTTCCTTCACCTACGTGATAACATCAAAACTCTTGTCTTGGAGAAGCAGAGCTTTATCTACCTCATCAACCACAGATTCCAACGTTCCTCCCTCCAGGCCATCCTAACATTCTCCCAGTTCCCACGGCCCACCGTGCTTTTCCTTGCTGCCACTTCACTGCACATCCGGTTGTTCTCTTCTGAGCTCTCCCCAAGGGCTTGAGTTCCTGACAAACTCCAACTTGATCTTCAAATCTTCCTTCAAAAGCCAAATCCTTTGTAAAATCTTCCCTGAAGCCTCCACAGACTTAGATCATCTTCTGCCATCATCCCTTCTCTCACCCAGTTAAAGCAAAACTCATACTATATTTTTCACTTGTGTGTCTTCCCTATTAGAATCACAAACCAGGTATCAACCACAATTAGTGAGATTTTGTGTTTGTACCATGCTAATAAAAAGGGTTATTACAGTGGCCTCTGCTGTTTAGTTTAGTGGGAAAAGATGAAGGCAGAAACCAAGTTAGACATTGCTAATCAGTTATCAGACTTTGAACTCGTCAGCATCTTAGAACTGTGGGATAATGGGTCTCTAAAAAAATACTTCATTTTTAGATACAATGAAAAACTTCTCAAAGGAAGCAGCTATATCCTGAACTGAGGAAACACTGGGCTACGAAATAAGAGAGATGACATGGAAAACCTTAATGGAATAAGTAGCAAAACCTGCAGGAAGACTTAGAAAAATCATTTACTTCAATTTTCAGGGGTGCCAAGGACAGAATGCATTTTCCTTGTGAGTAAGGAAGAGGAAATTTTGTGAAAAACAAGATCTTTCCAGAGCAGGTGTTAAAGAAATTAAATTTCACAGAGGATGGACCAAGGCCAGAATTATGATCCGCATGGTAAACAAGGAAAAGGTATTCGGCTGGGCCAAGAGCAGAGAAGGATTGGAAAGAGAAAAAGTGACACAGAGAAGGCAGAGGGGGCCTCCAGGGTGCAGCCATGCTGTCTGTGAGCAAAAGGTTTATCCCACCAGGTCTCAGGTAGGTTTCCAGGGAACACCTAAATGCTAGAGATATGGACTGTTTTTAAGTCATTCTGAAAAGAAATAGTAGCATCATTTGGTTGTCTGGATCACAGAACCATAGAGACAATTTAACTACTACCCTTCAAGCATAAAGATGAGAGCGTTCTCAAGTGCATTAAAAACTTAGAAACACAAAACCTATGAGCTTTTGGTGAAAAAGGTGCCTGATAACAAAATATTGCAAATCAATGATGCCTCAAAATAAAAGAATTCCGCAAAGGCCAAGCCATGGTGAAAAGGCCAGTAGAAAGCGCTAAATGGATTTGAGTACTGAATTAAGATTAGATGACTGGGAATTATGTTTATAAATTAGATATTAATATTATGAATTCCAATAATGTAAAATAATTTCACTAAGGAAAAATGGAAGGCATGAGGAAGGACTGTGAAGACATAGATGACCCACATGTCTCATATTTCAAAAAAGGCACCTATAGATAAGGCTCAATTTGGAACATCTAATTTAAAAGCAATTTTTCCTCATCCCATTAATGTATTTCATAATGTTTTTCTTAAGTTTGGAAGGGCTTTTTTAAGAATAAATATTCTGTTAAGTAACAGTCTGAGGTTTAGCAATTCCTTGTTTTTTCTTCCATTAGATTTAAGAAAAAAAGAAACATACTCTCTATTAAAAATGATGTGGATTTTAATGACCACATTTTTATATAATTATTTCTGTCACATCCCTTTGTTTCCTAAAAGAAATGTAGAAAATAACATGATATACACTTTCAAACTTACAATGATAATATGCGAGTGGAGAAATATGTGGAAAAATTTACTTTCTTCTATGAACTTTTCTATACTGCTTGATTTTTGTGTTACGTACCATATTTGCAAATGTAATAAAGAAATTATTCTTTAAAATAAACACACAAGGACTAAAATTGATTTCAGTCCTCATGCCACTCTGTTGGTTGATAGTAATTGCCTGGAGCACCATGTTAAGAAGGATTTTTGAGCTGCATTAAATCTCAGCAGAAAGCAGTACTTTGATTAATCAGTGAATCTGCCATGGATGGCTCTCAAGAAGTAGTGATGCCACACAGAATGTGTAGTCAACATTTCAAAAGACTAATAAAAATAAGAGTAGTATTTTGTGTGTAACAACTGAAGTCAAATAAGGACAGACACACCATTCACTCAATAAAGTGAACTAAGCAAAGACCTACACATGCTAAATAGCTTACACACAGTAGAAAGTGCAGTTTGTAGGCAAACATAAAAAAAGGGCAAATGATAATGGGCAATTTATTTTACTAGTCTCTCTAGTTAGTGCATATTTGAAATCTCCAATAATATTTAAATATTTTAAAAATAAACAAAAAATAGAATAGAATTAATATAGAAGTCTCTGTCATTAAAATAACTAGTAGTCCTCTGCTGATCCGTAAACTACATGAATAAGTCCATTATTGAGAGATGTGTTTTCAATGAGATTCTGAGGTCTAATAATTAATTATCAACATTCATAATGTATATAAATTATTGTGATCAATTGAGAACTATGAATAATTACAGTAGTGACTAAATCCAGAAGAGAAAATATTAAACCTAAATCAGCATGGTTTTTAAATTATATTTCAATTTTAAATTATATTTCGAAGGAGAAACAAGGAAAGAGTACATTTAAATGCTTTCAGCTTTTCTTCACCTTCCGGATGCTTCCTGAACCCTGTGTGTGTCAGGCTCTGTGCTGGTTGCTGGGGTTAGAAAGATGAATGCAGCACCGTTGTCATTAGGAAGGGAAACATAAGGCAGAAGAGGGCAAGACTGTCACTTAGGTGAAGGGAACCAGGAGAGGGTGGGCACGTGGGAGCTGCTGGCAGGAGGAAGTTTGAAAAAGTAGAGTGAAAACAGCAAGTGCTGCTGGAAGATCACCAGGCATTTCATTGGGACAGTGAGTGAAATTCTTTGTTCTCTAGTAATCTTGAATTGATTACTTGCAAAGGAATATGATTAAGTCTGCCAGGTGGCACTAGTGGTAAAGAACATGCTTGCCAATGCAGGAGACACAAGAGACATGGGTTCAATTCCCTGGGTCAGGAAGATCCCCTGGAGGAGGATCTACTGGGGTAGCAACCCACCCCAGTATTCTTGCCTGGAAAATCCCATGGACAGAGGAGCCAGATGGGCTACAGTCCAAAGGGTCACAAAGAGTTGGACATGACTGAAGCGACTTAACACAACACACACTTGATTAAGTTACATGTTTCCCATGCACACTCTGTGGAGTAACGGACACAGTAGCAGGGGGAAGAGTTGGGGGCCAGGGGGATCTGTAAACTCACTTAAATATCCACATCTAGAAAATCAAATGCACAAGGCAGAAGCTGGGGGATTTCTGGCAGGAAAACGGGGCCAGAGAGGAGAGCTGGTGCAGTGGACAACACCAGCTGTAAGTACACTCCTCTGAATTTGGTTGGACAGAATTTGCTAGGTCCCAGGATGAAAGGAGGCTAGAGGTCTGCCTAGAAACTCTATGTTTATGCAATGGTCCCAAGGATGTGCAGGGAATAATATGCGGGAATAAATACCCTTTCTGAAGTGAAGGTGCCAGAGAACAAGAGCAGTGCCTGTGATGGGGAGCCCCAGCTTGGGGACGGACCTGCCAAGGCTGAGCCCAGCCATGTGATACCCAGATTCTGCAGACTGTGTGCTGACGTGGGAAACAGGCCTGGTGGGTCCCAGATTTCCCCAGCTTCCCCCACTAATCACAGCTCTCCTCAGCTTCTGCATTGTTTTCACAGCTGTTCGGTTGCTCCTGCTCAGTCAGGGGACAGACAGGCTGACTCCAAATCACAGAGCAGAGAATAATACTCGGGCCAGAGAGACAGTGCACAAAACATGATTTTTATTGGTGGGGTTGGGGTGAGGGGGTAGCAGGGAGATGGAAAAGATGCAAACTCTTAACCCTTTTAATGACCGATCAAACAAGAATTTTTATTCTGAGAGAGACAAGATTGTACTCAGAATTAAAATCATTTGGCAGTTCCAATATGTGTGAAGGATTGGCTTTTTCAACTTGAGATCATATTTGCCTATAAAAATAACATTAGAAACATCAAAATTTTGTCTAGGCCAGATCACAAAATCCCATCTAATCCTCAACATATTCAGTTATACTCACCAACTTGATCAGAGAGCAGAGAGAAGGCAGAAACTTAATTATCTAAATAAAAACTGTAGCTTACATTCATGGATTGCTCACTATGGACTCCATACAATGTGTATATAATTTCACAACACCCACACTCTAAACCTATGAAATAGGTATATTTGTCTCACTTTACAGATGAGAAAGCTGAGGCATGAAGCAGTTAGTAACTTTTGCCCAAGTTGTAGAACTGTTAAGAGATAAGGCCGTGATTGTAAAAGAGACATCTGACTCTCAAATCAAGGTTTTTAATTACCATGTTACATCTCTGCTTTCAATACCTCTATATTAGTTTCCTGTGACTGCTGTAATAAATTACCTCAAAACACAGTAGTTTACAACAATGCGGGGACTTCCTGGTGACCAGTCGCTAAAACTCCAAGCTCCAAATGCAGGGGTCCCAGGTTCGATCCCTGGTCAAAGAACTAGATTCCACATGCAGCAGCTAGGAGTTCACATGCTGCAACTAAAATGATTCCACATACCACACCTAACTGACAGACCCCACATGCTGCAACTAAGAGCGGGAGCAGCCAAATAAAAAAATTTTTTAAAAAGAAACCATAAAGTGAATTACAGTCTATAGGTCATAAGTCTGAATCAAAGTTCAATAAGTTAAAATCAAGTTGTGATAGGCCTGCATTTCTCCCGGGGGCTGGCTCTAAGGGAGAGTCCATTTTCTTGCCTTTTGCAGATTCTAAAGGCTGCTGACAACATTCCTTGGCTTGTGGCCCTTTCCTCCATCTTCAAAGCCAGTAGCATAGCATGTTCTCACTCCCTCTGCTTCCATCCTTACATCTTTATTCTCTTATAAGGATCCCTATGGCTACATTCAAGGCCCACGGAAATAATCCAGGATTATCTATCAATTTCAAGCTTCTTAATTTAATCACATCTGCAAAGTCCCTCTGGCCATGCAAGGTAATATATTCACAGGTTCTAGGAATTAAGAAGTCCACATCTTTGGGGTTCATCACTTCATCTCCCACAATACCTAATAACATATGCATATTTTACTCAGTATTTCCATCATGGTGTGTCATATGTATCTGTTTGTGTTCTGTTTCATTACAAGTTTTTTTTGAGGACAGGGACTATCTGTTTACTCATCTTTAAACCACTTCAGTAAAAAACACTAAGTAGGCTTTCATAAATGTTTGTTGTGACTGACAAATGAATAATGAAAAAATACAATGAAGAGATTTAAACATGATAATGATTTGAGTTCATTTATTTGAATAACATACATGTCATTTATAAGAAAAAATGGTGAGCAGAACTGAATACATACTGACCTTCGGCAATGACCATAAAGTGAACTGCGTTCTTTGTCCTTACACATCATGCCGTTTGGGGCCTCCTTCCTTTGTTTGTTCTGTTTCCCTACCTTGAATGTCCTTCTTACCTTTCTTTTCCTGGTTCCTTCCTACTCATCCTTTAAGACTTAGGTCATGGGTCCCTTTTTCCAGAAAGCCTTACTGATGCATGCATGCACATACACACACACACACACACACACACACACACACACACACACACACACACACACACACTGGTGTGCTGGAAGTGTCTGAGATAGCTCACTAGAGTTGATTGTGCATATTTTTCTCAAATTCTTATCATGTTATCATGTTGATAGCCATGGAAGGAGTGATTACACCATGGAAATTGGCCAATGCTATAAATCATAGCTTTTTTTTTCAGAGAGCTATTATGCAATACTTACACCTCTGCATGTGTACACTCCCCATGAGCTCAGTTCTCCTTTCTGATTGCGTATCCATTGCATCCCCTTCTTACCTCTACCATACTATTTTCCACTCTTTCATGATATTCAGTTGATATGCTGATTGCTTTTCAAGTACCATCACCACATGTTAATGGAGAGGGGCAGTGGGGGAAAGGATTTGGTGATCCCTTAAAGTTACTAAATAGTCATTTGACCATAGATTAGTCCTTCCCATAATTCAACCTGGTTCAGCAATTTTTGGACTGACCCTCTGATTCACTCCAGGCAAACATTCAGTCCCACAGAGGAATTAACATCCCCCAT
The DNA here is from genome assembly GCF_963930625.1 of Muntiacus reevesi. Taxonomy (NCBI): domain Eukaryota; kingdom Metazoa; phylum Chordata; class Mammalia; order Artiodactyla; family Cervidae; genus Muntiacus; species Muntiacus reevesi. The sequence goes on along the minus strand of NC_089249.1, from coordinate 144,031,205 downwards.
CCCTGCATCTTCCATGAAGCAGCTCCAGGAAGAGGATGACATAGGATTGAAGTGAGATGTGCTCAGCCCCGACCATTTGTCCTCATGCTCTTGTGTTTTTTCTTTCTCCTCCATGTCTTATGGACTGGCTAACATGGGAGAGGGTAAATGGGGGAAGTTGTCTTTTACCCAGGAGAATGTAAGGGGAACACTTAGGAGTACCAGGCAATGGCACTCCACTCCAGTACTCTTGCCTGGAAAATCCCATGGATGGAGGATCCTGGTAGGCTGCAGTCCATGGGGTCGACTGAGTGACTTCACTTTCACTTTTCACTTTCATGCATTGGAGAAGGAAATGACAACCCACTCCAGTGTTCTTGCCTGGAGAATCCCAGGGACGGCAGAGACTGGTGGGCTGCCGTCTTTGGGGTCGCAGAGTCGGACATGACTGAAGCGACTTAGCAGCGGCAGGAGTACCAGTGACCTTTCCCCTATCTCTCTCATTACCAATCTACTCATGGTCTGTGTGTTCATCTGAGATAGGTGGGCATTGAGTCATGGACATACCCCTAGGCAGGAGACCCACAAGACATTTGAGAACATCTTCAATCTGACTCCAGTTCCCTTTCTTCAATATCCACAAGAGATGTGGCAAACTTGCAGATCACCAATTTCCTTACCCACCTCATCCCAAACGCAAAGTCTGTGGAAGCAAATGGGATTTTCCACTGCTCCCTGAGACCCCACACTAGTAGGTGGGATGACCTCTGTCTCTTTCCAACATCAACACCACTTGTATCTCCAAACTCCGAGATCTTGGGTGCGTGTCTTAAACCTAGCAAACATCCATCTGGAGAATAAGCTACCAGTTTTCCCTTCTTGAATAAAACCCAAGAATTCAATTAGAATGGGGAAAGGAGGCTAACTTTATATAAAATACTCTTCATTAAACCCTTTCTGCAAAGCCACTTCTACACACACACACAAGCAGACACACACACAAAGCTCTCTTTGCTTAGACAAATGGGGGCAGGGTTGTCATACACTTCCTTATGGAGTGCCATGCTGTGTAAAACCAACATGTGGCCATCACTGAGCATTGGAACAGATGGGTTCTTTGACTTTAGAAGGGAAGGTAACAGCATCTTTTTCTCCCAGCTGTTCACTGCCTCCATGTTATTTTACTTTCCCATGCTACATATCTGTTTGTACCAAGCACCATGATGATAACCATTTTATAGGAGTCATGTCACTGCAATATTTAACTCTTTTTTACAAATGGTGACATTGAGTTTCACAAAAGTTAAATTATTTCCTCAAATCACACAGCTAATAACATCCAAAATAAAATTCAAAATAAGTTGGTTTCACTCAGAACCTTGTGTTCTTGACCGCTTATTTTTTCCCCATCTCAAATCTGCCCTCATCTATGGACCTACCTTTTCCTTTCCATAAGTACATCTCATTCAGGTTATATTATTAAGTATCTTTTAAAATATATGTTACTGCTTGGAAGGCAAGCTCACTGGCCATTTTTATTATAAGGGAATATGTTGTTCATCAATGCCAAGGAACAGGTAAAAGTTCACCAAAACAACCTAAAGGGGAAGTTTTAAGTTTTAAGGCATTTTACTAGGCTTTTGATCTATTAAAGCAAGAAGAGTGGCTGGCTCATGGAGATTCTCCCAACTCTGGCTCTAGGAAAGGTTATTGATTCTAGGATGCTAGGAATTAAGTGACTCACACTGACCCTCCAGAAGGTTCTCGGCCCCCATGGAACAAAGAAAGATAATATATTTGCAAAACATTCTGCTCATCATATCAATGGGTGGGGGGGCCCTGGGGTTTACCAAATTTTTGACTGGGATCCCTGGTCCCATAACTTCCAACTTCCCCTATCCATTATCTCACTAGCCCTTGCTGAAGGTCACAACACTATTAAAGCCTTCTTCTCAGGCCTAATGATCTGGGCTGGACATTTCCAGAATCCTTTTTCCACTCAAGCATCAGATAGAAGCAGTCATTTCCAGGTTCCTTTCACTCAGCCCCATCCTGACCCTGAGATGCCTGTGGAGGTAGAACCCTACTTCTTCAGTGAGATGAGACCCCAGACTATCAAACCTCACTACCCACAGTGAAGAGCAATTCCCAAAGAAGAAAAATACACTAGAGCTTGTGACCTCTTTCTCCCCTTCCATGTCTAAGAAATTCCAACCACAAAAGTTTTGAGTAAAATTTCCAAAAATAAATCAGTGGAAAGCAAAAATCATCATTTCAACCAGTTTCTTGTTTTGAACAAATCATCTGCTCCCAGCCACTAGTGCCTAGGCTACTTCATCTATTCAGTACTGGGAGCTCAAGATTTTTAGACCTGCATGCAGATAAAATAACATAGGATCCAAAACAAAGAACAAAAACTGCAAATCAAAATAATGTTGAACTAAGTAGCTATATAAATGTAACATTTTTTTCAGCCACTAGATTACAACTCTACTCTTATGGTTATTCTTAATTATAAGAAACAAGGAATGTGACTGCATTTTAGTATGTTTTCAATGATCTTGGATAAGACCTCCCAAAGAAAGACTGCCCAGAATAGTAGAGCATCTCTGCCTAGTTCCATGGCTCATGGTGTATCCTTGACCAAAATTGGAGCTCATCTCCCCTTAAAGACTGAGGAAGGAATGGAAAAGATGGAGCAATCCTTCAGTACTACTAGAGGACGCGGGTGGGGCACTACTCCCATCACTCACCCAGACTGCTTTCCATCCCTTCCCCTGCAGACACGGGTATGGCACATGAAATCAGACATCACAAGACCAGACAGCCCTGGATAACTCCTCAAGAGACAAACATATTCCATCTTATTTCTATTGTGTGATTTCCAGTCTCTTTGAGCAGAACTGCCCTACATTCTGCACTGTGGTGGATCTTTTTGTCTCCATCTCCCCTAGTCTCTGTCTAGGTTCCCCTTTCCACTGCAAGAATTCCAGGTGATTACAATCTTCATTGATTTCCAATGAGTAATTTCTTAGGCATCTCCAGAAAGAGGAACACCCATCTCCAGGAACCAACTGATGGACAAATACTAAGACCCCACCATATACATACAATAGTCACACACACATAATGTAATACCATGTGCCAAGCACTGTTCTAAACATGTTCAAATTTATCAATAACTCTATTATTATGCTTACTTTTCAGGAGAGAAAACACAGCACAGAGAGTAAATACCCTGCCCCAGTTCCCACAGGCAAAAGTGACAGAAGTCTTAATCATTACACTATCCCACAAGTTCACCCAGGTAGGAGGAACCTAAGACCAGTAACACCTGGAGCAGCTGCCTAGGAACAAACACTTGTCAGCGGATGGAAGATGACACCAGATATCACAGGACCACACAGCCCTGGATAACTCCTTGAGAGAGAAACCTATTCTATCTTATTTCCATTATGTGATTTCCAGTCTCTTTGAGCAGCTCAGCTTGTTCTCTAGCTGCTTTGTCTCAGTGTCTTCCAAATAAAACTGCTGCTGCTGCTGCTAAGTCGCTTTAGTCGTGTCCGACTCTGTGCGACCCCATAGACGGCAGCCCACCAGGCTCCGCCGTCCCTGGGATTCTCCAGGCAAGAACACTGGAGTGGGTTGTCATTTCCTTCTCCAATGCATGAAAGTGAAAAGTGAAAGTGAAGCCACTCAGTCGTGTCCGACTCTTAGCGACCCCATAGACCACAGCCTACCAGGCTCCTCCGTCCACGGGACTTTCCAGGCACGAGGACTGGAGTGGGATGCCACTGCCTTCTCCACCAAATAAAGTCATTTTGGATGCTTAATCACACATGGCTGTGTTTGGCTAACCAATTATAGTTTTGGGTAAGTCTCATCTCCCCAACGAGATTTGAAGAGAAGTCCTTGAAGGCATGGAATCAATCCTACTGTAGTCAGAGAACATACCTATGGCTTCTCATTTCGTAAACTTAAATTTCTACTCTCTGTTTTCCAGGTGGATCGTCATGGACAAAATTCATTTCCCCAGGTTTCAATCTGGGGTTTAATCTTCAACTGTAAAATTGGGATAATAAAGGTATCGAACTATAGGGCTGCCCAAAACATTGCATAAAAGAATACTTCATGAAAGAGGCTTATCCCTTTGACTGAAAAATAATAACTATTCAGTACTATTAGCAAAAACTAAACAGCTGTAAAAAGTGTGCGAAACTCTACCTGGTACTTTACATACATTATCTCATTTAATCCCCCAAGCAGTGCTTCAAGGGAGGCAACAGTATTAAAATGTTACAGAAAAGTAAGTTCAGATTTAGAGAAGTTTAGAAAATAAAACATGGACCTGGATTTGGAGCCTAGAATTCTTTAGAAAGAATGTAACTTCTCAGTCAGAGAGCCAGCACAGGCATGGCACAAGTGACATCATTCATTTGGTGTTTATTGATTGAATAAACAATTTCTGATAAAAGTTGGATTTAAATAGAGTTGGTGTTATTCCTACATTTGATTTCTCTAATTCAAGAATTTTATTTTAAAATCTAAGTCCATGACCAGAGGTTTCATGTTAATTAACTAAAATTTATAATGAGAATAAATAAAAATAAAAAACTCTCTATGTGCAAAAAAAAAAATTGAGCTAAGTAAGAGTCAGGAGGAGTTTTCACATCGACCTTACTTGAGCCAGGGGGATTGGGGAGGGGAGAAAATATACGTGCAAGTGATATTACATTATTTCCAGAGCTATAATTCATGGAACAGATTGTATTTACAATATTTGTTTGAAAGAAGCCTATAGTAAGTTACACCCTAGGGACTAGTCACTGCAACTAACCCGTCAAACACAACCAGGGCAAAGGAGTTGGAGGCTCCTGATATAATCTGTATATTTATAAGAGGCTTTGCTTCAAAAAGGTAGCTCCAACCCCGGATCCCAAGACCTTTATTTGAACTCTTGGCAGAGGCATAATTGACAGAGAGAATTAAAGGGGATATGAAGACCTGGGACTGAACTTTTTCAATAGTCTCAGCTCAGCTCACATTGCTCACAATATTAGAGGCTGCCGAGATGATATTAAATGATGCCGCACTGACAGAGATTAACAGAGTATGCAATTAGATTTAAATGCTGTAATTGGAACATGCTGTTAAGTGCCTACCATCAGTCGTGGGTCTCCCCTTATGGCAAGCGAGTCTCTCCTTGGGTTGCTCTGTAAATTTAACACTGTCCTCACCAGCCACAAATCCTCTGCCACTTATGCAGAGAATGAATGGGACAGACATTATGATGAAATTGTTATCTATTATGCTGCACACCTCTGTGCTACTGTTCAATTTTGAAATGCTTTCAAATCCAGTTAGATTTGTCAAGCTTTAGAGCAGTCTATGAGGATAGGAGGGCTTCCCTGGTGTCTCGGATGGTAAAGAATCTGCCTGCAATGCAGGAGACCTGGATTCTATCCTTGGGTCAGGAAGATCCTCAGAAGAAGGGAATGGTTACCCACTCCAGTATTCTTACCTGGAGAATTCCATGGACAGAGGAGTCTGGTGGGCCACAGTCCATGGAGTCACAAAGAGTCAGACATAACTGGGCGACTAACACATACACACACACACACACACACACACACACACACATCAGGATAGGAGGACAGATGTCATAGGGATGTGGTCAATGACTGATACTTCTAAAAAGAACTGCCCAGGGTCTACTAAGCTACTCTGTGGATAAATCATGAATCTAAACTAAATCTTTTGACTCCAAGTTCTGTGTGCTTTCCATGATGGCATTTTTCCTCCACAGATCGTGATTTGAAATTCATCTTGCCTCCAGTAGTCATGTATGGATGTGAGAGTTAAACCATAAAGAAGATTGAGCACCAATGAATTGATGCTTTCAAACTGTGGCACTGGAGAAGACTCTTGAGAGTCCCTTGGACAGCGAGGAGATCAAACCAGTCAATCCTAAAGGAAATCAACCCTGAATATTCATTGGAAGGATTGATGTTGAAGCTTCAGTACTTTGGCTATCTGATGTGAAGAGCCAATTCATTGGAAAAGACCCTGATGCTGGGAAAGATTGAAGGCAAAAGAAGGGGGCGGGCAGCAGAGGATGAGATAGTTAGACAGCATCACCGATTCAATGGACAAGAATTTGAGCAAACTCCAGGAGGTGGTGGAGGACAGAAGAGCCTGGCGTGCTGCAGTCCATGGGGTTGCAAAGAGTCAGACACGATTTAACAACTGAACAACAACAGGAGATGGAGGACCTCAGGCCCACAGTAGGACAGGTTACCACATTCTGATATCTGTTACCCTCACACCCATAAGCTTTCACTGAAAATATGACCTCTATTAACCACTGACAATACCACAGAATGAGGTATGTCAAGACATCGATAAGCACCATATAAAAAAGAAGAAAAAAAGGGTTTTAAAATTTCATTGAGTATTTCTGTGTGATTCAGTTTGCCCATCTACAAAGTATGGAAATAAAAATGGGACTTAACATTTGCCAAGCTAATCACTATATGCCGGGCTTTTAAAAGATGCTCTATGTGCACTAACTTTGGGATTTTAAAAGTTGGTTTTCAAACTCTCCATGTGGTAACAGGATTTCCAAATGATACTATAAAGGCTATTGAAAAGTGAGGAGGTTCATTGGATGGGTCTCTGGGTCTGGTTTTCCCAACTTCATCTAGGAAAAGAAACTGAAAATTTGTGACTTGTTCATTAATCTATCTTGTAGGCATTTGGTTTCTTAAAATAATTTTTATATATATTTTTAATTTTATAAATATTAACTTATATATTTTTATATTATACATGATTCAAAATTCAAACAGTAAAAAAATTGTGTCAAATAAAAAAACCTTTCTCCTGTTCAAACCCTACAGCTACTGAGTTGACCTCTTTAAAAGAAAAAGCCAAACAAAAACAGAAAATTTATCACTGTCATTAAGTCATCTGTGTCCTTTCAGATATATTTCAATTAATATAGAAGCAAATACACTTATTACTTTTTTCCATTTCTCCTATGCCATACACACTGTTCTACATCTTGATTTTTCACTCAAAAATGTAACTTGGAGGTCTTTCCATATCAGTTCTCTAAAAGCTTCAGCCGTACAATTCCATTTAACCAGTCTTCCGTTGATGAATATTTAGGTGATTTCCAATTCTTTGCATGAAGAATAATACTGCTTATATTATATTTCACATAGGAAAACATATCCATAGTATAATTTTCTGGAAGTGGGACTGTAGGGTCAAAGAATAGATGTGCTTGTAATTTTGTTTGATATTAATATAAACTATACCAATTTACTTCCCTCCAGCAGCATATAAAGTATTTCCACACAGTCCTGGCAACATAAGGTATCATCAAATGTTTGAATGTTTGCTAGTTTGGTAGATAAAAATGGTATATAAGAATAATTTAAATTTTCTTATTATGCAAAAAGTCAATTGACTCTTTTATAGAGTCTTTAGTTTGGGATTTTCCTTTTCTCTAATCTGTTATGTATATCCTTTGCTCATTTTCCCAGTGGCTTGATGATCTTTTCTATATTGATTTGAAAGACCTATTTATATATTAAAGATATTAGCCGTCCATCTGAAATGAGTTACAGATATTTGCCAAGGGTCATTTGTCTTTTGACTCTGCTTAGACCATTTTTGCAAATAGATTTTTTTAAATACATGAAATGAGTTTTTTTCTTCTAGCTTTTTCATTTTGTATAATAATTGAAATGATTTTTCCATTTCTAGGTAATAAAATAACTCTCACATGTTTTCATCTACTATTTTTATGATTTCATATTTTACTTTTAAATTTTTGACCCATTTGGAACTTACCTTCATGCACAGTGTGAATGTGAATCCAATTATATTCCAAATGGCTACCCAGTTAATACTGTATGTGCGTGCTAAGTTATTTCAGTTGTGTCTGACTAATTGTGACCCCATGGAATGTAGCCCACCAGGCTCCTCTGTCCATGGGGTTTTCCAGGCCAGAATACTGGAGAGGGTTGTCATGCCCTCCTCCAGGGGGTCTTCCCGACCCAGGGATGGAACCTGCGTCTCTTAGTCCTCTGCATTGGCAGGTGGGCTCTTTACCACTAGCGCCACTTGGGAAGCCCTGCTGCTGTGTGGACTGGTCTGTTTCTTTTCCTCTCCACACTCACACACACACTCTCTCTCTCTCTCTGATTTGAGTTGCTAACTTTATTATACCCTAATTTCTATATATATTTGAAATCCATATCTCTTTAGATATTGTATTATTTTCCATTGGTCCTTATTTACTAGCCAATACCTCACTGATTTGTTAAAGATTTATGCTATACTTTAAGATTTTATAGAACAAGTGTTCCCTCATTGTTCTGTGTTTTATGACTATTCTGATGTTTCTCTTTCCATAAGAACTTTTATAAATTATTTTGTTATTTTTAATAGAATTACATTCATTATAATTTAATATACAAAATCACTACAATATTGTAAAGTAATTAGCCTCCAATTAAAATAAATAAATTTTTTAATTAGTGTACAAAATTTGCATATTTTAAGGTTGACTCTCCCTATCCAAGAACTTAGTATACGCCCTTCTATTTGTTCAGCTCTTCTTTTATGGAATTTCAAAAGCATATGTGTGTTTGTTGTCTACATGTAGACAAGTAGACAAGTGGGTGCTTGCTTTCATACATGTATATAATGTATTACACATGCATATATAATTTGTAAACACGTAAAAGATAAGGGATGTTGCACACTGATCAGTTTCCTTTCATTATCTCTGGAATATAATCTAGACATTATATGTCATTACATCCATTAATATGAAGCACTTTATTAATTTATCTTTATATTCCTGGAGTAACTCTTCTTCCTCATGGTGTAGTATTCTTTAATATGCTGCTGGGTTCGGCTAACTAATGTTTCACTTGGAACTTTTGCACCTTCACTACAAGAATGTTTTAAAGTATGAAAACATTGACTAAAATCCTGTTCAATTCTAATATCCATTAAGTAAAACCCAAGAAACTATATGAGAACAACTAAGTATCACACAGTCTGGTACTGGCTACAAGGGCAAGAAGAAATTAAAAGAATTCTTTCCCACTCTCTCTGCTTAGTAGAGTGTCCAGCACAAGAGTGGTGCACAAACAATGTTTGTTTTAACAGTAAATGAATAAATATTTATTGAGCATTAGAAAGCACATGATGCAGCACAGTAGTAGGCTAGATAGAGCATGGACTTTGGACTCTAGCCTGCCTGCGATCTAGTTTCAGCCCCACTGCCTTGGTAGACAGAAGATCTTAGACACAAATGACTCATTTTCCTCATCTTAAAATGCAGAGAATAATATGTAGCATGCAGTTTGTGGTAAACATTAAGTGAAATATTCTATGTAATTAGCAAGCATATCTCTTGGTGAAGAGCAGATTTTTCAAAAAAGTTACTCGCCCCCCCCCACTCTTTTATCTCCTTCCTTTATTAAGAACATATACTCTAACATAGGGAATAAAGCAAGACACATACCCACACCCAACCACACACACACCCCAGAGTCAGAGAAAAGCCTAGGGCTACGGTAGGAACACTGAGTTTTGAGACAGAAATTAGTTCTAACAGAATCATCCCCTAAATATGCACCCATGGACATGTAATCCAAACCAGTAAATCTTAGTTTCCTTGTCTGTAAAATGGGAGTCATAATACTATTTCATACAGTTCGTATGAAGACTGAGACAATACACTTGAAGCATCTGGTACAAATCATCAATGGTTCCCTGGTGTCCTCGCTCCTTCCTGAGAGTTGCTCACTGACAGCTGATGGAGGGATTACCTACTGTCTGCCAAGAATTCTCTTCAGTCAGACTCCCTTCTGCAGAGCAGGGAATTCCAGCTGGCTGATCAGGAGACGTGGCAATAGGAAGCCCCACACACACCACTTTCTTCCCTGACCTCCGACTCTCCTAGCCACAGAGAGCCCTCATTGTGGTCCTTAATCATATGCTGACATACATGGTTACCTGTTGGCATGTTAGGTTCTACTCACCAAATCACCCTGTCTCTTACTGTTCTTTTATCTTCCAAAGAAGCTCTCACTGGATTGAACCCAAGCAATTAAATGCTGTAAATCATGTGATTTTAGGAATAGAAGGTTAAGGAAAGGTGTGATGTGTGAATTGTCCTGGCTGTAGTTGATTAACTTCTTTGAAAACTCCACCAAAAGACTCTACTTCACACCACTGAACATTTATCACAAGGTTCCCTCCCACCCTAGGGCCTTTGCATGGCTCTTCTTTCCCCCTAGAACACTCTTCCCCACTCCCTCTCTTTGTTTTTTGTTTGGTTGGTTTGTTTGTTTTTTTAGTCCCACTCCTTTGATGCTGAAGAATCTCAGATCACTAACCTCTTCTTTTAGGAAGTCTGCCCTAATCCCCCAGGCTAGACAAGTACCCCTGACAATATACCATTATAGCTCTCTACGCTCTTCCTTTACTGCACTTATCACTTATTGAAAAATAAGCATCTTTCTTGCCCACTGACTATAAAATCCAAAAGGCCAGAAGAAAGTCTATTTTTGCACATTATTATCAATAGCACATGGTCCATAGTTGGTTTTTAATGATGTTTATTGAATTAATTAGTTAATGGGTTAACCACTGCTAAATGCTTCTCAGGGAGACTGTATTTTTACACTCTATATATTATTGGATCTCTACCTCAGCTCAATCTTAAAATAAGCTCCAGCCTTTTGTCCCCCTTTATAAAATATCTTACCTTGATGGCAGACAGTTTACCACTAACCATCTCCCACTGATCCACTGCTTGAAGGAATCTGTCTTTCCCTTTTCTCCAAGGCAAACAGTCCACCCCATTCCTCTTCCAACCAGCCAGGCGTGCACCCCAGACACACACACAGATACATGCTACTAAGAGTTCCCTCAGCAAACAGCAAGCTAACATGTGTTTACTAGTGACTTGAGCACTGTCTACACGTAAGGGTACTGTGCACTAGACACTGATAAATCTTGGAGTTCTGTGCCATGCCAAGGCCAGTTTGTCTTCAGATGCCGTTCTCCCCTGTCACCTGCACTGTATCACAACAGGGGTTCATCTCCACAGCCTGCAACTCCCAGGAGGTTCTGAGGGGACTGAAGAGGCAAGAGAATGGGGGAAGCCAGGGCATCCCATACCCCTTCTCCATGCTCAAGAGCCACATCACTTCCACAGATACAGATCCCATCTGATAGACCAGTCATCATCAAATTCTCCCAGTGGAACCCACCCCTAGGCTCCAGAAACCCATTTCTTGACCTCTCTAAGCTGATAGGGTAGGGGCTTCTTGCTGCTGCAGGTCTGTGCGCTGCCTTCCGTGCCTGCTGGCTCCCCATCTTTTCTATCACGTGTATAGCCTGTTCTCTCAAACTCGTTTTATTTTCCCAGTTGGACTGAAACAAGTGAAGATGACGACAGAAAGCTAGGACAACTATTCCCTACATTTCCATTTCACTCTATGATTGTCATTTCCACCTTAGGATGCAGCCACCAAGTGTTACACATTTTCTGCATTATCACACCAACTCCCAAAGTACTTTCTACATATTGAAACTTCGATAAATATTGTTGAATGAATGAATGAATTGAACCTTGGGAACTGGAATATCTTAAATGTTCAAAGCTTCTATTATATCATAAAGTTGTTATACATTAATTAGAATCAGTCGATAAGCACCCTCCTTAATAACAAACGAATCTGGAAGTAATATAATTAATTCAAAATTACATAAGCAATCAAGATGTGCTTACTCATCCATCAATCAAGGCATAACTACTTAGCCATGAGAAAGCTCAAAAGGGGGTTGTATAGCCTTTTATGGGGCTTACATAGCATATGTAACTCAGGTTATCAGCAGAGCATTGTTGAAAGCACTAGATAATTAAGGCTGCTTAAATGTCAGGCATGAAAGAAGTCTATTTCTTCTCAGATACTGTTATAATTTTCTTAACAGAATTTCTTGGAAAGATGACCAGATTTTGTATTTGGGTGTAATTTCACACTCACATGCATTTCTGCTACCACCACCCCAATAGCAACAAAAACAAAATAAAACAACCAGTTAGATGTTAGATGGATAGCTAGATATATGATAGATTGATTGACTGATTGATAGATAGGTAAATAATATATAGATATGTACACAGAGATAAGAGGGGGCAAAGAAAGAAAGAGTAGCTTCATAGTGTAGCCTATGTTCCCTTGCCAAAGCAGAGCTAAGAAAAGGGTTTATCTGTAAATAATTTGTTTAAGAGGTTCTTATGGGCTGGATTATGTTCCCCCAAAATCCACAGAGTTGGACATAAATTAGCGACTAAACAACAACAAAATTCACATGTTCAAGTCCTAAACCCCAATACCTCAGATTGTGCTACAGTTGGAGACAGGGCCATTAAAGGGGAATAAATGTATGTGAAGTCATGTGAATGGGTCTTAATACATTACTGCTAGTCTCCATAGAAGAAAAAAGATTGAGATGCAGACAGCTCAAAGGAAAGACCATTTGAAGACAGAGTGAGAAGACAGCTATCTACAAGCTTAGGAGAAAGGCCTCTGATGAAATCAACCTGGCCAACACCTTGATCTTGGACTCCTAGCCTCCAGACCTACAAGAAAATTAATTTCTGTTGTTTAAGACACTCAATCTATGGTGTTTCTCACCACAACTCTATAGAACTAATACAGACGTAATGCTAGGGAGCAGAAGTGAAGCCCAAGTATGGAGGAGGGGATATGGAAAAAGCAATGTGTATTCCCAATTCCAGTATCCATTCTTGACTTCTATGGCTTCAGATGTCCTTGTCATCATACATTTACTCATTCAACAAACATTTATTGATAAATCAATTAACTACTGTGCCTAGCCTTACAAATTCAAGAGAATGAGAGGGCAGCCCCTGCACTCAGGGTGGGAACTTAGCTACAACATCCAGTTTATAATCCTGGAGGCTCTGCCCTCAAGGCACTTCAAGCAGCAATGTGCCTCTTACATCAGACCCCATGAAATTCACTGACTCCCAATTCTAGCACACCATACTCAGTCTGGTTGTACGATCACCCTTCCAGAATTCTCCAGTATCTGATTTTTTAGATTTCTTCCACATTATATTTCTAGAATTATCTTTTTTAAAATTAACTTTTATTAGCATATAGTTGACTTACAATGTTGTGTTAATTTCTATGGTACAGAAAAGTGAATCAGTTATACATATATATGTGTGTGTGTGTTTGTGTTCAATTGCTCAGTTGTGTCCGACTCTTTGCTACCCCATGGACTGAAGCCCACCAGGCTCCTCTTCAATGGGATTCTCTAGGCAAGAATGCTGGAATGAGTTGCCATTTCCTACTCCAATATATATGTATAGATGCATTCTTTTTAAGATTTTATTCTCATATAGGTCATTAGAGAGTATTGAATAGAGTTCTCTGTACTATACAGTAGGTTCTTATTCGTTATCTTTTTTATATTTGGTACTGTGTATATGTCAATCCCAATCTCCTAATTTTCCCCTCTCCTCTCTTTCTCCCTTGGTAACCATAAATTTGTTTAGTATCTTCCTGAATATTGTTTAAAGGTCTAAATAATGTATTACCATAAATAATACCAATGTCGCCCACACGGCTACAATTTTTTACTTTTTTTTCTTTTGGCTTCACCATGAGGCATGTGTCAGACCAGGGATCAAACCTGAGCCCGCTGCATTGGAAAAGGAGAGTACTAACCACTGGACCACCAGGGAGGTCCCCATACAGCTACATTTTAACAGCATCATGCAGCAACGGGAAGGCTCTGTCATTTTCACTTTCCAGTATTGTGTCTATGAAGATCTAACTTTCAGACCAAATCTCTAACTGGAATTAATGACCCCAAAGGGAGCAAGAAGGTGGATAATATGACATGAGACATTTTTGCTACTATTGACAGCAGTTGTGTGTTCTGTCACCTTTGGAAAAGATTTCTGGCACAAGGCATGTCAGAGTCAGAACAAAGGGGTTATATATATGTCCTGATTTAGCCCAGCCCTATGTTTTACAAATGAAAATCTACAAGCAGAGTAGCATTGCAGAAACAGCCTACATTCAAGGTCACCCAGATCTGGGTCCAAACACCTACTTAGTCATTAACTCCCTGTGAGACCTCAGCCAAGTCACTTCACCTCTCTGAGCCCAGAAGCTTCATCTATAAAATAGAAATAACACCTAACTCATAGATTTACCATCAGCTTTGTGATGAGCTCTTTCCTACCTGGGTCATGGTAACAAAAATGGTAATCTCAGCTCCCCAACAGTCCTTCTCTCTCTTCCCTGCTTGTATTTTTTTTTTTCTTCAGTTCTTATCATCATCTGATACATCATATATTTCTACAGTTGTATCTTTCTTTTCACTTAAATTTTACCAAGCAGATGTTGTGCAGCTGCTAAGTCACATCTGACTCTTCGCGACCCCATGGGCTGCAGCACACCAGGATTCCCTGTCCTTCATTATCTCCCAGAGTCTGCTCAAATTCATGTCCATTGAGTTGGTGATGCCATCCAACCATCTCATCCTCTGTCTCCTGGAGGAGGGAATGGCAAACCACTCCAGTGTCCTTGCCATGAAAACCCCATGAACAATATGAAAATGTTACCACTACTAGAAAATAAATTCTGAAAGAACAAGGATTCTTGATTCTTTCATTTAATGTTGTACCCTTAGTACATAGTAGAAACTCAATAAGTACTTGTTGAATGAATGAGTGAATGAATCATTGAGACTCTTTATACTGTACACCTGAAACTAACACATTGTAAATCAACTATACTCAAATAAAAATCAAAAGAGAGATGCATTAAATGCTAGTTTCATGAAGCAAAGGGGCACAGTCTAACTAAAAGAGCTGACAGAATGATATCAGTGCCAGATAGAGACATGACCAAAGAGCTGTAGCTTTTCCCCAAAGGGAAAAGATTTGGCTGTGACTTGACCACAAAGTGCTTTTTAAACAACAGCATGAATTATTCTGGGTATCTTCTCCCCAGCATCCTGAATTTCTCACAAGTACCCAGTTGGCTAGCAGGCAGCCTTTCTTAATAGCAACCTCTGACCCTTGAGGAGTGGTTTCTCTTGCTTGGAGCACTCTCAGAGCGGCAAAAGGCTCTTTCTACCACTTCTATCTTGTGTGCTAGGAAAGAGACAAAGCTTACAACTAGAGCATGTCTCAAAGAGAAATGAGGCCATCAAAGGAGAAAAAAAAGTGCAATAACATATTGGGATTAAAGCCAAAAAAAATAATGTTCCTGTTCCTGTTAATATGACCTCACTTTTAACCCTCAGGCCAATTCGGCCCGGGATGCAACATGGGGCCCACAGAGAAGGTGAGGAGAAAAAGAGATGCTTTCCAGCCCCATACACTGGTTAACTAAAGACTGGCAGTCAGTGGGGTCACAGAAGTTGTGGGCCAATGCTCCTCACAAACCAACAGCAGATGAACAAGTGTTTCTCTGGTGACTAGATGAATCAATGAAATATGTATTTGTTCTCATTCATAAATATTTATGAAGCACCTCCATTGCACCAGGGTCTGGGGTGGGCACCAGGGTTACAAAGATGAATGAGACTCACAGAGGGGCGTGGGCTGCACCAGTGACTATCAAACATTTTTGAGTCTTGTCATCTTCCTTCAAAAGAACAAAAGCCCAATATGCAATACAGTTTCAAGCTGAGCTGCTCCAAATTGAAACAGGCTGTGTGTGGAGGGGGAGGGCAGGGAAGGGAGGATGGGCTTTTCTTCAGTGGGATATCTGAGGAAGTTCCATGGCTTCCCAGAGCATGTTTGAAAACATTGACATGGATGGCCATTCAGGTGCTTCTGTGACAGAGATGCTAGGTTTCTGTGATTCAGACACCAAGCTCATTACGAGAGAGTGTGGGCTCTGAGGGATCAAAGATGAAGAGGCAGTTTCAGATCTCAGAGTGTCATCCTTGGAGGATGCTTATAGGGTTCCTCAGAGGCCAAGAGTTTGTTTGCAGGCAAGAGACATTAGTTATGTACATTTGCTACTCAGCGTACACCTTGTGTAGGATAAAATTGCTTTCTTTTGTACTCTTGTACTTCTAGGTACTCGCTTTCCCAGACTTATTTACATCTAAGGCACAGGTGGGAACCAGGACCTAGAAACATGAGTAGATATGTCCTCTTCCCTTTCTTTCCCTTCCTTTCTCTTTCCTCCGATCCTCTTATCCTCTCCTCTCTTCTCCCCTCCCTCCCTTACTCTTTCCTCCTCTTTTCTTCCCCTATCCTTAGTGGCATCTCAGTGTTTAAGGTGCAAGATCAGACCCTTACATAGTCGAGCAGTGTTGGGGCTCACACGACACTTTCCTCATCCCCTGAAGACGGAAAAGGCTACTCACTCTAGTATTCTTGGGCTTCCCTTGTGACTCAGCTGGTAAAGAATCCACCCGCAATGTGGGAGACCTGGGTTTGATCCCTGTGTTGGGAAGAGCCCCTGGAGATGGGAAAGGCTACTCACTCCAGTATTCTGGCCTAGAGAATTCCATGGACTGTATAATCCATGGGGTCACAAAGAGTCGGACAAAGAGTCGGAAGAGCGACTTTCACTTTCACTGTCAGACTGGAAGCTTCCCTCCAAACCTGCTCTGTGGCCCCCCACACTTCTGTTGGAACAAGGAAGTTGAGTGGGAGACCGGAGACTCTTCTCTTTCAGAAGCTCCCATCAAGTCATACCAGAAAACTGCTTAAAATGAGGCTGCCAATGGAAAAAGGGCTAAATAGTTTCCAACAGTTTCATGTGCAAGAGTTCTGAGTTCTCTCTCTTTCAATATACAGATCTAAAAAAATAAAAGACTTCCTACCCTTGAACTCTGTATTTATATTTTGGGACATGTCAGCCAAAGACAGTGGCTTTTTCCGGCCCAGAACTCTGGGTGTTCTAGGAGTCAGATATTCCGAGAAGACATTTTTCATTTGGGAAACTCCTTAAAAAGGAATCCAGGTGGCCTTCAGCCTGATTGCCAAGTTGTTGACAAAGCAGCAGTGATTCTCATATTTCCTGGACACCAATCCATATTGCTTTAACAGGATTTCTTTGCATTGAACTGGATATTCCCTCCAAAACCATCAATCTAGTCTCAGCTACTTCTGTTGGTCAGAATAAACCTTGTAGCTGTACTTAGAGAGGTCCAGAGAGAGGAAAATATTCTCCTGTGTTAATTAAATAAACATTGACCAGGAAATAAGGTCCTAGTTAGAGAATTAGGAGTTAGGAAATCAGGGTTCTTATGCTGGACTTGCCAATTTCCAGTTTTGTGAACTTGGTGATCCCCCTCTGTGAAATGGGGACAATATATTTCATGGGATTTTTGTGGTAATTAAATAAGAATGAGAGGGCAAGGGGGGACATACCTCTCAAAAAAGGTTAGCTACTATTGTTATTTCTTTGTCTTCATTGTTATTATAGAGTCAGAAGCAAATGCGACCAGAGACTCTGGAGAAAGCATGTGCATGGAAATAAGGGAAGTTGTGATGATGGAGAACAAAGAGCACTTTGAATTCCCTGGACCCTGCTTTCCACCAGCCACATGATTGTGGATAATCTATTTCACCTTCTGAAACTCCATTTTCTGACCTGTAGCACAGGGATGAAGTTGTGGGGATTAAATGATATGATGACTATAAAAGCCATGAGTGGAATTCCCTATTGGTCCAATGGTTTAAAATTCACCTACTAATGAAGGGGACATGGGCTCCATCCTTGCTCCACAAAGATCCCACATGTTGCAGAGCAATGAAGCCTGTGTACCACAACTACTGAGCCTGAGCACCTACAACCTGCGCTCCACTACAAGAGAAGCCACAGCACTGAGAAGCCTGTGTACCTCAATGAAGAGCAGCCCTCACTCGCTGCAACTAGAGAAAGTCCATGTGCAGCAATGAAGAAACAATGCGGCCAAAAATAAATAAATGAAAACTGTGAGTACAGTGCCTAGTTTACAGTATGACCACAATCAATGTTAGTTTCCTTCCATTTGCCCCTTTTGTCAAATAAGTGAGAAGCTTTTTCACCTACAGAGAAGTAAATCAAGGGTCAGCATATATATATATAACCAGTGGACCAAGTTAGCCCACCATTTGTTTTTAAAAATAAAGCTTTATTGGAACACAGCCATGCCCATTTGTTTACAATTGCCTATGACTGCTTAGTTGCTACAGAGACCATATCTGGCTCTAATAGAAAAAAATTTACTGATTCCTGACCTAAGCTATCCAAGTCGAAAATCCATATTTACAGCTTTGGAGCAGAGCTCTATTGTCATATATGACCAGACCATTTTCTATTTGTATATTCAGTCCCTTAGCCCCCTTTTTGATCATTCTCTCACCGGTAAGAGGTTGATCAATTCAAGGAAGACTAGAAAACCAGATCTTCCTGATGAGGGGTTATCCAGTTGTCACCATAGTCAATTGTATCCCAAGATCTTCCTGACCTTTAACTGCTGAGTCATCCTGCTGCAGAGAGAAATGCTGCACAGAGCCATTTATAACCCTGAATAGAACATAATAAACCAACATTATAACTATGACAAAGCAAAAGCAATGAATAGTCCCTTTAAGATAGTTGGAACCAGAGACTCCAATTGTGCAATCCAGGCAAAAAGAATAAATCCCACAGGCCATAACAGTTGGCCTTAGAGGGTCTAGTCACTTTTTCTTTCAGGTGATGTAGAGTCTGCTCTATCTTCCCTGTTTCATTGATCTAAGTTAGCAAGTACTGTTAGTAACGATACAAACACCACCACTATGACTAGTCAACAAAAAATCTAGAGCAATGCTATTGGTCATTGCTACTCATGCCAACAAGTTAAGAGTGATCCATATCAGTCTAGGGCAAGAACAGTACCATTAATAATCTTTTCTAGAGTTAGTGATATGCTCCTTACAGGTTTTTTTTCCCCCATTTGGAGGATTTGCACAGTTGGGAACATTGCTCTGATTGTTCACATAAATAATGATGAATTCCCCCAAGCTAAGTGCCTGTGTAATCAAGGGTAGCCTCTTCTGAAACTCACACCTGAGTTGAAATTTCCAGCTTTGGTGATTTATAGAATTAGGGTGCCTATGTAGTGACAAGTTTTGGCATGCTGTTCCTAAAGTGCATGAAACATTAGTCTGAGAGAAAGAGAACCAGGAAATCCTAGCCATATGGTTCATGATAGGGGCACAAGGACATCCAGGGGAAAAAGTTGTTCATGACATGAGGTTCATGAGCTCAAGGCCTTACTTGAGCTGAGTTACATATTTGTATCTTTTTTAGTCTCTTCCAGTTGTGAGTATTTATTAGACCATTCATTCTAAGAAAGTTGTTGAATTCAAATTTATATTATCTAAATTCTGATCAATAGATTGTAATAAATTATCCTTTTGCTAGGAAAGGACACACAGTAAAGTCACTGGTTGGCTTATTTAAGGGTCCCTGTCCGCGCAGAAGCACGCCGGCTGCGACAGACCGTGCAGAAGCGTGGCCATGAGGAGTTACACCTCGCCCAAGATCAGGGGTAGCGACCAGGAGTGTCAGGCTGCAACAGCGCAGGAGCGGTGGCAGAGAGGAGCTTCCCCACGTCAGGAGTCAGGGGTGGCAGCCGAGAGGAGCAACCCCACTTCCAAGAAGTGGCTGCTGCGGGGCGCAGGAGGACTGAGACAACTACTCCACGTTCAAGGTCAGGTGGGGCGGCCTTGAGAAGATACCCCTCGTCCAAGGTAAGGAGCACCGGCTGCACTTTGCTGGAGCAGCCGTGAAGAGATACCCCACGTCCAAGGGCAGAGAAACCCAAGTAAGATGGTAGGTGTTGCCAAAGGGCATCAAAGGGCAGACACACTAAAACCATAATCACAGAAAACTAGCCAATCTGATCACAGGACCACAGCCTTGCCTAACTCAATGAAACTGAGCCATGCTGTGTGGGGCCACCCAAAACGGTAGGGTCATGGTGGAGAGGCCTGACAGAATGTGGTCCACTGGAGAAGGGAATGGCAAACCACTTAAGTATTCTTGCCTTGAGAACCCCATGAACAGTATGAGAAGGCAAAATGATAGAATACTGAAAGAGGAACTCCCCAGGTTGGTAGGTGCCCAATATGCTACTGGAGATCAGAGGAGAAATAACTCCAGAAAGAATGAAGGGATGGAGCCAAAGCAAAAACAATACCCAGTTATGGATGTGACTGGTGATACAAGCAAGGTCCGATGCTGTAAAGAGCAATATTGCATAGGAACCTGGAATGTTAGGTCCATGAATCAAGGCAAATTGGAAGTGGTCAAACAGGAGATGGCAAGAGTGAATGTCGACATTCTAGGAATCAGCGAACTAAAGTGGACTGGAATGGGTGAATTTAACTCAGATGACCATTATATCTACTACTGTGGGCAGGAATCCCTTAGAAGAAACGGAGTAGCCTCATGGTCAACAAGAGAGTCCGAAATGCAGTACTTGGATGCAATCTCAAAAACGACAGAATGATCTCTGTTCATTTCCAAGGCAGACCATTCAATATCACAGTAATCTAAGCCTATGCCCCAACCAGTAATGCTGAAGAAGCTGAAGTTGAATGGTTCTATGAAGACCTACAAGACCTTTATGAACTAACACCCAAAAAAGATGTCCTTTTCATTACAGGGGACTGAAATGCAAAAGTAGGAAGTCAAGAAACACCTGAAGTAACAGGCAAATTTGGCCTTGGAGTACAGAATGAAGCAGGGCAAAGGCTAATAGAGTTTTGCCAAGAGAACGCACTGGTCACAGCAAACACCCTCTTCCAACAACACAAGAGAAGACTCTACACATGGACATCACCAGATGGTCAACACCGAAATCAGATTGATTATATTCTTTGCAGCCAAAGATGGAGAAGCTCTATACAGTCAGCAAAAACAAGACCAGGAGCTGACTGTGGCTCAGATCATGAACTCCTGATTGCCAAATTCAGACTTAAACTGAAGAAAGTAGGGAAAACCACTAGGCCATTCAGGTATGACCTAAATCAAATCCCTTATGACTATACAGTGGAAGTGAGAAATAGATTTAAGGGACTAGATCTGATAGACAGAGAGCCTGATGAAATATGGACGGAGGTTCGTGACATTGTACAGGAGACAGGGATCAAGACCATCCCCATGGAAAAGAAATGCAAAAAGGCAAAATGGTTGTCTGAGGTGGCCTTACAAATAGCTCTGAAAAGAAGAGAAGCAAAAAGCAAAGTAGAAAAGGAAATATATTCCCATTTGAATGCAGAGTTCCAAAGAATAGCCAGGAGAGATAAGAAAGCCTTCCTCAGCGATCAGTGCAAAGAAATAGAGGAAAACAACAGAATGGGAAAGACTAGAGAGCTCTTCAAGAAAATTAGAGATATCAAGGGAACATTTCATGCAAAAATGGGCTCAATAAAGAACAGAAATGGTATGGACCTAACAGAAGCAGAAGATATTAAGAAGAGGTGGCAAGAATACACAGAAGAATTGTACAAAAAAGATCTTCACAATCCAGATAATTACAATGGTGAGATCACTCACCTAGAGCCAGACATCCTGGAATGTGAAGTCAAGTGGGCCTTAGAAAGCATCACTACAAACAAAGCTAGTGGATGTGATGGAATTCCAGTTGTTCTATTTCAAATCCTGAAAGATGATGCTGTGAAAGTGCTTCACTCAATATGCCAGCAAATTTGGAAAACTCAGCAGTGGCCACAGGACTGAAAAAGGTCTGTTTTCATTCCAATCCCTAAGAAAGGCAACCCCAAAGAATGCTCAAACTACCACACAATTGCACTCATCTCATATGCTAGTAAAGTAATGCTCAAAATTCTCCAAGCCAGGCTTCAGCAATATGTGAACTGAGAACTTCCAGATATTCAAGCTGGTTTTAGAAAAGGCAGAGGAACCAGAGATCAAATTGCCAATATCCCCTGGATCATCGAAAAAGCAAGAGAGTTCCAGAAAAACGTCTATTTCTGCTTTATTGACTATGCCAAAGCCTTCGACTGTGTGGACTGCAATAAACTGTTGAAAATTCTGAAGGAGATGGGAATACCAGACCACCTGACCTGCCTCTTGAGAATCCTGTATACAGGTCAGGAAGCAACAGTTAGAACAGGACATGGGACAACAGACTGGTTCCAAATAGGAAAAGGAGTACGTCAAGGCTGTATATTGTCACCCTGCTTATTTAACTTCTATGCAGAGTACATCATGAGAAATGCCAGGTTGGAAGAAGCACAAGCTGGAATCAAGATTGCTGGGAGAAGTATCAATAACCTCAGATATGCAGATGACACCACCCTTATGGCAGAAAGTGAATAGGAACTAAAAAGCCTCTCAATGAAAGTGAAAGAGGAGAGTGAAAAAGTTGGCTTAAAGGTTAATATTCAGAAAACTAAGATCATGGCATCTGGTCCCATCACCTCATGGGAAATAGATGGGGAGACAGTGGAAACAGTGTCAGACTTTATTTTTCTGGGCTCCAAAATCACTGCAGATGGTGACTGCAGCCATGAAATTAAAAGACGCTTACTCCTTGGAAGGAAAGTTATGACCAACCTAGACAGCATGTTAAAAAGCAGAGACATTACTTTGCCAACAAAGGTCACTCTGGTCAAGGCTATGGTTTTTCCAGTGGTCATGTATGGATGTGACAGTTGGACTGTGAAGAAAGCTGAACGCTGAAAAATTGATGCTTTTGAACTGTGGTGTTGGAGAGGACTCTTGAGAGTCCCTTGGACTGCAAGGAGATCCAACCAGTCCATCCTGAATGAGATCAGTCCTGGGTGTTCATTGGAAGGACTGATGCTGAAGCTGAAACTCCAGTACTTTGGCCACCTGATGCGAAGGGTTGACTCACTGGAAAAGACCCTGATGCTGGGACGGATTGGGGGCAGGAGGAGAAGGAGACGACAAAGGATGAGATGGCTGGATGGCATTACCGACTCGATGGGCATGAGTTTGAGTAGACTCCGGGGGTTTGTGATGGACAGGGAGGCCTGGTGTGCTGCGATTCATGGGATCGCAAAGAGTCGGACATGACTGAGCGACTGAACTGAACTGAACTGAAGCTGCTTTCTAAAGATAGGTGTGTCTGGTTAACAGGAGGACCTTTGTTTAGCAGAATTATTTATGAAATCTTGGGTTAGAGCTTAATTATTTTGTACAGGGGGAATGATTTACATGGTTAACAGGAATCCCCTTTATCTACTTCCTTCATCTTTCCTTTAACCATCCTATAACTACTAGACATTTAAAGATGATCAATTTGAAAGGGCACAGATCATTCAATTACCACAATACCCATGTGTTTTTTCCAGCTCAACTAGGGTTTAGCTCATAGAAATATTGTAAAAATTAAGTGATATTAGGTGGAACCACACAATTACCAGTATTTAACTGTTTTGACCTACAAAAATAGTATTTCTGTGTAGTTCAACCTAATATAAGGTATTGCAAATACTTTTACCCAGGACTTGGCCCAACATAATTCCTTGGTAAATGGCAACTAGTTTCATTATAATTGCTGAGAAGAGGTTAGCTAACTCAGGCATGCTTCTGGAAGGCAACATTTAAGATTCAATCTAGTGAATGAGAGATTCTCAAATTCTGGTGAATATTAGCTTCATGGTTTGGAACTTCAGTCCCCTGGAAGCAGAATGTCTGTCCATGAGGTGTCTGACACAGGACACAGCTCTTAGAAGGCAGTCCTAGCAAAAATGGGAAGGATTGTCAAAGTTTTTCAACCAGCAGACAAGGCTGTGTCTACATGTCTTCAGAAAACAGGAATGAACACAGGGAAACTGAGGCAAAAGTCCAGACCTTGAACAAGAACAACTTGAATAGAAAAAAGAGAAATGGCAAAAGAATGTTTTGATTTCTCTTTATGTCCCCCTTCCTAAAATATTTTTCACAATAAAATAGTTCAGATGTAAGTTTCAAGGAGAGACACTCAGGAGTCAGAAAATCCTACCTGTACCTTGGAGACATATAATACACTTTTGTCAAATAACCTTTATTTGACAAACGTTTGTTCAGGGCTAAAAGTTAGTTAGTATTAGTCACTCAGTCATGTCTGACTCTTTGAGACTCCATGAACCATAGCCTGCCAGACTCCTCTGTCCATGGAATTCTCCAGGCAAGAAAAGTAGAGTGGGTTGCCATTCCCTTCTCCAGGTATCTTCCCAATCCAGGGGTAGAACCCAGGCCTCCTGCATTGCAGACAGATTTTTTACCATCTGAGTCACCAGGAAAACCCTAATAGATGCACATTAAAGTCCTACAAGTCTTTCAATAAAGAGTGTGTTTGATTTTATTGAACCCTGAATTTTTCAAATATTTCATAATATAATTTTTTCTTCATTAAATGCTTAATACTCTATGGAGCCCAACTTTTCAAAAGATGCTTTAGGAAATACATCCCTGGATTATAAATTTCCTGAATAGATATTCTATATAAAACTTTCTATCCTATCTACTTACCAGAAGAATTGGCCTAGAGTTGAGTTTAATTTATCCAAAGATGGGGTAAAGTGTGGAATAAGAAGATAGTCTCCAACTGAAGACAGGAAGAAGCCTTGGTGGACTGGGCTTTGCTAACATCTGTCAGATATTTTTAAATGAATGTGAAGCGTGTGCTTTCACACTGGCCATTTCACTGAACCCTCATGACCACCCTAGCAGGTAGGTAGTGCCAATCCCTGTTATGAGTAAAGAAAACAGAACTCGGACAATTACAGTTACTTGCTCAAGTCACATGTTTCTTGGGTCAGAAACACCATACAGAACCTGGTCTTCAGTCTCCAAATCCAGATGCCCATATCCACTTCACATTAAGAGCATAAAATCTCTGGACAGGGAGTTATTCACCCAAACTAAGAAAAAAACATCTTAAATTTGTATATATGAAATCTAAATACAAGTATCCCAAAGCACTGATTGTTCAGACATTGTATGGCAATAGCAGGTTAGGTCTTGAGATGGGCAGAGGCATTCACCACAACCTGGGGACTTGTAGTCTCCATTGTCTAAGTGCCCTTGGACCTCAGACAAACCTCATATTTCTTGGAAGCGTGTATTCCTCTGAGAGCCCAGGAAGGCGTGTGGTCCAGTAAATGCAATTAGCAGTCTCACCACTCCGTTTCCTCATCTGTTGTCTCTGGGAGTACAGACATCAGAAAGCTCACATTTTCAAAAACACTCTTCCACTGACCAGAGCCGCCAGCTGATTTTAAGTGGGTCTGAGGTGACTATCTAGGGAGCCCTTGGGATATATGAAAAAATTGTATTGAGCATCTCTAGGAACAAGACTCAATTCTAGGCACAGAGACACACAAGTGATTGAAAGAGAGAAACAGAGTTAGCCAGAGAGATCATGTAAGATAAAGGAGAGATTCCAGCAAGTTATTTAACCTCATCCTCAATGTGGGATTGATAATATGATGATATACAAATTTACATCTTATAGCTCCAGGCTTTTATATTTAAATGCCATCCCCAAATTTGCTCTCAAATGATTCATGGGGGCCCCTGAATCAACATGATCAAAGCTGAACTTAAGGCGATCTCCAATTTTGCAACTTCTCCAGTATTTCTATTTTTGTAAAAAGTTCCCAGAAATTCCATTCTAATACTTCTAGAAAACTGAAGGTCTTAAACATTAATATGGAAAACACATCAAAACACCTTCTCAGTTCTGTGAACTCCAAACTGAAGACAGTGTTATGCCTTTTTAGCCATCAATGGCAGAGGGGTGAGGACAAGATTATAATTTTAGTGTTTCTGGTTTTAATTTTTGGCCACATCACACAGCATGCTGAATCTTAGTTCTCCAAGCAGGGATGGAGCCTGTACCCACTGCAGTGGAAGCATGGATTCTTAACCACTGGATTGCCAGGAAAGTCCCTATATTTTTAGTATTTCTTGCACTTGACTGCCTGACCTCTCAGCAGACAGGCACACCTGGTCTCTGTGACTGGGTCTTGGACTCTGTAACACCTACTGCAATGGTCTGGCCACATCCCAAGAAATAGCCTGATTCTGAGGGGCAACTCCCTCTGAGAATAACTACAGCAGAGAACAGGACCAATGCAGGCCTCAGCTCAGAATCTCTTATGTTTTCTCTGCAGGGTGACAGTAATCAGGACTGACCTCTTGAACGTTATTTCAAGTTCCTGGGAATTCGTGGCTTAACTTACAGTAGTGACTCGAGTCGAGAAGAAATACCTCATTGCAGTAAATGGAACCGGGATGCAGAAATATTTCAGTTATGCCTCCAAAAGGAGTGCAAGTCACCATGTGGTATCAGCAGATTGTGCCCTTGAATATCTCCCTCACTAGACTGTGAGCTCCTGGAGGCCAGAAGCAACATCTAAACACGCCTTTTGTCCTCACAGAGCCCAACACTGTCTGCATGCAGGACATGCGCATTGAATAACTTGACACACTAGGCTTCCTGTGGACAGCCATGAATTTTCCATTTCTTTCACTTCCATTATAGAATCAAGAGGCACATTGAATCAAAGTTCTTGAGTTTCAGTCCACAGTTTTCAGTAATTAGATTTCAATTTGTATCTTTTATGAAATAGCTAGTTGGGGGAATTCCTCGGTGGTCCAGTGGTTAGGACTCTAACCACTGTACTTCCATTGCCAGGGGCCCAGGTTAGATCCCTCGCCAGGGAACTAATATCCTTGTTGTGCAAACCACACAATGAGACCAAAAAAGAAATAGCTAGTTGGAACTGGTTGGGGTAGTTTACCAAGGTTGTAGTGAATGAGTGTAAGGCTTGCCTGTTGTTTAGCAACCATTCTTTAAGATTTTAATCTTAAAAAAGTAATATGGCATTGTGGTCCATCTGGGTTGAAAGAATGGATTTACTCTTTGGGTGGCTATGCCAGCATTAGCATGAAAGGAGAAGTGCTGAAGTGCTGTGAGCTGAACTGTATGGAAACTGTACCTTTCTCATTGGTGCTACGACTCCATAACACGTGGCATGTGTATTGGAGGGTCGAAGCCACAACAATAGGGATGGTGGATGCAGAGGCAGCATTTAGGGTTGAGTTCTGATGGAGGTGTCTCTTGCATGGTACTGGAATCAATTTGGTCTTGCCGTCTCTTGTTTGCAGGGCTTGGGCACGTGTTTTCTATTTGACTTTTCATAGCTATCCCACAGGCTCACATACCACACAGAAGAAATACAGGTGTGTTAAGTCTGTGGGTTGAGGGTTTTTTTAAGTAAAATCCAAATGAATGGGAAATAAATGTTGGAGAAAAATCATAAAAGGCATGACCGCCTGATATTTACTCTCTCCATGGATAGTACAATCGCATTTCAGGGAAGTTTCCAGGGGGTGGAAAGTGGTACAGGGTGAAGGCAAAATGTTACAGGATGAAGAAAAAATCCTATAAACAGGGACTTTTGTCTGTATCTTCCATCCAAACTACTGGCATCTTTAAGATGCTACACCTGTCTCTATATGAGGCACCAGTTAAATGGATAGTGTTGGTGGCTTCTTTCACTCATGACTTCCTTCCTTAACCATTTTATATTTTCTGTAGCTCATATCTCACACTGTTTCAATATAGAGAGTTCAAAGAAGTGGTTTATCTTTTCACATTTGCATCCTGTCTCCCTTCACCTTTTTACTTGCATTGTGTTTTTACTGCACATGTTTTCATAGCCTAGAAAACAGGCTACTTGGAAGATAGACTGTTCTGCTTCTCCCAACAGGGTACCTTGCTTCTGGCTGCCCTGGGTAACCCAGCCCTGCTCCACAACCCTGGACCCCTTTGCTACCCTGTGGAAAGGACCCCTATCAATCTCATTCTTTGATAGAGGGAAAGCCCTGACCCACCCTTGAACTCTTGAAGCTGCATTCCAATAACATGGCACCAAAACGTTTGAGGGCAAAAAAAATCAATGGATAGTAAATTAAAATAAAAGAAAATATCTGGGAAAGGCCATAAAAATGATGAAGGACACATCAAGAACTGAACATACATTGAATGGTTTTCTAAAATTATAAATCCCTCCCAGAAAACAACATGGCATATTCACGCCCATTACAGTCACCAAATTTTTATGTTGACCAATAATAACTTGGAGGCTTTCACACCCTCTGGGAGGCATAAAACATTTCCATATCTGAATAAAGGAACAAAAAATGAAGTGAGAGCCTGAGTGAATTATCTATAGGAGCTAAGTAAGTACAGCAATCCACAAGATAGTGTAAAAATAAAAATTACTTCATTGGAGTTGAACCTAGCCTGTCCTACAAATCAATCAAAGAAAGTAAAGAAACACTGAACAGATCCAAGGAAGAAGGGGATGTTGGAAGAAGACCTGCTGAGAAAATCACCAACCTTTGGAATTACCACAGATTCTCCCTCCAAAACAGGAAAACACATACAACTGAGTTCAATTTCATTCACAAACACCAACTGAGAAGCTTTTCTTCAGGCGTTCCATTCAAGAAGAAGTCAACCAAAGTACAACTCCTGATCTCGATGAGATGAAAGTCAATTAGATGTGGTGGTGGTGGTTTAGTCACTAAGGTGTGTCTGACTCTTGCAACCCCATGGACTGTAGGCCACCAGGCTCCTATGTCCATGGGATTTCCCAGGCAACACACTGGCCTGTGTTGCCATTTCCTTCTCCAGGGGATCTTCTCAACCCAGAGACTGAACCCAGGTCTCCTGCATCATAGATAGATTCTTTACTGACTGAGCCACTAGGGAGGCCTCGATTAGGTAAACAGAGTTAATAATTTTAACATAATGTGAGAAGAATCAAATGCTAGAGGACGCACTTCATGGGTACCTAGCCCAACTTGAATGCCCAAAGGTTTCCTAATGACACATTTGAATTGAGCCTGGAAGGCTAAGAATCATTGAGATAGGACTGAAGCTACTCAAAAGATGTTCATTAGTCCCTCATTGTTTTACAAAAAATCCAATCCAGTGCACACATTCTGTGGCATGAAGACTTGGACATCTCCATAATGAGTTTGCAATCTAGTCACAGAGAGAAGACTTCTAAATGTACATGGAAAAGTTACAGTCAGTTCTCCAATATGGTAGATATAGGCTAGACATGGTGGTTTCAACTGTATGAGTTCAGTTTAATGTTGATAAAAGAGAAGAAACAGAGGATGAAGGAATCAGAGAAGGCTATCATTTTCATCAAAACACTCTCAGCATCAATGCGTTAGAAGTGGGCTGCTACAAAGCTAGTGAATCTAACCCTCTTTGAGAAAACTGACCTCGATCAGTTAAGATCACATGACCGAGAAGTGATAGACAAGACTGAGTTCCTTGAAAGTACATTCAGGTGAGTATGTCCAGTACTTGGAATATAGTTAGTGCTCAGTAAATATTTGTAGGCTTAATCAGCATCCTTCTCTGAAGGACTGTCTTAGGGCAATCCTAAATCACTATGCAGTACTTCCAGAGCAGCAACTAAAGATGAAGATGTGACAGGCATCAATGCAACACAAAAAAGGACTTTGTTTCTTAAATGAGCCACATAGAGAGTCAGATTTCAGAGGTCAAATAAAGCATCAGTGTTTAATGATATGGCATTGTTAAGAACCATCTTCTTGGATACTGTGAACTTCATCTCAACAAATCTTTTTCAAATACCTACTCTGTGCCAAGCATTTGATTCCTCTCTGAAACACAAAGGTTACTAAACCTACTCTTGATCTCAGGACTCCACTATCAAGAGAAGAAAGTACATCCACTTGGGACATTTTGCCGGTTTCCTAGAAGTAAACTTGAAATGCTAAGTGACCGAATGGGAGGAGCAGTTTGATTCTAACTTTGGTAGATCTGGAAAGGCTTCACAGAAATGAAAACATTTCATCTTGGCCTTGAATTTTGATTAAGTCTTAAACAGGAGAAAGGGATATCCCAGGTAAAGAGAGCAAGATGAAAAATCAGACAGAAGCAAGACCATATTTTTCATATTTCAGAATTAGTGAGAAGTCTGGTACAACGAACCCAAGAGGAATGCCTCCTGTAAAGAGAGGTGGCCCAGAGCCTGAGCTGTACTGGGACATGTGTTTACCCAGAGTTATAAAAAAAATCCAGGTGATCAGAAGATGAAGTGGAATCAAGTAGAGCTGAAGCCCCATTGTTGGGACCCCACCTGCCTTTCATCCTTTACCACTTCTGTCCAAGTCAGCCTAACTTGCAACTGTGGTCACAGCTGCAAGAATGCTCCAGCTGCTACAACCCACTCTGCCCGCGTGCTAGGCAGGCTAGAGTGGTAGAGAATTTATATATCTTCTCTCCTCCTTCCCCAAGCAATGATTAATGGTAGATAAACACCCTCTTCACTCCCCGTATATAGAAACACTGGAGGACATGCAGCCCAGCAGAATTAGGCTCCAGCTGCCCACATTTTAAACTTGTTGCATGATAATTCTCTACCAGCTTTCTTCTCTAACCTGTCTTACTTCTCCACTCCCTTGCTGAGGTTTTATAGGATCAGCCTCAAAATACACCATTTACATCTGACTTAGTCTCATGGTCTTCTTCTGAGGAAGTCAAACTGAGACACTATCAGGAAATTATCATTAATGATAGACTAAGTCAATATCAAGAAAATAAAACCAGTGGTCAGCTTAAACAATCAGGAAAATGCTATAAAAAGAAACAGAGGAGACAAGTCAATAAATAGGAAAGTGAAAGAAAGTACAAGATATGGGCTAAGGAAAGTAATAAGTAGGGGCACAGCCAGGCAAGAAGTTCAAAACTAAGTCAATAAAAATGAGTTTTATGTACCAGTCGCCTGATTTAAGGGCAAATCTAACAGATTGATGGATACTTAATCATTTTGATATGGACTTCTTTGAAAAACTAATGAAAGCTTTGGACTCACTTTCCAGGAAAAAAAAAAAGTATTTGCAAACAATACTGCTTGGAGCTTCAGTGGATTCCCAAACCCCAGATTAAGAAACCTGATTAAAGGCTGTATGTGAGGCTGGACTCAGAGGGCCTTGATTGCCTGCAGAGAGCTTCAGCATTTATTCCGTAGGCAACGGGGAGCCAGCAAAGCTTTTTACTATCAGAGGCCCCAAGTGGTTATAGTTTCCATTCTAAATGGGACCCAAGAAATCTGGATGCTTTTAACAGATTGAAAGATAGGTTGGAAAAAAAGTGCATATATAATTGAGCTCCTTGTTGGCCAAAAACATTTTCAACCAGATGCAACTGTAGGGCTTCAAAGGCTGCTGACTGCAGAATCCAGATGCACCTCCATGGACGCCACGAGGAGTCACTTCCACAGCCAAATGTTTTGGCCTCAAGAATTCCTGGAGCGGGATAGATGCTGAATGTAGCTGGAGACAAGCTCAGGGCAAACAGAACTGTCTCTATGACCACATATAAGGAGTCTGGGTAGAAAGACCCCTTTTCAGAGTAGATAGGGCAGGTGTGGGGCATGAATAGAGATAGATGAGAGACAGAGGGGCTAAGAACAAATGAATCCACTTGGAGGGATAAACAAAGCTGGGAGGAGAAAGCAGAGAACATATGGAAAAGGACCTATCAGAAATATAACTGTCAGTAATGGAGGATGGTTTGAGAACAATAAGACATCTATGGCCATGAGAAGGAAGAATGATAGTAATAGACCTTGAAGGAACTGGGCACTAATAGGGATAAAGAAAAGTGATATTTTTTTTCTCTTTTAAATAAATGAGTTCATGGAATGACTCTCATTTTAAGTATTCATCAAATGGGGAAGCTATATTCAACATCACATGCCATAATCTTACAGGTAAGGTGTTATCCCCATGTGACAGGTGAGTAAACTGAAACCTAGAACTTGCACAAGCCCACCTAATGAGTAGTGGCAGAGCCAAGGTTTGAACCCTGGCCTGTCTCACTTGGAGCCACACACACTAGTATTCTGCTTCCCTTGTCCCAGAGCCCAGATTTGTAGACTTAAAATGACTGAAGTGAACACAAATTACATGACTTAGGCACCAAAGCAAAAATGAAGAGCTTTCTATGCCTAAGTTTTCATGGAATAGGCTGATGGGGTAGGAAGAGGTTGCTGTGGCTGGTCACCTTGATCTTCTACATGATGACCTCCAAACCTTCACTGTCCACAGCACTGTGTTACTCTCACCCTGCTCAGGCACAGAAGGACCTGTGGGGAAATGGGAGGTGTGCTTCAGGCAGAAGGACCTCAGACTAGGTTGTCTAAATTGATGTCCTCTAGTTTCTGGAGAAGCCAATGGTGTGGCAGAAAGAGCATGGATGCTGAGCCAGGAGATGAAGTTCTGAATCCTGCTCCGCCATCCATTACCTCACCCATTAAACTACTGAACTTCTCACAGCCTCTGACTCTTCATTGGTAAAAACCAAACCACCTGTTTTTCAGGGCAAATGCAATGATTATACAAAATAATGGATGTGTTGTGTCTAACTATGCCTGGCACACAAACAAGCTCTCAAAAGCTAACACTCTTGCAATCCAACATCTTTTATTGTACTCTCCTTTTCTATTTGAAACCCTTCTTTTGGGTGTTCACTACAAACCCCCCCACCAAGACCTTTTAGCACCCTGGTTAGCTCTTCCCCTTATTTCATCTCAATACACAAATACTTGGTATCTAGTATAATAGCAAAATTAGCGTGCTTGAAATGTGCAATTTGCAAAACTCTTCCACTTCTGTCATAGTATCTATCTTTACCATGGACCTAGGAAGTGAACAAACAGGAATAGTTACCCTTTGTTAATTATGTTGGAAAGAGGCTTAGAGAATAGTTGTGATGTGTCCCAACCACACAGCAAGTATCAGAGCAAGTAAGGATCAGGCAGCTTAAATAAACAGAGCCATGAAATACATAGATGCTGACTTAGTTGACTCTAATCATTATAACAAAATTCTTTACCAACTGAGACACAAGGGAAGCCCAAGAATACTGGAGTGGGTAGCCTATCCCTCCTCCAGCAGATCTTCCCACCCAGGGTATTGAACTGGGGCTTCCTCCATTGCAGGGGGATTCTTAACCAACTGAGTTATCAGGGAAGCCCTGACTCTAGTCATTATAACAAAATATTAGAGACTAGATTACTTCAACAACAGAAATTTTGCACAATAATGCAAAAATCACAGTGCTGACCAATTCTGTTTCTAGTGAGGACTCTTCCTTGCTGTATTCTTACGTGGCAGAGGGGGAGAGAGAGCACATGCTCTCTGATGTCTCTTCTTATAAGGACACTATTCCTACTGGATCAGGGCTCCACCCTCATGACCTCATTTAACTTCACCCTGTCTCTAAACACAGTCACACTGGAGACTGGGACTTCAATATCTGAACTTGGGGGAGAGGGTAACACAAACATTTAGTTTCTTGGACAATATACTTGCTTTCTTTGCTTCATCTTAAAAAACAGTTTGGGATAGCTGTGTTTAAGACATCTTCCTAATCTGATATTCATATTCTATTCTAACTCCAAGTAAGGATTATTCAGCATCTTCAAACTGCCTTATAGGCAAGAGTGTTGCATTTTCACTTTCAGTGAGTTTCCCTGAAAGAGCAGTTATTCATTCATTTAGTCAACAAACATTTGATGAGCATCCACTGTGTGTCAATCACAATACTAGATGGTGAGGATATATCTTTAAATGAGAAAAAAATCTCTTCCTTCCAGTATAGAGACAGAGAAAGAGAAAGTTTCAAGGTGTCAGTTAAGATGCTTTCAGCCACAAATATTGGGAATACAAACCCTAATTGAAAGCATGAGTTTATACCTATGGAGGTTTTATTATCTCATATGACAAGATGCTCAAGAAGGTAGGTGTTATGGTCTGAATGCTTGTATGCCACCAAAATTCATGTGCTGAAATCTTAACCCCCAAAATGATGACAGTAAGTGAGGTCTTTAAGAAGCGCTTAAGTCTGAAGGGTAGAGTGAATGGATTAGTGCCATTACATAAAAGGTTCCAGAGACACCCTAGTTCATTCCACAATGTGAGGGACACAGAAAGAAAGTAAAGTTGCTAGTCATGTCTGACTCTTGGCAACCCCATGGACTGTGGCCTACCAGGCTCCTCCAATGGAAAGTTCATGGGATTTCCCAGGCAAGAGTACTGGAGTGGGTTGCCATTTCTTTCTCCAAAGGATCTTCCCAACCCAGGAACCCAGGGCTCCTGCATTGCAGGCAGATATTTTACCATCTGAGTCACCAGGGAAGACCACATAGCAAGAAAGTATCAGCTAAACAAGTGGGACCAAATTAAACTTAAAAGCTCTTGCACAGCAAAGAAAACTATAAACAAGGTGAAAAGACAACCCTTAGAATGGGAGAGAATGATAGCAAATAAAACAACTGACAAAGGATTAATTTCCAAAATATAAGCAATTCATAGAAGTCAATACCAGAAAAACAAACAACCCAATCAAAAAGTGGAGAAAAGATCTAAACAGACATTTCTCCAAAGAAGACATACAGATGGCTAACAAAAACATGAAGAGATGCTCAGCATCACTCATTATTAGAGAAAGGTTAACCAAAGCTGCAATGAGATATCACCTCACACCAGTCAGAATGGCCATCATTAAGAAGTCTACAAACAATAAATGCTGAAGAGGGTGGGGAGAAAAGGGAACCCTCTTGCCCTGTTGGTGGGAATGTAAATTGATACAGCCATTACAGAAGATGGTATGGAGGTTCCTTAAAAAAAAAAAACAAAAAACCAGGAATAAAACCACTATATGACCCAGCAATCCCACTGCTAGGCATATACCCTGAGGAAACCAAAATTGAAAATGACACTTGTACCCCAGTGTTCACTGAAGCACTATTTGCAACAGTTAGAACATGGAAGCAACCTAGATGTCCATCAACAGATGAATGGATAAAGAAGCTGTGGTACATACATACAAGGGAATATTACCCAGCCATAAAAAGGAATGAATTTGAATCAGTTCTGATGAGGTGGATGAACCTAGAGCCTAGGGTGAAGTAAGTCAGAAAGAGAAGATAAACATCATGTACAAACACATATATATGGAATCTATAAAGATGGTACTGATGAATTTATTTACAGGGCAGCAATGGAAAAACAGACATATGGACACGTTCAAAGGAAAGGAGAGGGTGGGATGTATGGAGAGAGTAACATGGAAACTTACATTACCAAATGTAAAGTAGATAGCCAATCTACTGTAACAAACTAGAGGCCTGGAATGCGGAAGCAAATGTGAGGGAGCTTGAAGAGGGAGAGGACATATATATACCTATGGCTGATTTATGTTCATATTTGGTAGAAAACAACAAAATTCTGTAAATCAATTATCCTTCAATTAAAAAATAAATAAATTTTTAAAAACAAAGCAAGCACCAGCTATGAAAGAGGCCCTCACCAAACATGACCATGCTGGAGCCTTAATCTTGGACTTCCCAGCCATAAGAACTGTGAGCAATACATGTTTGTTATCTACAAGCTACCATGGTAAGCTTACCAGCAAGCCTGCTAAGGCTGTTGTGTTTTGTTAAGGCAGTCCAACCAAGCTAGGGCAGAACTCTTCCAAGAATGATTTATGCAATGGCTCAATACTGGTATGAACACTCAGCTTCTTTCCGTTCCCAGCACACTGGAATTGCCACAGGCTAGCTCTTTACATGTACAAAACATGGTCACCATAGTTCTAGGGACCCACATGTAGGACAAAATCATGCAGCAGAGGAAGCAGAGACATAGCTTCTTGCAAATCCCTGTTAGTGAAGAACATTTTGCCAGAAGCCCTCAGGAGACTTCTCCTCTCAGCCATTCATCATCACTGTAATATGGCCCTCCCTAAGGGGCATATTGGGTTTCCCTGGTGGCTCAGATGGTAAAGAATCCGCCTGCAATGCGGGAGACCTGGGTTCAATCCCTAGGTCAGGAAGATCCCCTGGAGAAAGGAACTGCTACCCACTCCCGTATTCTGGCCTGGAGAATTCCATGGATTTTATAGTCCGTGGGGTCGCAAAGAGTTGGATACGACTGAGCAACTTTCAAGCGGCGTATTAGAAAGCAGAATAGAGCTGACATGAATAGACAATTATGATTTATTCCTAGAGTTAAAGTGGGTCATTTCTCCTGAGTCACAAGGGAAAATAGCAAGCGGCTGACCCAATCAGTGTGTTACAACAAGGAGTAGGGGGTGGTACACAACAATCCTAAATTATACAATTTACTGCTTTAAGGACTATAATAGAAGTAAGCCTGAGATACCAAGGGAGCACATAAGACAGGTTCCTCGGGCAGCCTGCCTGAGCATGCACTAAAAAAAGAAAGTACAGTATTTTAAAAGCTAGACTTTCAGATGGGGTTTGAGGCAGAACCAGAAATGCCATTGCTTTGGGGTGAAGTGGTGATATTTACAGACTCTAATGTGCCTCTGGCAGCAGTTGACTCCAGCAGAATGTGACTAGTCCCTTACAGCAGAGTCCAAACAAGGGCTCAGGGCCCTTAATACAAGCTACCTTAAGGGAGCTTGGGGCCCATAAGAGACAGGCAAAGGTCAGATTTCTAAGATGAGACCAGAATGAGGGTTGAATGCGCTATGACAAGAGATGTGGGTTTTGTTGTCAGACAGCCTTGAGTTAAATGTAAGTTCTATTATTTATTAGAAAAATTATGTAAACTCTTTGATCTCAGTCTCCTTGTCTGTAAAATGGGGATACCTACTTGGCTGGTAAGGATTAGATATAATGTGCATAAACAGTAACAAAATGCCTGACACATAGCAGTAAATGGTAGCTATGATCATCACTAGAAGAAAATACGAGTGGGAATAGATCAGAAGTGAACAAAATGAGGATGAACAAACCCCAGGAAACAGAAATTCAAACAGAGCTCAAGTTTTAAATTTAGATACCATTTTCATAGTTTTTTTTTAACAATCAGCAAAACCTCTCCTCACCTATTGTCTCATTGGATCTTCTCAGTCAAGTTATTATTAGGGCTAGCCCATTTTACAGGTCAAAAAACTGATATTCAGCAAGGCTTCATCTATGACATGCTTTGTTCATCCCTGATATCATGACAAAAGAAAATCCCTTGGCGTGCATTTTCTCAGGAAACTGAGGCTTCAAGAAAGACAGCTGCAGATTAAAAACTCAGAAACAGTGGGACCCTGAGACTAACCACTAGTGAGTCACCAGCTCTGAGTCTCCTTAAAGGTCTCCTCGGAGAGCAGTGTTGCTTCAGCTTTATGAGGCATCAGAATCTTCCAAAGGGCTTGTTAAACAACAGATTGCTGGGCAGGACCCCAGAGGACTCGATTCAGTGTGTCTGGGGTGGGACCTGATCATTTGCATTTCTAACAAATTTCCGGATGATCCAAAAGCTAATGCTTTGGGACTACATCTTGAGAATTCCTGGCCCAGAAAATGGACCCTAGGATTTAGATCAGGGCTCTCAAATGTAAATGTGCATAAGAATTACCTGAATAACCTGAACACGCAGTCCCCACTTCCTTCCATGAAGCAGCTCGGATCCATAGAAGGGACTCTGATGAAGGAGGTGAATTCAGCCCTATTGAAGAGAAGCTGAGTGGTCAATTCTGCCAAGCTCTTTTTATGTGTACCCCCTAATTATGTGTATTTATTTACATATAAATGATTTATATCTACTGCTATAATAATATATCATCTTATTTAATATTTTTAAATCTCAAATTTTTAAAAGTTACAAAAAATTTACATAAATGTTCAGTTTTCTTGCTGCACCCAAGTGGATTGCCTGGCACTCCCGCTTTAGGGACCGCTGAATGCACCAAGTGCTATTCGATGTCTGCTCCACAAAGTGGCATCATCTGAGTCACCTGGGATCTTATTAGATGCCAAGTTCACAGTCCCTGCCCACCATGGGTGGAGTCAGAATCTCTAGGGCTGGGGCAATTGTATTTTAACAGGCTCCCTGCATGATTCTATGGACAACAAATTTTTGAGAATCACTGATAGTTAAGGACACAGACAGAGGCAGAGCAGCCTCGGCTCTGAGGTGATAACTAATGGGGGCAAAAGCACAATCACAAGATACAGCTCAACTGGGGCAAGTTCTTAAACTTCAAGATACTAGAATTCCCCACTGGAATTAACTTTTTTTAGTGAATGATTTTGAGTCAACAATGATCACATTATTATTCAGAAGTCTAGTGTTATTATAATGCTGTTTTCTTACCTTGACTCTGTCAAAGAAAAGCACTGGTTTGGGGAACCAACCCTCCCAGTTTGCCCAAGGCTGAGGGTATTCTCAGGACACAAGACTTCCTGTGGCAGGAAAGGCCTGAGAAAATCAAGATAGGTCTGTCACTAACCCTAGACTCCATTTGATGATTTTAAGAAA
Source organism: Muntiacus reevesi (assembly GCF_963930625.1). NCBI lineage: Eukaryota > Metazoa > Chordata > Mammalia > Artiodactyla > Cervidae > Muntiacus > Muntiacus reevesi. The sequence continues at coordinate 143,992,767 of NC_089249.1, read as the reverse complement.
TCAACTTCTTTACTCTTGACACCTACAGAACCTCTGCATAAGGTGGGTGTGGACAGGGCAAAGAACTGTAGACGTGAAGACCTGGGTCTCGCAGCCTCACTCAGAGCAAGTCAGATCATTTGTGAACCTCTGTTGATCATCTGCAAAATGGAGACGCAAATTGCTGCCTCCCACACCCCACAAACAGACTGTCAAGGCTGAGAGAGCTGATGTTATGAAGACACCTAATGCATTACAAAATAGTCCAGAAATAAAAGGGACAGCTACCCGACATCTTGGAAAGGGAGCAGGCTTTGGGACAGGCAGATCCTAGTTATAAGCTAGCACCACACCAGGCACATGGTTTTCTCTCTCTGAGATGATTCCCATCTGTAAAATGGGAATTCAAACTACCAACACCTCTCTCCTAGAATATTGAGGAAATTGAAAGGGGTGGTGGTCGCTAAGCGCCTGGCCTATTTGGAGCTCCAAAGTATTAATTCTTTTCCCCATGATTATAAGACAGTCAAAGACTTAATGATAGTTTTTTTGCAGTTAATGCAATGAATAGCATCATTATGCTTGCTTCCTGAAGTGAAAAGCCACAATAACACTCCTCCCTGCTCCCAGGGCCCGTTTGATGTGGCAGGGGGTGGGAAAGGATGTTACTTCCACTTGGTATAACCAAGCCAGTTCCTAGTCACAGAGGAGCGGAGTGAACACAGGCTTAGGGAGGCCTGAGGCTGACATTCACAATGACCTTTGCATATGGGAATGCCAAATATATAACTTCTGAACCTGTTTAGCCATTTCTTCAGTAAATAATACCAAATGTGAATAGATTTTTTTTTTCAAATCATTAAAAAAAAAAACAGAAAGAAGTACAAGCACAGCCCATCCTTGCAGAGGGAAAAAGTGCCATTCATTGAATGTCTTTTTTCATGCAGGGCTTTTGTAACATTTCATTTCTAAAGATTTCATGCGCTCATCAAGCCTTCACTCAGCCAGATATCCTGTGTTTTGTTTTGAGCATCTACTTTGTGCCAGGTTTGGCCCATAATAAATATGAATAGTTTGTGCTTGGCAGGAAGCTCACAGATCCAAATAAACACAGAGTTACAATCCACGGTGAATAAAAAGTATTAATAGAGGTAAGTCTGATGGATGACAAAAAGAAGGTTTAGAAGCCCCACCTGGGGAAGTGATGGAAATGAGCCACATTCTGTAAATTAAGCATGCACATGAGATTGATGGAAATTTTCCCCTGGTGGCCATTGTCTTTGACTTGGCACATGGCCTCTTCCAGGGACCCCGAGAGTAAGTGGTGGCCAGTGGGATCTGAGCACGAGCACCGTGTGTGACGTCCAGGCTCTACCTTTAAAGGGAAAGCCGTGTTCACCCTATTCCCTTTCCACTTTCCTTCTGGATGGAATCCGGGCATGGTAGTGAGTTGTGTTGGACCATCTGATTGAGAATATCACCTAAGAATGTCAGAGCATCAAGAGGCAGAACAGTTAAAGGACCCAGATGGCAGAGACTAGAAAGGTGAAGGGCAAGAAATCTTTCATAGGATGTTTTCAGGAAGCTTATGGCTGAAAAGAGAGCTGTGAAAGACTCTGAGATAAATCAGACAGGCCTGGCTGCCTGCTCGGACCATCGCGTGCAGTCATAGTCATTGGAGATCCCGACTGTCTGTCCTGAAGAACCTTCCCTCACGACTCAGTTCAGGTCCTTCAAAACACAGTACTTAGCAGTTAGTTTCACGCCAAAATATGTCCCATTTTTAAGACCAATTGCTTGGTCCTTCCTCTCTGCTCTTGTCTATGTATTTGGACATGGCTTCTCTCTCTGTTTGCTGCTTAAAAACTCTTCTGCTCTCCTTTACTTCCAAACTCAGGTGTTCCCCTAGAATCATTTAGCCTCTCGGGGCCTGTCCCCCCGTGCTGTCCCCAAGAATAGTGCCTCTGGGAGTTGAAAGTTCCTCTGCCTGGCCATGACTACAGCCTTCGTGTTAATCCAGCTAAAGCTCCTGCCGAGCCCAAGGTCTCAGATCCCCTCCTGGGTCTTTTCCTCCTCCCTGATCTAATCCCACTCCATCACCTGCAGCGCAGATGGGGAGACCACAAATCCCCAGGAATGCATTCCTAGCAGAGGACACGTGATTGCTCCAAGGCTTACCGTTCATTCCAAGACTTGGAATCTGGCCGCCTCAGAGAGTACACACTTCCTTTGGGCCCAGTATGGGAGAGCACTTTTCCTACACCATTCTAAACACAGAGACCTTCACTGTAGCCAGACATCTCAAAACAAAAAATAAAAAGAAAGCACTTTTAGCACCCCCACAAATCTCTGTCATCCTCCTTTCTCTGAGTTCCCCTTCTTTTTGAATAACATGATGGTCACTTGTAAAAACCCCAATGGACATTCTTCCCATGTACATTCTCTCCCTTGGATCGCTTCAGTTACAAACTGTTATTGTATCCAGACCGCTCAGTTCTTTGTTTTGTGCTGCAGCATGTCCTGTCCTTCTAACACTCACTTCTCTTTATCTAAAAATGAGCTACCAAATTGGTAAGTAAGACAATCAGGCAGTAGAAAATGGAAACAATAAGCTGGTCAGAGAAGTTTAGGATTTTATTTCTAAGTGGAAAGTATGTGCTGGGTCTTCCTTTAACACAGAGCTTGGCAACTTCTTATTTGAGTGTCTTTCTGGGTCTTTTGGACACTGGGTGTGACATTACAGGTCGACTTCCATGGGATAGAGAACATTAAATATGGGTAACAATAGAATTTGGTCACTCAAATCAGAACAACTTTGTAAGTGAAAGGGAATGTTATTAACAATTGTGCTGGGATAAAGAAGTAAATAAGGATCTTTTCTGGCAAACCAGTATGTGGTCAGTTTAATCTTTGTTGTCGCACTCATCTATCTTATCCTCCAGTTGCCAGTGAGCTGTGGAGAGATGGGGGACTAACAGAGCTGCTCACCATCGAGGTATTGAGTCCTGAATGCTGGCCACGGACAGCATCCTGTAAGGTCACTGCTAGGGAAACCAAGATGCAAGGAAACAAAAGAGTAAGTCAAGCCAGAACCTTGAGAAAACCTGGGGTATCAACGCTAAGGCTGAGGAAAGCATTCACAAAAATCTAAGCACATTGAAAGACATGCAAGTATGCCTCCTACGTCATGACTTCAGTCACCTGCTGGTCTGTGAGGATGGTGTGAGCATAACTATGGGTGACTTAGCTGCCAGAAATCTCCTGGCTGCCTAGATGCTGTAGCTAATGTTTCCCAGAGTCATTTAGTTTTAAAATGAGGCAGTGTGTATTATAAATGGAACAGGCACCTGGAAAAAAAGGCCCTTAACCTTTGCTGGTACACAGAGGGTCCCCGAGGTTAGACATCATTTATCCGGGAATGTAAAAGGCAAATAGCCATAGCAAATGTAGGACCATTTTTTATCTTTCTAGTTTCGCTGAATAAGCCTTCTGAGATTCTGTTGGTATTAATATATACGGCCCTATTTCGAGGGCAAGAGAGAGGGAGCATTCTAAACTATAAAAGTAAATAAATAACACCAATACATCTTCAACACCCTAGATTTCTGTCTCAAGCTACCTGCACTTAAGAGGAAAATAGAATTCTTTTTAAACATTTAAATATGACTTCAGACAGTTACTTAGAAGAGAAAAAAGATATGACCCTCAGAAGCCAGACTCAATTCCCAAGGATGTTCTTTCTGTGGTCCAAAGCCTTTCACTAAGAAGGAAGACCACTGGAGAAACATCCTTACACAACACTGAGGCTATAAAGAGTGAGAAAACTGGTGTCCAGAGACAGACTAAAATCCACAGAGACAGACACTATCGGAGGGGGATTAAATTTAGTTCTCTTGATTTACACGTGGTTCAGTACAGATATCCTGGCAATTCGGTAGGATATAGTCAGGCCTGAGGCTTTGATGTCAGACCCAGATTTCTATCTCGGTTCCAGTTATTCTATCTCTGGTGCTTCAAATAAGGCCCTCAATAAAGAGTATCTTAATATCTATTTTATGACATGGTTATCAAGAGAAAAATGCAATTATATTGATAAATTGCCAAGTATATGTTGCCTCAGATTGAGTAGGTCCCAGCATTCCCCATTTCTCTGGCTGAGACAACTACCACCCCTTTGATTGTTAGTTCAAATAGCACAAGTCTTCAATACCCACAAACTATTTATAGGAAAATACACAGTAATTCTCAAATTCCTTTGACATAAGAATCACCTGATCAAGAGAACGAGAAGACAAGTCACAAACCAGGAGAAAATATTGCCAAAGACATATCTGATACCTTTATATACCTGATCCAAAATATACAAAGAACTCTTAATATGCAACAATAAGAAACTGAATAACCTAATTTAAAAATGGATCCAAGACGTTAATAGATACCTCAGCAAAGAAGATACACAGATGACACATAACCATATGAAAAGGTGTTTCACACACTATGTTATAAAGAAAATGCATATCACACAGATATAGAGAACAAACTAGTCATTACCAGTGGCTAGAGGGAAGGTGGATGGTGCAATATAGGGGTAGGAGAGTAAGAGGTACAAATTATTAGGTATAAAATAAGCTACAAAGATCTATTGTACAACATGGGGAATAAACAATATCTTATAATAACTATAAAATTATGCAAAAATTATGAATCACTATAGTGCACACTTCCAATATATAATTTTGTACAGTGACTCTACCTCAATTTTGAAAAAAAGAAAGCTTAAAAAAAATCACAAAAATATTTTACTTTGTCAAATTTCTACCCATTTTCAAACAATCTGACCTAATTACAAGCATAATTGTGGAACTTTCTTGAAAATAAAATAGCATACATTTATAAACACATACACACAAAGGTTATGGCAAAGAAATGAAGACAGTTCATTTCTGGTTTGAAAGAAGGATCAACTACTCAGGAAGCCATATTTCACACTGTTCTCCAGTAATATTACAGATGTGTTAAAAGAGAGCATATTATGTATTTTAAGTCTATTGAGAATTGTATAAATATTATCAGAAAATAATTTTCTCTAAAGAATAGTTCTAATATAAGGAACACAACAAATCAATTATCCTCTCCCAATATTTCTCAGGGGAGTATTTTAATTTGTGGTTGATTTTTTCATGTATATATAAGCAAAAACAATAACACTTTTTTGAGGAAAATTTAAATAAGCTTTGCTTTACAAATAGCTTAAAAATTCTGTCAACTATAGCTTGAAGGTTTACTACAATAAAGATAAAATCATTGTGGAGACTTTGCACATAGTTATGCCACGGCATGCTCCTTAGTATCAGCTTTGCCCGTATTCTGACAATAAAAGACTGTTTGTCCACTCAGAAAAAAAGAAGAAAATGTAGATTAAAACAACAATCAGGTACCACTACACATACTAGAACAGCCAAAATCCGGAACACAAACACCACCAGATGCTGGCGAGGATACAGAGCAATAGGAACTATCATCCATTGCTGGTGGAAATGCAAAATAGCACAGTTTTCAAAGGCAGTTTGATGGCTCCTTATAAACCTAATGTGCTCTTATTATTACAATCCAGAAATCATGTTCTTTTGTATTTATCCAAAGGAGTTGAAATATATGTTCACACAAAAGCCAGCCTATGAGAATGTATAGCAGATTTGTTTATAATTGTCAAAACTTGGATTTGGCAAGAAGTCCTTCAATAAGTGAATAAATAAATAAAGTATGGTACATCCAGACGATGGACTGTTATTCAGCATTTTTAAAAATGAACTATCAAACCATGAAAAGGCATGGAGGAAACCTAAACACACATTACTAATCTGAGAGAGTACATATTGTATGATTCCAATTCTATAACATTCTGGGAAAAAACAAAACTTTGGAGACAGTAAAAAGATTAGCGGTCACCAGGGATTGGGGAGCAGGGGAGGGATGAACAGATGAAGCACAGAGGATTTTTAGGGTGACAAAATACTCTGTGTGATACCATAAGGATGCACACGTCATTATACATGTCCAAACTAAAAGAATGTACTAACTCAAAGAAAGTACAAAATCAAGAATGAACTTTAATGTAAATTAAGAACTTTCGGGATTATAATGTGTTGATGTAGGTTTATCAGTTTTAACAAATGTATCAATACCATTGTGTTGAGAGATGTTGATAATGTTGATACATTTGGGGGGTGGCAATAATACAAGAAATCTATGTACCTTGCTCTTAATTTTGCTGTAAACCTCAGATTGCTCTAAAAAAATTACCTCAATGAAAAAAATTTACCTCTGACATTAGTTAGAAATGCAGATTCAGCAGAATTTAAGTGCAGCCCATGAATCTGTATTTTAATACGCATTCCCTTCTCACTTCCACTCTCATCTTCTCACTCCAAGACTCAGATGCAACTGGACTACAGACCACACTTAGAAAAGTGCTAATAGAGAGAAAAATGATTTCCCTCTCTCTATTAGTTACAATATCATTTTTCTCTCTGTTAGTTATAAAACTTTTCTGTGCTTCAGATTAAAATATGAAGAAAATTCAAACTATAAATTTAGGAACCTCTCATTCCAAGAGACACTAATTCAGTGAGTGGAGTCTGACATCTGTATTTTAATAGGTTCACTGTTAACTCTGATGCTTAACTAGGGTTAAGAACCACTACTTTATGTATGCTGCAGGATTGTGGTCCTATCCATTCTGATTTCAATTCTCATGACTAATTTTGCATCAAGTCATTTAAAGCCATTCCACACTGGACTTGTTTTCCTACAAGAATGGAAGGATTTTGCTATCTAACATTCCAATCAGAGGCTTTCATGCATAAGGCATTGCTCGCAGGTGTTCATAATGATTGCTTTCCACAGCCAATTGGAATGTGAAGCCTGTCTTCATTTTAGTTTATTTGCTTTTAAATATATACAATGCATAGGTAATAGCAAAGTTCTTAAACACAAAGATGTTAATTTCATCATGGAGGAAAGATGGACAAAATGAGACACGGTGGCATTTACAGATTGCAACTTGACTTTTTGAGATTGTGACGAGTAGTAGAATGGACATTTTTTAAATAAGCATGATAGCTACTGTGTCCATTTCATGCCAGGACAATTAAATATAGTCTGCCCTCCCAGGTTCCAAGCTGAAGTGCATCCTTGAAGACAAAGACTCTAAAGTCTGCATCACATAAATGTCTGTGTTATCCCTTCACATATTCTCAACCTGCGGGTCTTCACTGCTCTCTACAAATAAATTATAGTCAGATGCTATCTATATGTATATTTATAATACATATAAAATATTTATATGTATATATAAATTATATAATACACATACATGCAAACACACATACACACATATAGCACCTGATACATAATTATCATCCATGAAATGCCAGCAACTTTTCTTTTGAAATATACTAAAAACAAACAGAATCATAGTGTAAAAAGTGCTTTGAAAGATGTGAAACATACTCAGGCAAGATGCTATAAAAATAATAATGATGAACATTTATCACAGTGCTGCCTAAGGCCATCCCCGTAGGTCTGGGTCTGTCTTCTTCACTCCTGATATAATGCCCAGGTGTTTTTTCCCCTGAGTTTTGAATGATAGCCAGGTTCTTTTCACATCTATCAAATGAGTCCTACCAGTGCCCACCCAAACTCCATCCATCCTTCTACATCACCAGTTGGTTGGGAAGGGAAGGAACTTCTGTTTACTATGAATTTTGCATTTCAGGTACTCTAATTACCTATTCATTGATTTAATCATCAAATATTTATTGAGCACCTACCATGTGCCAAACACAGTTGGGAGGTTCCCGCAAGTGAGTGAGCGTCTGTCTTCAGAGATTCTCATAATGTGTGTCGCATGCATTGTCTCATTCACTCCCATGAATAAGTCCTTAGACAGTGCTCTTATTACCATCCCCATATTATGGATAAGAAAATGAGGCTAAGGTTAGGTAACTTACTGTTTCACACAGCTACACGATGAAGCTGGATTTAAAAATACAGTTGACTCCAGAGCCCATATGAAGTTTCTCCTCTTTTTCAATTTTTGTCCTACTTTGCCTGCTTTTTAATGCAAACTAACATACAACTCAGTTCTTACTACTGCAAAGTCAAGGAAAGACTTGCTGAGTGCATGCATGCATGCTCAGTCACTAAGTGATGTCTGACTCTTTGTGACCCCATGGATGCACCAGGCCCCTCTGTTCATGGGATTTCTCAGCCAAAAATACTGGAGTGACTTGTCATTTCCTCCTTTAGGGGCTCTTCCCAAGCCAGGGCTAGAACCCATGTCTCCTGCATCTCCTGCATTGGCAGGCAGATTCTTTACCTCTGAGCCACTTGGGAAGCCCCAACTTATGAGAGCATGCAATAAAATGTAAGCAAAAGTTAGAACAGAATATGCCTGACCATGTCCAGCTAGCTCTTCTCAGTGCAGTGGGAGCAGCTCCGTGGCCTGTCTTACCTCCTTGGCCAAGAGCAAAGAAGATGTACCAAAGTGAGCAAATACCTCTGACTGGAGCTTGCCAAGATAGGGACAGGCCAGTGCCTGAATAACTACCTTCTTTAAGGGGTCTTCCAATTTTGTCTTTTCTGTAATTGCTAAGTGTGCAAAATTCTATACATCTTCAACCTACTAATAAGTTATCTACTAAGATATGTAAGGCTATAAAATTTATTATTCAAAAACTGTCATTAGCACATTACTAGACTGTCCCATGGATGGAACTTCTATTTTCTACTAAGAAGACCGACTTCATCAAAATGCTTCCCTATGTTGCACAATTTCCATTGTAACTCAAGCAGGTCATTGCAATGCTTGCAATTTATAGGAAGGAAATTTTGTTACCTTTACATCACCAGCATTGCTTTGATCATGGTTTTATTTCTGCCATTTTTGCTTTGTAATGACCATTTACTGCTATTTTAGCAGCACTATCAATCTCACTTGTGGGTTGTTTGGTTAACCGTGCAGAATATAATGATAGATATGTATGTATTTTGTTACCTACTGATCTAATGCTAGACTTTGACATGCAGGCATTATGTTTCAAATATGAATCACTCATACTTCATTGATAAAGCAGATGGATCCATAACTGCAGTTTCTTTCAACGTATGGTAACACTTGATTGGTATTGCCTGTGAATTTGAGACATTCAAGTGGGATTCTGAAAACTAGAAACATAGGGAGACTTGAACATAAGTGAAGACCTGCTAAGTGGAAGACCTATGCAGTTTGTATATAAAAATTCTGAATTCTCGGAAGATCAAATTCTTTCCCAATCAAATCTTATTCAGAAAACTAAATGTAGTTTTAACCAGAATAGCTTATTAAAGTTTTGTTTTAAAGTATAAATATGTAAGAATAAACATAGCTCTGATAAGAAATACTAATAAAGGAGCCCTAGACTTATGAGATATAAAAGTTATTTTAAATAAAATATATTATGTGTTAAATGATAAAAAAAAAAAAAATGGGATTCTGTTTCTGGTTTAGCTAAATAAACTCCAACTGAATCAACTACTGGGCACACACCTATATACTCTAGATAAATATACAGAGAAAACTACCTTAAGTTATTTGAAAGTGAGAAAAAGAAGAAAGATTTTGGAGAGAAGGGAGCAGTAAGTTAAGTTTCGCTTTTATACACTTAACCCTAAGGACAGGCCACAATTGGCAACACTAAATTATTAAAACTCCCATAGAACATTTATTTTTGTAATCCTGAAAACTAGAGAAAAAAAGTTTAATATAACTGTAGCTGCTATAAAGTGAGTGTGGGACGGGTCCTCAAAAAAGAGAAAATAAGAGTGGGAAGCCCTAAATTCTGTACTTAAACTATGTCAAAATCTCTGGATACATGGGACAGATTATTGAAAGCTAAAATAAGGATAATAGAATTGAATGGAAATTTGAAATGCTTTTATAGACACAGCTTTTTCAGTTTGAACCCAATAAAGCTAATACTCTGTTAGGAAAGAAGAAAGGAATATTCTCAGAGGATTATGCAGAATATATAATCTGTACAACCTAAAAGTTATCAATGTCCAAGATGCAATCCAAAATCACTCAGCATAAAGGAAGCAAGAAAATATAGTCCATTCTCACAAGAAAGTATAATCAACAGAAACCAACCATAAAATGCCCCAAATTTTGAACTAGCAGAAAGATTTTAAACAGCTATTTAAAAGTGTGCCAAATAATGTAAAACAAAATGTGATTACAATGAACAAAGAATAGAAAATCTTAGAAAATTAATAGAAAACATGTTAAAAGATTCTAGGAAATCCTAGAAAGGAAAATAAAATATCCGAAAATTTTAAATTCATAGTACGGACTTAATGGCAGATTGGAGAACATAGTCGACCTGCTAACTTGAAGACAGAAAGATAGAAAGCATCTATTCTGAAAAAGAAAGAGAAAAAAGACAGGGAAAAAAAAACAAAACCTTGAGCACCTATAGGACAATACCAGATCGTTTAACACAGATGAATTTCAGTTTTAGGATAAAACAATAGATGCAGGAAAAAAATTGAAAAAAAATGACAAAAATGTCCCCAACTTTCATGAAATACATAAATATACAAATTCAAGAAACGCAATGAACTCCAAGAAAAATGAAATGAAGAAAAATCACACCTACTGATAAAGAAAGATGAAATCATCTTGAAAGCTTGGCATACTAGAGAAGAGCAGTTCAGACGATAATAGAGAAATAACTAAGGCCAGAAGACAGTGTACCAACCCCTAAAAAGTGCTGAAAGAAATTGACAACCCAGAATTCTAACCTAGCAAAAATATTTTTGAAGGCAAGAATAAAGAAGAAATAATGATATATCTGAATAAAAGAAAACTAAAAGACTGTGTTATCTTATAAGAAATTATCCCCCCAAAATGCTTTAAACCAAAGGTAAGCAATAAAATGAAAATGCAGATCTTCAGGAGCAATGAAGATCATTAGAAATATTAAATTCCTGGATAAATATAAAATATTGTTTTCCTCTCAATTTCTTTTTCTATAACAATTTAAAGGAAAATTTATAATGTTATCTTGTGAGAATTATACAATACATGAGAAAACCATCATATCAGATAACCACAGTGGGAGGTATAGACTGATATAGTTGCAATGTTTTTACATTTTGCATGAAGTGGCAAAATATTAAAATTAAGAAGTATATCTAAAAAAAAAAGAAGTATATCTTAAGCCTTAGAGCAGCCATTAGAAAGATAATGCAGAGTTATAACTAAGAAACCAGGAAATAAATAGAATTCTAAAATAATCATCAAAGAATCCAAAAGAAAAGAACAGAGGGAAAAAAAATCAGAGGAAATAAATGAAAAACAAACAACAAAGCTTAATGCAATTATTGAAGTATCTTGGAATCACTGGGCATTGTTTTCTAGCATTAAAGCATTCACACTTCATTTTACATGCAGCAGACAAACCAATACTGCTTTGTAAAATCACTCATTCAATAAATATTTACTGAGTTAATACTATGTGCAGTGCATTAAGGCTATGTGCCTGGTACACAGTGATAAAAAAGATTTTGTCTTTTTTTATAAAAGTAATAGGAAATCATGAAAGGTATTTGAGCAGGGAAGTAACATGATAAGATTTGCAAGCTCTCTGTGTGAGGAACTGGGTGGAGGAGGTGTGGGGGGTGGGGAAGGCAAGAGGAAGGGGACAGGGCTGTTGCTCAATTCAGGGAGAGGGAGAGATGGCCTGGAAATGGCTAACAAGACTGAACTTGGAGAACCTTCTCTGAAATTAAAAGATCTAAAAATATGTTAGAGAAAAATTTACAGGGCATGGTGATGAATCGTTTATAAGGAGTGAAGAAAAGGGTGATTTCATAGAGGATTTCTAGTTTTCTTTTGTGGAAAGCCACTTGAGGAGGGTGCCATTTGTTGAAGTTAGGAGACAGTGGCAAAAGTGAAGACCATGAGTTCATTTAGGGATATTTTAAGTTTGAGTGACACTAAAGCAGCCAACTGGAGATTTCAATTAGGGAATTTATGTCGTATTCAATGCAGTATCCAGTACTAAATACAGTGTATGTATCAAAATAAAAACTCAACACATATTTGTTAATTGACCAGCTTGGAATAAGAAGAAAAAGGAAAAACAATAATTTATTAAGCATTGACTCTTCCAAGCATTCTGAGAGGCATTTTGTCTGAGGCATCTCATTTAATTCCACTGTAGCAGTTCAACTCTGGTGATTCCAACTTTACCGATTAGGGAACACTCAAGAAGCTTAGGTAAGAAAACAATGAAATTGTAGAATCAGAATTAAAACTCAGATCTGCCTAGTCACAAGTCACTTGCCAAGCCATTGTTCTTACTCACAATTTCCTGCTCACCCACCACAATGTAGCATTCATTTTCTGGAAAATAAATCAGCTTCTTCCTTTGTATCTTAGAAAAACTCTCCCTCTCTTTTCCCCCTAATCATTGAATTTCTCACTCAGACATGGACACTTCGGAATGAAATTTGGCAGTTTCTCCTTTGCCTCCACCAGAGATTAAAAGAAGAGAGTCTGCTGCCTTCTCTACCTGCACTTTGCTGGAGAAGAATTAAAATAAAAAAATGGAAATGTTCTCAGTTCTCCCAGATCACGGATGCACTCATTTCATGTGTATTGTTCAAAATTTCAAGGAAGCTGAAATTTAATTTAATCTATTACATGATTGTACTAAATGACTTAACCACATCAAAGCGGCAGTGGACTCACACTCTGGGAAGGGACGTTGTAAAATGGTTTTCAAACTATAATGCAGTCTCTCAGGTGCTTGAGACAGGGACGCCCATCTCTGAATATAAAGATTCCCTTACGCTTCTGAGATCAAAACAACAGAGCCATTATTTGAGAGGCCGGATGAAATACCAGAGCCATTTCTTATTAGCTTCAGTCATTAAAGAGAATTTAGTAGCCTGGCTATTTATGCATTTTTCTTCCCTGCCTTTAAAAAAAGGCAATCTTAATGGAATGAAAGGGCGGAAGATTCTGAAGATCAAGATTAAGGGTAAATTTTCTACTAATTACATTGTTTTCTGCTTTCAGAAAAGAAAACCCAAGCCAGTTTTCCAGTTCCCCTCTCCATCTCATGCTAAACAGTTCAAGAACAACAACAAAAAGAGATATCAAGCATATTGTCCTTCGCTTAGAGTAAGGAAAATTACTACCATACTACTGTTACTGCTATGAGTACTAGAGAAAAACATCCATCTATCCTCTGGAACGTCAGATGTGTTTTCCCATAGCAACAATACTGTGGACAAAATTTGGATCCCCAGTAGGACGCTTAAAAGCCAAGTCAAGCCATGATGCTCATGTAAAAACACTACTACATCCAAGCACTTAGGCAAGATCCTATGAATCTCAGAAACATCAGAATTGCATCTCCTGTCCCCTTCTCCTTGATGGCAACTATTTTGAAAGCCATATAATAGTGGACATTCAACCTTTGTGTAAAGAAGACAGTATCTGACAGGGTAGAATAGCTTGATATCAAATAGCATAGACACTAGAACTAGATTAGCTAGGTTTGACTTCTGTCTCCCAACACTACCTAGCTCTGAACATTGAACAATTTACTTCTTTTACTCTGTGCCTCAGTTTTCACATCTATACAATGGGAATTTAAGGAGTATCCTTACCAGGCTTCCCTGGTAGTCCAGAGGTTAAGAATCCATCCTGCAATGCAGAGGACACTGGTTTGATCCCTAGTTGAGGAAGATTCCACGTGCCATGGGGCAACTAAGCTCATGCATCACAACAGCTGAGCCCACGTGCAGCAACCACTGAAGCCTAAGTCCCTTGAAGGTCCCTTGAACCTGTGCTCTTCAACGAGAGAAACTGCCTCAGTGAGAAGCCCACACACCACAAGAAAGACCCAGTGCAGCCAAAAACAAATATGTAAATTTTTTTAAAAAGATAATTTTTAAAAGTTAGAGCCAGTTTTCTAATCCAGCTCTGATTCCCAAATTCCAGGTTCTGAAATATACAACCAGGACTCATTGCCTGTGATGATGGAGGGCCCTTGGGAAGAGATCTCTTGCCCTGACACTCAATTTTCTTCACTAACGCCTCCACCATGGCCTCCACAATAAGACGTCAAAACGGATGATGACTGGAACTCTTTCTCCCTTTAAAGGGCCCAGCTCCCTGCCCAGCATGGGCTGAGCTGTAAATTGGGTATTCAGAGGTCAAAGAATGCTTGTGTTTTGAATTGCCACTGTGGCTTTCTGTTGAATCTGTGAGTGTGAGCTCTTTGAAAATACCACAAGCCTATGGATAATTTGATCTTGGCCTTGGAAATCCTGGTGGATGTAGTTATTTAAAGTAAAGACAACTGACCAAGTGCAGTCAGAATCGTAACAAACTGAAGTATTACAGAAACTAGGACATTAAAACGCAGAGACGGCTGGGACCCAAAAGCAAGTTGTATGTAGAGACGTTTCCCAGAAATCAACTGTTAAAGAGCTAAGAGGGTGTTCTCCTCACAGGCTTGACACTTTCCAGTTTCCCTTTTCATTCAGAGATGGATGCTAAAAGAAACAGAGCAAAGACAGACAAGAAACAAGAATCTTCCAAGGCCTGAAAAACAGGTCTAGTGGCACTGAGGTTTCCTCTGAGACAAGGTAGGAAAGGATAGGTCAGCCTTCTTGATTGCTGTGAGCCTCCCACAGCACCCAAACTTCTTGATTATTTTGAAAATGTATTTTTGATTATTAGGAAGCTTCCTTTAAGGAGTTATAGAATCCCAAACCGGAAAAGGGATTGGCCTTTCAGAGCACTTACCATGTGTCAGGCCTTGTGTTTTCACCTTAAATCCTCCCAGAAACCTGGCAATTATTGTCCTCACATTACAGCTGAGACTCAGAGTGGGTTAAGTAATGCCAGGCTCATAGGGCCAGGACAGGACACACTGGCTCCTAGCCTGCCCAGCCCACAAGCAGAGCTCTTACCCAGTCAGTGTCCACTAACTACCCCCAGTGTGACCTTGTCCAACATTCATCACCCTGTGAAGCAGCCTGGACAGCATCCCCAGTGAGTGGCTTTGCAGTGTCCACTTAAATACTAGCTACAAAAGGAATCTCACTATTTCCTTTTTCATTGTGGCAAAATGCACATAAAATAAAATTTGTCATTTTAACGATTTTAAAACCTGCAATTCAATAACATTTACTATGTTCTCAAGGTTGTACCACCATTGCCACAATCTAGTTCAAGAAAATTTGAATCTCCCCAAAAGGAAGCCCCCTTCCCCATTCCCTATCCCCGCTTCCCCACTGCCACTAATGAGCTGTCCCTGTGATCTTCCTAGTCCGGATAATTCATATCAATAGAATCATACAAAATGAGCATTTGTGTCTGACTTCTTTCACTCAGTATAATATTTTTTAAGGTTCACCCATGTATTAGCAGGTATCAATACTTTATTTCCTTTCATGGCTGAATAATATTCCAATGTAATGGACATTCCACATCTTAGTTATCCTTTCCTCAGTTGCTGGCCATTTCTGTCACTGCTTTTGGCTATCTGGAATAATTTTTGAACATCTGTTTTAATTATTTGGGGTATATATCTAGGGGCAGAATTACTACGTCATATGTGAATTCTGTCTAACTTAGTGAGGAACCATTGAAGTGTTTCCATAATGGCTATACTGGTTTACATTCACATCAGCAATCTATGAAGTCTCCAATTTCTCATCAAGGCTTGTTATTTTCTGTTGTTTTTAATTATAGCCATTTCAGTGGGTGTGAAGAGGTAACCCGTTATGCTTTTGATTTGCATTCCCCTTATAATTAATGACACTGAGAATCTTTTCATGTACTTATTGGCCATCTATATATTTTCTTAGATAAATGTCTATTCAAGTAATCTGCCTACTTTTTAACTAGATGGTTTGTCTTTTTGTTATTAAGTTGAAAGAAGTTTTTTTTTTATATATTATGGATACTAGACCATAGGTGAATACATAGTTTGTAAATATTTTTCCCCATTCTGTTTTGTCACTCTTTTGATGGTGTCCTTCGATGAAATTAAGTTTTTTATTTTGATGAAACCTAACTTAATTATCTTTTGTTGCTTGTGCTGTTGTTGTGATGTCTATCAACCACTGCTAAAGTCAAGATTAGTCCTGCATTTTCTTTTAAGAGTTTTATAATTTTAGCTCTTACGATTAAGTCTTTGATCCACTTTGCATTAATTTTTGTACATGATATGAGGTAAGAGTCCAAATTCATTCTTTTGCATGTAAGTGGGGCTTCTCCAATGGCTCAGTGGGTGAGGAAACTGCCTGCAATGTAGGAGGCACAGGAGACAGGGGTTTGATCACTGGGTCGGGAAGATCGCCTAGAAGAAGAAATGGCAACCCACTCCAGTATTCTTGCCTAAAAAGTCTCATGGACAGAGGAACCTGGCAGGCTACAGTCCATAGCATCACACAGAGTAGGACATGACTAGAGGGACTTAGCACGCACACACGCATCAGCCGCCACATACCCCACTCACGTGTCAGAAAATTCTTCCTCACCTTGTGTTGAAATACACCTCATGTTACCACTAACCTCTGATCTCACTTCTGCCCTCTGGAGTCTTATCATTACCCACAACAACACGATCGGGAAACTTGTTAAGCTCTCATTATTTTCCAGGAATATTCTAAGTGTTTTACTCCTATTATTTATCGGAGTATGTCCTCCAACACTAGAGATACCATCATTATCCCCAGTTTATAGATGAGGAAACTGGCATGGAGAGGTTAAGTAACTAACTCATGCACAGTTACACAGCAGATCCAGGATGCAAACCCAGAGAATTCAACGCTCCAGCTCACAATCTCAATCTGCGGAGTGGTTGAGCAAATGTTCATCGAGTGCCTCTGGGTCAGGCACTGTGTTAAGAGCTGTAAGTTCAAAGCTAACTGGGCCCCCTCCCTGCCATCATTAGGTTTATATATTACTGGAGAAAACACTAATCCATATCAAGTCTCCTCTGGGGAGGGTTGCAATGCAGGAACACCAAAGATAGATATTCTTCCTGGGAAAGTAGAAATCCTCACTAAGTTCACAAAAACCTTTGCCTCATACCACTCTACTTTCCCATCCAGTCTAACTCATGTTCATGGTACCACTCCTGATATAAACACCCCCATCCTTGAACACAGACTAAGATTCTCTGGACCACTGCTGCTCTCCTTAGCTTCACATGGCCCCACAGTGACCTGGAACATTAAGAAGGATCATTCTCCAATATGGGAGTTCCAACTCATTCATGAGTGTTCACATTACCGTTCCCAAAATGATCCTCCACCTATTTTCCATAGTGCTTGAAATCTCTTCAATTATTATTATTATTCCATTGGTAAAGGTGTTTACCCTTCCAAAGACCAAATATCTATCTCTCTAGAAGTAAGCAAGTAGAAAACTACATTTATATTCACATACTAGGCATTTTATATAGACTATCTCATTTTATATAGAGCACAGTGAGGTAAGCATTATTAGCCCCATTTGACACAGGCAAAAACTGAGACTCAGAGTTTAGGGAATGAAGTGGCAGGTTAATATTTAAGCCCAGGACTGTCTAACCTCCCTGCAGAAATCCCTTTGGTAGCTTCTCTGAAAAGAGAACATTTAGTTTATGCTAAAACACTTTCTGGGACTAAGAGCTCATAATCTACATTTGACCCATCATGGAGTGTCTCTGGTTGTTAGAAAGTGTCTGCTTCTAACAACAAAAGCAATCCAGAAATGAAATGGGCTGCTTCAGGAGGGGCAGTAATATTCTCATCTCAGGACTTTCTCAGCTGTCAAAAGGTCTTGGTTTTAAATGGAGATTCTCAGTCCCCACTTAGCCAACTCATTCCCAAATGCAACATAGCAAAGATGACAAACCACTAGAGACGATCTGAATGCCTATATCATTCCCTAAAAGCTAAAAGGACAAAACTGTTTAAAAAAAAAAAAAAAAAAAAGCTATGTTTATCTTGCCACTTTCCTCATAGGCAAGGGCATTGCAGGCAGTGGAGAGTGAGAGCAAAATTAAACTATAAAGAAATAATTGACAGTGTTTTCTTAATCGTGGTCTGGATCTGCTGATCCAGCCAAAAGCAAGGGGGCAGAGGTGATCTTTGCTATGCCACATTGAATAATGCAATCATATTTTTGATACCAAACTACATTTAACTGCCCTATAAATCCTGCCTGCCTCCATACCACACCTCATTATCTCACAAGAAATGTACAACCTCTGGAAAGTCAGATGTGGGGAGACCTGTGCCCCACAGCTGAGATGGAGACGCAAAGCTGAGGGGCAGGTGCCCGCTGCACAGCAGTCCATCTTCCTGCCTGCACGCCAGGAGCTTCACTCAGGTATCCTTGGTGCAACTTGCTCTGGGACATTAAGCAAAATATTCCACCCTTCTGGGATTTGGTATTTCATCATTAAAATGGGAGTAGGTGGTATCATTACTCCCATTTTGCAAATAACAAAGGGCAGGTACAGAGAAGTTAGAAAGTTGCTCAAGGTCAAAGTCAAATAGTTCAGTTTAGTCGCTCAGTTGCGTCCGACTCTTTGTAACCCCATGGACTGCAGGACATCAGGCTTCCCTATTCATCACCAACTCCCAGAGCTTGCTCAAACTCATGTCCATCTAGTCAGTGATGCTATCCAACCATCTCATCCTCTCTCATCCCCTTCTCCTGCTGCCTTCAATCTTTCCCAGCATCAGGGTCTTTTCCAATGAGTCAGCTCTTCACATCAGGTGGCCAAAGTACTGGAGCTTCAGCTTCAGCATCAGTCCTTCCAATGAATATTCAGGCTTGATTTCCTTTAGGATTGATTGGTTTGATCTCCTTGCTGTTCAAGGAGTCAAATATTTAGTCAAAGGGAATCCAGACATCAAATGCAAATGTGTCTGTCTTAACATATAAATACACTCTTTCATAAATGAGAAAGCTCTAACACTGTGACTCAGTGGAACTTTGCTGGAACCATGAGGGTGAAAAACCCTTAACAGTAGCTTCCACAGTTTGGAGCTTATTGTCAACATCTGAACTGCCCAGATTCCCAAAGGAGGAAAAAATGCATGAAATAAGCACAGTGTTTAGTGTTCAAGCTTGACTTAGAGGTATGTGGTGGGGATAGCAGAAATGATTGGTACAGAGAAGCGGGGAGAGTTCTTTCTCAATCTCTTTGGAAGGCAAAAGGAGGAGGATGCCACTCTGCCTGGCTTGGGAAGAAGCAAAGAGCACACTGGGTCATTTTTGTCCTGTTTCCAGCTACATGAATTGAAAAGCCAAGTCCAGGTTCAATGCATCATTCTTGAGGCTGGAAACAAAATCCCTCTTTGTTCCCCAGTGAAACTTATCTCTGAAGAGCTGCACAACTTCCTGTGAGATATAGCCCTGCAGATGTGCCATGGGAGACCCGCCTGGCTGTGCTGCCATCACTCAAAGTGCAAGAATGGGCACTTTGTACTGCTGGACTGAAAATGACACTCTCTGCTCTGATCCCCATTGGGGTTCCCAAGTGGACAAAACTTCCTGCTAAGGGGAGGGGCTGTGGGCAGTGGATGTGTGTGTGATGTTGTTTTGTTCCTTTGTGAATTTGTTTAGTTATTTATAGAGCCAAAGGAAAAAGCAAGGGGGCAGAGTGTAGTCCAGTGTTTTGCAAACTATATTCCATGGAACCCTTCCAAGGGTTGGAGACCCTGAAGGCTAGAAGTAGAGGACAGGGTGGGTGGAAGAGCAGGCAAAGCTCCAGGATGTTATATCTGCCTCCTCCCCCAGCCAACACCACCAACAATAACAATCACAGCAGTTCTACTTCTAACAATTTAATGTAGGAGGTTAGATATGATTTTATTTCAACAAAGACTTTTATAGTTTAAAAAGTGTTTGAAAAGCACAGTTGCTATAGATAAATTCTATTCTCAACTTTGCTAAAATGTAGCTCTGTGATGTTGAATAGTTATTTTCAACTCTGGTCTCAGTCTCTTTGTCTATAGAACAAGGAAAAGCATCAAGTCCCCTAGTACACTCTAGGTAAAAGGAGGAATTACAAAAAAAAATTCTGACACAGTTTTATACAAGAGAAAATGAAAAAAGAAGGAAACCCTCTCTGTAAGATGGTTTAATTTTCAATTAATATAGGGCAAGAAGCTCTTTCTGACTTTCTTATTATGGGCTCAGAATTAAATGAGTACCAACAGACTATACATAGTACTCAGAAAGCTACTTTGGGTGCTACTAAAATTAATGCACTATTTGAACATCTTTATAAGGGACATTAATTTTTCTCCAGTTGGAAACATGAGCTATACTAAATTGATGTCTAGATAATCAAAAAGGGGAAAAGACGATGCAATTGGACAAAAACAAAAGGGGAGAATCAAAATTTTCTCATTAAGTATGCAGGTAGGAACTATTGATGGCACAAGATAGGAAGGATTTCATGCTGGATTTTTCAACTGTCAGCTTGGTTAAACTGGGAACTTGGTTTCCCAGAAATTCCTTCCATACATGATTCTGAGTTGGCATCAGTCAGACAAGGAAGTTGTGTGAGATTTGAGGGGCAGAAGTAGAAGAATGGCCATCACCCTCTGAAGGTCTTACTGCGATCAGTGACAAGCACAGAGGTTCCCAGCGGTCCCAGCTGTCCTCACTTCTCTACATGTCAAGCTCTTCTTCTGGACCTTGGGCTCTGCTGGACAGCAGCTTGTCCCAGGGTCACCACCAGACACCTGACGGCAGTAGATACGCAAAGACAACTTCTCATTGATTTCATTCCTCACAAGTTGCTCCCTTGAGGTCTCACTCCAGCAGTCATGCATGACTTCTCAGGTACCCCTGGGAAGCTCCAAGGTGTTCTTTTGTATCAACACGTTAAAAAGATTGGTTAGCAACATATTTCTCAGATACTCCAACCCTCTTTTTGCCCATCACTTCATTAGCTCCTTCCACAATTGTATCAGGTCTAATTCCTCTGCTCAATCCCTTATCTGAACACTCACAGGAACTCTGCTTCCCTGACTGATCCTTAAGGGATACAGAAATTTCTGATTGGAAGTCAAAAGCTACCATAGCATAAAATCTACGATATATGGCATTGCCTTTGAGATAGCAGCAAGCAGAGGTTGGAAGGGCAACTAGGACATTGTTTGTAGAGGCTAAAAGATCAGTGAGTAAATCTGAGGCCAGATAAAGGGCAATCAGTATTATATGGTGGTGAAACAACTGGCAAAACTGTCACTTATGATGATTTGGAAGTTAGAAAATGTACTGGATAACCTTGCTGATCTGCCTAAAACATTTCCAAGCAGGATGTTGAAAGTGTCAGTTGTCATCTTTTACCTACATACAACAAGTTGCAGGAAGAGAAATATGAGCTAAAAAGAGAAATGACCCATTTTTAAGCAGAATTGTTAAAACTACATATGCAAATCAGACTGCTATGAGCAGAACACCTGTGTGTGTGTATGTGTGTGTGTGTGTGTGTGTGTGTGTGTGTGTGTGTGTGATACATATGCAATTTAGGATTTGATGAATTAGAAAATAAAGTTAATTTCACATTCCTTAGTCTCTGT
The DNA here is from genome assembly GCF_963930625.1 of Muntiacus reevesi. NCBI lineage: Eukaryota > Metazoa > Chordata > Mammalia > Artiodactyla > Cervidae > Muntiacus > Muntiacus reevesi. Next base: position 143,971,125 of record NC_089249.1, on the reverse strand, counting down.
AGCCAGCAAAAACTTAAATTAAAAATTAGCCTCTGAGTAATGATTAAATTAAACATGTGATCATAAGAAGCTATGTTAAGACCTCAGGAAATTTTAAATTAGTGACTTATGGATTTTCTCAGTAAGTAAAGAGGACTCAGTCTTAAGCCTGTTATTACCCATAATAGTCTGACTTGCAGATTGAGAGGTATTTCTCAAAAGAAAGTTATTTCTCAAAAAGATATGGATTTTAGACATGAACTGAACCCTAGGGAGATATATGGAAACCCATAAAGTTTTTAAGAAACTTGTACTAACAAAAGCACTGCCAAATTGAACAGAAAGGAGTATAAACCATTCAAAATGAGAAAATTTCTCTGGGTACCAAACTTTGTCTGGGCAGAAAGTAGGTTGACAATGCACTCAACTGTAAACGCAAGACAGTTCTTATCAAAAAAAGAAGAAGAAGAAGGAGAAAGATCTCAGAAAGTTCTACCAGAACAGAAGATAATAAAGAGCAAAGGAGAAGAGTGAGTTAGAAAATTATATACAGGACAGGTTCAAAACTGAACCCTTGTCAGTGAACATGCCCCATCAATAGCATGGGGGACTCTGAGAGTATGTGCTCTGCTGGATTTCTGAATTTCTATGAAAATTCTTTACTATTCTTGCAAGCCTCCCCTTTTTGAATATGTCTTTTAAAGCTATCCTTTCTCTATCTCATCACTGTACCATGTGTGTGTGTGAGATAGATATCTTGTATTTTTAATTAATAGTTCTCTGAATCAAGAGCAGCTACCCCTAAGAAGCTGCATTAGAGGAATTTCATCTCCATCTAGATCTGCTGAATCTGCAATAGTGAGATAATGACTTCAGGGCTTTGCCATAGTGAAATGAGACTTTGGGGGGTCTTATCCCATAATGAGAGGATAAATGTATTTTGTATATGGGAAGAATGTAAATAAGTATGACCAGAGGATAAACTGGAGTGGGAGTAAAATGGGTAAAAATGACTATGAATTCCTTTGAAGTTCCTGTCATCAAGGCAAAGAGTCAATCTCCTCACTTTTTTCAACTAGGTTGGACAAGAGACTTGCTTTGACAATAGAAAGCAAGAGAAGTGATATTATGGGGTTTCTTAATGCATCTGCTCTCACCCTTGTGCCTGTACCACTCCATTCTTACTCTCTTGGTCGTTCTCATTGCCACTTACGAAAAAGCCCAGGGTAGCCTCCTTGGGGATGAAACACCACTTGATGAGAAAGACCATGCAGAAGTAGACAAGGTCAGGCATCCCCACTGCTGTAGCCATGTCAGCCAAGTCCCAGTTAAATCCTATATATATAAGGGAGGCCATCTAGGCCAGCCACCCCCTAGAAAACAAACCAACCGACTTTATATGCGTGGTTGAGCCCAATATCGTACGGATTAGCCCAGTCCAAATTTCCAGTCTGCAGAATCACAAATAAATTATGACCAACTGTGTAGGTATCTTGTCATGAAGTAATAGAAAGCTGAGGTGGTTTCAGGGAAACAAAATCTGGAATTGACTCTTTGGAGTCAGGGACCAGGACAAGGCAAGAAAGTTATCTAGAATGTAAATGTGAAGAAGACATTCACTCTCAGGATTGTGCAAGTACCCCTTAAATTTTCCACCCTATACATTTCCCTCCCCAACTTAAGACCCTAGTTCTCCTGACTAGATCCAAAGGCATTAATGACCCGGATGCTAGTGGTGAAAGAAATACTGCTCATCCACAGCATGAAAGGGAAAGATCTTTTCCTAAATTATCGTCTTGTAGCACCTAGAATCAAGTGCCCATATACGAGAAGTCTTTGAGCAGCCAACTAGCTGCTGTCATAGAGCATTTTAGTAAAAACAATGAGTTGGTGGTGGTTGTTTAGTTACTAAGTCATGTCTGATTCTTTTGTGACCCCATGGACTGTAGCCCACCAGGCTCCTCTGTCCAGGGATTTTCCAGGCTAGAATACTGGAGTGGGTTGCCATTTCCTTCTCCAAGGGACCTTCCCAACCGAGGGATTGAACCCACGACTCCTGTACTGCAGACAGATTCTTTACCACTGAGCTACCTGGGAAGCCCAATGAGTTGGTAAGTTGTTCCTAAGAGTAAAGGAGAACATGAGGAGAAAATGAACTTAATGCTTTAAACTCCCAGCTCAAAGTTTGATTAAGGAACCAGAAATCTTCTATGGCTACACTAAAAGACACCACTCTCTCTTGTAGCCACAGGTAGAGATTTCAGAAAACCAAACCAAAAATCTAATTCTAAAGGTAGCTGAATTATAACACAAAATGTATCACAAGCTCATAGGGTCCTGTGTTAAAGTTAAGGTACTAAATGGGAAGGGATAAGACTCCTTGATATAGAGACAATGTATATGAGAAAATTCCAGTGAAGCTGAGGGCCTTAAACTCCAATTTCTCTGAGCATCCTCTGCCAATAAAAACAATACTTCCCCCTTAATAGTTTTAGGGAAAGATGGTGAAAGAACTGGAAAGCATCCAAGAATATGGGTAGAAATAGGATTGCTTTGCCTAGAAAAGAATACACAAGCAGGTACATGAGATATGACTCTAATTATATGAGAAGCTAGCTTTGTAGGAAGTTTAGATAAACTTATAGTCTAAGTTTATCACCTAGACTATAGGAACAAATCAAGAACAAGTCAGTAGACATGGTGTGTATACTACTATATGTTAGAAATCCTTTCTGGAATTTTTTTAATAAAATTATGCTTTTCCAAATTCTAAATGCCAAGAAAACCTGTCAAGAAATTAGGAAAATGAAAAATTCAAGAAATCCTTTCACAATGTGTATGTATATCAAATCATTGCATTATACACTAAGTATCTCACAGTTGTATTAATCATACCTCAATAAAGCTGGAAAAACTGAGATTGCTCCAAAATAATGTTATCAAAACAGCTTAGTATCTCTAGCTACACCATAAAATTTCCATTTGCCCCTTTCTACCCATTCTCCACTCTTATCCATTCTGCTCTGTACCCTGGAACACTGTCTTGTACGGACTACATGAAAGATTTTTATGTCCTTCAGGTTTCAGAAAGATTGGCCAATAGTAGACTATAGAGGGGCTTCCCTGGTAGCTTAGCTCAGCTGGTAAAGAATCTGCCTGCAATGCAGGAGACCTCGGTTTAATTCCTGAGTTGGGATTATCACCTGGAGAAGGGCAACCTACCCACTCCAGTATTCTTGGGCTTCCCTGGAGGCTCAGACTGTAAAGAATCTACCTGCAATGCAGGAGACCTGGGTTCGATCCCTGGGTTGGGGAGATCCCCTGAAGGAGAGCACGGCAACCCACTCCAGTATTCTTGCCTGGAGAATCCCCATGGACAGAGGAGACTGGTGGGCTAAAGTCCATGGGGTCATAAAGAGTCAGACACGACTGGCGACTAAGCATAGCACAGCGCGACTAAGGAAAAGGGCTCCCCTGGTGGCTTAGTGGTAAAGAATCTGTCTGCCAATACAGGAGACATGAGTTCCATCCCTGGGTCAAGAAGATCCACTGGAGAAGGAAATGGCAACCCACTCCAGTATTCTTGCCTGGGAAGTCCCATGGACAGAGGAACCTGGTGAGCTACAGTCCATGTGATTGCAAAGAACTGGACATGACTTAGTGACTAAACAACAACAAAGGCTATGGAAGGAGGAGAGAGGAAAGAGAATATGTGCAAGGTATTCATTCAGCTGGCTTCCTCCCTCAAAGGTCAGATTGAATTGTCTGTGTCCATGACCAGACAAAGTGGTTTCTTCCACTTGACTCTGTTTGATTGCATATAACTGCTCCTTCTCCTCATCACTGACTGAGGGAGACAGCTCTTCCACTCTTCCTAGCCTCAGGATACTGAAGTATCTCTAATAGTACTTCTGTTAAAAATTCCTTTGTAAATAGAGTTTCTGTGAATCACCTGATTTGAATGTCTCATTTATTTCGTGTTGGGACACTGGTTTATAGACCAGTAGAAAGAGAACTTCTCTTTCTCAATAGTTCTAGCAAAAATCTCAATGCTGATGCTCATTGGCTTCTATGCCATAGCTTTAGTTAAGGGGTCACTAATAATCGTGGCCATAGAAATGCAGCATTTTGATTAACCAGACCTTTTTCATGTATGTATCCCTGGGAGTAAGGTCAGTCCCACTGGAATCATGTAGAGTCAGAGTTTGAGTGAGGCATTTCCCAAAAAAAATCTGAGTAAGCATAGATTTAAAAAAAAAAAAAGATCTGATATCTACAAAACTAGGCAAATTCCAGATGTTTGGAATCCCATCCCACCTATAAAATGGTTACAATGCATTATCTAAATTGAGTAAATGGACTAAGTTCTCCTTTGAGTTTTCTCATATCTTTAAAATTTATGGATCTAACTCCAACAATGCACATTGATAAAACTGAACAAATCTAATTCTATTTCCTGCTCTACCAACAAATATCTATATGACCTTGAACAAATCAGCTCTTTTCTAGGCTTCTATTTCTTTATCTGTAAAAGGACTAAATGGTCTTCTGGGTATGCTCTAGATGTAAAACCTCTATGCGTCTATGACTGTCTCTGAAATTCCAAGTTCTGTTAGGGTTCTTGGATTGTAAGCATCATAAATAAGCTCAGTATAACATCAGACTCTGCCCCTACACCCAGATAAAAGAAATATGTTAAAAATATGAAAAGACATAGAGTCCTAGGCAAACATTTAAAACAAAACTTTGGAAATATCAGAAACCATAGATTTTCCGTGAATCTAAGCAGAAGTGTTGTCTCTTTTAAGCACTGCTTACACAATGAGTCAGCTCCACTTTTCATCTCTCCATCCCACTCAGTATTCAAATTCCCAAGTGTAAGATCAGAAATGGATTAGTGAACTGCCTTCTCACCTTCTGTCTGGGGATGGCAAAGTACCTTGCTGACTTTCCCAACAGGACAATACATCATGGGAGGATAATAACTCCCAGAAGGTAGAAAAGACAATGAGCAAGCAAAAATTACTGATACCCCTTATACAAGTCAGCAATAGCATGGAAGCTGGGTACAAATTTCCTTTGCTTGTATGTCCAATATAGCTCTATGTGGCGGCTCAGCAGTAAAGAATCTGCCTGCAAGGCAGGAGACGCAGGTTTGATCCCTGGGTTGGGAAGACCCCTGAGTCAGGAAGATCCCCTGGAGAAGGAAACAGCAGCCCACTCCAGTATTCTTGCTTAAAAAATCCCATTGACAGAGAGGAGCAGAGTGGGCTACAGTCCATGGGGGTCACAAAAAGTCAGACATGACTTAGCAACTAAACAACAACAAACTCCTTTCAAATTTTCTTGGAATTATATGCATCATGCCTAAGTCACAGTCCCAGAATCTTCAAAAAACAAACAAACAAACAAAAGAGTTTAACCTCCAAAATTCAAATGAATTTGTTAGGTCACCGAAAGATCTAGAGATTGGAAATGACAATTTTAAAATGAGATTCTCTTTTCAAGAACATTGCTAAAGCAAAGGCCAATAGTTTGGTTTTGTTTTCATTAGACTCTATTATCTTTCAGCCGTGGGCAAATGCTTACAAAATGAGATATTACTTGAATATATGAATGCAAAATCAAGAACTCCAGCGTAAAAGGTGAATAATTTATAAATGTACAAAATGAACCCAACACTTCTCCTGTCACCACTGTCACTGTGTATAGAAACCAAAAGCCATGTAATTTCACAGTAATTATCCAATTCCTAACTTGAGGCTTCAATATCAGCATTGAAAATTATGTATCAGTTGTACTTGGAATTGTAAGTTTTATAGTGGAATGAAACTCTATGAATTAGCAACTTGTTGGCATCTTTAAAGAGAATTTTAATATTTAGTTTTGAAATGGACATATTATAAGGTTCTGCATATGCATTAACAAGACGCATCATATGTGTATGTGCCTTATATTTATAGTTCCATGTTTGTACGAATCCTGGATCTATTTACCTTGCATTCGTAAACATTTGCAAAGATTGAAAAGTGTTAGTCACTCAGTCATTTCCAACTCTGCGACCTCATGACTAGAGCTTACCAGGCTCCTCTATCCATGGAATTCTCCAGGCTATACTGAAGTGCGTAACCATTCTCTTCTCCAGTAGATCTTCCCAACCCAGAGACTGAACCCAGGTCTTCTGTATTACAGGCAGATTCTTTACCATCTGAGTCACCAGGGAAGCCCTTGCAAAGATTATGTTTTTCTATTTCAGATATGATTCTTTTTTCTAAATGTGCTTACTCTGCACAGTTGAGCTAAATAAACTGTAGAAAAAAAATTTTAAGGAATTACTATTACTCTCTACATCCCAGTTTTGAAAGTTGTTGGTTCCTAGCTGGCAGACAGGCCCTACTGAGGCTTCACAGGGCCGGAAGCAGAATTGGCACACAAGATACTCAACTAATGAGCTATGAAGAGATGAATGGCTGAATGAATATCAAAATGGCTCACAGGAGTGTGTGAATAGCATTAAAATTCCTTTTCCAAGAAAGGGAACATCAAGAGATGTTTAGGAGATGCCAAAGGAGATCTAAGGTCTTCCCAAGAGCCACTAGTGGTAAAAAAAAAAAAACACACCTGCCAAAGCAGGAGACGCTGGAGACAAGAGTTTGATTACTGGGTTGGGAAGCTTCCCTGGAGGAGGGGATGGCAACCCACTCTGGTATTCTTGCCTGGGAAATACCATGAACAGAGGAGGGGCTACAGTCCATAGGATCACAGAGTTGGACACGACTAAAGTGACTTAGCATGCATGCAAAGGAGATATAGAAACAAGAGATATACTTCCAAGCTATAGTCTAGTCCAGGCCCCTACAATAGCAGTGACTTTTGGCTTAAGTTGTTTGTCATTATAATGAACATTGTGCCTGATCCAACACCTCACCATGGCATGGAAGTAGAAGAAATCAGATGAAATGGAAAACCCTACCAATACAGGCAGGATCCTTCCCAAAATCCTGGACTTTCACCTTCACTGTAAAGATGCCTCAAACTGAGAGAAAAAGAGTTTGTGTTCCTCCAGTTCCTCACTCCCTCTGCGAAGTGGAATCTGTCCACCTTCCCTTAGGAAAGAAAGCACAGTCACCAAGAGCAAGCATTTCTGGAAAACCTGCCATGGGTAAACACTGCTTGTGATGTGACATAGACATGGACACAGCATTGTTCCTGCTCTCGCTGATGGGTCTACATGTGTTAAAATTAGAGGAAATTACAGAAGAAGCAGGCACTAAAAGGTAGGGCAATGAAAGCAAGGTCTGCAGACAAAATTAGTCATTAGCTGGATGGGACGTTCCTGGTAGTCCACTGGTTAAGAATTCACCTTCCAATGCAAAGGACATGGGTTCAATCCCTGGTCGGGGAACTGAGGTCCCACATGTTGCAGGGCAACTAAGTCCGCACACCACAACCGAGCCTGTGCTGTCTGGAGTCTCCATGCCACAGCTAGAGAGAAGTACGTGTGCCGCATTGAAAGATCCCGCATGCTGCAACGGAGCCCCGACATAGCTAAAACCAAATAAATAAAAGTTGTTTAAGTTACTAGCTGGATGATAAAGGTTGAGATGGTTTGTAAAAGAAGCAGAAAGGGTAACTGTGCAATCTACAAGAACTACAGTAGAATGGGTGTGGACACTGAACACCAAGAATATCAGTGTGACTTGAGAGACAGAAGCAGGGACATGATTGGAAATCAAATTCTTCACTTTTTCCTTTCAGCCAATTGCTTCTATTTTTGGCTACTCTTTAAAATAATCTGAGAAGCTTTACAAAAAAGGGGGCATTTTATAGACCCTATCCCTGGAGATTGATTTAATTGGTCTGGGGTGAGACCCAAGTACATTTGTTTGTTTTATTGTTTTTTTAAGCTCTCTTGGTGATTCTAATGCACACTCAGGGTTGAAAACCACTGTTTAGATCATCAGGATCCACCAGTATTATGCAACTGACATCATTAAAAGAGGGCTGTGAATACTTAAATATTTTGCAATCCAAGTCCCAAGTCATTGGATGCAATGCAAATAACATTTTATAAACCTTAAGTAAAAATCATTTAATTCCTCACTTTGTAGTATTCTCCTAGAAAGCTTAACAATGAAACTTGTTGCCATATGAAGTGAGCTATCATCTCAAACAGTGGTTCCCTTTGAAAAAATATTGTGCTCAAATCTCATGGACTAGACATGAAAAAAAGTTTTTCTTTGAGACCTGAAAGGTATTAGTCATAAAATAAGATATATAGGGTTAAAGGTTTGTGTCAGCCACTCAACAGCAGATCCTAAGAAACAAAGATGCCCATGTGCTCTTGAATAAATCTCTTTTCTTGGTTTGCTTGTAATATGCACAGCCCTCCAACGCAAATCCCAGAGAGGAAACCCCTATGGTTTGACTCTAGAGGTGGTACTTTAGTACCTATTCAGGAAATATCAGAGCTCATTGGCTAGCCAACAGTGAAGTAAAGGCACTTGAGTGGGAAGATAATGGAAATAAGGGGGCCAGAGGTAGGAGAGTCAGGGAATAGGAAGTATCTGCTCTTGTGCATGAGAGTGCTGTATGAGCAACTTTTCTTTTTTCACTTATTTAAGAGGTATGAGAGACTGACATTGGTGTGATGGTGGAAGAGGAAGCCCCAGACCTTGTTCCTTGACTTAACAATATATATGATCCAAAAGCCTTTTATAAGTATTCCTATAAATTAGAAAGTTGCAGTATTTCAAGCAAAGCATTCTCGAAAGCAAAAATAGCTACATTGAAATGGGTAAGAAAAGGCATTTTATTTCAACCACATCACCTCCTTCCCCAAGTTGGCATAGGTTGCAATCAAGAGGAAAAGTCTAACTCATGGATTCTCTCTTGGGATAGAAAGAGAAGAGTGGCATGTATGCCCAACACTCCAGCTTTGGGGGGTGGGGAGCGGGGGCAGCTACCTGAGAAACTGTTTCTGTCTCACCCGATGTGAGGTGCTGATTAGGAACCAGAACATCTTGAGTATCTGGGCATCACAGAGAACCAAAGAGAGCTCAGCAGTTTATGACAACATCGCAGAATTTGTAACACCATGAAAGAAATGAGCACAGCTCATCAGGATCAGAGGGAAACACTCTTGTGGTTTCTTTCTTGAGAGGAAAAGAAAAGTGTGGAATGTGCATCCAGCATTCAGATTTTCAAGGGGCTTTCAGAGGGATTGGTTTCTTTCTTGCCTGACTCAGAGCACTTACGGAACTGGCATACCCTGGACACCTGGGGACCACAGAGAACAAAAGAGAATCAATAAACAAAAGAGAATCAATCACTTGTGGCAGCACCAGAGAAGCTGTAATACCATAGACAGACACCAGAGGAACAAAGAGACTACAAGCTCCAGGAAAAAAGTTGACAAACCTCTCTAACTGGCAACCCCAGGAAAGGTTTGAAGGCCCCCAGAATCTCAAGCCATGTTGATTAGTGAAGGTCTTTCCTGCACAAAGCCAGACTATAAAGAGTGAGAGAGGCAACTGTGTTTTCAAATATGTAAAGCTCAACACAAACATAGAAAGCATATTAAAAAGCAGAGGCATCACTTTGCCAAAAAGGCCCATATAGTCAAAGCTATGGATTTTCCAGTAGTCATGTATGGATGTGAGAGTTGGATCATAAAGAAGGCTGAGGACTGAAGAACGATACTTTTGTCTTGTGGTGCTAGAGAAGACTCTTTAGAGTCCCTTGGAAAGCAAGGAGATGAAGCCAGTCAATCCCAATGGAAATCAACTCTGAATATTCATTGGAAAGACTGATGCTGAAGCTCCAATGTTTTGGCCATCTGATGCAAAGAGTCAACTCATGGAAAAAGACCCTGATGCTGGGAAAGATTGAGGGCCAGAGGAGAAGGGGGAAGCAGATGAGATGGTTAGATAAAATTACCAACTCAGTGGACATAAGTTTGAGCAAACTCCAAAAGACAGTGCAGGACAGGGAAGCCTGGCATGCTGCAGTTCATGGGGTCACAAAGAATCAGACACAACCTCATGACTGAACAGCAAAGCTCAACACAATGCACATGAAGAAACATAGAAACAAGGCCCAAAGGAATAAAATCTCCAGAAACCAGCCTACAGAAACAAAAGTATACAAATTACCTACAAAAATCTTCAAATATCCATCAAAAAGATGCTCAGTGAGCTCAAGAAAATTATTCATGAACAAAATGAGAATATTAAGAGAGAGAGAGAAAATTTAAATAAAAACAAAAAGAAATTCTGAAGTTGAAGAATACAATAGCTTAATAGAAAAATCCACTAGAGGGGTTCAATGTCAGCCTTGACTGAGAAGGAATCAGTGAACTTGAAGACAAGTCATTTGAAATTATCCTGTCAGATGAGCAAAAAATAAAAAGGATAAAAAAGGATGAAGAAAGCTTAAGGGGTTTATGGGACACCATTGAGTGGAATGATATATGTATTATAGAAGTCTCAGAAGGGAAGAGAAGAAAAAAAGGAAGAAATAATGACTAAAAAACTTCCCAATCTAGGGGAAGAAATAGACATCTGGATTCAAGAAGTGCACCTGATCTCAACTAGGATCAATCCAAAGAAATTCACACAGAGACACATTATAATCCAATTGTCAAAATCAAGGACAAAGACATAATTTTGAAAGCAGCAAGAGAAAAATGCAAGGAAGCCTTCATAAGACTATCAACAAATTTCAAAGAAGAAATTTTAAAGGCCAGAAGGAATGGAATGATATATTTAAATTATTGAAAGAGAAAAAAATTTCAACCAAGAATACTATATTCAGGAAAATTCTTTTTCAAAAAAGAAAATAAAAGTCAAGATTTTCCCAGATAAATAATATCTGAAGTAGTTGATTACCACTAGACCTGTCTTTATACAAGAAATGCTAAGTGGAGTCCCTTAAAAAGATTGCTACACAGAAACATCAAACTTTATGAAACTATAAAGCTCTCTGGTAAATGTATAGACAAACACAGAATATTGTAATGTTGTAATGGTGGTGTTAAATCACTTTTAATATATACTGCAGGAGCTAAAAGACAAAAGTATAAAAATATGACTATAAAAATATGCTAGTGAATAGATACGCAATATTAAAAAGATACTACTTGTAACATAAATAGCACAAGGGGTGGGCAAAAGAATAGAATTTTCATTTGTGAATGAAGTTAAGTTGCTATCAACTTAAAATAGCCTGTTTTACTTAAGTCCCATCATAGCCACGAAGAAAATATCTGTAGAAGACACACACAAAAGAAAATAAATATGAATTGCTACATACTGTTACAGAGACCTCTCTCTCTTTCAGCCCAATCTCCAGGCACTCCTGATCTCACCTAAGTTATCTTCACTTTATAGATAAAGAACCCGAGGCCCTGGGAAGGAAAGGGACTCGGCCAGGAGGATTCAGAGAGAGAGTGGCACGGCCCTGGCTAGATTCCACATCTCCTGGTTCCCAGCTTGATGTTCCTGTTAAACTTGTGACTAACCTGGGAAATATCCAGCTCAGCAAAGAGGCAACAGAGAAGCAATCAGTTGTTGGGGATGGATGGGGGGGCTCGGGGAGACGGTCATTAAAACTAATCAGCGATAGACACAGATCTCCAATTTTAACAGGTTTTTATGCATATTTTGTTCCCATCATGGAAATAGTATCCACTCATTACAGGAACTTTTGAAATTGCAGAGAAGCAGAAAAAGGAGAAAAATTATAATTCCACCAATTATATACACAACCATTAACACTTGAATGTGTGCTCTTTCTGTCTTTTAATGAATAGATTGTTGAGTTTACACTGAACTACACTCTTTCTGTATGTTCATTTTGTATCCTGCTTGCTTACAGTATTATAAGCATTTTCCATTCGCAAACACTTTCTTTCATAGCTACATGATATACTTGAAAGTAGTTGTGCCATGCTGACTGTTTTTTCTAACTTCACTGTTTCAAATGACACTAAAATGAACATGTATCTGTGTATATGATAGTTGTTCCACATTTACCAACCACTTGTCTACCTTGATAGTGCACCAAGGTGAAATTATAACATTAAAGAATTTGAGGATTTTTAAGTGTTTTGGCACATAGTTCTACATCACTTATAATACATATTTTCTTGTTGTTCAGTCATCCAGTCATGTCCAACTCTTCATGACCCCATAGACTGTAGCACACCAGGCATAAAAAGACATATTTTCTTATTTACCCACGATTATACAAACATTGCTTTAGAATTCTAGAAGTAGAAAGAACCCAGAGATAGGCAGCTACTGAATATCCTGGCATATTCCTTTCCAATCTTTTTGAAAGCGTATACATATACACACATAATTACCAAATTGAGATCATTATGCTTAGGTTTGGTTTTTGGTAGAAAAGTTTATGAGCTTATTTCCATGTCAAGAAATAATACTTAAAGACCAAACAGATTTTATTAATCACAGCATTTTATCCCAGTCATACAGGCATACTCTCGTTCACCCACTCACAGTACAGCCATACCCATATCCCCAGACCCAAGTAACAGAGCACAGGCAGGACTGCCCCAATAGGATAATTCTCCAGGAGTCACCCTGGTTGTAGGTCTCATGAGAAGTCTCTGAGAAACTGACTCTAGAATGAATATAGGAAGTTGCAACAAACATTTCCATAAATTGACACTTCTGCAGAACTCAGAGTGATATTCCAACTTGCCAATCACCAGGAACTGCTGTAGGTCCTGAAAACTCGGTCACTTGCTTTCCATCAGAAGATGTTCACAAAATCACAGCAGTTAAGGCAGAAACTTTGGCATCAGAACATCCCAGGCCCAAGTCATGACTCTCTCCTACTGTCTGTGTTGCTAAATTTATAGAACTTCTCTAAACCTCAGTCTCCTCGTATGCAAAATTGAATGACAATGCTTGCTAACTCATAGGATCAAATGGTGATCAGACAAGACAAAGCATGTAAAATACTTAGCAACATGATATAGTCGGCACTTAATCAATTTCAGCTATAATTATTCTTTTTTGAGAAATTCTGGCAACACTTGTCTCTGATCCCTTACAGCTTTGTCTTCTCACTCATAAATAGGACTTTCTTTTTCCTCGTTTATCTACTTACAGACAATGCCTTTTATCTAATAATTCCCAAAGCAGTCATTCTGGCAATGAATATGGCAGTTCGCAATGTTATCATATTTGTCTTATCACAAATGCTATTAATAGCTCAAAATATTGAAATTGTCATTAATTATTTTTAATAATTTTACTTCAGGCTTACTATTCCCAGGAGCTTATATGACAGTATCTTCTTCAATCTTTACAAGCCTGTGAAGTAATTTTATGACCATTTTTCAAGAGCGCAAACTAACATAGAGGCAGTTTAAGAAATTCAAGGAAGGTCACACTTAGATGTTGAAGACTCAGGATTTGAATCCAAGCCTGTTGGACTTCAAACCCTAAGCCCCATTCACTTGGTCAGGGGTCAGCAAACTTTTTTCTGTAAAGAGCCACATAGTAAATATTTTAGACTTTACAGGCTATATGGTCTCCATCATAACTACCCTCCTCTACCAGTGTAGCATGGAAGCAGCAACAAACAGCACAGAAACTTTTGGACGCTGACATTTTAATTTCATATCATTTCTGACCAAGTGCTCAGATGAGAGAGCTTCTTTGAGATGAAAATATAGGGACTAAGAAACATCAGTTTTTCATTTCATTGCTTCCCACTTTCCTCACCCAAATTCTCTTCTCTGGTGGTGCAGGACTCCAGAGAGATGTCAACACATTATTCTACCAAGAAGCTCCTTGGAGGTACAGTGATCTGATTGCATGGGTTTAGCGTCACACCCAAATAGCTCTTTCATTCTTTCCCTGAATATGACGGGAAAGACGCTAGTCACTGGAGAGAAAGTCAAGAAACACCCACCATTGTTCTCGTTGCCCTGGCTTCCATTCTCTGCCCACTGTTACATCTCCATGGGAGAAGGTGGTCCTAGACATGTCCTTGCAAGAGCTTGTCTCTGATCCCTCACAGATTCCTCTTCTCACTCACAATATGACTTTCTCTTTCTGTACTTATCTATTAACAGACAATCCTTTTTAAATTGATAATTCCCAAAGTAATCATTCTGGTAATGAATATGGCAGTTCACAATGTTTGCTTAAAGACATGTAGCTCTCTTCAAAAGAAGAGGTGTACTGGGCATATTCTGCTCAAATAATGCATGAAGGTTTCTCCCTGCCATTTGGGAAATAAATAAAAGCTATGGGCTGGGACTCATGAACTCCAGGCCCAAGTCTGCCACTAACTTGGCAGGTGTCCTTAAGTAAACCATTTGACTTCTCTAAGTTCAGTTAGCTCCTGTGGCATACCATCCAGATGCCCTGCAGCTACTGGGAACATTGGAAGTTGATGATTCTCAGCTGAAAGCCCCTCTGGATTTTGTCTTGGCTGAAATATTCGTGTAGCCCAGAGCTGCATTTAATGACTGGTTGGTCATTGCAAGAGTACAAAGGTCTGGTCCCCTTGATCAATTTGGTACAGCTCTGCAGGGAGATCCCAGCTTCTGGGTTCCCTGTAGAATTAGCTACACCTTTGCTGGAACTGCACGGATTTTTAACTCCTCCCTCTGCCCAGGTCTCCTTTTCCTTCCCTGCAGGTATTGATCCTGAAAGCCTCCCCAATAAAATTCTTGCACACAAATCTCCACTAAGCCTGATCCAAGATTCATAGTTTGCCACCTACCTGGGGCACACATCCTTCCCATCAACCCAATAAGCAGGCTGTGCTAGATGCCTCCATTTCTGTCCATAAATAGGAATAAAGCGCAGCGGCCCAACTGCCAGGTGTAAAATCTAATCAGCAGAGGCAGCAGTGGCTGGGTCTCATGTGTGTCTGAATCCAGCTGTAATTCTGAATTACAGAATCCAGGACACGGCTCTTCAAACGCTATGAATCAAATGGTTCAGTGGCAACAGAGGCACTGAATATTAGGACCTCTGGGTTGGAGCCCTGTCTCTGCCACTAACCTGCTGCGTGACTCCAGGTGATTCTCTCTGCTGGGTCTCATTTTCTTAATCTACCAAATAAGAGGCTTTGTCATTCCCTTCTCTTAACTTTAAATAAGTTTATGCCATCTCTGCTTTGAAAAGAAAAAAAGTTATGTTTTGGAAAAATCAGTCTGTCATTCAATGTCATACAAAAGCACACAGTAGGTGCCTAATTGTTCATGACACTCTCTGGTGCCTTATGCAGGGCTGGTTCTCAGAACCCTTTGGCCTGAACTGAAGGATGTGAATAAAGAGTCACAACCCTGCCAAAAAGGCAGCCTCCCCTGGATTCAACATGCTACTCAACCACAAAGGAGAAACCTGCTGGAAGTTCACTCTTCAATGCAGGAGATTGTCATGTATTCAGGGGATGACTAGAAAGGAATGGAAACTAATGGACATAGAGTACCTGCTAAGTTCCTTTCACTGCCTTTCATCTTTTTACATAGTTAATTTCATTCCAGCAATATTACCTGAAAGTAAGCCATTGCCCTCTCTCTGTTACAGATGAAGCCTATAGAGAACACACAACAAACCAGGGTCATGCATGGAGAATGTGGAAGAATGAAGGCTAGAACCCACCGAAGTTTCACTGCACTGTAACAGAGGTGCCTG
Organism: Muntiacus reevesi; assembly: GCF_963930625.1. Lineage (NCBI taxonomy): Eukaryota > Metazoa > Chordata > Mammalia > Artiodactyla > Cervidae > Muntiacus > Muntiacus reevesi. The sequence continues at coordinate 143,955,460 of NC_089249.1, read as the reverse complement.
CTGCATTGCCTCCTCCACTAAAGCTGGGAGACTTCTTGATGGCAGGTTCCATATTTCTCTGATTTGTATCCTGAGCACCTAGCACAGCGGTAAGCATTTGTTGTTACTAAACTCATGTGTATGACATTAATTAATTAAGACCTCCTGACTTCTTTTGCTATCGTTATTGTACCGGCACATAATCAGTCTTGCTTCTTTACCTCAAAATTTCTGTAAAACTGATCAGTCTTGAGACAGAAGATCAACCCCGACTCACAAAAATGTAGCTTATTACAGTCTGCCAACTTACATGGGGACACCAGTCACGTGGCCACTTGAGGATTCCATAGCTGGCTAACTAGTCTCCGCTCTGTCTACTTGCATGAGACGGGCTCACTTGGGCCAGCCAAGCGAGGGCTTCCATTGATTTTTACTAAAAAGCCATGATGCTTCTGAAAGCTGTTGCATTTTAAGATGGTTTAAATGCATCCATCTTGTCATTTTTAACCATGCCCACAAAAAGCATCCTAAAGATACTTGATCATTCAATTAGACTAAATGAGGCCAATGTATATGCTGCTGCCGCAGAGGTTATCATGCTTAATAAAACATACTTTATAAACCTCGTGAATGCTGTAATTAAATTTACAAGAAGCCTTCCACATAACTTGAACAAAGGGTGCCCGAATGGAGTGTGTGTGTGTGTCTGTGGGTGTGTGTTCTGTGAGTGCTTGTGTGTATTGTAAAGTCCTGTTCCATAAGGATTATAGCTCCCCTGCTGTTTGGAAAAGATAATTTCACTTGTAACACTAATAACTTGAGCAGGGGAGAAGCTGGCCTGGTGAATGGAATGCACTTCACTGCACATCTTGGCTCAGCTAGAAATCGGAAACAGATGGTCCTTGCGGCTGGTTTCCCACTCGAGCCCGCTCACTGCCAGCCTGTGGTCTTCAGTGAGCTGCTGCTGGCAGACTGCGACTTGAACATAGTAGGACAGTGGCAAAAGAAATCAAATCTTTTCCAATGAGCAGCAAGTTATAATGAAATTTGACAGATCTGACATTCTATACCCAACATCTAGTTAGAATATATTAACCTTTTAGTTTTCTTAAGCGCCTTGCATAGAAGTTGTGAATATACTTATTAGAGGGTTCTGTTGTATACATGTTTTTCCTTTCCTTTTTTTTTTTTTCCTTTTTAACAGGGGGCAGAGGGTTTAGTCCAATCTTGGGTGGCAGCTGGTTGACAGAAAATGCAGAGAAAATAAAAGAGAATTTCTAAATGGCAGTGAAGAACGAGAACTGCCACTAAACCCAGTTTTTCACAGGGCACGGGCGGGTGAGTTTCTGCTGAAAAAAATTATCAATATTTTTCTTGAGCAAAAAGATACATATCCTAGATCAAAAATCTGGACAATCTCTGGGCATATTATTAAAATGGATGGGGCTGTCTGGACCCCCTGGCATTTTCTTCAATTCTGCCCTTTTCAGCTTTGCAGCATTTGCTTCTGCCATACGGTGAGAAAACCATGCCAGGTGACTTGGGACACTGTTTTATGTTGTTTTTTTTTAAGTCCCCACACTCATGCCTAGTAATATGAGTACCTGTGCAAAAGACTTTGATACTTTCTTCATAAAGGGCTAAATCTCCCACCAGAGACTTTGGCATTTTTCTAGACTTCAGGAGAACTAGACTGTCTATCCTTTTGTGTAGATTCTTCCTCTGGTTCCCAAGCTTACATGTGAGTGACATTTTTATTTTCAGTGTTAGACAGTGACGTCCTGAACATCATTTTAGGATTTTCCACCTGATTAAAGTTAGAAAAGACCTTGGCCTATAGATAATCTCTCTTTCATACAAGCTTTTTTTTTTCAAGTCTTAGATACCCATTGCCCTAAACTGAACTTCAGTTTCAGCAACAGGGTACATTTCTAATTTCATTATTTTCAAAATTTTGGAGGGTTGTTTCATTAAGGCCAACAACCAGTGGCACAAAAGAAATTTTTAAAATCTTCTGAGAGCTAGCTAACCAGAGCAGGAAAAGCATGGACTTTCTTGTCAAGTAAGTACCAGGATGTCTCAGCTCTTCAAACCTTCATATGTGTCATTAGGCAAGGCTCTTACCTTTTGGATCTTGACCTGCAAATTGAAAATAATACCAAACTTCTAGGTTGTTGTCGAGGTTAAATGGTATATCACACCTGAAAGTACCTTAACAAGCACTTAGCAGGTCTGAGTGATTTCATGGTTTGGAGGCAGCACCAGCCTGGTAGAAGCTCTGGAGTCATAATTCCTACCCTTGAATACTTCTCCCATCGCTAGCTCCAGGACCCCAAACAAGTTGCTTCAATTCTTAGAGCCTGTTTTCTTGCTTTTAAAATAGGGCTAGTAATAGATCCAACCTCATAAGGACCTATCTGAAAAGAAAAATCTTACAATGGTGCCTAGCTAAAAGGAAGCACTCAATGTTAGCTACTGCATGCAAAATCAAGTTGCTCTTCTCCTAAGTTTCAAATTTCTAATAGCCCTAGAAACAAAGCTTCAAAATGGAAAAAAAAGGTAGTTGCCAACATTGCAAAAGTTTCTATTAAATGAGTGAATGAATGAATAAATGAAAGACCTGTGTTCATTAAAGACAAATAAGAGTATAATCTGTCTCTGTGAGTACCAGTGGATGATACAGATTAGGAAGGCAACAGGAATTCAAAGGTGCTAGACATCACTACAGACTGGGGTCTTGAAGAAGGGTGTTAACTATTAAAGGCAGATGTACTAGAATGGGCAGTAGTTCAAACCAAGGTAAATGAAAAGGCTCTTAAAATATGAGATGAATGCAAATTTCAAATCAGCTAATGTTCTGTGCCTTTTTACTATCTTTCTCTCACTATTTAGGGAGCCCCTACTGTTTGTCCATCATAGAGTTTGACCTCATAGCTATTGAAATAAACAAGACACGGCCCCTGCCCTCAAGCATCTCAAGGTTCAGGAGGAAAGGCTGACTAGGAGGCAGATGGTTCCAGAAAAGGGTGCTAAGAGCTGACTGGAGCAAGGCACAGATTTTTATGGAAGCACAGAGTGAAGGGACCTAATCCAGTCTCACAGGGCACAACCAGAAGCAGAAAGGGGTTTCCCTCCACAAAGGAATAATAGTAACAAAACATCAATAACAAAATAATAATTTTGCTTGAAAACTTGTTCCATATCAAGAACTATTGACTTTATGTGTATTTTGCTAACTTTATATTTATATATATGTATATATTTGTATGTATTTATGTATATATTTGTATGTATTTAATATGTATATATTTGTATATATTTAATAACAATTGCTATCTTCATTTTTCTGATTAGGACTCAGAGAATCAGAGATAGTAAGTAACCTGGGAGTGGTCACACAGTAACTAACCAAGCCAGCATATGGGCAATTGGACTTCAGAAACTGTCTTTCCACTGACTCTGCTATCCAGCCTCTGAAAATCATTGATATTCCATTTCATGTTGACTTTTAGCAGCATAAAACAAAAGCCAAAAACTCACCTTGGTATTACACACCTGTTGGTAGTGAAGTCTTCAGGGTCTTTACCCAAATGAACTACAGTAAACACACAGATAGGAATCCCCCAGTCCCTCAGTTCTTCCAGGTTCTTCCATTCAACCAAGGCAGGTGGGTAGCTGATTTGGATAGCACTGGCCACAGATCGCCAGAAAGAGGCTGGAAAGTGACTTGTACTTTGCCCCGGGTGAGGGGGGGTCTTGTTATGAGAAAACGATTCCTCTTCTAATGTTCCCCCATAGTCATTCGGGCCATACTCCTCATCTATGTCCAGCAGTTTAACCCACCATTTGACTTCATAGCTAAGGGGATTTCTACTTCTTAGAAAACACGTTCCAAAGAAGTAAGAAAGTTCCAATCTGGATGGGCTCATTTCTTGACAAGAGTGCTGTTTTTGCCTCAGATTCATTCACGTGCAGTGGGAAGAAGTATTCAAATGACAAGAGTTAAATTCAAAACATGTAGCCACTTTCTGTTAAATTTTTTTCTGACTGAAAGCAAACCATTTAGATGTTTGTTTCCAAAAAGGCATCTGTCAGCAATCAAAGGGGAAAAATGCATAAAGCAAATGCAATTGTTTGGAGTAGCATTTCCTGGATCATGTTAAATGCTTGAATTGCTCCCCATTATGCTCACCAAATAATTTTATTTCCCACAATAATTGCAATATTTAACATGTTTTATTTAATCTTGTTTTAAGGCTATTAACAATGGGCCACACTGTGAAAAGATTGATTGCTATATGGGAAAGGACAGTTTCCACCAGCCGTTTAGAGAATAATGATAAAGTTAAATGCACCTAATTGTTTTGGATTTAAAACACTATTATCCAATAATATTTCTCATTTCTTTGTTCAAAACTACTGTGCCATCTCCTGTAAAGTCCTCCCGGGTATTCCATCATTCACAGAGTGAAATCTGGACTCCAGTTTACATTATGCCCCATTCATTCATAAATAATGTGTGTGCATGGGGTGTTCTGAGTCTCAGAAATGCAGCTACTCAGATCAGAGACACCTTCAACTTCAGAGTCTGCTGCAGGACAAATTTAGAAATTGTACCCACAAACCTGGACCCACGAATCCAAAATACCCTCGTGCCTTTGTGCTCTAGGAGAAGGCTGAGCAGACTCTAAAGCAAGGGAACTTTGGTTTTGTCTGCTTGTCAGAGTCAATTTGGAAAGGATGAGATGGAACAAGAGGTTGATTCAAAGGCAGAATGCTACCTCATATCTTTTCTTTTTTCTCTTTTTGTTTCTGGTTTATGCTATTTTTACATTTATACAGAATTTTCAACTCTTTTCCTATTTCATTCTTCAAATGGTAAACTGAAGAAAGACTAGGTCATTTTAATGATGTTGCAGTTATACAAGGCAACAACTGTTTTGACCGGCAAGGTCCATTTGCTTGTGGACACCTAAAGTAACTTAGTATTTCCTGTGCTACTGACTCTCTTTCTTAACAGAGAGGTGACACCAAAATAATTGCCTCTAAGAATAATGGCAGCATCCATATTTGATAATCATTTTCAATACCACCTCCTACACTCATTTGGAGAAATCCCATTAAATGAGGCAATGAGAAAGGGGGAAAATGCCATACTTACTATATCTGTGGTTCGTTCTGTAAGAAGCAGTCTATGGATCATGCTTTAAATGCTAAAACATTTCAGGTGCGACTGGATAAAATTTGCTTTGCCGGAATTATGTTTGTCAAAGTAGCCATTTTGCTGATGTTAAGTGGTTAAAATAACACCAACTAAGGAAGAGGTCAGAAATAGGAAAACAAAAGCCACCAAAATTTCACCTCTTTGGAACTGATACTGTGTCCTGAATAAGTTCATCTAAATATTATTCAGCTGAAAACGTGACTAGAAAAAAAATCTGTTGGATAGTTTGGCTGTAAATGCACAACTTTTCAAATAATCACAGTTCAGTTACCCTGAAAAATACCGGAGATAAATTCTCCCATGCTCTGGAGTGCCTATACAGGAGACCTGGCGTATAAAGAATTATAATATCACTGCTAGTTTCTTGGAGATGAGCAAATCGTTTATATTTAGGGGGAAAAAGAAAAAACGGGATGTGTTTGGTACATGGCTCTTATAAAGGTATTTCTGCAGTTCCTAATTTCACACAGTTAGCAAGAATAAAATATAACAAATCCAAGACATCCTTTCTATTTCTTTCTCCCATCTTAGTCCTAAAGTCAAATGACTTGAAATTCAGCAGTTTCTTGGAGGTCTCAGTTAAATTTTAAAAAATTATTTTTACAGCTATTCTTATTGGTAGGTCTATGGCATGTGGTGGTTTATTTTTCCAGCTAAAGAAAGGATGTGTGGCTAAAAATCCCTGTGAAGAAGATGGCTTGGTTACAGTAAGGAAATCAGATACAATTTTCCCTGAACAAGGACGTCCTCAGTCAAGTTTAGCCTGAATTGTGTTAACCTGGGTTGATAATAACTGAATCACTTTATTAATAAACAATGGAAAAGCCCAGAATTAACTTTTGTTTAAAAAAAGGTACACCCAAAGATAGACATGGTACCTAACCTAGATGAGAACTTGTGAAATATCAGTAATATATTTCCTCCTAGAAAAACACACAAATACAACACCAGCAGAACGAAAAAGCAAGGAACCTGAATGTTGTCCTCTCATGGTTTTGTTCCTTCACAACCAAATCAACTGATGAATCATTTTTAAAAAATAAGGTAAGTAAGAAAAAATATTTTTTCCCCAGACTTTTTTTTAACTCCTTGGAAAACCTGTTCAGCTGTCCACAGATTTAGTTTTAGACTTTTTGCTTTGCTTCCAACAAAGATGTGTAAGACAAGAAAACTGAACTGAACACTTTTTTAAATGCACAGCTCACGTTCCTGAGAAAAGTGGCTGTGAAAAACAGATACTGAATCAGACTTAAAGTCGAAGAAGGGGGGGGTGGTGTAGAAGAAAAAAAAAAGCCCAAAACATCGCATGATAGTCTCTAAGCAGTTCCATCTGTCAAGCAGAAATTTTAGGCTAATAGCCTGTGGCGATCCCTCCGCAGTCCACTACCTGCCTTTGTCCTATTAAATCTCTTTATTCTCCTTAAAAAAAAAAAAAAAAGAGGGGGGATTGGTTGTTGGAAGGAAAGGAAAAACCTTGCAGACCAAAATCATTTGAGTGATGAAGCCCTAATTTTAACCGCCTCGCTTTGATGTGTAGCAGTGGGTTCTTGCTTTTTAAAAAGGAGAGAGAAGACAGTGCTAGGAGCAGAAGAGTTTTCATCTCCACTTCACCTTGCCACTGGGTCTGTGAGAGATTGGTTCATTGTCAAGGAGATTTTTTTTTTTACCCATGATTCCATATGGTATGGACCGGACTACATGTTGCCCCACATGCCACTGCAAATGTTTTCTCAATTAGGTGTCTTATCTCCCGTGAGTTAGCATCAGATGAAGCTTGCTGACAGCGTAATGGCAGGGAAAGCTTCCGACGGCTCCATCAAATGGCAGCTCTGCTACGACATCTCGGCCAGAACTTGGTGGATGGTGAGTTGGCAGCCGGGGCTGCTTTTTTTTTTTTTTTTTTTTCCCTTTTCTATTTTCCCTCCCTCTTTGACAAAATGTCCCAGACCTCACATTCATCAAATTCACATTTGATTTTTTTCACACTCTTCAGTGAGGCAGCCTCATACTGCTTCCTCCTGCCATCCTCTCTCTGCCACTCTGAGACATGAGTTCCCAGGAAGGCTTGCCCTGCTTTTCCACAGGACAGTGTCTGGGAGTCGTTGCATTTCAGGTTTTTTGTTTGTTTGTTTGTTTTCACTTTTTTTTTAAGAGAATATCAGAAGTTTTAAGGTAGAGGTGGATATTTTAGCCAAGTCGACCTTGGAGTTTAAAAAAAGAGACACATTTATCCTGGCCCTCAGGTTTTAGTCCCTCTCTCTAGCTTTACATCCTCTTTACTTTTGTTTTCAGGGACTCTGGAGAGTGTGGTTTTTCCTTGACTGTGGTATTTTTTGAGGACGCATGTTGGGTGCTGGGAGAAGCTAACCCTGTGTGAGTTCGGGTGTTCGCCCCATTAACTGGATGGCCTGAAGTCACCTGTGGGAGACCTCTGGGTCCCCACTCCCTGTTTTCCATCCGGGACCCACAGCCCTCATTTAACTTTCCCCCGATTGTTTATGTCAAAGCAGGTCTTCAGTCTCTCAGGAACTCTAGCGCTGAGTGGGAAAGACTCGCACACCCAATCTTTTTAAAATTCTGGGTCCAAATAAAGTTTTAGTAAAAGTTCCACCCTGCAGCCGCAGAATGAGTTAACTCACATGTCACGGTCAAGCAGGCCAGACAACCTTTGACATCCTGGATCTATAAGAGGTAGAACAAGTTGGGAGGATGCACAATAGCTTATTGTCACGGGGGATGCAAGTCCGATGCAAAGAAAGTCCTCAAATCATTACCGCCCTCGTTAGGGTGGTGTCCGTTAAGGATTAATTCGTTAGCAGCGCATTTCTAGTTTTCCGTAATTATTATTCTTGCGGCAAGCGTGAATTCTTCCAGGGAGTGAAAAAAAAGTTTGCTGCCAGGACAATGAATGTATTATCCGTTCCTAACTGGACCGTGAACTTCAGCTCATTTCACATAGATATCAGTTTAAGAAAAAAAATGAGAGGGAGAGAGAGAGGAAGAGAGTGGTGTTGGAGGAGGCTGGCGAATGGAATTACAAGACGGGACAAGTTGGTTTCATTGTATGCTCTCCGGGAAGAGTTCTCCTTTCCTCTTCCTGGACCAGTGGTGGTATCATTTTGGCATGTTTTAGGAATTCTGAGGACTGCGAGACTATTAAAAGTGAGCTTCTGCAGGATTCTGTTCGGCTGCTTCTTGCGGTGCAGCAGGGTGTGCGTTCTAAGGACTCTTGAGTTAAACGTGGTTGTGGGTATGTGTGTCCATATGTGTTTGAACTTGCAATTTCTGAACTAGACCTTAGAAACTTTACCAGTGATTTCAGGACAATGTTACTCGTGGCTTTTGGTTAATTAGACTAGCAGTAGGCTATTCACTTCCATCCTGAACTTTTATTCAGGGCACTTGTTTTCCCATAAGAGTTTCTGCCAGCAAGAACAAGGTTTGCTTGTATGCAGTGATGTTGTCTATTGCTTTCGCCTTATACAGCTTGTTAAACACTAGAAATGAACATACTGATTGGTTTAGCTATTATTTTCTAAGTTGTAAGTTAAAAAAAAAAACTGCACGCTGATGTCATATTCTGGGTGACATTCTACTTCCTTGTATTTCAGGAGTTCATAGATTTTATAGACTGTTACTTTTTATGGCAAATTGTGTCATCTTTTTTTTCTTTCTTGCAAAGATCACCAAATGCTCCTCTTTTTGTAACTCGGAAAACTGTCATTTCTTTTATGTAAAGTTTACTTGGAAGTTGCTTTTCATTTAAAATTATTTTACAGATGTTTTACCGCCGGGAATATAAAATATAAAAGTGGTGGAAACATTTAGCAATGCAGTCGACTAAAAATAAACAATGCTGTAAGCTCACATGCTGCTGTTTAGGCTGCATGCTACAGGAAGTTTCTCCACTTCAGTCCTTCTAGATCTTTGCTTTGAAAAGGAGTGAGAAATCAGAGTGCCCTTTAAGGAAGTTGTAGAAGCTACCATAGAGAATAAATCGATTTTTATTTCCCTCAAAGGTGACCACAGACCACAGCGTTTTAGATCTGCCTATCCCAAATAACTCTAATGTAAACTTCCCATTACTGATGGGAAATTGAGGACTTCGGTGTCGGGAGGGAGAGGATTAATTAAAATTAAAACAAACTTTGCATTTTCTCTTAGCTCTTATCTTTCCTTGAATAGCATTCACTTCTTCTCCCTCCACACCCCCTCGTCACCCCAAACAATTTTTCCCAACTCAAAAAAAAAAAAGAAATTTTTAGACATGCCCCTAACTGATATGCTTCTTTAGCCAAAGAACAGTACAAGATCTGAGTTTCGCACTAAAGGCAAATAAAGCTTTAAAATTACCTCATGCGTCATCTGGCTGCACAGACTCCGGGCTGCATAGTGGGAACCTCCGGCTTGGTCCGCCCAGCATACAAAGGCAACTCAGTGAAAGCCCCCTCCGCCCGTGGAGGCTCGGCCTCAGCTGCCAGCACCGGGATATGCAATTTTGCTTTTTAATGAATCGTAAACAATTTGTATGGCAAATGAGTTTGTTTGTTTTAGTTTGGGGGCATATGTTGGACCAGGTTGTAGACATCCATTACCTACTCCAAATTTGGGGGATGAGAATGGAGAGAGAGCCCCGGATCATTTTTATTTTTCTAAATAATAAAGACCCTACTAGAATGAAAGAAACCAGTTAATCAAAGACTGAGAGTAACAACCTCTCTCATCTTTCCTCTCTCTCCCTCTCCATCCCCACCCCCTCTCCTAAAGTACGCTGGCTTACAGTAGGGTTTTAACTTCACTTTTTGATAACTAATTGGAGAGCAGTTGACTAAATTAATCAGGGGCTTTTTGAAGTACAAATTTTAGCTTTGTCTATATAAAGCTACTTTCGTCTGAGAAACAAGTGTTTTAAAATGAGAAATACTGAGAAGTGCCTTCTCTGTCTTCTATCACTTTTCTTTTTTTTTTTTTTTGGCTGAAGCTAATGCTGTCTTGAAGGACATAGGGTATAAGAAATGCTAACTACACTTTCGTTATCAAAATGGAATAAGAAACGGGTCTTGATATGCAAAAGTCAAATGATAACTTTTATTCCAACCCAAGAAGTTGTAAACAACTTAGAAGTTAACAAGCGACCTGGGTTCAAGCATGTACATTTTAACAGTAATTACCTTTGGCGCTCCCACTTATGAGAAATCTTTTGATATCTGAGCCACTTCTCTAATGCTTTAATCATGCAAATCAAGAAATAGATATTACGTATCAACTTAATCTAGCTATGTTGTGACATCTCTATTTGAAACCTTCCGGCATAAAACTCCGGAAAACCCTTGTGAAATTTTCCTTCACTCCTAATGATATGGAAGTGACTTGAATGTCTGTATATGCTTCAAAATATAGTTCTAACCAGTGGAGTTACCTTCATTCTACCTACTTGGCATTAAAGTAAAGGCAGAATAAACCTTCTCCTCTTCCTAATGATTCGCTGATAACAAGGTACTATAGGATTATTTTTATGTGAACTACAAATTTGTCTTGCTTCTGTGATCAAATTTTAAAACTCACAGTGACTATTAAATGAAGGCTGTTAAATCATCCTGCATCTCCGTCACCCCATCCTAGGTTCCCAAGCACTTATTTTGGAAGTATTCTCTTTAGAAATTGCCATACAATTTTTCAGTCAAGAACTATCCAAATTTTTACATCTTAGATTTTGTGTGCCATGAAAATGCTTGGGCAGGAAGGATATGCTATGCCTTATAATGTAAATGCCTTTAAAAATATACATTTATGCATATATAGACAGATAGGTATAGATAAATTAGCAAGGTACTTCTATGAAATACTGTCTTTCTGTGCTCAACAATTTAAAAACCTCTCAACTCCAGCCTACTTCTCAAATGATTGGCAGTCCTAACCGCTGCAGACCCAAAAACTCATATTTCATGCAAACCTCTTGTTATTTGTTTAGTTTCACATCTTATGTTGTATTTGTTGTTTCAATTTTTGAACTGTTATTTCTCAATGAAAAAACTTTTGTTAGATATTGGCTTCCATATTCCTAGGAAGATATTGCTTAATGAAAATTTTTCTGTGCATCTGCTCTAGCTCTTTCATGATGATGAGTAAAATAACTTGGAATTCACTACAATAGCCATAAAATGAAAAGAATTAAAATCAGGGAATTTCAAAAATAATAGATCTCATATGCTCAGCATCCAGTATTTTATCAAAAGAAAGTGTTCATGATAAACAGATCTATACACATTTATTTCAATCATTTACACACTCCACGTGAACTTGTTTTTAAATATACAGTTGCCTTATTTTTATCGATCATTATAAAGATGTGCAACTCTATTAATTAACCTAAGAAAATGCATTAATTTCAAAGGTCTCTGTACACCCCAAAAACTATTTTCTCACAGTATTAACAATAATCAATTGAATGAAGTAGAATATTTTTCTCCCACATACACTAAGAAATTATCCTTATCATTTTCTTTTTGGTTAGCCTTACACAACATTTTTCAAAGTACCATTTACTATACTTAGAAACAGATACATTAAGCTATGTTCCTATTTTTTTCTTTAAATCAAATTATGATCCAAATGTACTTCATCCAGAAATGTGATTGGTTACTTAAGTTAGCCTATGTACTTCTACTATCTTTTTTAAAATCTTTATTTCCTGTTATTACACTCATATTTCTCCTGTGAACTTTAAACAGTAAAATAAGTGCTTTGTCCTTACTTATTTTCTAGTTGATTTTCCTTCACCTGTCCCGAATATTGTCAGGAATGTTTCTAATTTAAAACCAAAAGAATCAGGGGCTGATTAGAAGACAGGAAATTGGAGGATTAAACTGTCTGGTTGAACTTCCTTTACTTATCAGCACTCAGTAATTCACACTGGATTACAAACTCAACAGGACAATTTTTACAATGCATTGTTCCTTCTGGATGTTTACATATATACAGTGTCTCTGAGGGAGTGTGTATGCGCATATGTGTGTGTATGTACATGTGCACGCTATCTGTGTCTGTGTGTGCATTCATGAGCATGAGAGAAAAGAGTCAGCAGCTGGTAGTTATAAGTAGATGCTTTTAAGAGGAACAGTTTTAAACCAAAGGGGCTTATACTGGTGGCATGAAAGTTCATTCAAAGACTATAATCCCAGGATATTCTCAAAACTTTCTTATTAAAACAGTTCTGTGAAACCAAGCAAATAAGGAGACACTACAAAGGAGAAAGCAAGATGCACTATTTGAGAAGTGAAAAGTAGTTGGTGGTCCCTTATGCAGTTCATCTCTCCATAGTTCTGCTCCAAAATCCCATCACCCATATGATGAGTGAGTAGGGATGGTGAGAAGGTTCATCTAAGAGGCTTCCCAAGACCTCTTGAGATCCCTTGGCACCAGCTGAGGAAGGACTCTCTCTTACTGGGATAGCAGGTCTGAACGTTTCAGGTGATCTTATACTGTGGAGTGAGAGTTTGGCAGGGAATTAAGTAACAAACCAGTACAAGTAGGTTAGGGTTCATCTCATGCCATTAGATCGTTTAAATTTGAAAATAAATAAAAAATAAACCACCGCCCTCGATTTTTACCATATCATATATATTTGCAGAGCTATGTTCTAGAAACCATGCTGAGAATTCTTTTTCCTGACTCCACTCTGCTCACCAGTCTTGTCCTCAATAAATATTTGTGGATGTGGCTTAAGAGGGCTCCAGAATAATATCTAATAGTTTTTCCTGCTTCTAATTGAAATGGTGCATTCTACTGAGAAAAACAGATGGAAAAAAATGTGGACTATGTGATCTAGCAAAATGAATTGGTCAGTTACACTGGTAGGTCTGGGGGTTAAAACTCAGGAGCTTATTTTGGTGGTCTTTCATTCATTCCCCAAATATGTACTGAGCCCTGACTGAGAGCCTGGGACAGAGGGGGCTAGGAAGTCCACCCGCTGCTTCTGGCAGATGCCATCATTTAAGCTTTAAATGTTCTCAGATGCCAACCTCTCTCACCTAACTGAAAATTTCATCCTAACAGCTAGCATTTATTGAATACAAACTGTCTACTAGAATCTCTCCTAGGTGCTTCAGGTATATATATTTTTTTCATTTAATCCTCATCATAAATGTGAGGTGGGAGTGCCTCATTTTACATAGAAAGGAACCAAGACTTAGGAAAGGAGGCACACTGCCCAAGGATGGCCACACACCTAGAATGAGCTGCTCAGGCCACATGCCCACTGGCTTCATCTTGGATCAAACTTGTCATGAGAGAGTTGATTCTTTTAGCACTAGAAGATGTTACAGAACTTTGTAGGATTAGGATCATGCATCCATTTGTATAATGGTATTGTGGGGGTACAAGTCTGTTTGCTAAGAAAATGGAGACACAGAAATTACAATGTGTTAAAAAGCAAGGCAGGACACTGGTCTCATGATGCCCAGTTCCTGTTCTGGAAGAGTTGTACAAAAAAAAAAAGTTTCTATGTGACAGAAACTTGTCACCAACTGACAAACTCATAAGAGACATGAGAGAGTCTGATGCAAAGAATTACCCCATCTTATTAAAATACAAATTTTCATCAGAAGATAGATGATGGCTCAGGGAAAACCCAGAGTGTTTAAGTTCTTGCTGAATATTAGGGACATTTTTTTCTCTAAGAAATGTAATCTATATTTAGCAAATATTTCACTTGTAGTTTTGTTTTTTTTTTTCACACCCCCCCTCACTTGTAGTTTTAAGTGGAGCATACCATTTTAAAAAGAACATCCTTCCAAAGACAGGTTCCTGGAGCTTCTCTTTCCCTCTAATATGCTGAAACACCAACATAGAACAGTATTGCTATTTAATATTTTCCCTTGCCCCATGAATCACCAATTAAAGGTTTATTCCACCATACTTTTCTGTAAGAGAAAACACAATGCAGGATATATACTGCCTAATGCAAAGATCTTAATATACTCCCTGTAAGTAAACATCTATTTTCCAGACAACTGCTGACCATAAGAAATATGTCTCAGTCAGAACTCTCTAATGGTGCCACATGTTGGACAGATTTTTCTATTCTTCATAATCCAAATTTCTTTTGTGATCTTTGATGCATACATGCTATCCCTGGCTGTTTGAAATGGATGATAATTGGGAATAATGACCAGGTTAGAGGTGGGGATGTATGCTGGGCAAAGCAGTCCTCCACCAGGTCACAGTGCCACAGACCAGGGAGTAGGGGGCAGTGCTCGTAGCAGGGATTTCATGCTTGTGAACTGAATCAGACATTCAATTAATGCAGCTGACCCTTCTTACCTCCGTAGGTACCACATTGCATGCACCATCTCCCCACATGACCTAGGTGTCAACAAAGTCTATACCGATATATTGTCTGAGCATGCTCTTCCCAGGATGGTCCCATCTGCCTCCCCAACCTCTAAATTGTCATCAGCCACCCTCTTCCCCCCTCCCCAGAGAGGCACGACTCTCGTCCTACTGATGAAATGCCTTAGCAGCTGGGTTTGATAAGCTCCCTCACATGTTGAAAAACTAAACATTGCGGGCTAAATAATTGATTTCACCCGTTCATTTAAGAATCAATTAAAATCATCACAAATTGTTTTGTTGTGTTTTAAGAAAAGCATCAACCTCGATTCTCATTTTTCTGCGTGTGTGAGAGAGAACTTAGAGTTGAATGAAGCCTTAGCAACAGGTGCTAAAGCCTGGTCTCCCTCCGAGTGATGAGGGGGACTCCTAGAACCCTTGAAATCCATTACCCAACACTGGGCACAAGTTGATGGAGTATTATCTGTAGAACTGCCTAAGAAAGAAAAGAACAAAAGGGGAATTACTACAGGAGGTGTTGTTGTAATTTCTCCATTGAAAACTCCAGGAATGAGAAAGCTTCTTTCAGGGGGCCACATACACAAATGTTTTCAGACCAGGTCAGCCACCATGAGGATGCAATAAACTGGTAGGAACAGTGGGATCCATGAGAAACTGGAGAGTGATACCTACTTACCACTAAACAACAGTGAAAACAACACCACATTCACCATACAAAACTCATCCGCTACCCCGGGGGCCTAAAACGATTGAGTGCAGACCGTGGATCAGAAGATAGAGTGGGACTCCAGCATCAAAGTGTTTCACTCCACAAAAAGCGAGGAACTTAAAGGCAAATACCCCTGGGGGAAAGATCATAGCAACGTAAACTGCATAAACTACACTGCAGGTTCAGCCGTTCACATCTGATGCTTTTCCCCTGGCAGGCTTTTGTGAGTGGGAGAAGGGGGGCAGAGATCCCTTCTGCCTTTTGGTAAGTATCCAAAATAGGGGGTGGGGCCCTCAAGCAGGAAAGGCTATCAGCAGAAAGGGGAGGAAGGAGATATGGGAGGATGTGGAAAGCATGCAGAGATGGGAGCTTGGTGGTAGCACCAGACATGCTTGCTGAACCTCATCTTCCCATCCCAATTCCCTTTACTCTAGCCCCAGGTTTCTCAAAGTGGCCTTAGTACCCCTAGGCTTTTGTGGAGCGTTCTAGAAAAGGATACTTCAGTGGCACGCAGCGGGGTACTCATGCCTTTCTCTCCACCCAGCAAATTCTACCCTCCTGAAAGTCCAGGATGAATGAAGCCTTCCCAGGTTCCCCAGAGGCAAAATGAGTCACTTCCCCACTGCCTCCTGGCCCCACAGCCCACTGCTCATAGTATTAAGACTCTGAGGAAATTGTGTTGGTGTTATTCTGTTTACTGTCTTGCTCCACTATGCTACTTGCTCCATTAGAATGGAGTCTAGGTCTCAGTGTTCCTTTTATCTCCAGTCACAGAGATAAAAAGCCTGTGGCAAGTACCCCCAAGAAAGTGGTTCTGTGCTGCTCAGTCAGCAGTTGGAGAAGTGAGAGCAATCAGAACTAGATGGCCTTCCCTGACTCTGCTTCCACCTCCGTGAGTGCCAGAGGTCATTCAGCACTGTTGCCTGGCCGTGTTTTTGTGGGGAGTTTTCACTGCTGTGTGTTCACTGCTTGCTCTCCATGGGCACTGGACCCGGCAAGCACACTGCACAAGTGTGAGCTAATCCTCAAAACCTGGAAATAGAGACACAGGCGTGGAGGACAAATGTATGGAAACCAAGTGGGAAAGGGATGAACTGGGAGACTGTGGTTGACATATACACACTACTGTGTATAAAATAGGTAACGATAACCCTATATCCAAAACAGAAAAAGAGACACAGATGTACAGAACAGACTTTTAGACTCTGTGGGAGAAAGCGAGGGTGGGATGTTCAGAGAGAACAGCATTGAAACAAGTATACTATCAAGGGTGAAACAGATCACCAGCCCAGCTTGGATGCATGAGACAAGTGCTCGGGCCTGGTGCACTGGGAAGACCCAGAGGGATGGGGTGGAGAGGGAGGTGGGAGGGGGATCAGGATGGGGAACACATGTAAATCCATGGCTGATTCATGTCAATGTATGGAAAAAACCACTGCAATATTGTGAAGTAATTAGCCTCCAACTAATAAAAAATACATGGAAAAAAAAATAAGTAACGAGAAATTCCCAGGTTGCATTAGTGGTAAAGAACCCACCTGCCAATGTAGGGGACGCAAGAGACTCGAGTTCCAGCCCTGGGTTGGGAAGAGCCCCTGGAGTAGGAAATGGTAAGCCACCCCAGTATTCTTGTCTGGAAAATTAAATGGATTGAGGAGCCTGGCAGGCTATGGTCCACGGTGCCACAAAGAGTCAGACACGATGGAGAAACTCAGCACAAAAAGCTATGAGAATCTAGAGTATAACACACTCTACTTATTGCTCTGTGGTGGTCTAAATGGGAAGGAAATCCAAAAAAGAGGGGATATGTGTATACATATCAGAGAAGGCAATGGCAAACCACTCCAGTACTCTTGCCTGGAAAATCCCATGGACGGAGGAGCCTGGTAGGCTGCAGTCCATGGGGTCTCGAAGAGTCGGACACGACTGAGCGACTTAGCAGCAGCAGCATGTATACCTATAGCTGATACACTCCGCTGTCCAGTAGAACTAACACAATATTGTAAAGTGACTTTACTCCAGTATATATGTTTTAAAACCCTTTCTGTGACACCAGTGTCATTATCTCCCCTCCACCAATGAGGAAACCGGGTAGAGGTAAAGAAGCTAGTGAAGTAGTTGGAGAAATTCTCAAGCTGTGTCTTTCACTCCTACAGCATAGTAACACCAAGATACCCAACACTGCTGCACTGTGACCCTGTCTCAAAAGAAAAAGACGGTGATAAGTAAATGGGGACAAAGTTTCACTCCATTTCACAAAAGACAAGCGGAAGTGCCAGACTCTAAAATTCCCCCTGAAGTCAAAATCACAAAAGAGTGGGTCAAGATCTGGGGTCTCTAGTGATCTTTCCACTAAATACCCGTGGTATCATAGTCACAGTGTATGATATTGTGTAATTAAAAGCAAACAAGTGTCTTCCACCCCCTCTGAGGATTACAGGAGATTTTCATTGTTTTTCTCTCTGCTTGTCTGTGTTTTTATTTTTATTTCTCTATGATTAGCATATATTTTTATTTATAAAAATGATGTTTAACAAAATCATACTCCCTAACAATATTAATCCTGTTTCCTTAATCTCATGAAACAGAAGTAGCACCAGCTGCAAACATGCATGGACATCATAGGACCTTGGACTCTGAGGATGTGCATGTTTTCAAAGTTGAGTGATGTCCATTTATTCATTAACTTCCATACTTAACTGCTATTTTTAAGATTTCCTTTCCTATAATGGGTCCTGTGGTTCTTCCCATCCCCCAGTGTAGCATAGCAATCAGGAATACAGATTTCAGATTCAGGTGGACCTGAGTGAATCTTGGCCTTGCTTTGGATGGATGGTATGACTATGGACAGTGACAGAAAAATTTTGAATCAGGCTCCTGAAACTTGAAAATATAATAATCATCATAGTGCTGACGTGAGGTTTAAATGAAACAAGGCATATTGAACAAGTCAAAAACCTGGGAGGCATTCTAACACCTTCCTCTTGTTTATTCCATGTACTTAACTTAAAATTAATCTCATTGAATTTACCTCCTAAACAGTTCCCAAATTCATCTCCATCACCCCCCTGCAGTCTAAGCTACCATCATGTCTAGCCAGTATTGCCGCAGTAGCCTCCTCACTGGTCTCATTACATGCATGTTTGCCCCCTGTGATTTATTCTTAACACTTAAGGCTAAAGGATCTTTTCAAACACCAGTAATCTGTGATTTCAATGGATTACACTTTCTTTTAGATAAAGTCCTTAAAAAGGCCTGCATGGGGTTGCCTCTCCAAGCTTGTCTGGGGCCATTCTTCTCTCTGAACATACTCCAGCTAGTTAGTTAACTTACTTTTAGTTCCTTGAAATGCCCAAAATGTCACATCCTATAAATAACCTTCTCTTTTCTCTAGAACGTATTCTCTTGTAATTAACATTTCCACACCTACTGTCCTGAGTACAAACATGGCTATTTCAGGAAGACTTCCCTGTCCCCAGATCGTATCAGAGTTCACTCCTGATGGTTTCTCAGAGCACCCTAGACTTTCACTTAGTACTGCTTATAGTCATAAATGCAGGTGATTATTTTATTACTTTCTGTTTCTCCCCAAAGACTATAAGCTCCATGAAGAATAATGCTTTATTCATGTATGAATTCTTGCACTCAGAACAATACCAGGCACATAGTAGGTAGTAAGTCAAAACTTCATTCAATGAGCAAATGGATGGTGCAGTGCCTAAGATAGCAAGCACTGAGAGAGTCTTAATTATTATTATCATAATTAATATTTTACACATACAGATAGGTGTTTAACCCTGGAGAAGGAAATGGCAACCCACTTCAGTATTCTTGCCGGGAGAATCCCCTTGGACAGAGGAGCCTGGCGGGCTAGAGTGCGTGGGATCATAAGAGTCAGACACGACTTAGAGACTAAACCACCACCATAGGTGTTTAAAAGTAGATACAATGTCCTTTGGCTTCCCTGATGGCTCAGATGCTAAAGAGTCTGCTAGCAATGCAGGAGATTCCTGAGTTGGGAAAATCCCTTGGAGAAGGGAATGTGACAACCCACTCCAGTATTCTTGGAGAATTCCATGGGCAGAAGAGCCTGGCAGGCTACACAGTCTATGAGGTCACAAAGAGTCGAGCACAACTGAGCAACTAACATGTCCTTTAAAGAAAACTCATCAAAGAAAATGAGACTTAAGAGTTGAGAGCCTCAGCCTGGGCTTGATTCCTGGCTTTGTCGTGTCTTAGGAGTGAAACTTGGCCACGTGCTTTCACATCTTTGATTGTATGCGTCTGTGCTAAGTCACTTCAGTCCTGTCTGACTCTGTGCAAACCTGTGGACTGTAGCCCACCAGGCTCCTCTGTCCATGGGATTCTCCAGGCAAGAACACTGAAGTGGGTTGCTGTGTCTTCCTCCCAGGGATCTTCCCCACCCAGGGATTAAACCTGGGTCTCTTAAGTCTCCTGCATTGGTAGGTGGATTCTTTACCACTAGCGCCATCTGGGAAGCCCATCTTTGATTGTTGAAAGTTAAATGAGATAATACCATTGATGTGATTAGTATGGTGCTTGGCATATGGTAAATATTTAGCAAATGGTTTGTTATTATTATCATTATTATAAATAATTCTCAATCTTCCTCTAATAGTCTACATGGACTTTAGAAAGCCTCTTAACCTCTCTGGTTGTTAGCTTCATCATCTTTGGAATAATAATGTCATTCTCACATGGTTCACAGGGCTCTTTGGGAAATAAAAAAAGCCAGCAGGTGGAAAAGTTTCTCTGAAAATTATGAAGTGCAAAAGATATGTAAGACACCGCTAATGACAAATCTAAGAAACACAGGTTCTAAATAAACACATTCAACCAAAATTTTCATTGCTTTTTCTAAATCTTCTAAGAGTGAGGTTCAACACATCTCCTCAACCGTGACTTCAAGTAGTTGATAACTAAAGGTACATTAAGTATAGAGACCATGTTGTTTAGAAACATACTTTGTAGAGTAAGAATGCCTGTATCAAATCCCTCTTACACAACTTTCCATCAGTGTGACCTCAGGTAAATTGCCTAATCTGTTCATTTCTGAAAAGTGGGACAAATGACAATACCTATATCACGGATTGCTAAAAGGATTAATTTACATAAATTGTATAAATCATCAAGAACCATGCCTGGACACATGTTATACACATAATACACATATTCAACCATCATTAAGATTGTGATCATTTTTGTTGTTACTGCTATCATCATTATCATGTTGGCTATCACTTTTTAAGAGATCGATACTCAAGGTTGTGGGAAGATATTAATAGCAAGGCAGTCAAACAGTATCTAACAGACTCGTTCTTCCAAGATGGTACTTCTGGATTTAGAGGCAAAGAAATTGCCCCCCTAATGTGTTGGAGTAATCTGCCCTAGCAACTCAGTTTGGGCAACGCAAGGACCGTGTGGCTTAGACACCTCAGAAACAGAGAATATATGAAAGAATATCCTGCTAACAATAGCCTCATCCCATGCTGTGGACATCACACATTTTGTGATAAAATTTCATGCAAGCAAATGTGCTCCCCTTCTCAAGATACAATTCCATTTCCCAAGATATTTAGTGAGATATCTTAAATGATGTCACTTAAATTCATGCTGAGTTAGAAGCATGCTTTCTACACTTGAAACGGTCGCATGTTCAATTCAGTGTAACAACCTTTATACAACAGTTTCTGTGGAATATCAGTGACCTCTTATTCCCTTGGGAGAGAGAACCGTAGTCTGTGTATGATTAACTCAAGAGTTTTATCTATTACAATAGGGCACAGTGGGGGAAAAAGAAAACAACAGTAACTGTCTCTTTATTCAAGAAAAAAATGTATTAGGAAATTATAAGAGTATAGTCAATGTTAATATAAAAATAATAATTATAGATAACATGCTATTGAGTACATCCCGGTGCCAGGCCCCCTACCAACTACTTTATTGCCTAGCCCTATGTAATATTCCCATTTTACGGATTATAAACTGAGATGTTAAGTAACTTCAGTTCAGTTCAGTTCAGCCATTCAGTCATGTCTAACTCTTTGTGACACCATGGACTGCAGCATACCAGGTCTCCCTGTCTATCACCAACTCCCAGAGTTTACTCAAACTCATGTCCATTGAGTCAGTGATGCCATGCAACCATCTCATCCTCTGTTGTCCCCTTCTTCTCCCACCTTCAATCTTTCCCAACATCAGGGTCTTTTCAAATGAGTCAGTTCTTTGCATCAGGTGGCCAAAGTATTGGAGTTACCTAAATTTAATTCCAAAAGTCAGGAAGTGATCTGGGATTTGAATGTTAGTCCAAAACTCATGTTCTTAACCACCTGGATATACTATCTAATTTAATGTGCTGTTACACTAGTGTTTGCTATTTAAGCTTTGCATTAACTGCTAATCTTATTTAGTATTTTTCTATGTGGGGAATAATAACCACAAAGCTGGCACTGAGATCCAGGCTTCAAGGTTGCAGCACTAAAGGCCTCTGGAAAGTCTAATAATTAAGCCCCTTCAAGTACCCTGTTGGTGGTGAGTCATTGGAAAGAACTGGAAATTTCTGGTTTTAAAAGGCATCTATCTAGGAGTCCCTAATGCAATCCTTGCCAATGTTCAATACCTAAGATAAGAAACAAGGGCAAGACTTCTTAAAAAGTACTGACAACTGGTACTCAGAAATTTCCCACTGGTATTTCTGGTAGGAAGTTCCACTAACCACACATCTATGATATTGAATAGAAACATACAATTAGTGACTCCTGACTGCTTGCATCAAAAATAAAAGTCCCACAAGCACATGACAATAGATGGGAAGATCTTTTGTCACTTTGCACACTTCTTTCTACTCATTCAGAAGCCTGAGTTATACAACGCATGGAGATAGTTGTTCCTTTTTTGCCGTTAATATTTCTATACTGATTGAGATACTGTAACTACTGCAAAATAATTGAGTAGGGGTAGCAGGGAAGCTGGCAGTGATATAGTGCATCCTTTGAAGTGTGGTCCCATTAGTAAAACCTTAAAGACAGGGAAAGGAATGAAGAAAGCTGCAGTGTCCTTGCATGCTGGGAATTATAGTTTTACATCTTTCATCTGTTCTGAATATTAGGGAGTCAGTCATTGGGATAAGATGAAATTGTTATCACAGATCAGCAAAATAGCAGGAGGAAGCTAATACACTGGAAGTAAGGCCAAGACATCAATCTGACATACCAGTGCAGACCTGGGAGGAGGACTTCAGCAGAATCCAATTGGAGAGCAAGTGGTGTACCTTGAGCAATACGTGTACCATATATGTAAGAAAAAAGCAGATCCAGCTAGGCCTCTTTCTATTTGAAGATAGATAAATCGTTCTTTTTTTAAAACAATTTATCTATCTTCAAATAGGAAGAGGCCCATGGCTGACTCATGTCAATGTATGACAAAAACCACTACAATATTGTAAAGTAATTAGCCTCCAACTAATAAAAATATTTGGAAAAAATAAATAAAGAAAGAAAGAAAAATAAATAAAGAAAAACATACAAAATAGAAAGTATTACATACTGCTGGGCAAGAGCAAAGGGAGTCTAAGAAGAAAAAAAATTTGAAAACTATAAAGGATAAAAACAGAAAAAAATGGAATATCTGCTCTCTAAGACTACAGTAGAAAGTCATAAAGAAAATATGTGATGAAAAAGAATTGGAGGATAAAATTTTTAAAGAGATTGACAAAATCATGTAGTAATTTAAGAAAATTAGCAGTGTTAAGTCTGCTGCAAGGCAGAATTAATACTGTGAAAACCGATCCTGTAATTTCAAAGTCAAACTCTGAATAACTTTCCCAGACGTACACAAATCACGCAAAATGTAAAACTCATGGCAGAGAATGACACCTATCCCAGAGACTGAAGACCCAAGTCAAAGATTACAAAGGTATTATCAAAGAAAAGAAAGCAATTGGACAGAAAACAGTAATCAAAGATACAACAGGAAAAAAAAAGGAAAAGAAAAACAGCCTTCTGAACTAGAAACATTTGTAGACTGAGCCAAGGTTACTACATTCCAAGAAAAGATCAATAAGAAAGCCCCACCTGGCTCACCTGTTCTTCAAGATGGGAAAAAGTTTATAAAATCAGGTGGGAGAGGAATAAAACTTCACCAAATACCTGATCTCACATAGAAGAAATTCTAAATTCTGTTTAGAATTCAAATTGTTGACTCATAATTTAAAAAATATAAACCAAAGTTGGGCTTCTGGAAATTAAAAGTTAGGTTGAAAAGAGAACAGATATCTTCCCAATGACTAAGGAAACAAAAGGTAGCCACAACAGTCCATATTTTCAAGCCTCCAAAGCAAAAGAAATAGCAAAAAAATCAAAAAGAGAATAAATTATGTACAGAAGAATGACAGAAGTTAGCCAAGTTAGCCAGTTAGCCATTTGTACAACAATAAATATATGTGGTTAAATCCAACTATTAGAAAACAAAAATTCTCAGATTGGAGTAAAAAAGTTAAATTCAAATATCCACTGCCTCTAAGAGACACACCTAAGACAAAATTGCCCGTGTTAATATAAAAGGAACATGTATGACTGAGCATCTTCACTATTCACCTGCAACACTCACAACATTATTAATCAGCTATGAGTGCGTGCTAAGTTATTTCAGTCATGTTCAACTCTTTATGACCCCATAGACTGTAGCCTGCCAGGCTCCTTTGTCCACCGAATTCTCCAGGCAAGAATACTGGAGTGGGTTTCCATTTCCTCCTCCAAGGGATCTTCCCAAACCCATGCCTCTTGCATCTCCTGCATTGACAGGTGGATTCTTTACCACTGCACCACCTGGGAAGCCCAATGCAAAGTAAAAAGTTAAAAGAAAATAAAAGGAAAATCAAAGAGTCATTAAGTACAATGAAAGTAAAAACAGAAGTGGTATTAATTTCTGTAAAAGTAGGCTTCAAGGGAAAATTAGATTACCTGTTCATGTTTACAAGCTGGAAAATAGTGCAATGAATCTATAGTAGTAATTAATCTCTTTATGCAGCAATTACCCTAATATCAAATGATATAAAGCAAAAATGCTCAAAAAATTAAGAAGAAAGTGACGATAACACAATTTGTATCTGTAATCTTAACCCAGATATATCCACTTTTTCTAGTTCAATCAGACGAGCCAGAAATAATAATATGGAGAATTTAAATAAATATAATTAATAATAGTAAGTTTACTAAATAATATTGACCTCTCACAAACACAATGTACTATATATAATGAGACTAGAAAATAATCTCAAAGAATAGTAAATATCAGGCCTTCTCAGGTGGCTCAGTGGTGAAGAATCCGTTACCAAGCAGGAAACACAGGTTTGATCCCTAGGTCAGGAAGATCCCCTGGAGGAGGAAATGGCAACCCACTCTAGTATTTTTGCCTGGGAAATCCCATGGACAGAGCAGCCTGGCAGACTACAGTCCATGGGGTTGCAAAGAGTCAGATACAACTTAGCATGTAAACAGCAGCAGCAGAAGCTTTATATAGAAAGAATCTCAATAATTAATGCATATATTGAATGATTGTTTAAAAAAAAGAATAGTCAACATCATACTTAATGGCAAAAGAAGGAACATTGCCACTAAAATCAGAACAAGGTGAAGAAGCCCCAAGCAATCATTATTTTTTAATGTCATCCTGGAAGTTCTAAACAGTTCAGAAGATATGAAAGAAATATAAAGTCTAACTATTGAAGGAAGATAAAATCAGTGTTATTTTCAGGTGACCTGATTAAATACTTAGAAAATCCGAAAGAACCAAATGAAAAACTGTTGCAATTAATAAGATAGATTATTTAAGTAATGGCCACAAACAAATTATATACAACAATGGCAGATAAAAGATATAATGGGAAATGACTCCATTCCCAATAGTAACAAAAACAAACTCATAAAACACCTAAGTAACCCCAACATGTAGTATGTACAACCTAGATAAATAAACTATAAATAATTATTGAGAAGATTTTAATAAATGTATATCCAGTGTGGGGCTATAACAACATTATGTCCTAAAATTACAAATGTAACAGATTTCTCCCAAATTAATTTTTAGGTTTAATGCCATTCATGTCAAAATCCTAAGGTTATGTAGAAGTTTGTAGCTAGATTAGCTACAGCACATACACAAACATACTTCCTTTCCTTCTTACCAATTTTATTTTTTTTCCTCGTATTTTTCACCATTTACTTAGTGTCTATGTATACCCCTACTGAAATACAAGTTTTAGAAAGTCAGGATCACAGTCTCCTTGACTGCTCTATCTCCTATATCTAGGTGCACAGTAGATGCTTAATAAATATTTATAGAACAAATGAACTTTGTAAATGATTATGATATGCCAGCTACGTTCTAGGAGGGGGACACAAACAAGGGAACAGATCATTACCCTTCAATGCAGTAACTGGAATGATAGAAGTTTGCACAGGATGCTTAGAAAGAAAAAAAGAAGCAGCAGCCAAAAACCCAGTCTGGAGACTGTCAGAGGATACCTGAAGAAGACAGGGGTCTGAACTTAGTCACAAAAACCAAACAGAAATGTACCAGAGAGAAGTGGAAGCGTGGTAAAGAAGTAAACAGAACCTGCAGAAGCACCTGGATGAAAGAAGAGAGGAAAAAGCATCCAGCATGTCTAGAGCAAGAATTTAAGGGCTTGGTGAGAGATGAGCTGATGGGGTAGTTAGAGGACAGAGAAAGTTGAGGAAATATTCATTTTCAATTAGTATTTAAGGAGTAGAAGTTTTTTTACAAGTTTCTGTGCTCCATCTCCCTGTACTCTTTAGTCTTTAATCAGTCAATTGTAAGGTCTCTAAGGAAAGAAACAAAGGGTTGAGTAGTTTTTTTTTAAATGAACATTCTTTTCCACCCAGCCTTCCCATTTAAAAATGTATTTGCATACTCTGGTTTCTCTTCAGATCATATAAATCTTTCACATTTTACTAACAATGTATTTGCATTGCAAGTTCAACCCTTAAAACACTAACTTCTTTTTTTCTAAAAAGAAGTGTACATTCCAGGATTGGAGAGGGTTAAGTATAAGAAAACTTTAATATTATTTATGGACCTTTCGCTTTTCCTGAACCAAATTGTTCCCTATGGTTGATCTTATGGGCATTTGTCAAATCTGCAAAAATATCTCAATCAGTATTTTCTGAGAAGAGGTGGTCTACTTGATTTTATTTTCCAGTTAGCTGAGACTTGACCCTTTTAGTTCCACTCTGGAGGCTAAGGTTTCTTGTAAAATATAATAGCATACTTTTGTGCTGCAATAAAGCATTATGCTGAATCTTTATTTAATGCCTGAGGATTTACAGAGCTCACAGGCATTCTTCCGAGCATAAGTTTATGACCTTAAGTTTAGAAGCAGGAGGAATTTTGCATTAATTGCGCACTATACCCAACATTTTGAAATACACGAACCTCCACTCTTTCAAATGTGGGTATGATTATCCCTATTTTCCAGACAAAAGAACTGAGGCTTCAAAAGTTAATAAATTGTTCCATGTCATAAAAGTACCTCAAGATGGTCCCAAAATCCAAGGTCTTCCCTTTGAAACTGAGCTGGGGACAAACCCCTCTAAAACTGATTCTTAAAAACGGTATTATCAGCACACCTGAGAGTTAGGTATCTCCATCAACAACCACTCTAATGCTTTGAATTCAGACCAAGCAGGAGCAAGCAGACGTGTTTTGAAATGTCTTCCCTGTTCATTTCGATATACCAAGTAAAGCTTTTGGGAAAAAAACTCTGATTTCAATTTATATCCTTATGGCTGCCTATTATCCTATTATAATAATAAGAAAGCAAGAGAAAATTGCACATTTCCACTTAATTTAGGGCAGAATAATCAGGTGTTTATTTTGCTTTTGAATGAGTTCTCCTGTTACAACAGGTCCTGTGGATTAAATGGAGTCTGCAGTGAGCTAACTTGAAATAAGATTCACAAATATGAATTTAAGTTACATGATCTCTATAAAGCTTATCTCACCTCCTCAGACTGTTATAACTCTTCCCTCCCGTCACCATGTAAGGATATGTGCTATGATACAGGGGTGGACAAAGTGATCATTTACTTCTTCATTCCCTCCTTTATGTATTGAGTGCCTATGATAGGTTTGGTATCAATAAGGACAATAGACCTCTTACTATCACATCATGCTCCTTTCTGAATATTGTTCCTTCCCTTTACCATTGTCTGGAAGGACAAGAGAATGTGCCATGCCTCTCCTGAGCATCAGAGTTCTGAGGAGCTGATGGTGTCCAAAACTCCCCCCTCCTAAAAAGGTGGGGAAATTACTCTATTTGAAATTCTTGTCTCCCTACCTCCTTTTCTTTTGAGTCTCCTAGAAGTAAAAACTAAATAATCTGTCATTTTATCTTGTTCCCAATATTTTCTCATTCATCACACACAGGTGGGGTAGGCAGTCACCTCCACACTATAATCTGAGGTGCAGAATCCAAATTCTTTCTATTTCGAGCTATTACATGGCTGAAATGCCATCCAAGGGCCCATGTGTCCCTCGCCTTGTGAGTGAATTAGCTTACTTGATCATCAGCCTTTCTTGGGTCCCCATGGAGTCCCAGGGTTGACTGAGCAAACATGAATGTTTGGGTTGGTTCACTCATTTCCCACTCATCAAAGAAGAAAAAAGAAGATTAAAAGAAAAAGGGAAAAACTATTGGAAAACAGAGATATATGGCTCCAAATTAACTGTTTCACTTTTCAAAGACCCATGCATAGATTCTGTTATCTAAAGCACTTTAAATATTACAGAATATTCTTCTTGTCTTCCAGTCCTTGGCATATGTGTTAGGTAACCAGTCAGCACCTTTCAAATCTGGTGCCTGCTAACTCTGGTGACTTTTGTTTCACCTAATCTTAACTTGACATGTTCTCTCCCAGGATTCCCTCTAACTTTGTAAGGAAACATTCAGTGAATTTGCCACAATAAGAATTGTTTCTCCCTTTTGGAGATGAAATCAACATAGACCACCCAATGTGAGTGATTTATGTCTCCTGCAACTACCTCCAAAGAACATAGAGAGATAGCACAATTGTTCTCACTAACCTCCAAAAATCATTTCAAGACAAATTCTGGGTTACTTTAGAAGCATCTTTATTTGGGTGCAGATTCACTAAGACCTCTGGCAGCATATTAAAAAGTAGAGACATTACTTTGCCAACAAAGGTTCATTTAGTCAAAGCTATGGTTTTCCAGTAGTCATGTATGGATGTGAGAGTTGGACCATAAAGAAAACTGAGTGCTGAAGAATTGATGCTTTTGAACTGTGGTGTTGGAGGAAGACTCTTGAGAGTCCCTTGGACTGCAAGGTGATCTAACCAGTCCATCCTAAAGGAAATCAGTCCTGAATATTCGTTGAAAGGACTGATGCTGAAGCTGAAGCTCCAATACTTTGGCCACCTGATGTGAAAAACTGACTCATTTGAAAAGACCCTGATGCTGGGAAAGATTGAAGGCAAGAGGAGAAGGGGACTACTTTAGATAAGATTGTTGGATGGCATCACCAACTCAATGGACATGAGTTTGAGCAAGCTCCAGGAGATGGTGAAGGATAAGGAAGCCTGGTGTGCTGCAGGTCATGGGATCACAAAGAGTCAAACATGACTGAGCAACTGAACAAATACAACAACAAAATTTGGAGCTTAGATTGATCATTTCAGTGGTACCACCTATCTTCCATCCTGTAGAATCTATGACACCTTTTCATGGAAACAAAGGTTTCCCGTGGAAATATTACCTATCATTTTTCACCACTCTAATAAAAACCCGTTCCCCCATTCCTGTGTCACTGTGGTAACTCAGGACATGATGAAGGCTGCCTACTAGAGAAGCATCAGAGAGAAACTTTATGATGACTTCCAAGTGGATGAGAGAAAGAGGCTGCCTGGGATTATTATCAGTCGTGATAATAATGGAAGCTGTAGGTCTTTTTGTTCCTTTCCATCCTTATGACTATAGTGCTGATCTTCTTCTGAAATTACAAACATTTTCTGTGACAATTCGCTTCCACCCAGCACATGTGGTATCTGGTTAGAAACTGTAAATTGATGCTCCCCACTCTAGTGTGTGACTTGGGGAAGAGGATCGGGGAATGGAGGGAGCAGGGGAACTGTGGCTACAGAGACAGACACGGCTGAGACATTTAAAATGCATGTTCCCCTAATAGGAAACAGAGAAGACTGTGATAAAAGGGGATGAGAGTGGCAGTGCCTTGTGAGTTGGGGCCAGGGGGGTGGGTGGGGGGATGGGAGAGCCTTGGTGCCCAGCTACCAAAAGCTCAGGACTCTAGCAAGGAGGCCCAGAAGAATGCAACAGGAGTGAGGTTGTCTGATAAGATAGTGCTAGAAAACCATGAGATAAAGGAAGTCTGGCCTGCAGCAGGTAGTCTAGAAGGCAGACAAGGAGTCACCTGACACGGACGGATGACAAAGGGTGACAGAAGCCAGGCAACCAGAGAGCTCAGTATGGGAGGAGGGGCTGTGAGGAGCCGGGTGGCGTGGAGAGGCTGGAGGGGAGCACCGTTGCCTTGCCGGGTTCTGATCAAGATGTACATCTTTTACTTAAGGGGAAACCACCGAGGCATTCAGCCCTCCAAGCTAGTGTCTGGTTGGCTAAGATGTATTTAACCTTACAGGTGGACAGATTCTCCCGAAGGAATTTGGCACAGGAAGTATTGCTGTTTATATCAAGGTGTTGTTATAGAAAAAGAGATCAGAAGGAACTCCAGCCAGCTCCTGGTCTCATTACTATAGAACCTTATGCAGGTAACAAAAAGCTTTCCTAACTTCCATAGAGTCATTCAACAAGAAATTATGGAAAATGTACTGTATTCCAAGCTGGCATGGGAAGGCCACATACTGAGGACATGGACTGAGGAATAAGACGCAGGCCCTGGTCTTAAGGAACTTCCAGCAATTTCCTCGTGTATAGACTATGCAAGATTTGTGCCTTGCTTCCTTCACAGGTTTATTGTAAGAATCCTAATGTCAATAGTGGATGTGAAAACAAATTTCAATGTAAAATATTGAAAACAATACCAACAGAAAGAGATTAATATCATTTTCCATATAATTTTAAGTTCTAATAATTTAGTTAGGTTGGACAAACAACAAGGTCCTACTTATAACACAGGGAGCTATGTTCAATATCCTGTGATAAAAAAATAATAGAAAAGAATATGAAAAGAATATATGTATAACTGAGTCATTTTGCTATACAGTAGAAATTGGCATAATATTGTAAGTTGACTATCCTTGAATAAAATTTTTAAATAGAAAATACAGTCTTAACAATTTAGTTCTGAGGTAACCAAAATTCAATTATGCATCTTTGTTTCTAGATTCCTATGTTTTCTAGGTTCCTGAACAATCACATGGGATACCACTTAGCATAAAAAGGATTTATGCTATGTTTCAAAAAATCATTAGGCATCTGATTCTGATGTCCTAGATTAACGCCCTCACTGTGACCAGTGAGGAACTAGCCTAAGATCAATGTCCTTTAAGTCAACCTGGGATAAAAGGTATTTTTCTGCCTGGCACGGAAAGATGGTAAAAGTGAGAGGCAGTGTAAAAAGGAAGCACCTCTCTAACCCAGACCTTATGCTCCATGCTGCAGACCTGCTCAAATTCAAAAGGTGTTCAAAACAGAGATGTGGGACTCGTAGCGCTGTGTCCCAGATGGTGAGACCAACGAACAGGCTCAGGAAGCACCATGGTCTTGGGGCTGAGCACTTGCCATATACTTCTTCATCTCCAGGAGCTGGCCCAGGGGCCATCAACATTCTCACTCGTAACCTGCTTTCACTATGATGGTGGACACTGGCAATTGAATAAAGTCTCCTGAAAGATTAGGCCTGTCCCACACTTACAATTATTTTCACACTTCTAGCCCACTGCCCGTTGACCTTGATAAAAGGGTTTTTAATTGTGGTAAGATATACTTGATATATATATCATGAAAATTATCATCTTAACCTTTTTTGAGTGTGCGATTCAGCAATATTAAGTATATTCACACTGTTGTGCAACCATTGGCACT
Source organism: Muntiacus reevesi (assembly GCF_963930625.1). Lineage (NCBI taxonomy): Eukaryota > Metazoa > Chordata > Mammalia > Artiodactyla > Cervidae > Muntiacus > Muntiacus reevesi. Next base: position 143,924,081 of record NC_089249.1, on the reverse strand, counting down.
ATCCAACTCCAACTTTTTCAAATATAAAGCCTATGTGATCCAGCAATTCCACTCCTGTTTGTTTAGCCAAAGAAAACAAAAACACTAATTCAAATAGATACCTGCAACCCAGTGTGCATAGCAGTGTTATTTATAATAGCCACGCTATGGAAGCAACCTTAGTGTCCATCAGTAGAGAATGAGGAGGCTGGCACAATGCCTTGGAAAACTAGCCACTATTTTAAAAGTTGCCACCAATAATCTATTGACAGATCAACGTCATTTCAGAGAACCTGGAGTCATTTCATTCGTTTATTCATTCAAAAAACTTTCACTGGGCATGTCCTTGCAACCAGCACTGTCCTGGCCACTAAGAAGACTGAGGCAATTGTGATATAGTCCCCTAGGCTTTTGGAGGGTTAGGTGAAAGTTGACATGAGATTAATCCAGAGGAACAAAGGTAACCTCAGAGAGCCATGGACTGTGCATAATTTCCCAGCACAGAGCTCTTCACGAAGAAATGATTTAATCAGTCACTCGCATTTTGACCTCATTCTCTTCCTATTTTTATTAGGTCATAGTAATCCACATAAATAATATTTTGTCCTCGGACAGTGTAAGCAGTAATTAAAAGCATGGACTTTAGAGACAAAGAAACCTAGTGCCCAAAAGCATTTCCTGTGTGACGATGAGGAAGTGAATTAAACTCTCTAAGCCTCTGTTTTCTCACAACTTTTAAAGGGTGTATGTAAGCTTATAGTGCTTAGCACAGTGCATGGTGTGTAACAAACACTCAACAATGTTAGGTGTGATTAATAGATAAATTCACTCTCTTATTCCTTTGTTTTTAATTCTTTAAATTTTTGTTTTTGTTTTTGGCAGAGGAAGGAAGGAGGGAGGTTTGATCCACATGTTATTTTTTAATCCTATGACTATATGTGATCCCCCTTAGAAAGGACTTCCTGGGCCCCCCTGAGTGTCTCTGTGTATGTCATACCCAGCAGGGTCTCATAGAGAATATTAAGAACAGTCTGTCCCACAGACATATATTTTCATAAACGTGATTTCAACAAAATGAATGTTTCCCTCTTAGATGCAGACCTGAAAATATCAGGATTTTTTTAATATAATTTCTAAAAACATTTTTTCCCAAGAATCTACTGTGTCAAATTAGAAAAGGTATGACTTTCCAGTTGTGGCAAATTGAAGCCCTACTTCAGAAGATGTGAACCTAGCAGGAAGTGACTGATTCTTAAGGAAACCCCTAAGCTGGGACCAACTCACTGACTCGAGAACGGGCAGACTATCATTGCGCAGCCTGCTCCCTGTGTGTGTTGACTTAGACCTCAGGTTCCTATGTAACTGCACTTAGGTTAAAATTTAGCAGCTGAAAACTTAATCAGAAACTTTGCCCTAGGTAACTCTGCTTTGAAACATACCTGTCTGTGTTGGATTCAAAGTTCAGGTTGCTTCAGAAAGCTGTCCAACCCCACTTCCCCAACTACACAGCTCAGGAGTTTGGATCATAGAGGAAACTCCTTGTCAGTTTTGATTCTAAGCTGCCCACCTTTTATACTCTTGGTTGTAAAAATATCCAATTCAAGAACTTACTTCCCTGGCTTGTCACTTTCAGTTGTGAGTGTTCCAAGCTCTATCCAAAAGAGATAGAGAAGAAAGTTCGAGATCATTATTCTTAGTGATGACAGTTACATTTGGCAGTTTCAGGAAAGAAAAGAAATCCGGGACAGGGGAGCAAACCTTTTTCCAATGCCAGTGCTGAACCTTCAGAGCCTTTAAGTGCTACAATTCACTTGTATTGTCACTAAAAATTTTAAAAGCAGAGGGGATGGGGGGAATGTGCCTCCCCTTCCATAAAGAGTACCAGCACCTTGAGTTCAATCAACTGAAGTCAGAGAACAGTCTCCATTTGTAAAATGGTAATACTAATACCCACCACCTGCTTCCCAGGGCTGATGTATGGGTTTGTGTTCATTTCTGAGAGGGGCTTGAGATCCTTGAGTGAAAGGTGTGATGCACAGTATTATAATTCTCACCACAGGGTAACATATGGAGAGGGAAAGAAAGTGTATAGATACGTATGTTTCTGTTTAAACTCTGTGTGCAATGCTGACTTTTATCTTATTTTGCCTTTAAGCTAAACTGCATGGGTCACATTTAGAGCATATGTTGTTATCATTTGCCTTTTTTTAGCTCAAGAAAATTGAGTGAATAACGGGTATTGTTTTCCTATTTGCCATGGTTAGAATGGTTGCACGTTTCAAAATCTCTGACTCGACATACAAAACAGCAGATTCTCTTATTATGATGCCCAGGGTGAGGGGCTTCATTGTGTGTTTCTCCCAGTCTACCATCCATGAATATTATAGATCCCATTTTGAGTATTATGAAATTGGCCTAGTATTACCTTACAAGTGAAAAAATCTTTTCGGCCTCCTTGATAAAAAGAATGGACAATTAAACCATCTCACTGTTGGTTACCCACATGCCTCTCACTCACAGCGCCTTAATTGGTCTAATATGCCTTTCACTTTTTGCTCTTTACCTATAATGAGCTCTCATGTTAGTGATCTTGTATTTTAAATCCTTATGGAGGACACAGCAGTGTGTTAGGACAGAACCTACACTTCTGCAGAAAGCCTCTTTTTCAATTTGATTTTAATTAGAAACCAGGTGGTACAAACCCAAAAGTTTGGTGGTGTTCCTCGGATGTAAGATGTGAAATGGTTTTTAAGTAACACTGTATTAGTCATGAGGCAGCAATGGAGTAATGTTGACATGACTTGAAAGTAGCATTGTTGAGTAAATGAATATGTGAGAAGCACTTGCTAAACTAAATGAGTTTTGCAGTTGTATGCACATTTGTGTAATCCTGTTTATTGATGCCTGAAACAATTTGCAAAATAGAAACAAATCCACGAAGAAGAAATATGTTTGGAATTATTTGTTTATATGACAATTTTAAAAAAACACACAGGAATCCAACTGCCACATTTCATGCACTAAATATACCATATGTGGAAGCTTCCCCTCAGAAAATTCGACAGCAACCTTTACCATCTGATGCAGAACAATAAGGAACAAACTTACGTCTTTGACTTGTTTTCTCAACTGTTTTAAACACAAGAGTTAGTTCTATAGATTTTTTTTAGCCAGGGATACCTAAACTATTGTCTTTTGTATTCAAAGGTTAATGAAGAAAAACAATTTCTCCTGATGCAGAATGAATAAGAGTAATTACTCTGATAGAAAAAAAAATATATATATATATATATATACAGTTGCACATTTTCCTAGGGGTAAAATAATCCATCTTTTTAAGGAAATGCATCTAAGTTTACAATGGACCAGGCACTGTTCTTGAGTATTTTACAATTATTAATGTATTTAAACTTCATTACATTTCCTTGATTACTGTGATGATGCCCAGTTGACATCTGAGGCAACTGAGACACAGAGAAGTTCAGTAACTTGCTCAAAATTACACAGTCAACAAGCAGGAAGGCCGGGATTCAAAGGTAGTCAGTCTAGCTCCAGCATCATGCGTGAACTACCACATTGCTGCCTCTCCACCGAGTCAATCCTCTGTGTGTTAGGGATTTTTTTTTTTTTAGAAGATTCAGGTTCTCTGTTTCATTTGTCATCTAGACACCAGCATTTCTGGAGCTCAGCCACTAGCCCAGTCCGTCTGTGGGCCTGCTGGCTGTCCGAGCACCCCAGGGACTCTCCCTCACACTCATTTCTCCCGGCCTCTGCTTTTGTGGGCGAACACTTGTTGCTGTCTGACTCACTTAAGAAGAACAAGCTGCGTCAGCCCCGCCAGCTGCGATCTCAGACTGGATCACTTCTCCAGATTTGAGGTTAATCAACTGTAAATTCCATTAGCTTCATACGGAGTGAAAATAAAGAACAGACGGCTTCACATGGGAGCCCCGAGTAAGGTGCGGCTCCTCGGGTCTGCCCGGCAGGTATCCGTTCTCCCCCTGGCCTCAAAGCAACAGTGGCTTCCACAGGAAGACAGATCAAAGAAGGGCTGCTCCAGAATGCCCCAACCGCTGGAAGGGCTCTCAGAGGGTCCCCCCGTACACCACTGACTCCCTTTTTTTCTGGAAAGAGGTCAAATTTGAAACCCCGGTTCATTATTTTCCTGCCTTTGTGAGAGCGTTTCCTAGAGACGCTGGGGGGTATGCTGCTGTGGTGGGTATGCAATGCTGACAACTGATTCTTCTGCCCACTAGACACGACGGACAAGGGCTAGGTTCAGAGAGGCTGCCATGACTTTGAGGTGGTCCTCACTTGAGGCCATAGGCTTCTTTTCATACGTCCTCATGTAGAATGGCTTGAAAACACAAAATAAAAGCCGTTTTTCCAAAGATCGCTGATGTTTTTCAAAAAAGAACAAAAGTGAACTTGCTAGGACATATTCAAATACAAGTTGTTAGTTTCTCATTAATCTAAGTTGACCAAACAAAAGCTTTGGTGGTTCAATAAAAGAAGTGTTCCATGGCAGTGTTGAGTAAGTTAGTAATTTCCTTAAAAAATGCATAGTTTCTATTCGGCTCCTTGTGCAAAGCTTCCCCGTGATCAGGTGAGAGTTCAATTTCCATTTGACTTTTTAAATGCCATATGGTCCCTGTCTACAAGCTTTTCACTTTCCCTGAAACCCTGCCCCATGCCATTGACTGAGTGACTGTTTTGCTTTTAGTATTTTTCCTTGTTTAATTATTCACCTCTTCCTACCCCAGATTAAGGCAAATATTGTCACCATTAAAACAGACGGGAAAACGCAATAACCCCGTGGCTGGGAATTTATAAGCCAACCAACCCTGATCACAAATGGCCCCTTTCTAATCAGAGTTTGTGGAGGAATGAAAGATGCAATTGTCTGGAAGGGATGAATATGGGATCCATGCTGGCTCGGGGGTCAAAGGTCACCACATGCAAAGGTCCCCTTCTCTCTGGCACGGCTCCCTTTGTATAGCATAGTTTGGCAGCTATCTCCTTGCACTTCGGCTACCTGCCAGTGCAGCTGGTACTGTGTCTTGTGCAGACAACAAAGCGTCACTCAGCAACCAGCAGCTCTGCATGGGGCCGCTTTTCTCAGATGACAAAGAAAGATGGGCTATACATTCTACCATCGCTGCCCATTAAAAGGACTCTTAAATTGCATTACTACAAGTTATTGTTAATTATGTAGTAGTCACTGGAGCTGGAGGATCTTTCTGGGGAGGGTGATGGGGCTGTATGCTGGGGAAGATGGAAGTGGGGGAGGGGTGATGGTGGAAAGAAGGGGTACGGGGTACGGAGGGAGGGGTGAAAGGGGAGGAAGGGAAAAACAACCCATCAAATCCTGGTGGCATGAATAGGGTAAGCCCTTGGTCCTGACACCCGGCTCAGATGGTTAGTAGTTGCTGAGGGAGAAGGAATCAATCGGCTGAAAGAATCTCTGATACAGGCAGTTTGGAAATTGTTCTGCCCACCCTCCATTCAAAAAGCTACACCAGAGGTTCCCAGCATTTTCATTTAAGAATAATTTTAAGCAATTTATCACTTGACTGTAATGCATTCGCTCTGGGCTGAAATCAATAAGTCCTGCAATGTAGAGATAAGGCCTGTTTGAAGGTTGGGGGAAGAGGACCAGAGGTTGCCTATTGTCAAATAGCCAGAAAATTAAAATTAAAGTGATATGTTTACCCCATTTGGCCATCTGGGGTAGAAACACAGCTCCGTTGGTGTTGCCCAGGCTTTTTTTTTTTTTTTTTTGAGGGTGGATTCTGGGAGATATTTTTCCTGCAAGGGTCTAGTTCCATCCGCAGTGTTTCAGAAATCACATCACTATAGCCATGTGCCCCCAAACTAGGAAGAGCTTCTCACTTCTTCTGTTGAATTCCCTTGGAACATATCGAGTGGGCATTTGTTTTCTCTCACACTGTCTTCCTAATGCTTCCTAAGGCAGTGACTGAGGTTTTGAGATCTGGTAAGAGTCGGACATGACTGAAGTGACTTAGCACGCACACAGAATTCGTTTGTTTGCCCCTCCCCAAGGAATAAAAGCACACACATTTTCTAAAAAAGGTTGAGCATGGGGGCTTTATCAGTCTTCTTTGGCTTATTTTGAGGGTTTTGGCCACTGAAATGAGATGCCGCTGCTCTCAAGATGTCTGGCAAGTTTCACATGGTGTGTACCAAACTCTAGCAGGGAGCGGATCCCAATTTGATGTAATTTCATTGCAACAACCCCGCAGCACCGCCTCTCACTCCTCCCCATCCCCCACGCTTCTCCACCCCCTCCCCCGCACCCTCCGCCGCTCTGCACCCCAGCCCCCTCCTGCCAATCCTCTTCAGATTAAAAGAAAATCCAAGGGAAACAGGACACAATGGGGGCAGATGAAAGTCCACAGTCTTTAGTTTCTATCTTTCCTTCTTGTGTCTAATTTTCCGCTTCTTGGTTGTTCTGATCTCAGCTATTTGCAATAGTTATATATAATTTAACATTATACAAAAGTATTGTCATATCAAACATAGTGAAATGGATTCCAAAAACACCATCTGGTATTTGGGAATGCACTGTGAGTTGGGAACGTGAGAAGAGATATTCTTTGCCACTTTGCTTGGGACCCAGCCATTAGCAGTGTAATTGCCAAGAAAAGGTGACAGGCTCCAGGCTTAAAACAAGTGGGTTTCTCCCCGCCCCTCCCACTCTCGCCTGTTAACTCTTGTGAGTCCTAAACCATAATAGAAAGGACTCTGAGGACAGAGCAACCTAGAACAACAACCAAAGAACAACAACAACAAGCAGAAAATAGGACTATGGAATCTGATTTTAAAAAATAGGGAAAAAAAAAATAGCCCACTGCATTATTATTGTTGTTGTTTTATGAAGACTGTGAAGTTGGACGAAATAAAATGAGTCAGATACAAGGAGGGTGGGGACCGGGGATGGGTTAATTGTGATTTAAAATTCTGGGGGTTTTCAGTGGATTTGCATGATGAGAGTTTTAGTCCAAAGCTTGTTTCAAAATCCTCATTAGTTTCCTCTAATCCACCTAAAATTATGAAGACTTAGATTGTGAAGGTCGTCTGTGACGATTCAAACCTATTTAATTTCATGGAGGTTGGCACCCATTTCTCTATAGGAAAAAGAAAATGAATAGCTTGGGATTGTCTTCTGTGTCTACAGTTTCGGGAACGGTCACAGGAGAGAAACAAAGAAATGCAGACTGCACACTCTCACAGACCTGTACTTTGTTTCACCAGTTTGAGAACTGTTAAAAAATAAATAAATAAAGCATTCCTAAGCAACAGGGAAAAGGAGTTATCCTACCGGTCGGAAATTAGAAGAGGACTTCTTCGCAGGAGATAAAAATAAGCGAACAGCAGAAAAAAGAAAAAAAAAAAAAAAACAACCACTTAAACCCCTCCCAGCTATGTTCAATCTGGCATTCACAACCTGGGTCTGTCTCTGTTTCCAACTACAAAAATAGTTTACAAGGGTCACAGTCTTTTTTTTTTTTCCACGCAGTGTGTCAGAAGTTGGGATGTGCGACCCAGAACTGCCACTCCATTACACAGAATAAAATGATATCTGGTGGGTGCATGGAGAGACTGCCAAAGAAGACACAGTGAAAGCTAACCCTCTCAGTCTAGCTCCTGTTTTTAAATATTTATATCTCTGGCAGACTTTTTTGGGGTAGAGGAAACTGCAAGCTCTTTTGCTATCTGTCATTTCACCCAGGAAGAGGAGGGAGTCTCTCCACTTGATTTTCCTCGAGTTTGGCACCGGGAACAGGCGATGGCATTTCTTCAGGGCGGTGAATTTCTCTTTGTGGAAAAACCGGCCTGGACCAAGGATTTTTACAAGAGCCAACAGCCGCTTTCCATACCCGCCTGGGGCCGGGCCAAGTTCCCATTAGCACTGCTGTTGCAGCTCAGGCCTGCTCGCAATCAGCCAGTGCTGCCGTCCTCAGGGCCTCTTAGGAAAACCTAGGAGGGAGGCCAGCCTGGACCTGGGGCGGTAGGCAGTGGAGAGCACTAGAAAGGGCGTTTTGGCTCCCCATCTGGCCTCGGTCATGAACTCACCTTGTGATCATCAGTTTCCCTCTTCCCAGCCCCACGTCCTGACTTCCCTCTCCAAAGAGCCAGGAGCCAAGGTCAGTTGACTGCGGCTTCTTTTCTGTCTTAACATCACCTCTGCCTCGCCCATCAGTTCAGGGCCAGGAACCCTCCAAGAATCTAGTAACATTGTGAGACAGCCTTGCAGTGTGCATACCAAGGGGTAAGCAAGAGGTCTTTAGAGCCAGAGAGACATGCATCTCAATCATGGCTTTGCCACCTGCTGGCTGTGGGACCACAGACTCTACCACAAAACAGTGTTGCTGTTGAGTCACTTAGTCGTGTCCAACTCTTTGTGACCCCATGGGTTACAGCACACCAGGCTTCCCTGTCCTTCACCATCTCCCGGAGTTAGCTCAAACTCATGTCTACTGAGTACATGATACCATCCAACCACCTTATCCTGTCACCTTCTTCTCCTCCTGCCTTCAATCTTTCCCAGTATCAAGGTCTTTTCTAATGAGTCAGTTCTTCACATCAGGTGGCCAAATGGAGCTTCAGCTTCAGCATCAGTCCTTCCAATGAATATTCAGGCTTGATTTCCTTTAGGATTGACTGGTTTGATCTCTGCTGTTCAAGGGATTCTCAAGAGTCTTCTCCAGCACCACAGTTTGAAGGCATAAATTCTTTGGCGCTCAGCCTTCTTTATGGTCCAACTCCCACATTTGTATATGACTACTGGAAAATCCATAACTTTGACTATAGAGACCTTTGTCAGCAAGTGATGTCTCTGCTTTTTAATAAGCCATCTAGGTCTGTCAAAAAACAGTAGCTCATTTCTAACAGAAATGTTCTATGGAGTATGTGAGACAGATTTTATAGGATCTTGGACATGACTGGTCATTGAGGTAAAAGCCAGTAGCCTGATGTTATTGTTAACACAATCAAGAAATGCATACATTTGCATCAGGAAGCCTTTATTTCTTCACTTTTTGTACCAAGTCTTGTGTTAAGTGCTCAAATGCAGAGACAGAAAAGACAGCCTACCCCCAGTAAGTTCTCCATTAGAAGACACTGTTTCATTAACTACAATAGCTTTAACTTTCTCTATTCACATCCTTTAATCTCCAGTATTTGTGAGATTTTTCTGTAGTATCTTTTGGCAATAATAGTAACTACAATTATAATAATAGCGGCCTTCTACTCAACCTTTGCCATGTACCAGGCTCTTTACATACACTTGCTCATTTCATTCTTTAGGTCTATACTCTTAACATGATTACAAAAGGAAAAATTGGGGAATTGGGAAAACTAAGTAACCTGCATGGGAACACACAGCTGGTAATATGCTAGAGTCGATGAAAAGCAGGAATAATATACTTTTGTTTTCTTGATAGAAGTGATCTTGATTCAAGATTCTAAGAGTCCATTCCAATTCTTATGGTGACTCATTTGTGATTTGCTTCAGACAAAGACAAAATGAGCCATAGGGCCCATGCAAATTATTTATTCATCAAATATTATTAAACATCTACTCTAGAATTTGGATATTCTGGTGGAAACAAAAATAATTCAACATGAATTCTTCCCTCAAGTGGAATAAAATCCAGAAGAGTAAAGAAGGCCTGTTTATAAGAAACTGTGATATACAGTGAAAGAGTGGTATGTCCCGTTGTGGAGTTTCAGGAGATGGCATTGGCATGTGCCTTGCTAGGTTGCTTCAGTCATGTCCAGCTCTTTGCAACCCCATGGACTGTAGCCCACCGGGCTTCTCTTTCCTTGGGGATTCTCCAGGCGAGAATATGGGAGTGGGTGGCCATGCTCTCCTCTGGGGGATCTTCTCAACCTGCATCTCTTGCCTTTCCTGCATTGGCAAGCAGGTTCTTTCAGGAGATGGGGTATCTGAACTCTGTGACCTCCAGCTACAACTGGACTGGAATAGACAATCAGGAAGAGTGTGAGCTCAGGTGATGTACAAAATGATGGGGAACTGTGGTCCAGAAGGAGAGAAGTGTATGAGCAGAGACCCAGAGGTAGGAGTGGGTCAGATGTGTGCTGGTAAGAGTTCAAGGAAATAGACCCAGGAAAAGTGCACTGTGGTTTGTGGGCCCTCAGCAGTCAAACACAGAATCCTAACCACTGGACTATGAGGGAATCCCCAGGATAAGCTTTTGAAGACATGAACCTGGATAGTCCAGACTGAAAGGGGAAGATAGACATCAGAAGAAGTGATACATTGCCAAATGTTATGCACAAATGTGTTGTTTAAGAAGCATTCCTTGATGAGGACTACATATGCTGTTACTTAATAGATATTCCTGATGAGGAAGACATGTGCTTACCTGATGAGGAAAAAACAGCAAACTATCACCCAGGGCTCTGTTTTTCTACTGGTTTCCATGTAACTATTCACTCTTGTAAGCATCCAAATGTTTATTAAGTAAATACTCCGCAACAGACTAGACACTAAAAATGCAAAGATGAACAGAATATGGTCTTTTCCTTTGAGGCATTCACAATCCACAGGCAGAGGCAAGCATGTAAGGGAGCAGCTCTAAAATGGTATCATGGTGCAGAGTGATATTGCAGAGCAACAGCCCGGAGAGCCTAGTGGGTGAAGTGGTGAACGTTGCCCAGGGCAGTAAGAGAAAGCTTTACAGAAAGGGCAAGGTTAGGGTTCAGTGTTGAAATTCATATTCTTCCTTCAAATGAAAGCACTTTGTGAATCTCAAAAGCACTGCAAATGTTCCTTAACATATTCTTATTTTTCATAACCACAACTTTGAGGTTAAGTCAGCCCAAGAGAAAACAAAAACTTTATTTCTGGAGCTGGAGGAACATCTTGAAGTGAAGTGAAGTCGCTCAGTCATGTCCAAATCTTTGCGACCCCATGGACTGCAGCCTACCAGGCTCCTTAGTCCATGGGATTTTCCAGGCAAGAGCACTTGAGTGGGTTGCCATTTCCTTCGCCAGGGGATTTTTCCGACCCAGGGATCAAACCCGCATTGTAGACAGATGCTTTACTGTCTGAGCTACCAGGGAAGCCCAAATATTCATTTATTTGACTTTTCTGGACCTTAGTTATGACATGTGGGACCTAGTTCTCAAACCAGGGATCAAACCTGGGCCCCCTGGATTGGGAACATGGAGTCTTAACCACTGGACCACCAGGAAATTCCCAACATCTTAAAACATCTTAAAAATATCTTAGACATATGGTCTACTGGCTTTTACAATGAATGGGTGCATATATGAATATGCATGTTTGTGCATATTTGTGCATATCCTAAAAGATGATGGTGTGAAAGTGCTGCAGTCAATATGCCAGCATATTTGGAAAACTCAGCAGTGGCCACAGGACTGGAAAAGGTCAGTTTTCATTCCAATCCCAAAGAAAGACAATGCCAAAGAATGCTCAAATTACTGCACAATTGCACTCATCTCGAATGCAAGTAAAGTAATGCTCAAAATTCTCCAAGCCAGGATTCAACAGTATGTGAACCATGAACTTCCAGATGTTCAAGCTGGATTTAGAAAAGGCAGAGGAACCAGAGATCAAATTGCCAACATCCGTTGGATCATCAAAAAAGCAAAAGAGCTCCAGAGAAACATCTACTTCTGCTTTATTGGCTATGCCAAAGCCTTTGACTGTGTGGATCACAACAAACTCTGGAAAATTCTTAAAGAGATGGGAATACCAGACCACCTGACCTGCCTCTTGAGAAACCTGTATGCAGGTCAGGAAGCAACAGTTAGAACCGGACATGGAACAACAGATTCCAACAACTGGTTTCAAATAGGAAAAGGAGTACGTCAAGGCTGTATATTGTCACCCTGCTTATTTAACTTATATGCAGAGTACATCATGAGAAACACTGGGTTGGATGAAGCACAAGCTGGAATCAAGATTGCCAGGAGAAATATCAATAGCCTCAGATATGCAGATGACACCACCCTTATGGAAGAAAGTGAAAAAGAACTAAAGAGCCTCTTGATGAAAGTGAAAGAGGAGAGTGAAAGAAAGTGAAAGAGGCTTAAAACTCAACATTCAGACAGCTAAGATCATGGCATCTGGTCCCATCACTTCATGGAAAATAGATGGGGAAACTGTGGAAACAGTGAAAGACTATTTCTAGGGACTCCAAAATCACTGCAAATGGTGACTGCAGCCATGAAATGAAAAGACACTTGCTCCTTGGGGGAAAAGTTATGACTAACCTAGATCGCATATTAAAAAGCAGAGACATTACTTTGCCAACAAAGGTCCATCTAGTCAAAGCTATGGTCTTTCCCGTAGTCATGTATGGATGTGAGAGTTGGACTATAAAGCAAACTGAGCACAGAAGAATTGATGCTTTTGAACTGTGGTGTTGGAGAAGACTCTTGAGAGTCCCTTGGACTGCAAGGAGATCCAACTAATCTATCCTAAAGGAAATAAGTCCTGAATATTCACTGGAAGGACTGATGCTGAAACTGAAACGTCAATACTTTGGCCACCTGATATGAAGAACTGACTCATTTGAAAAGACCCTCATGCTGGGAAAGATTGGAGGTGGGAGGGAAAGGGGACAACAGAGGATGAGATGGTTGGATGGCAACACCGACTCAATGGACATGAGTTTGAGCAAACTCTGGGAGTTGGTGATGGACAGGGAGGCCTGGCAAGATGCAGTCCATGGGGTCGCAAAGAGTCAAACATGACTGAGGGATTGAACTGAACTGAACTGATATGTGCATATACGAATGCAAATATTGCTACTATATTGACAAATACTATTTTATAATTTCAAATGTATACCATTTACTTCTTTAAGTTCCACCAAAAAGGACAGTGATTTTTTTTAGATTCACCCCAACATTTGATCTTGAAGTAGTGGATTATATCTGCTCTCATAACTTCAGTATCATCTTTATTTCAATATTTTATTTTGAATATGTGGCCTTACAAAAATTCTGATTGCACTGATAAGTAGTCAAAGTGGTAACTTCTGTGGGCTTTTATTTGATGGTTTATTTTTTGTTAACAGCTTTATTCGCAATCTCAAGATACTCTTCATTTAATCTGGGCCAGAAACTTGAAGGCAGAATAGCAAGACATTTCAGTTTCAGAGTTGAACTAATAACACTTACCATGGTTCTCTATCTTTGACATAAATATGAAAATTAGACATAAGGAGCCCAAAATTTACACTATTAGTCATTCAGTCATGTCTGACTCTTGTGACTCCATGGACTATAGCCCACAAGGGTCCTCTGTCCATGGGATTCTCCAGGCAAGAACACTAGAATGGGTAGCCATTCTTTTCTCCAGAGGATCTTCATGATCCAGGAATTGAACCTTGGTCTCCTGGATTGCAGACAGATTATTTACATCTGAGCCTGGATTCATGGAGATCAGCACATCTCAGATTCACAAGTTTCTAAATTAAAATATTACACCATGGTAAAAAAAAAAAAAAGGTTGGCCAAAGCAACAGACTGGACATTTACCTGACATTTATTTGTGGTACCTGTGACTCACTCATACAATTTTAGGTTAAATGTCTGAATTCCAGAAAGATCATTTCTAATCAATGACATATTGACAGGAAATTATAATGTATGTACAGATGTGTATTGTTATTTTCTAACATCAGAGGAATTCTATAGGTAGTAGGATTATCCATTTATGTTTTATCTGTTTTTTTCTATTAAAATTTTGATAGGAACTATTTTTCAATAAAATTAAATATATTCACAGAGATTATTGAAGTTTTCTTCTGAGCCTATATAAAAATTAGTAACCTAGCAGCTCAAGTAATTATGTTGGCAGTCTCCAGTAGAAATCTAAGATACATACACATGGACTTAGGGCTTCCCTGATAGCTCAGTTGATCACCTGCAATGCAGGAGACCCCAGTTTGATTCCTGGGTCAGGAAGATCTGCTGGAGAAGGAATAGGCTACCCACTCCAGTATTCTTGGGCTTCCCTTGTGGCTCAGTTGGTAAAGAATCCTCCTGCAATGAGGGAGACCTGGATTTGATCCCTGGTTTGGGAAGATCCTCTGGAGAAGGGAAAGTATTCTGGCCTGGAGAATTCCATGGACTGTATAGTACATGGGGTCACAAAGAGACACGACTGAGCAACTTTCACTTTCATGTACAGATTTAAGTATACTCATGGATTTTTATTTCAATTTTCAAAACAGTTAAAAATATGCTTACAAAAATGAAATTTGCATCTTATATTACCATAATAAAATAATTTTGTTCTGTAAAAACTGCTCAAAAACCATTTATCACCCTAGACTTTCTCAATGGATCATAAGCAAGATAATTTTAGGTGGTATACCAACATTTTATGCTGATTATTTTTGTTATTGATGCACTTGTTTAAATGTGTATTAACTATTGAGTTTTCTAGACATATAGATGGCCAACAAACATATGAAAAGATGCTCAACATCACTAATTATTAGAGACATGCAAATCAAAACTACAATGAGGTATCACCTCACACCAGTCAGAAAGGCCATCCTCAAAAAATCTACAAGCAATAAATGCTAAAGAGGGTATAGAGAAAAGGAAACCCTCTTATACTGTTGGTGGGAATATAAACTGGTACAATCACTATTCAGACAGTGGTTCAGTGGCTCAAAGAACTAAAAATAAAACTACCAGTTACCCCAATAATCCCATACCTTGGCATATGTCCAGAGAAAACCATAATTGCAAAAGATACACACGCACTCTAATGTTCATTGTGGCACTATTTACAATAGTCAGGATATGGAAGCAACCTAAATGTCCATCAACAGAGGAATACATAAAGAAGATGTGGTACATATGTATAATGGAATATTACTCAGCCATAAAAAGGAACAAAATTGTGCCATTTGCAGAGACATGGATAGACTTAGAGACTATTATTGGAGAAAGCAATGGCAACCCTCTCTAGTACTCTTGCCTGAAAAATCCCATGGATGGAGGAGAGTGGTAGGCTACAGTCCACCAGGTCGCAAAGAGTCGGACACGACTGAGCGACTTCACTTTCACTTTCTTTCATACAGAGTAAAGTAAGCCAGAAAGAGAAAAACAAATATCATATAATATCATTTATATGTAGAATCTAGATAAATGGTAACACGATCTTATTTGCAAAGCAGAAATAGGGACACAGATGTAGAGAACAAACGTATGGATACCATGGGGAAATGGGGAGAGATGAATTGAGAGATTGAAATTGACCTAAATATATACGCTACTATGTATCAAATAGACAGCTAATGAGAACCTACTGTATAACCCAAGAAACTCAGTGCTCTGTGGTGACCTAAATGGGAAGGAAACACAAAAAAAGGGATATACATATATGTTTATATATATATGACTGATTCAGTTTTCTGTACAGCAGAAAGTAACACAACATTGTAAAGCAACTATACGCCAATAAAATTTATTTTCAAAAAAGTTTGGCCAAGTTCAAAAAAAAAATATTGGCTCTTCCATTTTCTATCATGATATACATTTTATTTTACTCCAAAGTGACCTATAAAATTAAGGAGAGTGAGTTAACATAAAGAAAAATATTATGTAACTAATAAAATAGCACACGTGAGCATAGAAAAATTGTAAAGATAATAGATAAATGACTGCAGTTTGGCAAACTTTAATACAACCCACTTGCCAATCCAAGTGAAGAAATGAAGAAACAAATATCAATTCTTTAGCAAATGAGGTGAGAATTTAGTCACTAAATTGTGTCCAACACTTGTGGCCCCATGCCAGGCTCCTCTTGTCCATGGGATTTCCCAAGCAAGAATACTGGAGTGGGTTGTCATTTCCTTCTCCAGGGGATCTTCCTGACCCAGGGATCAAACCCCCATCTCCTGCATTGCAGGCAGATTCTTTACCGACTGAGCCACCAGGACTTGCCTTCATTTATCCTCATTCTTAATTCAGGAAGACTATCTTGTTCACACTGAAGGTGCAAGATCTGCACATGAACCCTCAGGTCTGATGACTTTGTCAAGTAATATGTGTGGCAAACCAAATGTTTAATTGACAATCTAAAGATAAGCCAAAGCCAAATGCCTTTGAGTACAACTTCTTAGTGCTTCCCTGAGTGCATCTGTGTATTTTTCAGTTGCTAAGTATGGAAAACAGCCTGAAAATATAAATATTTATACATATAAAGTATAACTGGTAATTAAAATTATTACAATTTTTATAATCTTAAGAATTTCTCATGATTGTAAATCCCAAAGATCAGTCATGGCTTGATCCAGGAACTCACTGTTAATACTCCATTTCTTCATTCTGCCTTTCTTGGAATCCTAAGGCAGAAATCTTTCAACTTACTTCCCTATTCTAGAATGGGAAAAAAAAAGAGTTCCAGCATTCCCAAGAATAACCTAAAAGTCATCTCTTTAGATCCATGTAGGTCCTATGGCCCATCCTTAAACCTAAACTGTGGTCAGAGAATGGAGACCCTGCTTGAATTAACCCAATCATGTGTTCTACACCTAAGGTGCAACTTGGAACAACTGGGCTTTTTCATAGGCTCTTAGAAGCTGTTACGGAGCTTCCCTGGTGGTCCAGTGGCTAAGACTGTGTGCTTCCAACGCAGGGGGCACAGGTTTAATCCTTGACTGGGGAACTAGGAACTCACATGCCATACGGTGTGCCCCCCGCTCCCATAAAAAAGAAAAAGAAGAAGCTGTTAGGATTGAACACAGGTGAGAATCAAGACTGGACAGGCAGCTCCCAACACCCGCTGCAGTGAAGGAAAAGTAATAACGTTACTGTAATGGAAATCTTTAGATTTGATCTGGGAAAGACTCTGGATACTTTCAAGGGCATGTCGTATCCTTCAGAGGTATTTATGAAGTGTTCATATGAGAGGGGGAAAAAGCGGTATACCGCCAGCCACCTCAGGCGTGAGTTCATGGCCAAGGTCCACAAGGATAACTGTGTGAATGTCTCCTTGCTTAATACCACTCTGGGAATATATTTCCCCACTACATTCCAGGCTGGGCCACTGTCCTACTTAAGAAAGTACTTACTGGTGGTTATTTTTTAATAGGAGGGTGGCGGTGCAAAGATAATCCAGTCTGGAAGCCAAAAATAAAAGGAAGCCAGAAGTTTCGATATTTGGAGTTGAGGTTTGGGGTAGAGGGAAATTAAATGGTTCTGTGAGGAAAAGAGTTGCCTTCCAATGAAGACGCTGGCTCCCTTCCTAGTATTCCTATTTGTTTAGGCTTCCCACAAAGCACGCTTTAACTCCCTGCTACCCCTGAAAAAGCAAGCTACCTCAGGAGTAAAGCTTCTGCAGTCAGAGTGTCCACGGAAATAAGGCTGTCTTTTAATGGTAGTCGAAATAACGCAGGTGAATGTCATCCAGCGCTCAGTAAAGTGAAGGAGGATCTGAGAAAGTCCTGAACATTTTCCAAAGCCTCCTGACAACATAACATGTCAGCGGCCGCTTCTGACCTTCGTAATTGGAAGACTGAGAAGCACATCAGTGAAAACGCATCAAGCAGTGGCTACTCACTTACACGACTTCCTCTAACCTTCATATCGAGTCTGTAAGGCTTATTTAGCCCATTTCACAGATAAATAAACAGAGGCTCAATGAAACAAGATGAATGCTTCCCTATGGTTTTGACAGCAGGCTGCCGCGTGACCTTGAACCAGTCCCTTCTTTCTCAGAAGCCTGCCTCCACTGTGAAATGAGGCCTTTGGCCCTAGAAATGCCTTCCCAGCTGCCTTCAGCCTCTCGGGCCTCCGACTGTTTGTGTTAAGCCCTTCTCTTCCAGTCTGTGAGGTCCAAATCCTGGACAGATGTCTCTCGCCATATGCTGGGAGTGATTTAACAAGGCCAAATGGGCAGCCCCGTGCTTAGAGGCGCTCTCCATTCCACACACGCGGCTGCTGCCGCCTGGCTGGCCCAGCCCTGCCCACTCCTTCTCTCCTCTCCCGTCTCCCCATCTCCCCTTCTTCCAGGCAGCAGCCTGTAACTGCAGATGCCAAGCAGCGGAAGATATTTTTAAAGCTACAGCATCTGGCTCCTTGGCAGCCTCCACCCGCTGGTGGGCCGGGTGTTTTGGAGTTGCCTCTGGGCACTTCACGTGGTTTGGCATCTGATCCATTGTCTGGGCTGCCTTTTAGAGCCAGGCTTTTATTGTAAGGTGGAGGTGGGGGTGGGGGAGTTCCCCTGAAACCAACTTTTGATTATGACCTGGGTCGCCCCTCTTGGTGACATCAGCATGTCTCTGGATCTTTCGTGATGGCTTTTTTTTCCCCTTTAAAAAACAGAAGTGATGAAAGAATGAAAGAAAAGAACATTTCCCCTCTGCCAGAGTGGGTTTGAATAGAAAGCTGTTCAGTAGCTGTGCAGCTGGCCAGACCTTGCCCACCGTGTCCCCATTCTGACTAGCTCAGAACACGGCTTTCTTGGCATTCAGACTTCCCTCCTGTTTGACTATTCCTCAAATATCTCCCACGGGAGGTGTTGGGGTGGTGGGGGGGGGGGGGTCTTTTCTCTGTCTCTCTTTTTTCCCGTTTTTGCAGAAGACTCTGAAGCTTCCTGTCTATATTCAAATAACCATTCCCCAAAAAAAAGAAGAGGGAGAAAAAAAGATACTGACACTTAATTCTCCCTGGCAAGCCATATTAAGTTTTTTCTTTTTCTTAGAAAGGTACTTTATAGGGAACACCAGCTCCCCTAGCCTGGAAACTCAGGCTTGGGGACTTGGCCCTGTTTCAGAACACCAGTTTGAAGATGACTTCGACTGAGGATTTCAGGCGTGGTGACAAGAAACTACCTCAGCTGGGGGAACAGGCTCCTGTGTCATGGGGCTGGCTGGGCAAGGCACCAGCCTGCCTCTCACCCAGCGCTTGGCAGGAGCACTGAGTGAGGTCTTTTCTCCAGCCAGCAGGCATAGAGAGGCCGCAGGCAGGGGCTGCCAGTGGGCAGGGGCACCAGTGGCCGGGGATGACATTGGGGGGCCCAGTCCACGTGGCCAGAGGGTTGTTTTTGAGTATTTATTGGACATGCTTGTCTTCTGGCCTCATTAGGCTACATTGATACAAGACCTGGGACATCATCACCCTCCCCCAAATAGGAGTCAGTGGTAGCTGAGGGGAGGAGGGGAAGGGGGCTACACTCTTAGTATTTTCACTGAAAGCCTGTCTTCCTTTTTACCCATGTTGGCCCCGTGAGGGTTTCATGTCAGACTGATCAGCAGAAAGGAGCTTAGTAAAATGGGAGATGTTTGAGCAGCAAGAGTAGCCCCACCCAGACCCAGGCATTTCAGAATGTTGAATGGCTGCAGAAAATCCAATTAACACAAAGGCTGTTGGAACTCATTCATTCATTCAAGTAGTTATTATCTCCTCCATATCAGGCATTGTTCTGGGCCCAGCAGATACAGTAATAGAGAAGAGGGATGAGGGAGTGCTGGATGAGGAAAGGATTCAATTTAAATGAGGTGGTCAGAAGAGCTGAGTCTGAAAAGTTGACATTTGAGTAAGATGTCAGGGGAGGTGAGTGATAAGCCAGTCGGGTGTTCAGAGGGAAAGAGGGAACAACCAGCGCAAAGGCCTAAGTTGAAACATGCCATTGTAGCTAGAACAGAGTGAGTCAGGGGAGGATGGTAAGAGATGAGGTCAAAATGTTAAGGGAAATGGGAGAGATTGTAAACATGATCTATTTAAACAAGCTTCATTCAGTGAGACCATCCCAGTGTATCCATGAAAAGGAACAAAATACAAGTGATGGCATTCTCAAAAAGTCAAGGGACAAACAAGACTGGTGATCATGGGAGAATGGAGTTGACATGTACTTCAACTTGGCTTGGTTCTCCAAGCCTTGAGATGTGCTTTTAAAATAAGACGAGACCACAGAAACTGAGGCTTATACAGGGTGGAGAGATGAACTTGACAACCTTACAGGAATGCAAAAGGCTAGGCTCATACAAAGAAAGTTTGGGGCTTCTTTATGACTTAATACCCAAAACAATGCCTGCATTATCTATTTCAGTGCCTAGAATTCCACCATGGTTAGCTCTTTGGATTCTGAATACAGTAGATGGAGATGAGAAGGCACCAAAGGAAACGCTACCCATATCAAAATGCTGGCAAGTGTTAGAATACATATCATCTTCTCCTAACTTGTTTTCTCAATTCTAAGGCCTCTTTTCCAGCATCTTATAAGCCCACACCCTTAGAAATGCCCATCAAGTACTATTTCACTTGGTTTTCTAAACTGGTTAGAGCTGCTGTGTTCAAAGCTCTCATATTTAAAGCTTTTTAGGAAGGTACCAAGTGTCTCCTCTACATTTACGATTGTTGGCTTAGAGGCTTGCTCCTTAGAAGAAAAGCTATAACAAACCTCAATAGTGTATTAAAAAGCAAAGATATCACTTTGCCAACAAAAGTCCCTATAGTTAAACCTTTGGTTTTTCCAATATTCACATACAGATGTCAGAGGTGGATCATAAAGAAGGTTGAATGCCAAAGAATTGATGCTTTCAAACTGTGGTAGTGAAGACCCTTGAAAGTCCCTTGGACAGCAAGGAGATCCAACCAGTCAATCCTAAAGGAAATCAACCCTGAATACTCACTGGAAGGAATGATGCTGAAGCTCCAGTGCTTTGGTCACCTGATGCAAAGAGTTGACTCACTGGAAAAGACCCTAATGCTAGAAAAGATTGATGACAAAAGGAGAAGAGGACAGCAGAGTATGAGATATTTAGATGGCACCATTGACTCAATGGACACGAGTTTGAGTAAACTCCAGGAGATAGTGAAGGAAGCCTGGTGTTCTGCAATCCACAGGGTCACAAAGAATCAGACACAATTTAGTGACTGAACAACAATAACAAAAATGTGCTGCAGTGCAGCAAATCCAAGAATAGGTACATTTCACTGAGTTTTGCATCAGGATAATAAGTCCTACTCTGTCACTCACCAGCTGTGCAACCTCTTTGGGCCTTGTCTTTTCATCCTACAATAAGAAAAATAAGTCTTGCCTAGTAGAGATTTTGTGTGGTTTAGATTTAATGACTAAAAAGTATCTGATGGATAGCAAAGCAGAGAAACTCTAAGAGGGCCCACTTGTGAGTCCACCATCACTCAGAAGTGAATTTCAATGCCTCTCTAAGAGGGCAAGTTTCCACCTGGTTCTTTATTCTTTCTGTTTTCATGTATTATTTTATTGCTATGATTCTGACAAGTATTCAAAATGTTATAAAATTATGATATCACTTTATATATGGAAAGACCACAATATTTCATTTTGAGGCAGACTAAGATAGATTAACATTTAGTATTCTATCAACACTCTAATTTAGTGTCCAATAAGCTCCTCTCAGGACTCACCATGAGCTGCTGGTCTCAGAGCTCATTAAAGGATACAAACTATCCATGTTGTTAGTATGACTTATCTTCTTTATCACATGCCAGGGTTCAAAGTATGCTGTGATGAGTTTTTATAAATTCCTGATATGAACATCAATTTTTTTCTACTATATTGTCAGGATAAAATTGTGCTTTAGAGTAGACTGCTTTACCATAGCAGCTGTAACCAGCTGTTTTCATGTCCTCCCTGGGAAGAATGTATTTATTTGTTTGCTTATTTACTTACTTATTGCATATTTGGCACCAAAGGCAATATTTTCCAAAGTACATTGCAATGAACATCAGTTACATAGGAGTGATTCCAAGAAAGGGTTTTGTGGTCAAACAAGTTTAACAAAGTGAATTACATAACTTGTTTTTCTGGTTTTTAAAGTTTTTTCATAGTACTTTATTCTAGGATATGGAATACAGTCCCCTGTGCTATACAGTATAAACTTGTTGTTTATCCATTCTATGCATAGTAGTTTGTATCTGATAATCCCAAACTCCTAATTCATCCTTTCCCTATCCCTTTTCCCCTTTGGTAACCATAAATTTGTTTTCTATGTCTGAGAATCTGTTTCTGTTTTGTAAATAAGTTCATTTGTGTCATATATTAGATTCCACATATAAGTGATACCATATGGTAGTAACTTTCTCTGTCTGACTTCACTTGTAGTATGATAATCTCTAGATCCATCCATATTGCTGCAAATGGGATTATTGCATTCTTTTTTAAGGTTGAGTAGTATTCCATTGTGTATATATACCACATCTCCTTTATTCATTCATCAGTTGATGGACATTTAAATTATTTCCATGCCTTGGCTATTGCAAATAGTATTGTAAATGAATATTTGGGTACATGTATCTTTTTTAATTGTATCTTTCTCAAGCTTTTGAATCCAGCAAGTGGGATTGTTGGATCATATGGTAACTCTATTTTTAGTTTTTTGAGGAACCTCCATACTGTTCTCCATAGGGGTTTGCACCACTTATATTCCCATCAGAATATAGGAAGGTTCCCTTTTCACCACACCCTCTTTAACATTTGTTATTTGTAGACTTTTTAATGATGGCCATCCATTAATGACTTTTTAAAGATGACCATTGTGAGGTGGTACCTTATTTGAGTTTTGATCTTTATTTCTCCGAATAAGGTAACTTGTTAAGTTCATAGTGGAGTTTTAGTTTGCAGAATCCTCAAGTTATAAAACCAGTAAGTCAAACAAGTAGGCCTTCAACAGAGAGTAATCCCGAAAGAAATTATGGGTCTTTTATTTTCATTAATCCCTATAAATTTGTTCAGTGGGGGCAGACGTCATTCCCCTGCACTTAGATGAAAATTCAGCAATCCTATGACTTTTCTGAAATTGTTAGGCAGTGACTCAATTTAGAGATTTGAATGTATCAGCTAATACATCAGCCTTCTGGGCTGGTTCCTGAAGGCAGGTGACATGTCCTCCTGCATTGGGTGTGACAGGTTTTAGCTCCTTCTCCATCATTTTCCTGAGATGGCTTAGTCCAATGCTGGCCCCTTTGTAGTTGGGACATGGAGTGGGATCAAATTTAGGGAGTGGGGGTACTAGAAAGAGAGTGTAGGAAAGTCCCTCTTCATAGGTACTTTCGTAAGATGGCTTTGAGATCTCGGAGCCTGGCAGGTGTTAATAGATGCCTTGTTTTGCCGTATGGACTTTCACGTAGCTTCAGAGGGCCCCCTGCTAGGCACCCCCAGCTGCCGCTCCCTCGCTCTGGTCCTTATCAGCCACTGATGCACATCACTGATGTCCTTCCTCTAAGAGCTTTCTCCCTTGTATACTGCTCTTTGGAGCAGGATCCCTTTTTAAAAGACCTTGCAGGAAGCAGATGGAAAACTCAGATGAAGTCACTGAAGGGAGTTTAATGAAGGGATTGTTTGCAATGGAGTGAACAGGGGAGGGTGAAACCAACAAGAGATGTGAAGTGACCTGAAACTGGCAAGAGTGGAGAACAGTAACCACCTTAATCATAAAAGAACAAGTGAAGGGAAAGCCGCAGGAAACAGCTACCTAATAGGAACTGTGGCCTCCCATAAGTCAGCATTTTGCCAACCCACCACCAGCAGGATGGTTGCCCTGGGAATGGATACCCCGACCTCTCTCCTTACATTCTCTGATCTCTCTTGAAGCCTTCTACTGATCAAACCCAACCAGAAGTCAGAGGGTGAAGGAGCTTACAGAGGCCAACCTCCTAAGACAGAGCAGGGTACAAGAGGGTGGAAAACAGACTTAAAGAGGCAAACGGAAAGCCTCTTCGTGACCCCAAGAGGTTCTTAACATGGGTTCCACGGCTTCATGGACTGGCCCACATCTCACTCCGCTTTTCTCTTGACTGCATTCTTTTGATTTATTTATTCTTGACTGCACTGGGTCTTCGTTGCTGCACCCAGGCTTTCTTTAGTTGCAGAGAGCAGGGGCTTCTCTGCAGTTGCAGTGCATGGGCTTTTCTTGTTGCAGAGTGTGGGCTCTAGGGCTCATGGGCTTAGTAGTTATGACTCGTGGGCTCCAGAGTCCAAGCTCAGTAGTTGTGGCACATAGGCTTAGTTGCCCTGAAGCGTGTGGAATCTTCCTGGACCAGGCATTGAACCTGTGTCCCCCATATTGGCAGGCAGATTCTTAACCACTAGACTACCATAGAAGTCCTGATTGCATTCTCCCTTAGTTGGCCCACTCCAGCTGGTCCAGACATCTCTCCATTGCCCTAACCATGTATTTGTTCCCCCCCTGCTGGAAGGTTCTTTCTCCACCCTCCACTTAGGAAGTCTTTTTCATTCTTTGTGACTCATTTTAAGCATCACTTACTCATGGAATCTTCCCATTAAAGCCCTGTACTTCTTCTACACATTGCTTTGTGTATTTGGTATTCATTCACTATTAATTGTAATGTTTTATTTATTCACTTATTTGACTGCATCAAGTCTTAGCTGTGGTGTGCAGGATCTTTTATCGCAGAACACGAATTCTCTAGTTGTGGCGCACAGGCTCTGGAAAGTGTGGGCTCAGTAGTCGCAGCGTAGGTGCTTAGTTGCCCCGAGGCATATGGGATCTTAGTTCCCCCATCAAGGATCAAACCTGCGTCCCCTGCATTGCAAGGCAGATTCTTAACCACTGCACCACCAATGAAGTCCCAGTTCACTGTTTTCAATGGCAGTCATTTCCTTCTTTTCCTCTGGACACAAGCTCCTTGAAGGCAGGGGCTACTTTCACCTGGAGGCTGACACATAGCCATTCATGAAGAGTTCATTGAGTGACCGGTATCCTCCATCTGGGCCTCAGTTTCCTCAGTTAGAAAACAAGGGACTGAATGCAGAGGACATGAAAGGCTGCTTTGAGTTCTCAAATTCCCCGAGATGTAAATGCTATTCCCACAGGTGAGACCATCTTGACTTCTCTGTCAAGAAATTTCTTCCAAGTTTATACATGAAGCAGGGAATACAGTAGGGGGAGAAGGTTAGGAAATCTCAGATTACTTATGAGAGGGGGGGGAAATAGCATTATGGTGAATGTATACAGTTTCTCAAGGAAATGAGCAATCTCTTCTTTGATGGAATATGTGAAAGCGACACTGGAAGGAATAATTAGATTAAATGGTGATGTAAACTGGAAAGGAAGCCTTACTTCCTGCACTGCACCAAATGTCTTACAGGTGTCAGTGTGACCCACCAGCTTAGTAATTAGGGTGTTTTAACTGTCTCCACTTAACTAAGTGCAAATGATTGAAAACGGGGTTTTCGCTGGGGCCCCTGGCACCAGGAAAATGTTTTGGTGAAACGAGCTTTGTTCTCCATTACTAGAATAAAATTAAAAAAACAGGATTTATGGTAAATGGATGTTGTAATGGCTTCTATTCTACCCCACATGGCCCAAGGCTCTGCTAGCATGCGCCCCAGAAGCCTTGTGACCCCAGTGAGAGTGTATCTGAGGGGGTCGCTGAGTGCAGAGCTGGAAGGCAGGCTCTGATTGAAAGGTCAGCAAAGTTCTGGCTCTTCTACCAAGAAAGTGTGCGATCCTAGGAAAGTCAGCTCGAACTACCTGCTGTACAAAGAGGACAGGAGTGACAACCCTGAGACACAGAGGTTTCTGATGGCAAGGGAGGCAGCACAGCAGGATGGACACACTTCAGTTTTGGAGCCAGGCACCCTTACATTCCGGCCAGGGCTCAGCCGCTTACAACGTGGGTGACCTTAGGCAGGTGACTTCCCTTCTCTGAGCCCCAGCTGCCTTGTGTGAGAGCTTGAATATAATAAGACCCGCAGCCTGTAGAGCACAGGGAACTCTACAGTGCTCTGTGGTGACCTAAATGGGGAGGAAATCCAAAAAAAGGGGAGATACGTGCACATGTGGAGTGATTACCTTTGCTCTACAACAGACACTAACAGAACACTGTAAAGCAACTATACTCCAAAAAAACAATTTAAAAATTTTTTTCACTAGAAAAATATCTCTCATAACCTCACAGATCTCAAATAAAAAAAAAATATCTAAGTGGCAGGCCTACTGCCCAGTGGCTGAATAGGATCACTATAATATGGTCACAGTAACAAAGTTCAAATAGCTGGACAGTTTAGCCCTTCCATTTCCAAAAGTTCAGTCTTTTCATTCATTCATTCATTTGGCAAATATGTACTGAGTGCCTACTATGTTGCTGTACAGTCACTCAGTCCTGTCCAATTCTTTGTGACCCCGTGGGCTGCAACACACCAGGCTTCCCTGTCCTTCACTATCTCCCAGAGTTTGCTCAAACTCATGCCCATTGTGTAGGTGATGCCATTCAATCATCTCATCCTCTGTCATCCCCTTCTTTTCCCGCCTTCAATCTTTCCCCAACATCAGGGTTTTTTCCAACGAGTCTTCTTTGTATCAGATGGCCAAAGTGTCAGAGCTTCAGCTTCAACATCAGTCCTTCCAATGAATACTCAGGGTTGATTTCTTTTAGTATTGACTGGTTTAATCTCCTTGATGTGCAAGGGACTCTCGAGAGTCTTCTCCAGCACCACAGTTTAAAAGTATCAATTCTTTGGAGCTCAGCCTTTTTTATTGTCCAGCTCTCACATACATTCATGAATACTGGAACAACCATAGCTTTGACTGTATGGATCTTTGTCAGCAAAGTAATGTCTCTGCTTTTTAATTCGCTGTCTAGGTTTGTCATAGCTTTTCCTCCAAGTAGTAAGCATCCTTTAATTTCATGGCTGCAGTCACCGCAGTTTCTTGGAGTCCAAGAAAATAAAGTATGTCATTGTTTCCATTGTTCCCCATCTATTTGTCAAGAAGTGATGGGACCAGATGCCTACTATGTGCCTGGCCCAGATTATATAGTAGTAGTCAATAAGGCAGCCATGGTCCCTGCCCACATGAGCCTTACAGTCTACATGAGATAGGAGAGCACAGACTTCACATAAATAGACAAATCTGTGAAAGAAAATGCATAGTCCTGTGAGAGCAGTTAATGGGGAGTGTTTTCTGATGAAAGAGCTCAAGGAAGACTGCCCTGAGGAAGTGACATTTAAGCTGTGACTTAAAGAATGAGTTGATATAATCCAGGGCAAGATTACACCAGACTGTGGGAAGAGTTATGTCTGAAGGCTGAGAGGTGGGAAGATGCTTGGAAATAAGAGACAGCTAGGGTGGTTTTGTTAACAAGGGGGGGAAATGTGCATGGTGAGTCAGGTGAAGTGAGCAGAGACCAGCTCGAATTGATTTAATTCTATACACAGGGGTCAAAAAACTCTCCCCAGATTGCTTTGACAGGGCAGAGTTCCTGCCTGGGTCCTTGGCTTGATGGTTACCAAGACAACCTGGGAGAGCAAACAGTGCCTGGAATGGATGGGAGACCTGTGTCCTAATCTCAGATTTGTCACCTAATCCTCACAAAGTATATCTTTAGCTTCATTTCTTTTTTTAATTAAAATATAGTTGATTTACAGTGTTGTGTTAGTTCTAGTATACAGCAAAGTGATTCAGTTATTCATATATATATTCTTTTCCATTATGGTTTATTATAGGATATTTAGTATAGTTCTCAGTACAACCTTGTTTTTTATCGATTTTATATATAGTAATTCATATCTGATCATTCCAAACTCCTAAATTATCCCTCAGGGGCTTCCCTGGTGACTCAGTAGTAAAGAATCTACCCGTAATGCTGGAGCCTCAGGGAGACACAGGTATGATCCCTGGGTCAGAAAGATCCCTTGGAGAAGGGCATGGCAACCCACTCCAGTATTCTTGCCTAAAGAATCCCATGGACAGAGGAGCCTGATGGGCTACAGTCCATGGCAAAGAGGCAGACACCACTGAGTGACTGAGCATGCATGTAAATTAACCCTCTCCTACCCTCTTTCTTCTTTGGTAATCAGAAATTTGTTTTCTATGTCTATGAGTCTGTTTCTGTTTTGTAAACAAGTTCATTTGTATCATATCTTAGACTCCACATATAAGGAATATCACATGTTTGTCTTTCTCTGACCTACTTCCCTTAATATGATAATCTCTAGTTCCACTCATGTTGCTGCAAATGGCAATGTTTCATCCTTTTTATGACTGAGTAATATTCCATTGTATATATGTACATCTTCTTTATTCATCCATCTGTTGATGGACACTTGGCTGCTTCCACGTCTTGGATCTTGTAAATAGTGATGCTATGACTGTAGGAGTACATATATTATTTTGAATAATAGTTTTCTCTGGATATATGCTCAGGAGTGGGATTTCTGGGTTATATGTCAACTCCAATTTTAGTTTGTTAAGGAACTTCCATACTGTTTTTCCATAGTGGCTACACCAATTTATATTCCCATCAACAGTGTAGAAAGGTTCCCTTTTCTCCACACCTTCTCCATTTAGCTTCATTTCTTGATGCCTCACTTTCCCTCCACCCAAACAAGATGCATTTGGGTAAATTCATCCAACCTAAAAATCTCAGATTCAAATTTTTAATTTCTTGCCAACTTCCTTGGGTCTCACAAACACCAGGACAGTCATTTCCAAAAACAAAGAGAAGGGAGCATCTGTGCTCTCAATGCTGTTCAACTGCCATCCCTGGGAAGTCTCAGGAGAAGTGCTTAGGGAGGGGAAGCAGACAGCAAGGCCCCATCGAGGATGCACTGTCAGTAAGGTAAACAGCTGTCAGGGACAGAATGACAGCATTCAGGGCCCTTGCCAGCCTTTGGGGAGGAGAGAGAGGCTCTCTGCTACCCAGGAGTGGAGCCTGCAACGTGATCCCCCAGGGTGGAGCCTCTCTGAGGACACCCAGAACAAAGAGGCCCTTAGATTTTCCACTTGGGCTTGCTCTATTCTGTAATCATTTTAGCTTCCAGTCTACCAGTCCTTAGATTAACCAAATCTCTAGCAATATTGGCTGGGTGGACACAGGCTAAATCAAGTGGAAAGTTAAGGCAATTTCCAGATGAGTCAAATCTTGCAAAAGGGAAAAAAACAAAAAGAGTACTGAATGGGAGGCCTGGTGCAGCTTGTCTCCCTGTAAGCATCAGCCTCAACAGACCACTGCTCAGCCCTCAAAGTCACTAGGGTGGAAGATCACATTATTCCAAGGGATCAATTAGAATCTAAAACAAATGAACATCATTCCTCTAGCAAGGATTTGTGGAGAGTTGCAATGTGTTAACCCTACATCAAACCCAAGAGCAACAAAGTCATAGTTACCCCCCATCTCTGAGAATCAGAGTTTATACCTTAGGTGGGCAAATAAGACCAAGGGGCAAGCAGGAATCAACAAAATACAAAATAGTCCATCTAACTACAATATGACCCTAATTTCTGTAGGGCTTAGAAAATTAAGCAGCTGGGCTGGATGAGGACAATTTGTCGACATAGTAGACTTAAAGGAGAAAAATTCCAGCACAAAGGAAGGAAGACAATCCCAATGGTGAATTAGATCAACAAAAGCAGGGAGGTAAGAAAGAACACAGAGAATTTGGAAGAAAGCAAGGAGACACTATTAAGAAAGTGCTGAAACTATAAGCACTCAAAATCTAGTCTAATTTGAAGTCTGAGCCAGTAGTGGACCTTGACAAGTGTACCCTATTATGGGTTTAATTATGCCCCCCAAACATATGTTGAAGTTTCAACCCCTTTGTTCATGTAAATGTGACTTCTTTGTACATAGGGCCCCTACAGATGTAATAAAGGTAAGTCATTGGGGTGGACCTTAATCCAATATGACTTGTGTCCTTGTAAGAAGAAAAAGATACCTTACAAAGACAGAAGAGGACATCCAGAACACCTTGTGAAGAGGGAGACAGAAATTAGAGTGATGCACCTATAGGACAGTGAACATCAATGATGGTGCCAAGAGCTAGGAAGAGTCAAAGAAAGACTTTCCCCTATTTGTTTCAGAGGGATCAGGGCCCTGACAACACTTTGATTTGAGAAGTGTAGCCTCCAGAACCATGAGGCAATACATTTCTGTTGTTTTAAGCCACACAGGTTGTGGTACTTGTTACAGCACTTGTAAGACGCTGATACTCACTAACAAACATTCATTTAGCCTTAGTAAAGGGGCAACTGTCCATCACAGGGACAATGTAAAGGTATACGAAACAACCCCTAGAAAAGCGCTTTGCCCTCCCCAGAAGGAATTACATTGCCAGGTAAAGAGACTGTATCCCCACACCCTGAAGAATACTTGGCAGAAAAGAGGTAGGCACTCCTTTCGGAGAAGAAGGGGGTGGACAGTTTGGATCATGGGTGAAAGTATAAGTTTCAGAATCAAGTTGGTCCAGTTAAGCCCCACTGTGCCTCCTACAATCTTTGAAACTTTGGCTAAGTTCCCTCTCTGGGTCTCCATCTTTTCAGCTATAGAATGGAGATGATAAGTGAATTTACCCCCTAGAAGCAAGTGACTTTTTAAAAAAATAACGCACACAAAGCTCTAATCACAGAGCCTGGCCCCTACCTCCCTGGTCTCAAGCTTTATCTGAGGGCCTCCCAAAGTCACACGCTTCTTCCCACAGCTGGGTTTTGTCCCTGCTACCCTCACAGGCTTCAGCGTCAACCAACCCCCATCCATCTCCCCTTTCTAGAACGCCTCTCAGCCTCAGGCCCACTCCTGTCCCCTTGGCTTCTTCCTCCTCTGAAACCCTCTGACACATGACTGCTATTGTCATCAGGAAACACCAAGAGACAGCTTGTCTTTCATCTAGTATGCTCTGCCCTCCACCCCGGGTTGTTACTTCCATTAAAAGCCAGTTAAAAAGACAAAGAAAAGACCCTTCCATTCTTCAGTGCTTACTCTAAGTCAGACCCTGTGCTGACCACTTACTTTCCTCATCACTTTACTTCATTTCCCTTAATTCCATTTTCATGACACCTCGCTAATGTATGTCTCTAAAATTTCTTTGTCTCTCCTGCTGCAATACACCTGCCACACAGTAGGTGCTCAATAATAGGTGTTCCAGACACTCAGACTTCACTTCATGTCTTCACTGAGTTAGCTGGAGAGAGAAGAGCCAGGGAAAAAGAGAGCAAGCCTTTTGAGTGTCTGGGAAATTGTTCAGTGCTGCAGCCTGCCAAAAGGGAAAGTGCTTCTCCTTTGGAGGATGACTAGGGAGCCCAGAAATTCCACATGAGCCCCACCTAGCACACCTTGTTCCAACCCATCTTTCCTCACTGCCAACCCCCCACCAAGCTCACCATTAAGAAAATAAGCTCCTTATTGGTAACCTCTTCCCGGCACGACCATACCCCAGGACAGCCCATCAGGCCGTTGGGCCTTATTAGTGCCCATGGCTGTGCAGTGGTGTGTAACTGGATCCCGAGCCGTGTGCTAAATGCTCCATCTGGAGCTACTCTGTCTGAACACTGGTGAGGGCTGCTCCCTCATCCCCAAAGGTCCTCTGCAGAATGGCTCAGGTTTCCAAAACCTGCTCCTAATGAAGACAGCACCCGTGGCCTGAGGCTGCTCACTCCTGCACGGGAGAACCAAACACAGAATGGCAGAGACCCACCCTTCCCCATGTCGTGCTTCATATGGGCACCCTGAGACCAAGCTTGTTCATTCTCTGTCTTCTGAAAGGTTTACTCAATAAACATTTATTGAACAGCGCTACATGCCAGGCATTTTTCCGGTCCTGGGGTTAATGGCTGAGAATGAAATAGGAAAAAAAAAAAAAAAATCCCTGCTTTGGGATTGTGTAGCTTATATTTTAGCAGAGGCAGACACAGAATAAATTTTATTTTGAAAAAGTAAATTATAGAGATTTTGTGTATTAGTTTCCTAGGGTTGCTATGACAATGTGTCACAACTTGGGTGGTGGGGACAACAAACATGTATTGTCTCCCCTGGAGGCTGGAAGTCTGAGATCAATGTGTGTGCTGGGTGGGGCCCTTCCAAAGGCTGCAAGGGGAGGGTGAGCTCCAGGCCTCTCTCCTTGGCTTCCCAGTGGCTGTCTACTCCCTGTATCTCTTTGCATCGTCTTTCTTCCATGTGTACCTCAATGTATACTGTTTATATTTTGCCTTTCTTAAGGACACCAGTCATGTTAGGTTAAGGCCTATATGACTGACCTCATTTTAACTTGATTACCTCTGTAAAGACCCCATTTCCAAATAAGATCACCTTCTGAGAGACTAGGGGTTAGAACTTCAACGTATGAATTTAGCCCATAAGAATGTTAAAGTAGTATTCTAACAGAGAATTACAGCTATGTAATAGAGCATGGCAAATAGAGGAAAAGATGAAACAGTTACATATTGTATTTTCTTGGGCTCCAAAATTACTGCAGACGGTGACTGCAGCAACAAAATTAAAAGATGCTTGATCCTTGGAAGAAAAACGATGACAAACCTAGACAGCATATTAAAAAGCAGAGACATCACTTTGCCGACAAAGGTCTGTGTAGTCAAAACTGTAGTTTTTCCAGTGGTCATGTACAGATGTGAGAGGTAGACCGTAAAGAAAACTGAGTGCCAAAGAATTGATGCTTTTGAATTGTGGTGTTGGAGAAGACTCTTGAGAGTCCCTTGGATTGCAAGGAGATCAAACCAGTGAATCTTAAAAGAAATCAACCCTGAATATTCATTGGAAGGACTGATGTTGAAGCTGAAGCTCCAATACCTTGGCCACCTGATGAGAAGAGCTGACTCATTAGAAAAGACCCTGATGCTGGGAAAGATTGAGGGCAAGAGAAGAAGGGGACAACAGAGGATGAGATTGTTGGATGGCATCACCGACTCAATGGATATGAGTTTGAGCAAGCTCCACAAGATGGTGAAGGACAGGGAAGGCTGGTGTGCTGCAGTTCATAGGGTCTCAAAGAGTCGGCCACAAGTGAGCAACTGAACAACAACAATGCAACTAATTAACACTGTAACTTAGTAATATGTTAAATAAATAAGAAAAATAAACCAGGTAAGGGAGATCAGAGTGCTAGGACAAGAGCAGACAAAGGGGAGACTAGTAGGAGATGAGGTCAGATGGGAAGAGAGTGTGACCAGGGCACACTATGCACTAAAGCCATGGCATGAATGGAAGCTGAGGGGAGGTTAAGAAAAGTGCACAATCTGGTTTTTCTGTAGTGTGTGAAGCACTGTTCTCCTGGGAAGTTTGATCTTAGATAAAGAAACTGACCCCTGGTGGCTCAGCAGGTAAAGAATCTGCCTGCAATGCAGGAGACAAAGGAGACGTGGGTTCAGTCCCCGAGTCAGGAAGATCCCCTGGGAGAGGAAACAGCTACCCACTCCAGTATTCTTGCCTGGAGAATTCCAGGGACAGAGGGACTTGGTGGGTTACAGTCCATGGGGTTGCAAAGAGTCAGACACTATGGAGCATGTACACACACACACACACACACACACACACACACACACACACACACAAAGAAGCTGATCTTCACAGTAATGGTTCATGTCTGCAGCCTTTCCAGGGCTTGCCACATCTTTTTCTGCATTGACCCTTTGTCCTGAGACCCTGGACTCCAGGGCACTAGTCTAGGTATTTTATGAGGCCACATCTTCCTGAGTCCCACAGACCCATTTCCACAGAGTTTTTGGACCTTAGACTTTTTGAGCATCATAGGCCTTCTGCTGCACATATCAAACTGGCCTCCATGGACCAAAGCATCTTAATGTACCCACCACAGGGCTCCCCTTGGCCTCACATGAAAAGTGAAAGTGAAAGTCATTCAGTCTTTTCTGACTCTTTGTGACCCCACCGACTATACAGTCTATGGAATTCTCCAGGCCAGAATACTGGAGTGGGTAACATTTCCCTTCTCCAGGGGATCTTCCCAACCCAGGGATCGAACCCAGGTCTCCCGCATTGCAGGCGGATTCTTTACCAGCTGAGCCACAAGGGAAGCCCAAGAATACTGGAGTGGGTAGCCTATCCCTTCTCCAGCAGATCTTCCCAACCCAGGAATCGAACTGGGGTCTTCTGCATTGAAGGCAGATTCTTTACCAACTGAGCCATCAGGGAAGCCCTGGCCTTGCATATCATACTACAGATGTGAAGAGGAGTGAGCCAGCCTCTGAGCTAGCATCAGAAACAATAAATGCTTCCAAAATGGTCTTCTTAGGGAACAGAAGTCTATAAAAACTTTTACCAACAAGACAATAAAAGGTGGACATAATTATGTTCCCAGATGTGGCCAAGTGGTGTGCCATTAGAGGCAGTGGTGTTTACCTCTGAGAGTCATCACCCACCTCCAGAGGAGTCTGGAAATTCCCTCACTTCTGGGCCTTGGGACCTCACCCCAGCAGGGAGCTATTTATCTTATCTTAAGATAAGCTTCTTATCTTAACTTGGATCAAAGACCCATACAGTAGGCGTACCATGTGCCAGGCATGTTATAAACAGTACTCATTTAACCTTCACAGGCACTACTATAGAGATTACTAGTCCCATTTTATAGATGCAAAAACTGAGCCTCAGAATGGTTATTTTGCAAAAGATCACACTCGTAAGCTAGTGAGTTAACGGAGTTGGGTCTCAAATCCAGGTTTGGGTGATTTCAAAGCCTATTTCCCCCACCAGTACATCTTGCTGCTTCCCAACAAATCCATTTGCAGAGTGAATGTCTGCCTTTGATACTTGCTCTCATTTAATATGCAGGTAAAAAAATTTCCTTGTCTGTTTCCTTTCTCTCTCTATTTAAAAATCTTATCCCACTATAAAATTCTACTTTAAAAAAATTAAAAGAGTATCTATTATTTCTTCAATATCCATCTCCCATGTAACTTATCTGTGAATCCCTTCAGTTCAGTTCAGTTCAGTTCAGTCACTCAGTTGTGTCCAACTCTTTGCAACCCCATGAATCGCAACACGCCAGGCCTCCCTGTCCATCACCAACTCCCGGAGTTTACTCAAACTCATGCCCATCGAGTCGGTGATGCCATCCAGCCATCTCATCCTTTGTCGCCCCCTTCTCCTCCTGCCCCCAATCCCTCCCAGCATCAGGGTCTTTTCCTTTACTGGTCTCTAAGTCGTGTCTGACTCTTTTGTGATCCCATGAACTGTAACCCACCAGCTTGTTCTGTTCAGGGGATTTTCCAGGCAAGAATATTGGAGTGGGTTGCCATTTCCTTCTCCAGAGGACTTCCCAACCAGGGATTGAACCCAAGGCTCCTGCTGCATCTCCTGCATTGCAGGTAGATTCTTTACCACTAAACCACTGGCAAAGACCTTTACTGAGAGCCCCATTCTCCTGACAAAAGCTTGATATGTTCTCTTTACACTTTGAAACACTAGTCAAGCAAATATGAATTCAGAATCAAATGGACATAGTCAATGTCTGTGACACTGAGCAAGTTATTTACCTCCCCTGAATCTCACTTCCTTGTAAATACAATAGGGATTAAAATTCCTACTTCATATGGTTTTCATAAGGATTAAAAGAAATAATGTGTGTAAAGTAGCTGGCCAATATTAGTTGCTCATTAAGTGCCTTCTCCCACTCTCTTATGACCTCAGAACATTGTGCCTTACAGAAGAACTATTAGCAGTTGCCTTTGACAGTATGGCCTGTGTTTTCCATGTCTTTGGAGACACCATTGTAATAGCCCATAGTTGGTGCTCTAGAAATGTTTATGGAATACGTTTAAGTTGCAATTTACTGATCTTTCAAGAAAGAAAGAGAAAGTGAGAGGAAGGAAAGAAGGAGAGAAGGGAAAAAAAGAAAGGAAAGAGAGAGGAAGGAGGGAGGGAAGAGGGGAGAAAGGAAAGGGAAAAAGAGGAAAGGGAGAATATCCACCAAGGGAACGAGTAGCAGGAAGAGAAACCTACAGACAGAAGCCCATACAGCCAAGATGAATCACAAATCCACCTGTTTTCTAAAATTGTAAGAGCTAGCCCCATCAGGACTGCACCCCTTATCCATGTGCCTCAAGTACACAAACATGTGATTTTTAATGGATAAATGGCAAAACATGGGAAATTTAGGCAAAGCCCCCTTGCACGTGTTAGCACCAGGACCACCATGAACAGCATCTCTGTAAGTATCAAGAAGGTCCATTTTGCTCCCGTCTCCCCCACCTCACCGTGAAAGTCCCCAAAGGCAAGTCACGGGGCACGACAGCTCAGGTCCCTCTTATTCCTCTTGGCAAAAGGACACCTAGTTGCAGGCAGAGCCGCCAGGCTTTTGCTTCCTCTGCTGATAGCAAATGAGGGAGAAGAAATGGGGCCCCTCTGCTCCCACTCCTCCTAAGTCAATTAGAACAGGCTGATTTCCCTAACAGGATTATCTCTGTCCCTCCCCAGAGCCTTTCCCATTAATGAAGTCATCAATGATGTTGCCTGCATTCACCCACTGGACTGCTCCGTAGCACAGAGATCAGTTAGTAACCTAAGCAAACAAATGCACAGTTCGTAATTCTCACCTTTAACGTCTTTACAACACTTTCTCCCTCCCAAAGAGTGTTTTAACACTAAAGAAAAGACCTCTTCTCTGTGAGCACCATTCCACATTTTCTCACTAGTCTCAG
The DNA here is from genome assembly GCF_963930625.1 of Muntiacus reevesi. Lineage (NCBI taxonomy): Eukaryota > Metazoa > Chordata > Mammalia > Artiodactyla > Cervidae > Muntiacus > Muntiacus reevesi. Next base: position 143,887,671 of record NC_089249.1, on the reverse strand, counting down.
GTGTTGTGAGGTGTCATGGGTCATTTCTAGCAACTCCAGGCAGGAAGAGAGCGGCAACAGGGACATGTTCCATTCACGACAAAGAGTGACAAAGAGTGTTCCCTAACCCACACCCTAATCCATCAGAATCTTGAAAATAATGAATCAGATGATCTAGAAAATCCATAATTTATAAGGAACATTTAATCATGTGTAACCAGAAATTGAGACACATATCTAGAAAAGTATTAGTGAAGGACACTGAAAATCCTACAAAGCTCTCACTGTAGTCCGAGTGATCTTCCTAAACCACTAATAGGATTACTTCACAGTCTGCTTATGACTTTCCAATTACTTCCCATCGCTGTGGGGACAAAGTCCTCCTTCCCTAACACAGTCTGCGAGATCTTGCTGTGCCACACACACACACATACATGTGCACATAATTGTACACATACACCTGCACAGGTGTGCATACACATACACACAAAAATAATACATATGCAAGCACACGTGTACACACATGCCCAAACACAAGCACATGTGCACACTTTCCTCTATTGATCATTCAGGCCCCAAGGCAGGTGTCACTTTTTCCAGGAAGCCCTCCCTGAAACCTTAAATGTAAGTCAGATGCCTTTCATATGACTCCCCTGCACTTTGTATTTTGCTATCTTAACCCTGCTATGCTGTTTTGTAATTGACTATTCACCTGCCTAGTTCCCCTAACTAGATCTCTGGGTAAAGATGGCACATATACAGTCTACCAATGTAGCCCTGGGGTCTGCTTGCTATGGCCCCAGTTAATACAGGACCTAACTCAATAAGTACTTGTCAAATCAAATTTGGTTGAAGAGACTGAATTTAATATGACCCAGAGAATTGTAAGCAGGCCTACTAGCATGTAGTAGGTGTACAATAAATATTTGTCATTGAAGTGAATTAAACTGAATAAGATTTGGATAATCTCACAGGAAGGCATAATAGAGATTAATTGAATTTCAAGGAGCTAATAGCTGATTTTTTTAATATAGTTTATGAGGTTCTCTTGGTAAATATACTGGGGTGGTTGACCATTCCCTCCTCCAGTGGATCACGTTTTGTCAGAACTCTGCTATGAGCCTTCCATCTTGGGTGGCCCTTCCATCTTGGGTGGCCCTGCCCAGCATAGCTCATAGTGTCATTGAGTTATGTAAGCCCTTTAACAGCATCAAATGATATTGCTATGTGTGATGAAAGATGCTGTTGTTTGTTATTGTTCAGTTGCTAAGTCATGTCCGACTCTTTGTGACCCCATGGAAAGAGAGTCTTCACCAAAGGGGAGGGGTCATAGTGGAATAGGAAAAAAAAAAAAAAACTAGAGGGAAGAAAAAAGAAGAAAAAAGTCACATCTGACTCTTTACAACCCCAGGGACTATAGCCCACCAGGCTCCTCTATCCATGGAATTCTCCATTTCTCCACACAAGAATGCTGGAGTGAGTATTCTCTTCTTCAAGGGATCCTCCCAACCCAGAGATTGAACCTGGGTCTGCTGCATGGCAGACAGATCCTTTACCATCCGACCCAAATGGCTCCTTTCACCCGGCCCTGATCAAGAGAAAGTCAGGGGGGAAACCACTGACTCCAGTTGGCAGCTGGGCTGGAGAGGGCACTCTGCTGTGGGCAGAGGATTCCTCAGCCTGTCAAGATGCTTGGCCTCCTTTTCTCAGATTCACTGTTCACCAAATAGCCCATAAAGTTTCCCGGCAGATTTCCTACCGGGAGAACATGTGCTGACCCCAACATTCCTGCCCCTTCAGCTGTTCTCTTTCTCATTGAAAATGAATAAATTGACTCAGCTCATGAACTGGTCTCTTGGAAGCCAGGCTAGTAGGAATCCACCCTGAACCCTGCTCCATTCTGAGTTTAAAAAACAGATATCAGGTTTCTAAGTTTACAGAACTGCCTGGCCTGAGCAGTCCCTGGGCCCCCCAGAACACACTGCTGTCTCATTGCTTCTAGATGCACTGGAAAGCAAACCTAAGACTTAATGATCACAGGGCTTAGAGAACTAACTCTGCCCCAGAGGCTGGCCATCCTGGGGCAGTCAGACCATGAAGGCACCACCTGAACCCAGGCAATGACAGGCAGGCAGGGACTAAAGGTACATACTTCGGTATCGGGGACCTGGCATCTGGGCCAAGGTATCAGGCAGGCCCAAGTTGTGAGAAAGGGAACAAATAAGCATCAGGCAAGACTCTCTCTGGGAACAGACAGGGTAAGGAGCCTGGAACAATAGTAACATCCCAATACTGGCTTCCGTTTGTGGACACTGATTATGTTACAAGCATATTCTCGGTGCTCCATAAACATGATCTAATTTAGCGTTCCAACAGCCCTATGATCTAGGTACAAACAGCACCCTAATTTACAAGGAAGAAATGACTCTGGATACAATACTGAGGTTGTCAATATACTAGCACAAATGTTATGCAACTGCCAATATTTGTCTATTGTTTACCTACCAAGAAAATGGCAATTTCATGGGGTTCAGAGGGTTGACCCAGGAACCTAGCCAGGATTGAATGCATTAGTGAGAGAAGACAGAAGTGAAATAGCGGAGGGGTCAGCAGGACACAACCCTTGAGACTCAAGGGAATGATGGCCACAGTGTGGACAAGGCCCTGGCAGGCCATTGTCAAGGCCCTGGCAAGTTATGGTGGGGTTTCTGGTCGAGGGGACTGATCCCACAGACAAGCCAGGTGTTGTTTATCAGTCAAGTCACAAGAGAAGACTGAGCTGCCCCCTTTCCCGACATCCAGAGAGCAAAACAGCCGCTCACGTCTCCGTCAGCCCTTGCCGAGCCCTTTGCTGTGAACAGAAATCAGATCGCACGTTGCCTGGAGTCAGATATGTGACCAGACTCGGTGCACTGTGCAAGATTTCACTGATGAAAATAACTTTCTCCTGCTGCATTTAACATCTGGTGTCACAGATTTTTGCTAAGAGCCATAAAATCACTAACTTGCAGAGAAAACCTCATTGTTGAAAAATACATTTATGGAGGGGCGGGTGGCAACCAGCTCTGGACCTGCCTTAGTGTTAAAGGCAGCCCTTTGTCTCCTGGGAGAATGAGAAATCTCATGAGGCCTTGGAAGGAATGGAGGGGGACCTGGGGGGCAGTAGAAAGACTCACCCGAGCTAGTGACTCTGTCACTGTATAGCTGAGGGAATTTGGAATGGTTCCTTAACCTCTCTGAACTTACATTTTCATATCTACCAAAGGAAAAAAAAAGTGATGATAAAATGGCCACCTGCTAAGGTTACTCTGTGTAAATTCAATGACATAACATGCGATAGTGCCTAGCCCAAGAGTAAATGCTGGCTGCTTCTCCTTGTCTTTTCCTTTCCTTTTTTTGCTCTCTGATATTTCCTTTCAGACCCCAGTCTGCCTGCACACTGTGGCATTTGTCAAAGACTTGTCCACATACCACTCCTTCAAGAGTGGCCCAGGTTGGTCTGGCTGGGCCCCTGTGCTCTGCTTGGGGTGGAGGTCCTGATGTCCTCATCTGTCTCTCCCAGTAAAATGAAAGTTTTCTGGGAAAGAGATTGTGTCCGTTCACTGTCTGGCACACAGTAGGTGCTCAGCAGTTCCCTGAATAGAGGCGAGGACTATCTGGTGTTAAGGAAGAGCTTTGAGGGAGAAAGCGATGCCACAATCACTTACGGCGACCAGCACATACTCAGCAAGCTTCTGTGCCATCCAGGTCTGGTGTCAGGGCTGGGGATACAGGAATTAGGTGATAAAATGGGGTGAGCATGAGGGCGCTCAGCTTAGCTGGTAACTGGGTGCTGGGACCAGAGGGACCACTCTTTGTAACTTGTCATTTGATGACAAGAAGGAATCCCTCTCCTGCTTGTCAGTCTCATGGCTGCCTTTGCAATTCATGGTAAGTCTGATTCTCTTTGCATCTAACTGCTGCCCTGAGCAGAGTGTGAGAAGGGGGCATCCTGATGGGACTGACTCTGCCCCAGCTCCTCCCCACTGCATGGTCTTGACTTTGACCCACCCCTGTTTGGTACAGATGCTTGCTCAGAGCACATTCAGTCTCCCATCTCCCCCTCTCTCTCTGTCTCTCCCTCCCTCCCCACCTTTCTTCCCCACTCCTCCTCTCTCTCTTTCTCTCTTTCCCCACCTCAGTGTATATCCTTCTGTCTCTGAGCGTGTGTGTCCATTTCCCCCACATGCTCTCATGTTTCTGTCCTTCTGTCTGTCCCTCTCGGGCTTTCTGCTGCGCTGCTTCTATCTTCCCATCTCTCTGTCTGGCTCGCTCTCTATGTAGGTGTCTCTGTCTCTCCAAGTCTGTCTCCGCCCCCCTCCCTGTCCCCCTTTTCCCTCCTGTCTCCTTCCCAGCTTCTCCCTTACCTGAGCTACTCCTCCAGCTGCCTGGGGTCTCACTCAACCCAGCCACTCTGCACACATTTTTAACTCTCACTTATTATCTTTGCCGTTGCCATTTTTGGCTGTGGGCCACAGCAAACAGAATGTGAGAAAGCAAAAACTAATGAGCTTCTTCAAGAGAGGATAGGGAGCTTCTGTTATTTCACTTAGTCCTCCGAATCTAACTTCTGGCACTTCTGTCACATCTCCAAATGGTAAGTGAAGGTTGCTACTTTTCAATTTGGTTGGGCTGTGTAGCACATTTCATCAATTAAAATGCACCCTTGGTGCAAAATCACAACAGGGCAGGCAGGAAGGGTGTGAGTGTGTGAGGAATTTTTTTTTCAAAGTTACTTTTGTTCCCTGTAGTTGAGATCTGTTCAATGCAGCCTTATGCTCCAAACAACATCAGTGTTCATGGAAAGCAACATGTGTACAATATACCGCAGTGCATCGCCCTGATTGGCTGAGGACCTACAGGACCTGGCGGAGCTCAGGGCTCTGAATTTAGCTCTGGCTCTCCTGACTGGCCTCCCAACCTGTGGAATGACCTGGGCAGGCCACTCAACCTGCCTGGACACTGCTCCTGACTCAACCAACCCTTCCCCATAGACCACAGGGGGAATTCTTTAAATGGAAAGATCTTCACAGGAGGCAATGAATGAATGAATGAATGGGATAATTAGCTTTACCAACTTCCCTCATATTCATCCATTCATTCAACAGTTATTGATATATAGTATGCCGGGTACTATAGTGGCTTCAGCTTTTGGAAACATTAGGTCCAAAGATTTCAGCCTTTCTCCTTGTCCTTCCCTGCCAAATGGAGATGATTCATTTCAGTCACTATGAAAGATAATACCTTCAACCTCCTGCCCTTTCTACCTTTATGACTGTGCCTTTGACTTCTAACTGGCAGAACAATTCTCAGAGCATCCTGAGAATCTGCTTGCTGGGTTCTAATCCTCAATTTGACTGGAATGAAATTCTCCTTTTTTCTTCTTAAAAAAAATTGCTTGAAGGGAGAACAAGAGACACACCTTTCAAAACATTACTGTTGTTTCCTGGTTATAACTGTGACAACATTTATTATAACAAATTGTAAAGTAGTCATAATCCTTCTTCCCAAAGATCACCACTGTTTTCAAAGGAAAGTTATATTTAACATCACCAGAAACCAGCAGGCCTGAACTAACTCAGTGAGCTGAATCCCAGAGAGAAAATCAAAATTTAATGTAATACATGGACTGAGCACCTGCCTTATACCAGCAGCTGTTTGCAGCTACAAAATCAGTACACTAGAGTCTTGCCCTTCCAAGACTTGAGAAGCATTGACTTATTGGTGATTTTTACCCAAATATTTTAAACCCAGGTCTAAAGTCTTTACACCAAAACCATAATTTGGGAGTGGACTCTATATCTAATTGTCAGTGCAAGTGTTTCACCCCTTCGCAAGTTTCTTCCCACTCTGATGCCTGTCAATCATCATCGTTGACTCCTTCCCACTCTCTTTCCTTGGTATTTCATTCACTCAGAAATCGTGGCTACTTGACAGCCTTATCTTGTGCAATGTCAGAGATTAGCAGTAGCATCTTGAGCAGGATGTGAACGATGGCACAAAGTAGGCTGGAAGATGACTAACATCGCACTTTTACAAGGTCCCACAGCTGCTTCCTTCTTACAGCCCGGACTGACTGTTGATACATGCTCTGGACTGAGCAGGATGTGTCTGTCACCAAAGGGTGTTGTTCGAAACTCTAGTCCCTCCCAATATTGAAGGAGGGGAAAATGGTAGTCAAATAAATTTGGGGAGTGCCTCTGGCCACATCCTAGTCACAAAGCAAGTTACCACGTGGAAGGCCCTGAGAAATCTGCTTAACTCACTTTACCCCAGAGATTCCCAAATGTCTGCCTGCGGATGTTACAAATAGTCAGGAACTTCCTAGTGAACTCAGTATGGGACATAAATGTCAGTTATTGTTATTGTCTAAGTTATTCATATTAATGTTATGTGAATATTATAAAGAGAAACATTGAATCTGGTGTTACTAACATATCTTCCACTACTGTTACCACTGCCAAAGTCATTATCATTGTTATACACAAGGTCATCACCAGTCTGACCCTTGCCCAGTTCAGTGAATTCACCTCCCACCCACCCCACCCTTCAGCCTTTCCAGATGGCTTAAAATGCCCCCAAACAATTGCTCTTGCCCTGAGATGCTCATCTAACTTACGTGCAGCCAACTCCTACTCATTTTTTAAGGCTCAAATTTTCTCCACTGTGGAACCAACCCTGAACCCCTCAAGAACAGGACACCCTTCCTTGTTCTTCCTGTTGCATATTCTTCATCCACTGAGTAGGACTGTTTGCTTCCCCGTCTGTCTTCACTTCGAGGTTGGGAATTCCCAAAGGACAAAAACTGTGTCTTTTTCATCTTACTCATAGGACTTAGTAGAGTGATTCATGGATGTTTCCAAATAAAGACATGCAAATGGACCTGCATCCAGAAATCAGGCAGACCCAGTTAAAGGGACAAGTGAAGAAGATGCTTGAAATAGGGAAGATGTAGGCAGGAGCCTGTAAGTGACACCCCGGTTTTAATAAAGACTCTCAACAGCATTGGCAATTTCCAGATATGTGGGTGGTCTTTCCAGAGGCATTAGAGAGCAGGTTCCCAGGAAACAGAACTTCAGACCGAGCACCAGGAAGTCAGGATGAGGTAAGCCCTAGAAAGACCAGGGGAACTCATGCAAATCTGAGTCATTGAGAACTAGTCATTGGATTGATTGAACTAATGGCCCAGAATTCCTTAAACTCTCCTTAAATAGGGAGAGGATTGAATCCATATTCTGGGACAAGGCTGAGCAACACAGGTGCAGATGAAGTGGCTGCACCTGGGGAATTAGAGGGCTCCAGGGACAGGAAGCCAGACTGATCATTAAGGCTTCCAGGTGCTTCTCTCTACATGGCCCGACTAAGATTTGCCTCCCTCTTTATGATACAACCTCAGATTCCCCCACACTGTGGATTTCTGCATTCAGAACCCCAGGCCATCAATGTGGCTTCCACCTACTTTCAAAATCATTTGTGCCTTAGAGTTTACATCCCTGAGTGAGACTCATGGAGTTGTGATCCAAAGATTTGTTCACCACCACAGGCTCAAAGCCAGTCACCACAAGCCTCAGTGACTAACACGGTAAAAACCACATATCCAAATAGGTTTTGGATGAAATAAAGATGGATATGAGTGGGATTCTTTCAGAAGGATAAAACGGTTCATTTTCTTTTAATAACTGAAGACAAAAATCTCCCAAGTATCTGTACCCATCAGAAGGGGAAAATACAAGAGATTCAGATTAAGCTAAGAGGATTGGAAATAAGCTTCTAAAAATGGGGGAAATAGATTCTAATTAAATCCTGAAGTCCCGAATCCATATCTAGATTGCAAATTGTGAAAGGAAAAGCAGACCATTTTGGTTCTAGACAAGTCTGTTGACAGAGCAGAAAACTCTTCCATAAAGCAAGAAAAGAGATTGGAAAGGCTTTAAAGTTCTACTTTTTGTTGTTTGTTTATTCACTAAGTTGTATCTGACTCTTTGTGACTGCATGGACTGTAGGCTGCCAGGCTTCTCTGTCCACAGGATTTCCCAGGTAGGAATAATGGAGTGGGTGGCCATCTCCTTCTCTAGGGGATCTTCCCAACCCAGGGATGGAACCTGAGTCTTCTGCATTGGCAGGCGGATTCTTTACTGCTAAGCCAACAGGGGAACCCAAAATTCTACACTATTCAGTGGAAATTCTAAAGGATGGGAGAGGATTTCCTGGTTTTCTTTTTACTTAATCAGTCTGAGCTCCAGGGAGCAATAAGAGAAAGAGACAGAAATGATGGAAGGATTGATGGGTGAAGGATGGATGGTTAGATAGTTAGATGGATAGAAGGATGGATGGATGAGTAGGTGGCTGGATGGTTAGATAGATAGATGGATAGAAAGATGGATGGATGAGTAGGTGGCTGGATGGATGGATGGAAGGATGGATACCATTCTTTAAATGTAGATAAAATGGGTAAGGTTCTAACTCAGGCATCTGTTTAGTTTTTTCCCCAAAAGGCTACTTATAATTTCCCAAATCCTGTGCTGCTTGAGATGGTCAGAACAAATTCCATATGTGACTCAAATGTGCACTGGGATCACTCTGTCCTTTCAGATTCTAATAACATTGCTGAGACAATACCCCCACTTCATTCTACATCAAATCTAATACTCTCCCTAAGATTGGCTGTGGACTCAAGGTTAATATGTTCTTGATCCATTGTTACCCAGATTTTTTGCTCCTGCTACATCTAGAAAACATTCTTGCTTCACCTCCCATATTTGTCCTCTTCTCTCTGTTCCATGATGACTCAAATATACAGTTTCACCTCTTTCCTTGGTTTACCCCAAACACCAATCCTGAACCATCTGCTGAGAATACAGAAGAACAGTGATGAGTGGTTATGAAACAGGGCAACAAACAGGTAAGGATCACTGTTAAACAGTTCTTAAAATCTCTCAGTCATACCACAACTGGGGATTTCTCACTTGTTTCCTTTCTCAAAATTCCTGGCCTCCTGCCATGGTTATCTCCCCCTCTCTCTCTGGATTCTTCTCATATTTTTCTTCTCTGCCTGCTTCTAACCCAGCACATTCCCATTTATTTCACGTCCATTTGGATCTCTCTTCATTTCTTCCCTGTGGCTCCTCCCGGCAGCACCCCTGAAGCTCCATGATCAAACACACCCATGTGTGCCTGAGACAAAGCCTTCTCTCTCTTCACAAGGTCTCTACTCTTTGCCTCAAAGTAGCAATTTTTCGCCCACTCTACCTCACACCACATTTCTCCTCCAGCAGCCATCCTTAGACACACAGCAATCATTATTAGGTATATTTTGAATCAAGAGCTGAATGTCTCTGCCTCTGATCTCAATCTGCTACCTGGCCCAGCCCAGCCCCACTGCAGTTCTTCTCCCAGGGTTATTCCCTAAAATCCAGTTGGCACTCGGGCTTCTTAAAAACTCATCATCTTGAAATGTGAAGAGTTCACAGGGACTGGTAATTACCATTTATTTTGCTTTATTTAATGTCACAGTAATTCCATTAGATGGATAGTATTCCCATATTACTAGCTTCCCAGGAGGCTTAGTGGCAAAGAATCTGGTTGCCAATACAGGAGATGTAGGAGATGCAAGTTCAATCCCTGACTCAGGAAGGTCCCCTGGAATAGGAGATAGCAACCCACTCCAGTATTCTTGCCTGGAAAATCCCATGGACAGAGGAACCTGGAGGGTTACAGTCCATGGGGTCACAAAGAGTCAGACATGACTGAGCACAAGCACCCCCATATTACAGATGAAAAAACTGAGGCTTAGAGAGGTTAAATCATTTTTTCCAGAGTCACACAGTTTTTCCTCCCACCAGTTCATTTCTATTCCTGTAGCCAGAGTGATTTTTCACTTCTGTGGCCAGAGTTATTGTTCTCAAAGGGAAATATGAATATGTTTACTCTTGCTGAAAACTCTTCATTGGCTGCCTGCTCTCCTCAGGGCAAGGCTTACCCTCCCTAGCCTAGCACACAAGGTCATTCAAGACCATACACACACATACTATTTACCTCTCAATCCTACCTTTGCCAGTCCACCTTCTTCTTGATCTGCCTCACACTCAGGTTCTAACCATACTCACTCACATGTTGTTCATAGCTCTGGTTCTTTGAACATGCTGCTCCCTCTGCTTGTCACCATCTCCCTACTAGAATGAAAGCTCCTTGAGAGAAAAAACTTTGTTCTGCTCACCACTGCTATAATGCCTACCATGATGCTTAGTACACAGTAGATCTTCTATTTGCCCGAACTCTCTCTCACACTCATTCTCCAGGCATCTCACATGTCACTTCCTCCAAGCCTTCCTGACAGCAACATCAGGTTCCAATCTCCCTTTTCTGTTCCCTCACAGCACCTCATGTTTATGTCTGTCATAGCTTTGATCAGCCCCTACTGTGATTTTCTCTGTACTCTTTGACCTACACACTAAATAGTGAATTTGAGAACATGACTACATCATGTATGCCACTGAAGTGGGCAGAGTGCCAAGAACAGACATTGGTGGAAGTCAGAGGGAGGACCTCTGTCTCTGGAACCAATGTGTGGGGCCATCACAAAGATGCTACTCTTGACAATTCCAAAGCAACATGGCCCAAATGGATGGAGAGAGAGAACACAGATACATTACCTTGGCTGTGGGTACAATTTGCTCTTGCTGTGCCTCTAGCCAAAGACAATGCCTGGTATAAAATAAGCTCAAGCTATGAATGAAGGAATGAACAAGAGTAAAGCAAGTTCTGGGACTAGTATGTCCACTCACGAATGACTTTTCTATTTTGATGCCATTTAGTAACCTCTTCCTCCTGTAGTGCTATGACCAATATGGTGGAATTAGAAAAGTGACATCTAAGACATTTAAGGTTAGGAGTAACTGTACAGCAAATTTCATTTATGGACATTTCCAGTCATCTGTACTCCACCACCTTCACACCCAACTGCCTCCAGGTAAACTGTAAGACATGTTTCAGGATCCAAGAATGAGCCCAGCCTTTCCACCTTCCCACTAACGTAGTTCTTCTCTGAACCCTCACTGGTTGTCTTCCCTTCAAGGCCCACCTCACACCCTAGTGCCTTCTGGAAATAATGGTTCACCAACTCCACTCCAGAAGAAAATTCCTTCTTCTCCATTTCAAGAACCTTTCAGTTGGAAGCACCCTTGTGACTTGAAGCCTAGATCAGGTTATCTTGTTGTTTACTATGAAATGTGTGTATGCTACTGATACCTGGGCTGTGAGCCCCTTAAGGGATCATAGGGACCCACTGAACACATCTAAAACCTCCACTTCTCACCACTTAAAGGAATGTAGGGCATGTCTGTTGGTAAAATCTTCTCTTCTCCTCCAGGACACCCCACCATAAAAATCAATCCTTTAGGGTTTAGAAATGCAATGTAATTCAATAGATAATTGTTGAAATTATGTCTGATGGCTCCAGTCTGTACCAGATGCTAGAAAGAGACTAACATTTTCCTGAGCACCTCCCCTGTACCAAGGAAGGGTCTTCATTTCATTTCATCCACACATCAGGCTTGAGGAAATTATCAACTCTATTTTATAGTCACTTTGACAAGTACGTCATTTGTAGTTTGGGACATGGAGATTCAAAACCAGGTCTGATTACAAAGGTCACAGCCTTTCTACTTCATCTACTGACCCCAGTATTTTATTTATCTCTGAAAAAAATCTTTATTTTTATATGACATATAGTAAATTATATCAGTAATATACTTTATACTATATAATATATGAAAGTCAAAATTATTATAAATTATTCCAGACTTATTCTACTTAAATGTATATGTCATGGAATCTAATTTTTCAAATGATGAAAATAAACTTATTTACAAAACAGAAATAGAACCACAGATTTCAAAAACAAACTTAGGGTTACCAAAGTGGAAAGGTGGGCAGAAGGAATAAATTAGGAGCTTGGAATGAACATTCACACACTATTAAATATAAAATAGATAACCAACAAGGATATAGCACGTATAGCACGGGGAACTCTACTCAATTACCTGTATAGGAAAAGTACCTGGAAAAGAATGAATATATGGATAGGTATAACTGAATCACTTTGCTATACACTGAAACTAACTCCTAATAATTATTGGGAGCAATTATATTCCCAAAAAGTATTGGAGTATACTTTTTATTGGGAGTATAATTTTTATTTATACTCCCAATAAAAATTTTTAAATGCACATGTTCCCTTGGGATAGATGCAAAGAGGGAGGAAGGAAGGGCGGATATGCAATGGTATGAATAATTTGGCAGGGAGTATGGCACAGAAGTTCAGGATAGGTGAGTTTCAGTGAGTACCAGAAGAATGGGAAGGAAAAGGCTTTAAATATCTACTAAGCTCTTATAATATGATAGTAGATTTTCATATGTCTTCTCATTCAATCTTCATAATGACTCTGTGAGGCTGTTACCATGAGGAAACTGAGGCCCAGAGATTTATTGCTCAAGTTCACAAAGCAACGAAATAGCAGAGCCTGAATTAGAGCCCAGATCATTCTGGCTCCAAGGTTGACTCCTTTCTTTGTCCCAAGCTGTTTCTTAGCAACAAGGCTCTCAGTGGAGGCCTTGAGCACAAACAACATATAAATGGGCAATAGATGGGACCATTAAGTGTTAGTCACTCAGTCATGTCCAGCTCTTTGTGACCCTATGCACTGTAGCCCCAGGCTCCTCTGTTCTTGGGATTCTCTAGGCAAGAATCCTAGAGTGGGTTGCCATTCTCTTCTCCATGGGATCATCACAACCGAGGGATCTAACCTGGGTCTCCTGTATTGCAGGCAGATTCTTTACCACCTGAGCCACCAGGGAAGCCCCATACATTTCTCATATCTTTATGAGAGGAGGGAGGTTTGCAACTTGGAGCTGGAGACCAACTCCTGCATGCTAAGTCACTTCAATTGTGTCCAACTGACCCAATGGACTGTAGCCTGCCAGGCTTCTCTGTCCATGGGATTCTCCAGGCAAGAATACTGGAGCGGATTGCCATGCCCTTCTCCAAGGAATCCTCGTGACCCAGGGAATCAAGCCCGCGTCTGTGTCTCCTGCATTGGTAGATGGGTTCTTTACCACTAGCGCCACCTGGCAAGTCCGGGTGTAAAAGTGAAATGGAATTAAGGGAGAGACTTTGGAGCGATTTTGTTGATTTCCCAGATAACCTGGGACTCCAGCCCAACATGTACAAGAACCTCGGGCTAGGAACCAAGGTGCTCATCACAGCTCTGCTAGTAACTGACTAGTGATGTCACAGCTCTACCAGTAACTAAGTAGTGATGTCACACAGCTCTACTAGTAGTTAAGTAGTGATGGCCCAGGAAGTCCGTCACATAATCTCTTCAGGGTTCCATTTCCTCTACTGTAAAATTAATCTGTTGATAGGATGATTTAAGACCTAAGCATCCCTGAGGTGTTGAGGATCTTCAGAAAGTAACAGCAAAATACACTGTTCTCTGCTTATCAAACTGTTATAGTTCAAGGCCCTTCCTGAGGAGCTAAGCATCTCCAGACAGTTCTGTCAGCCTGAAGATTGCTTCTTTCCCTGTGTCCTTTGTCTCTATGCGTCTAGAGTAGGTGATAAATATTGATTAAAGCAGGGGTCCCCAACCTCCAGGCTGCAGACTGGTACTTCCTGTCAGATCAGCAGCAGCATTAAGTTAGAAATAAAGTGCACAGTATACGTGCTGAACTTGAATCATCCTGAAACCATCCCCCTCATTCCCGATCTGTGGAAAAATTGTTTTCCATGAAATCTGTCCCTGGTGCCAGAAAGGTTGGGGACTGCGGGACTAAAGCACTGATGCTTGGCTGAGGGAAGAATATAAGCGCACACTTGAGCATAGCGCCCTGTGAGTGAGGGGGTCAGCCTCGGTGCTCAAGGAAGACATTTTTTTCTCAATCAACGAAAACGTACCAAGGCTGCACACTCGGGGCCTGGCACTGTGCTAGATGCCACGGATCCAAGAGAAAACTGGCAGCCAGAAAAACGTGGAACAAACAACTAGGCAAGTAAGTAAGCAACAGCAGTGGCATTGCATTCTAAGGTCCTCAGGGAGCCACGCCAGCGTTCAGACACGGTAGTCACATAGGCAGGTTTGTGAATTAGAGATGGCAGGAATGGAGGCAGAGAGGCCAGTTAGAAAGTACACTGCAACCGGCCTGGAGACACTTGAGGCTCTGAAAGAAATCGGGACTGGTGGGGACATTGACAGACGGACGTTGTCGGGAAGGAGAGAGAGCATGGCCACGTGACAGGAAGGCACCCCCGCGGCTGGCATTACTGGGCGAGAGGGTGATTAATACTAATCACCACACACGGGACTCGCTTGGTTCACCCACCCAGGGAGGCAAGATGCCAAGAGGCACAGGTGTTCCATCCCATCAAAGGCAGCCTCTGCCTCTCCTGATTGCATGAATAGGCCTCCTACGTTCCTGCCTCTCAGCATCCAGTCTGACCCACAGGGAGTCCTGGCTTCCCATTCGGGGTGCCCTCCTCAGAGAGGCAGAAAGTCTGCAGGGGTCCGAGAAGGGGTGAGGGCTCCTTATGGGAATCGTCATTCAGGCTCCCCCACGTCCCAGAAGGGCTGTGGGTCCAACCCGTGGGCCCTGCATCCTGTAATCTCCACTTGCTCTGCGCCTGCTCACTGCCATCTGTTTCCTATCCAGGCTGAGCACGAGCTTGTGCGTGTGGTCACCATCTTGCAGAAAAATTCCTCTGCCAACAAATGGGAAAATGTTCCATTTTATCCATGCCCCTTCCCCCTTTTTGACTGACTTCTGGAATGGACATTGAAAATATCGACCCTTTCTATCAGGCCTCCTTCAGCTCCAAGGAACATGTAAGGACACAAAATTCCCCTTGATGTTCATACTTTGTGAAAGAGTGGGGGACCTCCAAAATAGGAAATATGAGCAAAGTGGTTGCATCCTTTTGCAATCAACTATTATAAAAACTGGCCATCTCCTGTTCAGCAAGAAACCATGGAGTCTCCACCAGCCCCAGTTTTATTTTACATAATTATAACCATCTCGGCATGTCAATTAAGATAGAATGTTACCTTTGGGATGGGATCAATTAGGGCCCTGAAGACTGAATTTGGAATCATGATTAGCCTGTTTTACATTTTGCCTTCATTTTCTAAAATATACAATTGTCTGATTCAACCCAATTTTTAAAAACATTTTGTAAACTTATTTATTTTTTTAAGCCAAAACAGACGTGGGAGGCCTATTAGTAACAGGAACCATAGGAAAATGGAGGATGGGGGTGGTGGGGTTGCTATTTGATTAGAGTCAATTCTTAAATTTCCACAGCAAGAAAATATTGAATGTGCTGTAATGGTTGCTGGATTTTCTTAAGAACTGAAATCATTACACTCTGGCTGCAATCCAAGTTCTTCCCTTTTTTTAGGTTACAATTTGAAACGGTGCAGAACATGCTATAGGGTTGTAGTCATTCATGTAATGTCATTGAATCGAGCTTCTGGAAATAGACAAAGGACTTTGTGTCCCGAAATGTTCTTCTGGCGGAAAATTGATAGCAGTCTGAGATATGCTATTACTGGGTTTGGTTCTGCCTCCAAATTTGTGCTGACTAAAGTGATTTCATGAGGGAGAGAGAAAAGGAGAGAGCGAGAGAGAAAATGGCTAAATGAACTTGCAACTGTGTGGGGAAGCTAAATACTTAAAACAAATGCTGCATGGAAGAAAAGCACACATTTCCCAGCAGAGATGCATGAGTTTTTTCAGGGGTCACCAAAATTACGTGAACCTCTTTGCTTGCTTTGCTTAAGTTGTTGTTGCCCAAATGGAGATGATGAACAGGCAAATGCCTGACACGAAACCCCTGGGTAATTCCCCTAAGCCTTCCCCTCCCATCCCTGCCCTCTGCAGCGTCTTCCTGTTCATTGTCACCCCTTGTCTGGAGCTCTCACCAGACTCATCAGGACGACAAGCCAAGTCCAGCTTCACCAATCAGGGATGCAGCCTGAATGCAAATCAAGCTTTGGCCTGGATGCTCCAGCCAGGACACATGGTGTTGGGCACAAACCTATGCCTGGCTCATTCTTTGTCCCCTAAGTCCTTTCCAAGATTCACCATCTTCATCACTATTGTCCCTGTCGAAAGAAAAAGTTAGAGATGTTTTGTGCATGATGTGAAAGACATGTCAATAAACCCCCTTTCCACATAAATAGCATATCAAAATATTACCAAATAATGCTGCTGACTTTGCCAGCAGGCAGAGGATTCCATCTGGAGATAATATCTTCCAACTGAGAGGCGTCCAAGGTGCCCTTTCCTAGGCAACGGGCAAGTTGACCGCTCTGTAGCTGAATCCCATCCTCTCTGAACACACAGGCTCTCAGTAATTCCCTCCTCTTTGGTCAGGTCCAGACCACCTGCTCCTGGACCTGGAGTCACCTGCTCCCCTCCAAAATGAACTCATTGATCCTCTTTCCTCTGTGACAGCCACATGATCTCTTTCTGACCACCCTCCAGTAACATCCAGGTATCCTCCAGAGGTCCCCAAAGAAACAAGTACTGATGCTGAGGTGCAGAGCTGGCTGGTTGGTTGCTGGCTCATTGAACCGATACTGTCCTCATGGGTGCTTCTCTCAACCCAGTGACAATAGCCAAACCCACTGTTGGGTCAGCTCTCTAAGGCATCAGAAGCGACACCTTCTGAACCAAGCCTTCTCCACTTTCCCCTAACTCTTTGACCTTTCCTTCTGTGAATTCCTCTGTGATTCCAGTCTAGGCCACATAGAGATTCTCTTTATTGTTCTCGATTGCCACTAAATATTTATTATCTGCAAAGGACAGTAGAGTAACAAAGTGTCCACAGGGGTCCCTCATGTCCATATAATCCACTACTTACTCTGCTGAGGTCTGAAAGTTTCTGAGACATTTCAGAGGGGCTTGTGCTCTTCTCACTGTCACCCAGGTCTCCTGGCTCCTTTGAGTAAGTGCCATTGCTTCTTGGGCTGCTGTCCGATCTGGTCAGGAAAGAGGTCATTTCTACTCATTTAAAAGTTCCTGCAAAGCATATACGAGTTCCGTAGATTTTTGGAAGAAATTGCCATGAGTGCAGAAAGAAAAGAAGGGAGCAGTATTACAGAAACACAACATCATGCAAACCATTAAACATAAAAGCCAGGACCCTCTTGCCGACAGAGCATTTCAGTGGCACTTCTCTCAGCCTTCTTGTAGCTCATTCATTGCCTTCTCACCAACTCAGCCTCACCCCTTTGTACTCCTCTCTTCTCTTCTCTCTCAGGAGAAAGAAAATGCTATTCCTGAGATGCAACAGTTTGAACCATTCCTCTTTTTGAGGGGGTTGAGGAAGGATACAGAAAGTTGAGCTAACATCACTCCTACCCTTTGATTTCAAATACCCTTAGTGAACCACAAGGTTGCGAACCACAAACAAAAACAGTTTATTCCCTAAGGAAAATGTTAGTACCAACTGTTAAAATTATAAATATGTTGCCATACTGCACAAAGAGGTATTATACCATTGGATTCAGTATCACCTGCTATTTTCTGTACACTCTATGCACACGGCACCAAGCTAAGCTTCCAAACAGGCAAATTTACTTACTCCTCACCACAATCTACTGTGGTGTAGAAACTGACCCTGGGAGTGATTCCCTTGTCCAGCGCTACCCAGATCAGTCAAACTATCAGACCTAATCTCCTAATCAATAAGTAGCTATCTCCCACCATTCAGCAAGTATGATTTTTTTGCAAAGCACTATGAAAATTACAAAGATTTAAGAACAGGATCCCCACATCAAGTGACTTATAGTGTAGTAAACCATTAGAAAGGGGAAAAGTTACCCAGGTTTGAGGACAGACCTGGATTTGAATCACAGCTACATTACGAGTTTGTTGGATGACACTGAGCAAGTTACTCAACCTTTCTGAGCCTTATGCGCCTCAAATATAAAATAGAAATTGTAGCGGGACAGCCCTCCTTATGTTGTTTGGGGGACTCAAGGAGATAAGACAGAGAAAGCATTCAGTGCAGTGCTAGGCACACAAGGAGTCAGGAATAGATGTTACCTTTCCTTATGATATTATAGTGAATATGTTTTACAGCTTGCTTTGTGGATTTAGCATTTCATAATGAGGATCTTCCTGCTGCTGAATACTCTTCTAAACATCATTTAGATGATGACTTAATGTCTTATTATATGGATATAACATAATTTACCCCACTATTCCCTTGCTTTATTTATCTATTGTACAATATTTTTTTAATTATACTTGTTTCTTTTTAATAGATGGATGATGGCTTTGCATATATTGGTTTAATTTCTTCCATTTATCAACATGAATTATCCATAGGTGTACATATGTCCCCTCCCTCTTGAACCTCTGTTCCACCTCCCACCCTTTCCCACCCCTCTAGGCTGTTACAGAGCCCCTGTTTATGTTCCCTGAGTCATATAGCAAATTTCTATTGGCTATCTATTTTACATTGGGTAATGTTATTGTCTTCTGAATATATATGATGTCTTTATACATTAAGGCTATTAGGTTTTTCTTCATATTTGTTGCATTACCTAAATAATTTTTTCAGACAAGGCTTTATTGGGCCCCTGTTACAGCATGGGGAAGCAAGAACAAGTAACAGGTTACCTTGCTCACTCATGGGACAGAGCAGAGTCGGGGGTGGAGGGAGAAGGGAACACGAGCTTGCTGAAATGCTTGCCCTTTACTTTTGCTTCAAATTTTTTGACCTACAGGTATTAGTCAATTTTTATGTAGTTAAGCCTATCTAAATTTTTCTTCATGATTCCTCCTATTAATTTTAGGCTTAAAATATCCTTCCTACAAAGAGATCAGAGGGCTATTTACCAAAGTTTTTTTTAGTCTAAAGATACATTTTTCAATATAAAGTGATTCACAAACTAAATAGATTCTAAAATTTAATGTTAGTGGTCTTTTCTATTCATGAGCAACCTCAATATCCCATGACTTGAAGTAACTTGTAATTGCTAATAAGGATTTTTTTCATAAGGTAGTTTCGGGGATTAAATCAGATTGAGTCACATCCTGGGAGTCCTTGGTGAGTTAGTCTGCAGAGATTTCTATGCCCTGAGAAGTCACCCAGATCTCCAAGCATGCTCTCATCAGTGTCAAAGCTCTGCTCCCTGTTTTCCCTGAAATTCAGCGGGGTTTGAGGGAAAGACTCTGGAGTGAGGCTGACCCAAGTTCAGAGCTCAGTCCTGCTCAGAACAGTATAATCACCTAAGTGTGTACCAGGTACATCCTCTGAGCCTCCATTTCATCACTTAGAAAATGGAAGAAAATGATGAAACCAACTTTAGAGACTGACTGTGGAGACTGAATAAGATAACGCATGTAGGGACATCCCTGGTCATCCAGTGGTTAAGATTCCATGCTTCCAAGGCAGGGAGCTCAGGTTCGATCCCTTGTAGATGAACTAGGATCCCTCATATCAAGTGGTGTGGCCCAAAAAGAAGTTTTTTTTAAGTAAAATAATGCATGTAAATCTCTTAGGACAACATGTGCAGGCTAAGTCCTTTCAGTCCTGTCTGACTCTTTGGAACCCTATGAACTATAGTGTACCAGGCTCTTTTGTCCATGGGATTCTCCAGGCAAGAATACTGAAGTGGGTTGCCATTCCCTCCTCCAGGAGATCTTCCCAACCCAGGGATCAAACCCACATCTCTTGTCTCCTGCATTGGCAGGTGGGGTCTTTACAATTAGCACCACCTGGGAAGATGACCATGGTTGTTTGCAACGTCCGGTTGCCCAGCACACTGTGGAGTAAGATCTCTCATCAAAGCAGGAGACCTCCAATGTCAGGATAAGTCTAGCCTTGTAGCAGAATCAGTTCAATTCAGTCACTCAGTCATGTCCGACTCTGTGACCCCATGGACTGCAGCACACCAGGCTTCCCTGTCCATCACCAAATCCTGGAGCTTCCTCAAACTCATGTCCATTGAATCAGTGATGCCATCCAACCATCTCATCTTCTGTTGTACCTTTCTTCTCCCACCTTCAATCTTTCCTAGCATTAGGGTCTTTTCCAATGAATCAGCTCTTCCATCAGGTCGCCAAAGTATTGGACTTTCAACTTCAGCATCAGTCCTTCCAATGAATATTCAGGACTAATTTCCTTTAGGATTGACTGGCTGGATCTCCTTGCAGTCCAAGGGACTCTCAAGAGTCTTCTCCAACACCACAGTTCAAAAGCATCAATTCTTCAGCTTTCATCTTTCTTTATAGTCCAACTCTCACATCCATACATGACTAGTAGAAAAACCATAGCTTTGACTAGACAGACCTTTGTGGCAAAGTAACATCTCTGCTTTTTTAATATGCTGTCTAGGTTGGTCATAAGTTTTCTTCCAAGGAGCAAGCATCTTTTAATTTCATGACTGCAGTCACCATTTGCAGTGATTCTGAAGCCCAAAAAAATAAAGTCTCTCACTGTTTCCACTGTTTCCCCATCTATTTGCCATGAAGTGATGGGACCAGATGCCATGACCTTAGTTTTCTGAATGTTGAGCTTTAAGCCAATTTTTTCACGCTCCTCTTTCACTTTCTTCTTTGCTTTCTGCCATAAGGGTGGTGTCATCTGCATATCTGAGGTTATTGATATTTCTCCTGGCAATCTTGATTTCAGCTTGTGCTTCATCAAGCCCAGAGGTTCTCATGATATACTCTGCATATAAGTTAAATAAACAGGGTGACAATATACAGCTCTGACATACTCCTTTCCCTATTTTGAACCAGTCTGTTGTTCCATGTCCAGTTCTAACTGTTGCTTCTTGACCTGCAAACATATTTCTCAGGAGGCAGGTCAGGTGGTCTGTATTTCCATCTCTTTAAGAACTTTCCATAGTTTGTTATGATCCACACAGCCAAAGGTTTTGGTATAGTCAGTAAAGCAGAAGTAGATGTTAGTCTGTCGGAGAAGGACATGGCAACCCACACCAGTACTCTTGCCCGAAAAATCCCATGGACGGAGGGGGCTGTTAGACTACAGTCCATGAGGTCGCGAAGAGTTGGACACGACTGAGAGATTTCACTTTCACTTTTCACTTTCATGCATTGGAGAAGGAAATAGCAACCCACTCCAGTATTCTTGCCTGGAGAATCCCAGGGATGGGGGAGCCTGGTGGGCTGCTGTCTATGGGGTCGCACAGAGTCAGACATGACTGATGCAACTTAGCAGCAGCAGCAGCAGCAGATGGTTAGTCTGTAGCAGACTGGAGTAGCAGAAAACTGGAAAGATTGGGTCCAAAACAGAATGCATTCATTTCCTAGGGCAACTTTAACAAATTACCATAAACTGGGTGGCTTAAAACACCAGAAATGTATTCTTTCACAGCTTTAGAGGCCAGAAGTCTGAAATCAAGGGGTCAGCAGATCTGGAGCTCTCCTGGCTTCCCGTGGCTACCAACAAACTTGATGCTCTTTGGCTAGTGAATACATCACTCCAGTCTCTGCTTCCATCTTCACATCACCCACCCACGCCTGTCTTCTCCTTCTCCTCTAGGGACACATACCATGGGAATTAGTCCTACTCACATCATCCAGGATTGTCTAATCTTGAGAACCTCAGTTACAACTGCAGAACACCTTTTTCCAAGTAAGATCACCTATACAGGTTCTGAGTAGATATATATTTTGGGGGGAGGGGGCCACCTTTAAACCCACTCTAAAGTGCATCCCCTCCCCCTCCATGAAATGAAAGAGATGAGGAATAGGGAGGTAATATTCAGCATTATAAGAATATATTCTTGAAAATCAAATGATCATTAGCAAGTGACAGCATTTTAATCATCTCTTTCCAATATCCAAATCAATAGAAACATTGAAATGTGTTAAAGCGAGAAGGGTAAAAATAATTCCAGACTCACTGGATCAAAAAGCACAACCTTGGAGAAATCCAAAGTCACCTGCTGAAAATTCCAAATGTAAGAGTCAGGAAATTTCATAGCTGATTTTGCAAAGGTATTCCCAGCCTCACAGGGATTTCTGGATTCTTTCTGCTGCTGGTATCTCTAATGATTAGAAAGGAGGATCCTAGGCAGGAAAGTGTCAAGGTGTCCCTGAAGATACCAATGCTTTGTAAATACTAAAAAGGAGACATGCCAAACAGAAAGGAAAACAGGCCCCTCCATTACCCTCCCTAAAAGATATCTCCTGCCAAATGAAATAAAGTGTTTATGTTGTGTGCGCCATGTTTATATATCTTCTCATCCTCCTTCCTGGTGAGTGTTTTGCAAATCGATTAAGGTCGTTACAACTGTGACTCCTCAATTTCAAGCCCTGGTTTCGTTTATCCGGATCAATTTCAAGTGACCTCTAAGGGATTCATCTTTATTCGAATTTTGTAATACTCAAAAAATGTTACTTTTATTTAAAAAACTGCTAGAGGAGAAACTTAATGACTTATTATCTGTGGTGTTATTTGCAAATATAAAGGGAATTTCAAGTCCAAAAAATAACCAGATCTGACAGTTGGTTCATATAAATTATTCAGCCTTTCCTCAGTATATAGATAAATAACAAACACTTAGCATCCCTTATGTGTATTTACCTAATTTTGTATGAACAAGTCTTTGAACCCTTGTTACAATTGCGATTCCTCAATTTCAAGCCCCATTTTCTTTTGAGGGGGGCTTGAAAAAAGCCCCATTTTCATTCTTTTCAGCAAATATTGCTGAGTGCCTACACTGCGCTGTTCATGTACTACTGAGGGGTGAGTTGGAGAGTCAGATGCACACCTAGTGGTACCCAAAATAGACTGCTCAACCTCTTCTAGATCTCCTGAAGTGATTGGGGTATTTATTATGCTTCCAGTGTAGCCCACACCATTGTTCAACTTTCCCAGTGTCCACAGGAGACAAATGGAAAGCAGATTGCTGGAGCCACCCCAATAATTTTGATTTGTCTAGTCTCCTGAGGACCCAGAGACCTGCAATATTAACATCTACCTCAGCTGACTCTAGTGCAGGTGTTTCCCAGGTGGTCCACAGACTGTGTTTTGAAAACTATCCAGTGGGAAGGGAGTGCCAATCATGCTGCTAGACCTGATTTACGTTGGCTCATGGCCTGCACAAAACCGAGCCTCCCACTGGCAAATTGCAGGACTAGAACAGATCCCCCAGATAATATCCCTGGAATTTCTACCCACTGTCAAGCAGAAGAAATCCTGTCTACCCTGTGGAGTCACACAGAAGAATCTGAGTTCATTTCCTCATCAGTTGTTTATTGAATGTCGGTTATATGCCAAGGTGCTTGGTGCAGAAGCTACAGCCAAGAACAAAACAGTCAAAAACCCACGACCTTACATTCAAGTGGAAGAATGACTCTCAGTTTTCCTCCTCTAGTTTCATGCATGTGCACATTCATCCATTTCACAAACATGGATCAAACTAAGCAAGATGAGAAATAACAATCCTACCTTCTAAAGGGCCCGCAGTCCAGAGAGGAAGACAGACAAATAAAAACCTGTAAAATAATGTATTAAGTGCAAAGATGGAAGAGTTCAAGGGTGCTATGAGAACTCAGAAAAGGTTAACAAAGGAATGTTATCCAGAAGGAGTGACACTAGACCTAAACCTTGAGGACAAGTAGTAGATGACCGAAGTCACAGGCACATCTGCATTCATGCAGGCTAAGTCACTTCAGTTGTGTCTGGCTCTTTGAGACCCTATGGACTTAGCGCCCCAGGCTCCTCTGTCCATGGGGATTCTCCAGGCAAGCATGCTGGAGTGGATTGCCATGCCCTCCTCCAGGGGATCTTCCTGATCCAAGGATCAAAACTGTCTCCTGTGGCTCTTGCATTGCCGGCAGATTCTTTGCCACTGAGCTTCCTGGGGAGCCCCCACAGGCACATCTACATGAGAGGAAAAAACTAGATGGAACACAACGTGATTGAAGCAAGAGTGGGGAGGTAAAGACAGAGGGATGACACACAGACCCCTGTGCGTGGGCAGGGACCCCCGAGTATGAATACCAGATGTTACTCTGAAGGCCATGAGAAGCCGATGAAAGGTGTTAAGAGAAATGAGGTAAACTACTCTGATTTGTATTTCAGAAAGATCTCTCTGGATTCAGTGAAAAGGATAGAATTAGAGGCAGCATGAAGTAAGTTAAGAACTTATTACAAAAGAACAGTTCAGAGTGATCAGAGCCTGACTACAGGCTGTGTGTAGGTGGTGAAGAAGGAGGCGCAGAGTTGACAGATGTTTAAGAAGAGGAATTGAGAACACTTGATGATCAATCAGGGCTTCCCAAGTGGTGCTAGTGGTAAAGAATCCACCTGCCAATGCAGGAGATGTAAGAGACACGGGTTCAATCCCTGGGTAGGGAAGATCTCCTGGAGGAGGACATGGCAACCCCCTGCAGTATCCTTGCCTAGAGAATCCTCATGGACAGAGGACCCTGGGGGGCTACAGTCCATAGGGTCACAAAGAGTTTGACATGACTGAAGTGACTTAGCACACACGCATGATGACCGATCAGGTGTCAGAAGTGTGAAGGAGAATGAGAGCCCCTAAAAAAACCGGATGGCAATTACACTTCCCAAATTTCTCATTAACCTTCCTCCAGGATTAATAACCCAGTTTTTAATTTTTACATCATCCTGTTTCCTCCCACTCATATTGTTACTCACAATAACTGAACTGAATCAATGGGGAGCTTGACCATGGTCTCTGTGGGATGATGTACTCTAATTGAAACCACCTACTTACACCTCAGTTAAGTTTAAATTATCTTCCAAGGGTCAGATCAACTTAAAAAAAAAAATTGGTGATAATCCAAGGTAGAAAATGCAAAAGAGTTGGAAATTCTCCTTGCTGAATAACTGAAATCTAAAGTTCATACAAGTCAAATTATATCCCATGGCCTTTAGAAAATGGTGGCAGGCTGAAAGTACTCACCACAAATCCATAAGGGGAAGATAGGAAAGGGGCATGGTAAGAACAGGGGAAATGCAATTGAAGAGGGGGTAACAGTAGCCTTCCATAATAGTGATAACATTTTATTCTTATGCTGATTGAGTGTGTTTACTTCATCATCTTATGCACTATTTGATGGGCCTGAAGTATTTCAGACATACCTGGGATCACATTAGAGATCTGGTCACTACCTTTGTGATCTGGGCCAAAGTTTCCAGGAGACCCTTTGGATGACCCTGCTTGCAAGTTGAGAGACATTTGCAGGTGTGAACTTTCCCCCCACTACGATATTGGTAGATTCTTCTTCATCAGCGGGAACCTTATGTGTGGAAAATAATGCTACAGCTATTGATTGCTTCTTGATATATTAACTACATAGATCTAGTCAATAAAAATCCTGGAAAATCCCATGGACAGAAGAGACTGGCAGGCTACAGTCCACGGGGTCACAAAGAGTCGGACACGACTGAGCAACTTCACTTCACTTTTAGTCAATAAAACTTTGAAAGTTAAAAGAAAAAGATGAAAGGGAGACAACAAAGGTAATAATTTCAGCCAGTAGGTTTTACATAATGTAACTCAGTGCCCTAGACACTCTTCAGAGAGAGATGATTGAGTGATGCACACTCAGCTTCCCACTCCAATCACCCAGCGCTGCTCTCATCTGACTGTACACTGGCTTTTCTTTCAGTAGAGTGTGTGAACGATGAACTCTACAGTTTACAAAAAAAATGATTATTTAGTAAATAAGGGATTTTGAAAACAAGAAATTTTAATTTTCTCCATCTCTCTTTCAGTTCTCTTTAGAATTTAGGCTAATTGACTATATGAATACACACACACATAATGTATGTATACTCACACACGCAGCTTATGCACACACATACACACACAACATGGCAAATGACCAAATGAACCCAATAAGGAAGAGCGACATAAAAGCACCGAGTAAAGATCCCATTTTCCCTTTATTGATCAAAGGGAAGGATTCTTTTTCTTCATATTGACTTCTCCATGAAGCCTTTTGTGACCACTTTATGCATCCTGAACTTTCACTGAGGGCTGGTACTGGTACACATTGTGTTTGTGTTTACAGCCCTGACTACTAAGCCCACAGTTACCATTCTGGTACTTGTTAAGCAAGCAAGCAAATGAGTGAATTAAAAATAAAACAAATAGATGAGTGGCTAAACAGTTTGATCAATCAATTCACAAATAAATCGTGTCCTGCCCTCGTTAAAGTTATGGGTCATCCACAAAGTGAATGCATACATAAATTTCTACACACTGATTTCACAGTCAGAATCCAGGTCTGACAACATTTTCACATGTGAACACTTAGAATCAGGGCAAAAGGATTTTCCCCACCCAATATGATTACCCTTGACAATAGCAAAATAAACAGACTCATGTTAGAAATTTGCCAATTACCTTTCTGCTGCTAACAGCCACTGTGTTGATCTGCTTTATCATGAAAAGGCTTTTCACTGGGAAGTCTGTTGAGGACTTCGCATGTGGATATCTGCTAGAACACAAGCAAAGACTATTTAATGGCATACTTTTCATACTTTTCTATCACTTTTCTGTCACGAACAAATTCAAAGGCCAACAAGTCAGCTGTAGAAGTTTCCTCACTCAACAGAAAGAAATGAAGACCTAAAATTAAAATCCAGTGCAGTTATTGTTGGTTGAACAACTCGCAGCAGAAAGACTGGGCTAAGGAATGGTTGAAATGCAACCAACTTCTCAAGAAGTTGACGATCTAGACAGACTTGCTGACATCTACTTTTGTTTATTTTCTCATCTATCATTTACTTACCATATACTATGAGCTAGGCACTTCTGCTAAGCCCTGGGGATAGTCATAAACACAAGGGCAAAGTTCATGCCTATGCAAACAAGAGAGTTTGCAGTGTGCTGCTTTTATCCGATCGCTAAGTCATGTCTGACTCTTTGCCACCCCATGGACTGCAGCACACTAGGCTTCCCTGTCCTTCACTATCTCCCAGAATTTGCTTAAACTCATGTCCATTGAGTCGGTGGTGCCATCCAACCATCTCATCCTCTGTCGCCCCCTTCTCCTGCCCTCAATCTTTCCTACCATCAGGGTCTTTTCCAATGAGTCAGCTCTTCGAGTCAGATGGCCAAAGTATTGGAGCTTCAGCTTCAGTCCTTCCAAAGAATATTCAGGGTTGATTTCCTTTAAGATTCACTGGTTTGATCTCTTTGCATTCCAAGGGATTCTCAAGAGTCTTCTCCAGCACTACAATTTGAAAGAATCAATTCTTTGGCACTTAGCCTTCTTTATGGTCCAACTCTCTGTGATTGCGTCCATATCCCTCTTTGATTACTGGAAAAACCATAGCTCTGACTATACGGACCTTTGTTGGCAAAATGACATCTCTGCTTTTTAATTCGCTGTCTAGATTTGTCAAACATAGACAAACCTAGACTGCAGTGCAGTAGGTAAGGCAAATACTAAGCCATAAGCACACCTACAAATACAAAATTATAAACATTCTTAAATATTCCATAGGAAAATAATGAGATTCTATAAAAGAGAATGACAGGGGAAATATGCTTTAAAAGGAGAGTGCTCAGAAGAGACCTGAGAAAGTATCATTTGTGCTGCCCCCTACCTGTGACAAGGCATAGTCTTAGCAATAAGGGCTAACATAAGATGCAGAAAGTTCTGTGGGTGTATAGATTAAAAGACATTTACCTGCAGCTAAGGGACTCTTCCTGGAAGAGGCACCAGTTTGGGGTCTCCTGGCAGGATGAGCAGAGATTTGGTATGGGGAGAAAATTAACAAGTGTAAGAAACAGCAAGTTGTTGAGTACAGCTAAGGGACAAGGTACAAGGGATGATCAAAAATGACCAGATGATGAAGAGCTTAAAATTCCAGGCCAAGGAATTTCAACATAATTTTATAGGCAGTAAGTCAGGAGGAAGGCTTGTGACCAGGGTGTGGGATGCTCATATCTGTGCATTTCAAAGCTCAGAATGCAGATGACTGGGGAGAGGATTGTATGGAGGGACAGCCTAAAGGTGGGCAGGACAACTAGATCCCCATGAGATCAGCAAATGTAAACAGAACTGCCATGGTCCACATGAGGTTGCTGAGGACCTGAAATGGGACAGCAGTACAATAATGAGGGGATACGACAAACAGCAGATGTTGGCAAGGTGATTTGCCTGCCTGGCTGGCTGTAGTCCAGTCCTTATTGGCCTTAGGAAGTGAGAGGGTGGTGTCTATTATATCACTAAAATCATAAAACTCTGGGACTAGGCAGATGGTGGTGTCACTAACCCGACAGAGAATCAAGAAGGAGGAGCAGGTTGAAGAAGAGATGCTTTGTTTGCTTTGGGATATGTTGGGTTTAGGGATCTGCAGTGCCCTCTGTCCAGCAACTGCATCCATTGAGATTGGTAGCACACACCCATGCTGGGATGATCAAGCCAGACGCTACTGAGCTGACTCAGCTGCAGTCAACGCTCAGAATCGCAGGTCACTGCGTGTGTTTTGTTTAGCTGATGAGTTATCATGAAGTATTAACTGTACTCAAGCCTGGGCCTTCCTGAGAACAGGCATGGGCACACCTAACCTAATATTCTCTGGGATTATTACTGCTTAATAACTCTTTATTGGGGAAATCAAATAGCTGTAACTTTTCACTGGTGTTAGAAAAGCTTGAGGGGTGAGTCATGTGCTACCCACAGAAGAACTCTGTCCACACTAGCCACATAGTAAAATTAAGTTCAAATAAAATGGTTTGGAAGAGTGTTTCATTTCACAAAGGCTTACCTTCTTCCTCTTACTGGAAGTGAGTGTTAAAAGGCTCTATGTCCTGCATTGTGTTTAATATAAGGGCTTCATTTTTTTTCTTTAATCTTCATGAGATTGATACTAAAATTCATAAGTGGTAAAGAGCAGTTGCAGTAAACCTTTACCTTTACACCACTTCACCATTTATGAAACACTTTGGTCAACGTTACAACCCAGTAGGGTCAGGATTGCAGCCTCTCCTTTCCTTCAGAGAAACTGAGGCTCAGAGAGGTCCCAGGAAGTGCTCAAGATCACATAACTAGAGAACATCAGAGCCAAGGCTGAGCCTCCAGCTTTATTGTATTTGTATCATGCTGCCTACATGTGTAACACTTTATAGTTTGCAATGTACTCTCATAATAATGTTTTAGATCTTCCCAAGAGCCCTGTGGCTGGCCATTGCTAACTCCTCTAAGGCAGAGGGCCCCAAGAGGCAAATGACATGGTAACAATCACAAGGAGTGTGGTAGAGCCTAGACTCCAGACCCAGGCTCCCTCTATTCACTCCCCACTCTGCAGACCTCCCTCCAGAACAACCAGGGAACAGAAAGTTCTGCCAGTGGCTCTTGTTACTGGCAGACAACTAGGACTTTTACTTGTCTTATCCTCCTGGACAGAAATGGCCCGCCAGAGTTCTTCCTACTTTATGCCACACTCATAGCCTATTTGAAGCACTGAGGAAGATGCCTTTAAAAAGGCTGCTCTTCAGACATTTCAAAAGTTCCAGATTTGAGCCCCAAGTTGAACATCATTGCCTTCACCCATGCTTGCCACCAGTTTCAACCCACTGACAGAGGCTACTGAGAGAAAAAACTCTTTGGACTCTAAAGCAAGTCAATCCAGTGAGCCAGCTGAACACTCCTGAGGGTCCATTTAGTTCATCATGCTGGGCAACACCCAGAGAGTACAGGGTCACCCTGCCCAACACAGATCCTGGGAAGTAACAAATCAACTGAGTCACTCTCAGCCACTCTTATGCCAGAGCCTATTGTCAACGGATTTCGCAAATTACACTCTGAAAGCAATGAAGTGTCCAACACTTTGCAGCTCTATGGACTGTAGCCTGCCAGTCTCCTCTGTCCTGGAATTCTCCAGGCAAGAATACTGGAACGGGTTGCCATTCCCTTCTCCAGGGGATCTTCCCAACACAGGGATCAAACCCGTGTCTCCCACATTGCAGGCAGATTCTTTACCGTCTGATCCACTAGGGAAGCCACTGAAGTAAAAGATAGGTTCTTACCAAACATTTCTTTAATGAAGGCAGAGTACAAGGTTTACATTTCATGGCACAAAGCAAAGCCTCCTCTCACTCTTCCTTGGGAATCTCTCTGGTTTCCCCAAGTTCTTTTCCCAAGAGTTGCTGCTACCTCTCTCCTCCTTCCTGAACCTTCCCCAGACTCCTCCCCATTCCCATAGCCCTCCCACCACGCCCTCTGTCTCTCCTATGTGTACAACAATTGGCATCCCTATCCACTCACCCCACTCAAGAAACCTAATAATATCCCTTGGGATCTACTCTCTCTAAAACTTCAGTAACTTTTGAGCAGAGAGAATTGGAGACAAATTCTACCACTGTTGAGTTATTGCTCCTGGCCCCAAATAAAAGCACAATAGTCAACTTTTTCTGTCTCAGATTCTATGCATATTTTCTCCCTAATTCTTAAAACAGCCCTAGAAAGCAGTTATCCAGACCCATTTCACAGATGAGTATACTGAAGACTGGAACAATTAAGCTACTTACCAGCTACTGCTTGCCAAGTGCAAACCCAAATCTGTCTGGCTCCAGAAAGCGTGCATCCCGTGCCACACTGCAAGGAAACTGTAACAGCAAGCTGCTTCCCCTTTGGGAGCTGCCCTCTCCCCCCACCAGCCACCCAGCTCAAGCCAGCTGCAGCCCTCCCCTGCTACCCGCACATTTCCTCTGACCAGAGGCAAAAGGAAGCTTGTTACCTTTGCAGCTGATAGACTCACTTCCTGAGCCAGCCCTGGGTGCTATGTGCACAAGGCCCAGCTCCCTCTTGCCCCTGAGACCTGCTCACCAGCCTCTAGTCACATCTGGAATGTATTTGAAATTACCTCTAACCACAACTGCAAAATAAGTTTTTTTGAGTCAAAAATTGCAAAAGATTAAGCCAGTGGCTTAGGCTCACTTGCCTAGGTTCACCCCAGGAGATCCGTATCCCTGCTTCCCCCTGCTCCCACTGACCCTGTTGGGGCAACTTAACATGGGAAGTGTGGTCTGATTGTTGTCACTTGTGAGCATGGAACCCTGAGTGCACCTCTGGAAGCATGAACTCTGCTTGCAAGTGGGGAGTAGTGGGAAGCAGTCTAGGACAAGTAGGCGTCAGAGCACTCAGTTTTAGAACCAAACTGCCCCCAAGAGTGAGTCCTCCATCTGCCATTTACTATCTGGTAAGTTTGGTGAGTCACCTAAGAGCCCTGAACCTCCATTTCCTCAGCTGAGTAAGACAGGACCCTTAGGAGTAAAAAGATAACACCTGCACCTCAAAGTCCTAAGTAAGTGTCATTTATCCGTATTATTATTTCCAATGGCAGCCTCAGCTCTCTCCTGAACTTCCTGACCTTGGACCCCAAGTCTTCTCACCTGCATTGACAGATTAGTTTCGATCATCTCTCAGGTCCTTTTGTACATTGATTTTCTATGAAGCAACCTCCATTTTGCTTCTTTTTCCCTGCTTATTGGACCAAAAAAAATCACTCATTCCTAAAACCTCTTGGAAAAAGAACTCCGCCTGGCATGGGCTTTCATAGGAAACAGCTCTTCTTTTCCAGGGTTGGAATAAAAAGCATGTGTTGTTTACTGTTTGTTCTGGTTCAGAGAGAAACAGAAATAGTAGAGTAGCTTTGCGTGACAAAGTGATCTCGGGCAGCAGGGCGGGTCTATAGTGGTGAACATGTCACATCCACAGTCCGGGGCCCTGGAGGGTCTTCTACTCTGTGGGTTTGCCCAGAGTGCGCACCTGTTGTGTGATAAAAATAACAAAATGGTATTCCCAGAGATCTCCATCCTGGAGTGGAATGATCAGAACCAGGGAGCGATGGTTGATATTGAGAGGTGCCAAGCAAAGCAAGCAGGGAGGTGAAGAACTGACTGTTAGCCAGAAATAGAGGGGAGAAAAAAAGAGAGAAACAGTATGATAATCTGGTCTCAAAACAGCCAGACCCCTGCTTTTGGCCAAGCAAGGAAGCTTTGCCAGCAGCTTCCTAAACGCATCCACCAAACCCATCCAAACTCCTGCCAGAAGGCATCATTATAGACAAACGTCTGCCTCAACTGTATTGAGAACACATAAAAGAAAAGGCTTCCTACCCACTCTTCTGAAAGAGTTTTGCCATTTGGACAGATTTTCAGGGTCACTTTCCGACCCATCCCTGGAAGAATAACAACTATCAGACCCCTCCTGACTTACTTGTTAATGGGAACAAAAAAATATACATCTTTATTCAAAATACAGATGGATGCCCAGTCCTAGCCCTCTGGCTCTCTGAGGCACTTCTGCTACCTTGTCCCTTGCGTGTCCCCTCTACCCTTTGGCCACTCTTGGAAAGAAATGTCCTTCCAGTTAAGCATGCTTTGACTAATTAATTTATTCCATCTGTTCTTCCTCAGGAACTCTGACCATGACACAAAAGGTTCTGAAACAGATTTGGTTCTTATATTGATAACCAGGTCACCCATAATTGAAGCAGAGTAGAGTGTGGAGGGCTGAAAGGAAAGGGCAACTAAGATTTGTTTCCCCTTTCATTTGCCTGGCTTTTATGCAAATTGCTGATTTACCCAGTAGGTTAAATGCATGAAGATGTCTGAAACTGTATAAGAAAGAAGCTAATCTCCGCTTTGCAAGGAAATTTTTTATCCTAACCCTGTTCAAGTCATTGGTGAAAAGAATGGTGATAAAGAGAAATAAACAAACTCGTGAATAATTGTCAAAGGAATGAATAAACAGTACTAACTGAGCAACTACCATGAGCCAACACCTTCAGCAGGTGGCTTGCAGGAGTGCTCACTCAGTTGTGTTGGACTCTTTGAGACCCCATGGACTGTAGCCCACCAGGCTCCTCTGTCCTTGGGATTTTCCAGGCAAGAATACTGGAGCGGGTTGCCATTTCCTCCTCCAGGGGATCTTCCTGACCCAAGGATTGAACCCATGTCTCCTGCATTGGCAGGCAGGTTCTTTACCACTGAGTCACCTGAGAAGCAGGTGGCTTACGTGTTTTTAATCCTCAAAATAAGCTTGTGAGTAGGCAGAATAATGCCTGTGTCACAGATGAGGCAACTACACCTCAGAGAAGCAAAATGACTCACCCTGGGTCCCTCAGGCCTTGATTCAGCCTCAGATTCACATCCTCAAATCTACTTCCATTTTGATGCACTGGGAATCTGGGAAACAAGCATTTCTTTGTTTTGAGTGTATTTTCCACAATTCTGATGACTCTGAGTCTAGCAGGACCCCATCGAGTCTTCAAGGGTGGGGAAAATAAGCGTACATGACTAGTCCGGGTGAGCTCTCTCTGACAGCTTTGGAGAAGCAAATGTGGCCTTACATGTACAAGCTCACTTCATTAAGTTAGTCGCCTTCATTTGAACTCAAATGCCCTTTATCTGAATTGACAGCAGGTTTCTGATCAAATATTACTGAGTCTGCCTCTAGGTGCAAACATGGGCGAGCTTCTCTGTTTCCCTGTGGTGGATGCCTTGTGACTCTAGGTGCCAGAACCACGCAGTTTGACTCGGCCTAACACAATGTGACAGGTAACCTCCAAAGGAGAATTCAGCGCCTCTTGACTGCCTCCCATGTTCCCCATTTTTACAGCACGCATGTCTCAAACCCAGTGTGCAAGGGACTTCTTAATGCACCAGGTGCTGCCTCTTGGAAAGGTCACTTCTGCATTTGCAATCTTTGCATCCTGTTCCCCATTATGGATTGGTGGAGCAGAAGACAAAAGAGCCCAATGTTAGTATATATTTGTTCCGTCCAATACCATACTGGAAGGGGCTGAGGGAGGGGGTCCCAGGCCATAGAACTGGGGTAAGAGGGCCAAGGTCCAGGCTCAGTGCCCCAGGGTTTTGTATGACCTCTCAGCTGATGCCCACAGGGTCTGATGGAGTCGGGACAAAATCTCTCGGGTGCCAGAGCAGTGCCCACTCCAACCTGTAGTCGACTGAGATAACCTTGACAGCACAAACAATGAACAGTGCATCATCTTCCTGGGATGCAGCGATCCACAGAAAGATCTCTACCAAACCACATGCCCTTGCCAAGGCTTCCAGGTGTTTCTTTGTGTTTGCATGGAGAACTAACATCATTTTTTTCCTTCATTTGGGAAGAGGTGGTCCAGAGTGTTTAAGCGACAGTAGTTGCAACATGTCAGAGTGGGAATTTATTATCTCAGCCCCAATAGGTCTTAATAAGCCTTACACAACTGTTTAGGCATTTATTCTATTAACGGCTGTTCATTCTGGTGGCTTCACCTGAATATTCATGATCTTCCTTCTCCCCAGAGCTTCCGCGGAACAGCTGTTTGAAACCTGCAGCAAATGTTCAAGAGAGTTCCACAAATACAAACACCCTCACAGCTGAGTGTTCCAGCCCTGGCCTCACAGAGGCTAGCCATGAAACATTTATGTCAAGTGGTTTTTGGAGGGTGACATGTACAAAACTTAAATAGTCCTCCCACTTTGGGGAACCCTGCACTCTAACTGGGACATGACCACTCAGACAAAGGATGCAGAAGAGCCTGCGTCCATGAGATAACCAGATCCTTCCGTGCCCCCTCCTATCCTGGGAGGTTCTGAATAAATTTCGACTGGGAGTGAAGCTAGACCTGCCTGGAGGATGGAGGTGCGAGTAATACAGGCGGTAGACACTTTGGGGAGTATCGCTGAGTTGGTTGTCTGTGAGCGAGGTGGTTTGCACAGGGAATTTTTTTTTTTTTTTTGCATAAAAATATCAGAAGAGAAAGGATTGATGGTGGTTTTCCAAAGGGATATAACTAGGAATGACAGGATTAAATTACCAAGAGGATGATCTGACATGAAATCTAGTGAGATACCCCCCTTGAGCATATGTTTTGAGCCTTTCAAAACAGAATGTGATGTGGAAAAAGTTCAGGCTCATCTTTATGACTGAACAAATCTCCCCTCTGGGCAAATCCCTTAAACACGTTGTGCCTCAACTTCTCTTGTAAATTTGTGGGGAGGTGGAGAATGTTGTGTCAAAGATGATTATATAACAGCATTTTATAACCAATAGATATTAGCGTATTGAAAGCACACTCCTATGGTCCTTAGCACATCCCAAGAAGATTTTTAAGGACTAGTCTAAAAGCATAAAACTAATATGCTTAATTATGAATTATTGAATAAGCATATTTTCTAGCCTTTTTTGGAGATCACCTTAACCAGTGAGGACTCTAGGGTGAGCAAGCACTGGGGCTGTTTGCTGGAATAGGAAGAACATGTAGAGGCATAAGTCACACTGACCAGGATTCATATCTCAACACTGTTGCTGAAATTGGAGCAAATCTCTTCACTTTCCTGGGCCTCAGCTCCTTTACCTGTAAAATGTTAAGAAGCTCTAACTTACACTTCTGTCCCAAGGTTTGAAGTGCCGTGATGCACAGCACAGTGCCTGCCACAGCTCTCTCCAGACGCGGGTCCATCTCACCTTCTGCCCCTGGAGCTTAGCTTGCTTGCACCCCCAGCAGGTCGGCCCTCTGCCAATCTCCCTTTAGCTGTGGGGTTTTTGTATCTGTGATCTGGATGAATGGATGGAATAGCCCCGCCTCCAACCAATGAACCGCTCTAATCAGAATTCCACTTCTATCAGCCAAGAATCAGAAATCAGGAGCAGGACGGGAGAGAAGAATCTATCCCGTCCTTATTTTTTCATGGGCCTGGCAGGCTCATTCTTTCCTTGGGAACTCTGAGCTGGAAAGGAAGGGGAGAGTTGAAGGCTTTATTGGAGTTTATTCCAGGAGGAGAAAATAAACTAAAACTTCTGAAGGAAGGCAATCATCCTTAGCCAAGTGCCCTCTTCTGTGCTTTCCAAGAATTTACCACATGTATTTTGATCCTTGATTTTTTTCAATCCCTTTTCCCCAGTAGATGAGTGTTTCTCAGTTTTCTGTAAAGACATCTTTGGAGTCACACACAAACCTCAAGTCCTCCTTTAATGGTCTCTGGAATTCAACATAAAACAAATATGATTCAAATCAAATCAATGCAATTATAATATCAACATATTTTTGCAAGCTTCCTCCATAACACACGTTCCTATCCCATGCTTGAAAAAGGCTGTAATATTGAGTTGGCCAAAAAGTTTGTTCAGGTTATTCTGTAAGCTGTTATGGAAATTTTTGGCCAACCCAATGTAACAGAGAATGAGAGAACCAAACATGGAAAAAATAAATTAATATAAAATGTGGCAAATGTTATAAAGGAAGACGAGAGCAAGTCCTTAGGAGCACAGAGGAGGAGGAGGGATTCTGCTGGCTGGGAGAACCTAGGAAAGCTTTAGAGAGGGAGGTCACAATGGAGTAGGCATTTGCTGGGTTGAAAAACATAATAGGCATTACAAGCCCAGGTAACTGTGTGAGCTGAGGCCTAAAGGGAGGAAATGGATGGTGTGGCAGGAAATGGCAGAGTTCCTTGTGGCTGGAGTGGTTTAGTGGGGAGCAGGGCAAAGTGGGTTAGGGCCCCTTATGCCGTGCTAAATTCGTGGATGAAATCTTACAGGCAAGGGTCAGGTAGCTTCATCAGCATTTTATTTTAGAAGAAAAATACATGCATGTTTGTGATCAAAGAAATGAGCTGGTATGTGACAGTTAGGAAGATCCCATGCTAGGATTATTTAATCCTCCCAATAACCCCAGGAAGAGGTTATTTCTCTACAACAAGCAGGAGTTCATGACTACTCTTTTGCTGAAAATTAGCAGGATCTGGGTCTCAAACCCTGGCCTTCTAATTTCTAGTCTTTGACTTTCTTAATTTCTCATCATAATTCATTAACAATCACAACTACAAAATGCAGACAGAGTGATTCTCAGTCATTTGAAATCTTTTTTTTTTTTAGCTGTGTGCCGTTGATCCATTTTAACAGTCTAGTTAAGCCTATAAACCTCTTGTTAGAATTATTTTTAAGTGCATAAAAAGTGCATCAAACCACCAAAGATACTAATAATAATGAAATATAGTTATCAAAATATTTAAAATGCTATAGTAAAATAAGTGCTTCTTTTTTTTTTTAATTTTTTATTTTTCAGTGGGTTTTGTCATACATTGATATGAATCAGCCATAGAGTTACACGTATTCCCCATCCCGATTCCCCTTCCCACCTCCCTCTCCACCTGATTCCTCTGGGTCTTCCCAGTGCACCAGGCCCGAGCACTTGACTCATGCATCCCACCTGGGCTGGTGATCTGTTTCACCATAGATAATATACATGTTGTTCTTTCGAAACATCCCACCCTCACCTTCTCCCACAGAATTCAAAAGTCTGTTCTGTACATCTGTGTCTCTTTTTCTGTTTTGCATATAGGGTTATCATTACCATCTTTCTAAATTCCATATATATGTGTTAGTATGCTGTAATGTTCTTTATCTTTCTGGCTTACTTCTCTCTGTATAATGGGCTCCAGTTTCATCCATCTCATTAGAACTGATTCAAATGAATTCTTTTTAATGGCTGAGTAATATTCCATGGTGTATATGTACCACAGCTTCCTTATCCATTCATCTGCTGATGGGCATCTAGGTTGTTTCCATGTCCTGGCTATTATAAACAGTGCTGCAATGAACATTGGGGTGCACGTGTCTCTTTCAGATCTGGTTTCCTCGGTGTGTATGCCCAGAAGTGGTATTGCTGGGTCATATGGCAGTTCTATTTCCAGTTTTTTAAGAAATCTCCACACTGTTTTCCATAGTGGCTGTACTAGTTTGCATTCCCACCAACAGTGTAAGAGGGTTCCCTTTTCTCCACACCCTCTCAAGCATTTATTGCTTGTAGACTTTTGGATAGCAGCCATCCTGACTGGCGTGTAATGGTATCTCATTGTGGTTTTGATTTGCATTTCTCTGATAATGAATGATGCTGAGCATCTTTTCATGTGTTTGTTAGCCATCTGTATGTCTTCTTTGAAGAAATGTCTGTTTAGTTCTTTGGCCCATTTTTTGATTGGGTCATTTATTTTTCTGGAATTGAGCTTCAGGAGTTGCTTGTATATTTTTGAGATTAATCCCTTGTCTGTTTCCTCATTTGCTATTATTTTCTCCCAATCTGAGGGCTGTTTTTTCACCTTACTTATAGTTTCCTTTGTTGTGCAAAAGCTTTTAAGTTTCATTAGGTCCCATTTGTTTATTTTTGCTTTTATTTCCAATATTCAGGGAGGTGGGTCATAGAAGATCCTGCTGTGATTTATGTCGGAGAGTGTTTTGCCTATGTTCTCCTCTAGGAGTTTTATAGTTTCTGGTCTTACATTTAGATCTTTAATCCATTTTGAGTTTATTTTTGTGTATGGTGTTAGAAAGTGTTCGAGTTTCATTCTTTTACAAGTGGTTGACCAGTTTTCCCAGCACCACTTGTTAAAGAGATTGTCTTTTTTCCATTGTATGTCCTTGCCTCCTCTGTCGAAGATAAGGTGTCCATAGGTTCGTGGATTTATCTCTGGGCTTTCTATTCTGTTCCATTGATCTATATTTCTGTCTTTGTGCCAGTACCATACTGTCTTGATGACTGTGGCTTTGTAGTAGAGTCTGAAGTCAGGCAGGTTGATTCCTCCAGTTCCATTCTTCTTTCTCAAGATTAATTAAGTGCTTCTTTATTAAGGCATCAAGAAGCCAACTCTATTGGAGAGACTAATAATTACCAGATATAGTGGTAAATGTAAATCATGTTTCAAGATCTCTTAAAGAACTCTTATGCAATATGAAAATATCTATAATGCTATTGGTGACATACTCATAGGATTTGTGGAAGTGACTGTGACTTGATTCTAATCATAATTAATAAAACTGAGAAATTTTAGTTACAGATTAGTGAATATAAAAGTGTAATTTCCCCCACCCAAATTTACAGATTCCTGAATAGTATCCATGGACCGTGGTATGATTCTCGAGAAATGTTTCAAATTTGAGATAACCTATAAGGGTGATTTCTAAGATATTTAAGAGATGGGGACCTTTTTTTCAGTTGAACTAAGAAAAAGAATTTCTTTTTCAGATTCCTTTTCCATGTAGGTTATTATAGAATATTAAGTAGAGTTCTCTGTGCTGCATAGTAGGCCCTTGCTATCAGTTTTACATATAGTAGAGTTTTCCTCATAGCTCAGTTGGTAAAGAATCTGCCTTCAATGCAGAAGACCCCAGTTCAATTCCAGGGTTGGGAAGATCCCCTGGAGAAGAGAAAGGCTACCCACTCCAGTATTCTTGGGCTTTCCCTGTAGCTCAGCTGGTAAAGAATCTGCCTGCAATGTGGGAGACCTGGGTTCAATCCCTCGGTTGGGAAGATCTCCTGGAGAAGGGAAAGGCAACCCACTCCAGTATTCTGGCCTGGAGAATTCCATGGACCATATAGTCCATGGGGTTGCAAAGAGTCAGACATGACTGAGTGACTTTCAGTCACTCACTCACAGTATGTATATGTCAATCCCAAATAGATATACATGTATGTAACTTTCACTCACTCACTCACAGTATGTATATGTCAATCCCAAATAGATATACATGTATGTATAACTGAACCACTTTGCAGTACACCTGAAACTAACACAACATGGTAAATCAACTATACCCCAATATAAAATAGAAATTAAATTTTAAAAAATAAGGAGAATTTCAATGATAAAATAGTTCACAGCATATAAGTGGAAGGAGTATGGAGGATTTGGAAACTCACCTCCTGGGTCTTCTTGTACCCTCCCTTAAGCACCTACTATGGAGCTGACCCATGAGGTATCACCTCAGAACTCAGGGCTCCCCAGAAAATGCTTTGCTGGTTCAAATGAATTCTTTTTAATGGCTGAGTAATATTCCACGGTGTATATGTACCACAGCTTCCTTATCCATTTGTCTGCTGATGGACATCTAGGTTGCTTCCATGTCCTGGCTATTATAAACAGTGATGAAACTGGAGCCCATTATACAGAGTGAAGTAAGCCAGAAAGATAAAGACCAATACAGTATACTAACACATATATATGGAATTTAGAAAGATGGTAATGATAACCCTATATGCAAAACAGAAAAAGAGACACAGAAGTACAGAACAGACTTTTGGACTCTGGGAGAAGGTGAGGGTGGGATGTTTCGAAAGAACAGCATGTATATTATCTAGGGTGAAACAGATCACCAGCCCAGGTTGGATGCATGAGACAAGTGTTCGGGCCTGGTGCACTGGGAAGACCCAGAGGGATTGGGTGGAGAGGGAGGTGGGAGGGGGGATCGGGACAGGAATACATGTAAATCCATGGCTGATTCATGTCAATGTATGACAAAAATCACT
Source organism: Muntiacus reevesi (assembly GCF_963930625.1). Lineage (NCBI taxonomy): Eukaryota > Metazoa > Chordata > Mammalia > Artiodactyla > Cervidae > Muntiacus > Muntiacus reevesi. The sequence continues at coordinate 143,847,311 of NC_089249.1, read as the reverse complement.
ACAATACTGTAAAGTAATTAGCCTCCAACTAATAAAAATAAATGAAAAAAAAATGCTTTGCTGGGGTTTCCCAGCCTGTCAGCTGTGCTCAGCTGTCTCAAGACAGAGATCCGGAAGGTTTTCCTGTGATAATAGCCCTTTCCAGAAAACAAACTGCCATCCTGCTCTCAGAAAGCGCCCTGGTTTTCAGGGAAAGTTTCTGTGCAACAGTGGATCTTCCAGAATATTCCAGAGCTGGCATTGTTCATACACAGGCTGCTCTCAGTGAACAGTAACGGTTTCAAGCTAATAAGGAAATAATCCATTTTCAGCAGATGAAAGAAGGGGGATCAGAAAGGTAACTTGAGCTGAGGGTAATAGCAGTGCCAAAAACTTATAATGGAAACTATCTAAAGAATCCAAGACCCTTTGTTAGATATGAATGATTTCTTTTTTCTGGTGAAAAGTGTATGAAGAACTTGAGAAGAATGGCCTGAGTGCATTTTATGAAACAACCTCTGTGTGAGGAAGAAGGGCTCAGGGTAAGGTTGCAACTCCAGTGTATCCTTACGTTACGTAACGCGGAGGGAGTTGAAAGATGGTCAGACCACCACAATATGATGTGCTCTGTCTTTGAACTCTTTCCTCCAGTTTTAACTGTAAAGTCATACATGCTTCCTTGAAATACCTCTCTCGCTAGGTGTGTGATATAAAACAGAAACAGAAGCAAACTTAATTAAGACAGAATTCTGTGAGGAATGATACACACACCTGGTGTCCCCTACTCAGAGTACCAAAATCTTCACTGTAATAGTCAGGAAGATTCTACCTACACAAGACCCCATATACGATAATGCTTTAAGGTTTTTAAAGCAGGATTTTAAAAAAAAACATTAAATGGATTCTACTGAAAATATCTAAGCCCATTCTGAAATAATAGAATCTTTTGGCTCCATTACCAAAATGCAAAGAACTGTAAAAGATATATAGTAGGCTATGATATCAGTTTATAGTTTCTTTTATTCATTCATTCATATCTTTATTCCAAAACTACTTCCTGAGTGACTTTTATGGTTGACGGACTGAACTAGGTTCCAGAAATACACTGGGGAACAAGACATGATCCTTTGTTCACATGAAACACATATTCTAGAAGGGAGACAGACATCAAATCATTACTTATTCAGTTCTTCCCAAAAGAATTGATTCTCAGTCTTCAACATGACTAAAGATTACCCAGATTAGCAGATGTAAACTATTATATATAGGATGGATAAACAACAAGCTACAGCTATATGGCACAGGGAACTATATTCAATATCTTGTGATAAACCACACTGGAAAACAATATGAAAAAAATAAATACATACACATATATATTTATATATGTACAAATGAATCACTTTGCTATATGGAAATTAACACTACATTGTAAATCAACTATACCTCAATAAAAAACTTTTTTAAAAAATATCACCCAGGAAGTTTGTTTAAAAGTCTGTATTACTAGTTCTACAAACCTACAGTGGGGCTGAGGAATTCACATTTTTAATGAGCTCTGCAGTTGAGTCTCATGCAGGTGGTTGGTGGACCAGGCTTTGAAGAATGCTGCAAATAAATGGTAGAACAGGCTGTCTTTCCTGCCCACCACTCTCTCATCCTACATTCTTTACACAGGAATGCCCATGTCTTATTTCAGAGCCCTTATTAATAATAAACCTTGGGCTTCACCCACACACTATCTTAGAACTCAGCCTTTGTAAATACTAGGCACTAAAGTGTTAAATAATTTATTTCTGGGGAGAACTCTGATTCCCTTCAACACACGCAGTGTTTTACTGCAGCTCCCTGTCTCTCTGAACTGAATCATCTGCCCCTCCATTTTTAGGCAGCTGCACAGTTTCTGCTTTCTGTGGGCTTTATTAGCAAGAGGACGGTTTCATGCCCCTCTGGGCAGGAAGACTTAAATTCTGATTGCAAGGCACTTGAGTCCTTCCAATACTATTAAATAGCCCACTCCACCTGGCGTTATCAGAGAACAGGACTATTTGACTTCCTCAGGCTTCGTAGCACAAATGCACACATGCACACATGCATATGGATGTCCATGTGCATGTAAATAGGTTTGCATATAAAATCTATCTAAATAAAATCTGCCAGTTCCTTAGTATCATCAAAGAGCATTAATTTGCAAATTCTCAGCTAGAAATTTAATACAGCTAGTAATTCATACAAGAATTTAACCCCTTTCAATTCTATTTCCATAAAGGCACCACAAAGTGAAGAACTTCAATCTCCATATACCTTGGCCCTTTCTCTTCCCAGAAATGAGTCTTAGGATCATCCTTGATATGATACCATGCCTGGACCGTATTGGGACTTTGCCCATAACTTCAACAAATTAAAGAAAGAATTCCTCCAAAGCACAAGTTGTTGCTGTACAATAATCTCTGAATCAATTAACTATATCCCAGTGGATTCTAAGCATAATACTTCCTAGAGTTAGTCCTTATATTTTCTTTATTTCTTCTTAATATGGTAATGCTGAACTAATAAAAAATTAATTGCTTAGGGCTGAGCTGAATTAGTGAGAAGTGTGAATTATAAATTGTCTTTTCAGAGTAGTTTTGTTACTATAAAATACAGCTAGATTAAATAAGTGTTGCCAAGTAAAAGGCATGCTGCCCTGCCCCGCTTTAATGAGTAGATAAGAATAATTTGTAATTAGCATACGAAGTCTGCTAAATTGCTTTTTTAAACATTCTTAGTTTAGGAAGCACATGCTTCCAGAGCACACATCACAAGAATTAGCCAAAGCTGGCTCTATGAATACTCTGTAGGGTGTTATAACAGATTCAAGAACTGGATAATTTTTTGAAGTCCATTTCAAAATTTCCATAATTCTATGATCAACCAAACTTAACATCTTTTTTTAATTTGGTAAAATTCTTTTATGAATTATCATAAGTTCCAAACTAGTGAAACCCAAATTGATAAATTTTGCTGAATCCAATTACTCTATTCACTTCCTGATTTTCACAGGAAAGTTACTATTTAGTGTCGAGTGTCATTTTCCTGCAGCATTATTTACAACAGCCAAGATATGGAAGCAACCTAAGTGCCTATCAATAGATAAATAGATAAAGATGTGGCATGTACATAACATGGAATATCACTCAGTCATAAAAAAAAAAAGAATGAAATCTTGCCATTCACAACAACATAATACTAGAGGGCATTATGCTATATGAAATGTCAGAGAGAGAAAGACAAATACTGTATAATTTCACTTACAGGTGGAATCTAAGAAGCAAAACAGATGAACAAACATAACAAAATAGGAACACACTCCTAGACACAGAGAAAAATCTAGTATTTGCCAGAGGGGAGGGGTTGAGGAGAAGAGTGAGTGAAATATGAGAGGGAGATTGAAAGGTCCACACTTTCAGTTATAAAATAAAAGTCATGGGGTGCACTGTACAGCATAGAGAATGTAATCAATAATACTGTAATAACTTTGTATGGTGACTGATGGTAACTAGACTTGTGATCATTTTGTAATGTATAAAATATTATATAAAATGTATACAAGTATTATATATTCAATGTATACAAATATTGAATCACTATGTTGTACACCTGAAACTAAGTCAACTATACATCAATTTTTTTAAAAGAAATTAATTAAATAAAAGTATAAAATTAAAATTTTTTAAAAAGCATCATGTTCCATGGCATCTAACAGGGGAAAAAATAGGAGAAAGCTGCACTCCAGAGATGGAGAACACAGTTTTAAAATTAGCAATTGACATAATGTACTATCTACTTCCAAATATGCTGTATTTTTTGCTTTCATAGTTATTCTGGACAAGAGGTTAGGAGAGTTATTAGAAAGTATTAGTCATTCAGTCATGCCCGACTCTTTCTGACCCCATGGACTGCAGCCCACCAAGCTCCTCTGTCCTTGGGATTTTCCAGGCAAGGATACTGGAGTGGATTGCCATTTCCTTCTTCCCCACCCAGGGATTGAACCTGGGTCTCCTGCACTGCACGCAGATTCTTTGCCGACAGAGCTATGAGGGAGCTATGAGGGAAGCCCTGTTATTAATAACACCAAGGGTCTGTGAGTTCTTACAGGGTTAGAATTACTGTTTTCTGAGTCCAGAGTCTACTTGGTATGTAATAGAAGCTCCATATGCATAAGTTTGGACTTCCTCTATGGCTCAGCTGTAAAAAATCGGCCTGTAATGCAAGAGATGCCAGAGATGCAGGTTTGATCCCTGGGTTGGGAAGATCCCCTGGAAGAGTGCATGGCAACCCACTCCAGTTGTTCTCATCTGGAGAATCCCATGGATAAAGGACCCTGGTGGGCTACAGTCCACAGGGTCGAAAAGAGTCGGACACTACAGAAACAACTAAGGACGCATGCATCAGTTTAATGAATGAACAAATCGCTCATCAATCAACCATACAAATAATTAGGGATAATTTGTCTAATTAAAAGAAGGCATTGGTAGGCAAACCAAGACAATCATTCAAAGACTAAACATCCTTCATGTACTTTGGAAAATCTACAGGACCCCATCAGTATACATAGCCAGGGCTGACCTCATCATTGACAGGGCCAGGTGCAAAATGAAAACTCAGGGACCCTTGTTCAAAAACCATTAAGGATTTTAAGACAACAACAAAAAAGCATTAAATCAAGCACATGTGTGGTTGCTTGCTCAGTCATGTCCGACTCTTTGTGACCCTATGGACTGGAGCCTGCCAGGCTCCTCAGTCCATGGAATTTTCCAAGCAAGAATACTAGAGTGGGTTGCTATTTCCTATTCCAGGAGATCTTCCTGACCAAGGAATCAAACCTATGTCTCCTGCATTGGGGCAGATTCTTTGCCATTGAGACACCTGGGAAACCCAAGCATAGGGCCCTTCTAAGAACAAGGGTCCAGTGCTAGTATGCAAACCACATGCCGTGAAGCCAGCCCTTCACATGACATTTTAAAGCTTAGAGTGCTGGTCCTTGTGGGGAATGATAATATCCTGTAAAAGGCACTTTGGATGTTGGTAGGTGGGGAAGTTCTTGGACGGTGCAATGTTTGGAGGCCCTGCTGGTGGGTAGTGCGCATGGGACAAAGGCCCTAGAGTTCTTCAATGTCAGAGACAGCCCAGCACTATCAAGAACATTCCCTCTCCCCAGAGAGCCTTTGAATGCCCCAGCAACTAGTCCCATAGGTACAAATTCTGTTTGTAAGTATCTGAGCTTAAAAAACACCTTTGTTTTACATACCTGACTTTTCCATGATATGACTAATCTATCAATTCTGGAAAGAGTGCAAGCTGCTCGTTTAGAACTTTATCATTAAAAACAGTCAAATTTGTGATGACAGCAGTTATTCAAGGTGATTCTTGGAGAAATACAAGCACCTGACTCCTCCACTGTGCCTTCTATTTGAGGCCTAGCCATGCTTTCAGGCTCCCCTGGTGATTCAATGGTAAAGAATCCTCCTGAGAATGCAGGAGACCCAGGTTCAATCCCTGGGTCGGGAAGATCTCCTGGAAAAGAAAATGGCAACCCACTCAACCCACTGCATTATTCTTGCCTGGGAAATCCCATGGACAGAGGAGCCTGAAAAGCTACAGTCCATAGGGTCACAAAGAGTCAGACACAACTAAGTAACTAAACAACCACAAACCCATTAGGAACTTTCACCTAAAGAAACAAGTTATCTTGTCATATATGATTTTCCTTTCATACTATAGTTAGAACATTACTTTTTTTCTAAATGTTTGGAGGTAGGTTATACTATGGGAGCATTTCATTTTATGGTGGTAAGAAGTGGTTTCAAAATATTTGTTACAAAAAGTGATTTTGGGTATGAAAGAGTTGAGAACCACAGGCTTAGAGACATAAGATTACAAAATGTTTCAGCTGGAAGGAATCTGGGGGATTATCTACTTCATCAGCAGATAAGGAAATATAGGCTGAAATAAATTATATATCCGACCTAAGGTTACCCAGCAATTATTGACAATGCCAGGCCTTGAACATATGCTAAAATCCAGGACTCTCGAAAGGAACTAATTCTTTCCTCTTTGACTTCCTCTCTTCCTTCCTGCCTGCCTGCCTTCTCTCCGACAAACACAACTGAGCTCTTGTTGTGTGCCAGGCAATAGGGTGGGTCCTGATGACTCAGAGATGACTAAGGCACTAGCTCTCTCTTAAGAAGACCACAGACAGGCCAGAATACAGGGAAGAACCAATATCACGAAACGTGCCTCAGCATAGACCTGTGTTCAAAACATTACAAGGAGCAAATGACTGAGTCTTCCTCAGGGACTTGAGCAAAGATGGAATATGAATCTTCAGGTAGAAGAGAGGTTTTGCCCAGTTGAAACAAGGTAACTTTCATTCCAGGTCCTTGCTCAGCATGGACAAAGACCCAAGGGCCCAAATGAGAGCATCTGTGATCAGGAATTGAGTGTCCACAGCCCTTAATGTCAAGGAGTGCTTCCCAGAAGGGGAAGTCATTATGACCTTCCCAGGGTTGGTCATTATTCTGCCAAATATAGGCAAGCTGAGAATAAGCAGAGAGCAAGGCTGGCTCAGAGGACTCGGGACTCCCTGAGATCACCGGGGAAAGAAAATGAAGGGTGACATCTCTGAGCCGCTGTGTGGACAATATGGGCCTGATAAGCCTTTGGAGTTCTGCAGGCACTGGCTGGAATGCAAACTAAGAAAAGAACTCCTTGACTGCTGAAGTGATTAAGTGGATCACCTTATTGATTCTCACCTAGCCTGGAACAGACCTCAATAACCAACATCAATTGCTTTAATAAGAGTAAAGGACAGATTTACTGGATATGAGTGCTTTTTATTAGAGAAGACAGAGGGGAAATCAAAGATGCTGACCCATCAGCTAGGGGCCACGGTGTGGCTCCCAACCAGATGACTGTCCACCAGACAGGAAAGTAAAGAAGAGGAAGTCAAACGAGACAGCCCCTGGGCCCGTGCTTATCAGAAGTATTAGAGAAATTCCACAGATTGCCAGATTGCCTGCTTCCCCTCTTGTCTTCCGCTCCACACTGCAAAGCCCACCACCCAGGAAGCTGGGACAAGGCAAAGTGGCTCACACTTACTGAGTCCAAAACCAGGCACTGACTTGGCCTTTTGTAAGCATTATCCATAGTCCTCACGTCAACCCTGAGAGATGTATCACTTTCTCCACATTAGAAGGGAGGAAACTAAAACTAGTGAAGTGACTCATAAATGGTGGGGCTAGGATTAGAACCCAGGTCTCTCTGTCACCACGGCCTGCACTTGAAAATTTTCTCTTGAAAATAGGACTTGGCAAGCATCCATCTTTCCTCTCAAGGCTTTGAGTTAAATCCACTCTACCCCACAGAAGTGAAGTTTTAGTCATTCAGTCATGTCCAACCCTTTGTGACCTCATGAACTGCAGCCCACCAAGTGCCTCTGTCTGGGGGATTCCCCAGGCAAGAATACTAGAGTGGGTTGCTATTTCCTTCTCCAGGGGATATTCCCGAACCCAGGTCTCCTGCATTGCAAGCTGATTCTTTACCATCTGAGCTACCAGGCAACCCCAGAGAAACTGACCAAATTTTAATTTTTATTGCCCAGTTACTGTGTGTCAGACACCAATAAAATATTATGACCTTTAGCCTTCACAACCAGCCTAGGGAGTCACTCTATTTTATTATCTCCATTATAGAGATGAGTTGACTGAGGCTGGGGGAGTTCTCAGCACATGGCAAAGTAAGACCTTTTTTTTTAAGTATTTTTTATGTGGACCATTTTTTTTAATTGGAGTATAATTTTTTACTTTTACTGGAGTATAATTGTGTTTCTGTTGTACAACAGCGTGAATCAGCTATAAATATACATATATCTGCTCCCTCTCAGGCCTCCTTCCCACCACTTACCCCCACCCCAGCCCTCTAGGTCATCACAGAACACCAAGCTTAGCTGCCTACGCTACAGTGCAGCTTCCCAATAGCGATCTATTTTACACGTGGTCATCTACATGTGTCGGTGTTACTCTCTCAATTTGTCCCCCCTCCCCTTTCCCCCCATGTGTTGATGTGGACCATTTTTAAAGTCTTTATTGGGTGATCAAAAAAAGTGGTAAGTTGAAGCTTCCATACCAAGAAGGTTCTAACCATGTAAACGTCTAATTGAAAATGATTCTAGGAGGTAAAACAGTGTGTTCCGACCCCAGGAACTTGGTGCAACCACAGAAGAGAAGGAGGCCACCGCAGATCAAAATGTACAGGGAGGCAATGAAACAGGGTCAGATCCCTGCAGCAGGAGCAGTTGGGTCTCCTCGGAGCCGCCAGGCTGTCACAGGAACTGGATTTTATTCTAAGAGCGGAAGCGTTGCCATGCCCTCCTCCAGGGGAATCTTCCTGACCCAGGGATTGAACCCAGGTCTTCTGCATTACATGCAGATTCCTTACCATCTGAGCCATCAGGGGAAAAGATGCTCAACATCACTCATTATTAGAGAAATGCAAATCAAAACCACAATGAGGTATCATCTAATGCCAGTCAGGATGGCCATCATCAAAAAGTCTACAAACGATAAATGCTGGAGAGGGTGTGGAGAAAAGGGAACCCTCTTACACTGTTGGTGGGAAACCAAACTGGTACAACCTCTATGGAGAACAGTGTGGAGATTCCTTAAAAAACTGGGAACAGAACTTCCATACAGCCCAGTAATCCCACTGCTGGGCATAGACCCCAAAGAAACCAGAATTAAGAGACACATACCCCAGTGTTCATTGCAGCACTATTTACAATAGCTAGAAGCAACCTAGATGTCCATCGGCAGATGAATGGATAAGGAAGTTATGAGACATGTATACAATGTAATATTACTCAGCTATAAAAAGAAGTGCATTTGAGTCAGTTCTAATGAGGTGGATGAAACTGGAGCCTATTGTACAAAGTGAAGTAAGTCAGAAAGAGAAAGACAAATATTGTATATTAATGCATATATATGGAATTTAGAAAGGCAATAATGACATGAAGGGCAGCAAAGGAGACACAGACATAAAGCCCAGATTTTGGACTCAGTGGGGAAAGGCGATTGTGGGATGATTTGAGAGAATAGCACTGAAACATGTATATTACCATATGTAAAATAGATGACAAGTGCAAGCTCTATGCATGAAGCAGAGCACCCAAAGCCAATGCTTTGGGACAACCCAGAGGGATGGGGTGGGGAGGGAGGAGAGAGGGGTTTCAGCATGGGGGGGGGGGCATATGTATACCTGTGACTGATTCATGTTGATGTATGGCAAAAACCATCACAAAGTTGTAAAGAAGTTAACCTCCAATTAAAATAAATACTATAGCACAGGGAACTCTACTCATTGCTCTGCGGTGACCTAAGTGGGAAGGAAATACAAAAACAAGAGGATACCCGTATGCGCATGGCTGATTCACTTTGCTGTACAGAAGAAACTAACAGCATTGTAAAGCAGCTAAATTATTTAAAATAAATCAATTAAAATTATTTGCATCTTCAAAACATAATTTTGGCTGATATTGGATGGAGACATAAGAGGATTCAGGGGGACAAGTGGGAAGCCATAGCAGGAATCCTACTGGAGCTGGAATGTGGCTCAGATTTGGTGTAAATAGGAGAAGTAAAGAAGTGAGTACATTCTGGGACTTCCCTGGTGGCCCAGTGGTCAAGACTCTGTTCTTCCAACGCTGGAGACATGAGTTTGATCCCTGATCAGGGAACTAAGATCCCACAGTGTAGCCAAATAATTTAAAAAGAGGGGGGAGGGCATCTTGAATACATTTTAAGGGAAGAGCAGGCCTCACTTGCCACCTTGCACTTTTTCCTACATGGAAAAGAGCTGCTACTTTCTTGACACCCCAGATGGTGGCCTCTGCCCACTGCTCTCGTTTTGATTTGACTGGATTTTGCCAAGTGAGACTATGAAAACCCAAAGAACAGAATGAGATGCCATCATTGCCTCTGCTCACCCCAGGAGAGGGTTTTATGAAGTCTCACCAAAACACAAGGCCTGCCAGGAAGTCAGAAAGCTCCCCTGACTGATGCTCCCAGCGGCCCAGACACAGAGGAAAACCACTGGTGAAGCAAACCCTGCATTTCTAAACCTCAGTGATGGTTTGTCCTGTCTGCTGTGGTCAAAGTGACAGTCACCTCAGAAGAAACAGACAACAAGCTCAGCGAGAAGAAACCTGAGGTCACCTCGAGGGCCACCTCATCCGTTTGAAAGCACCTGGGGAATGCTGATTTTCCTCACGGCACGTTGGTGAAAACACGAGCAAGGGCTGTGTACCACCCACAGGTTTAAGTTCCCACTCTACTAATCAGGGGAAACTCATCTGAAGGGTAACGAGGAATGTGACAGGCAGCGTCCCTGCGCCATGTTCTCAGGAGGGGAGACAGTCAGTGGCATATAAGTGTCTGCAAGTCTGACTCCAGGAAACGGAATGTTGGACACAAGGTGAACTGTCAGGAGAAAAACAATCAAGGGAACCCTGAAGAGTTGTACATAACTCATCTGACAGAGCACTGCCCACTCCATCATGGCAGCTGAAATGCTGCCCCTCACCTATAGGGGAGCACATTTGCGTTTAAGCACCCCAGACTGCATCTATTAAGGAAAGTGCTTAAGCAGGAAAGATAACATGGTTGTCTGTCTGAGCCAGTGATTTTGGAAACCCAAGCACCATGGATCAGGTGCATCGGGATTAAAAAGATACATACCTTGACTTCCCTATCCAGTGATTAAGAATCCACCTGCCAGTGCAGGGGACAAGTGTTCGATCCCTGGTCCAGGAAGATCTCACATGCCATAGGGCAGCTAAGTCATGTACCACAAAACTACTGAGCCTGCACTCTAGAGCCCACGCATCACAAGAGAAGCCATCGCAGTGAGAAGCCCATGCCCTACAACTAGAGAGTAGGAGAGAAAGTCTGTGCCCAGCACCGAAGATCCAGCACAGCCAAAAATAAATAAAAATTAAAAAAAATAAAAGGTACATACCTAACTCTAGTCTAAATCAAAAGGAAGCTTATTCATCAAATTAGGGAAGGGAGTAAGGGGCTTAGGACAACTGCCATTCCTGACTTTAGGTTGGTTAATTATATTCGGAGAAAAAATGCCATCCATTCTGGGGGTCTTCACATGAAGTGGTCCTATAATTATTCTTGGCTACTTGGCTTTGCTTTCTTCCTAAGGGTAGAATAGGAGATGTTCACCATTTCATCAATAGATATTTATTTAGTACCTACCATTTGTTCCCCTTTCTAGGAGGAACAACATTAAATAAGATGGAACATCATCTCTGACCTCATGAACTTTATAATTCAATCCATTTTTAGGCCTTTCTAGATATTAGGCATGCGTGTGACAGAGGGTTAAATTCAATTTAATTCAATAAACATGTTGAGTTCTTATTCTGAGCAAAATAATATAAGGACAACTTAAGAATTATTCATTCAACAAATATTAAAAAAAAACAACATATAGGATATACTAGATTAGCTGTTTGGGGAGAGATGTAGTTGATTTTGATCTAAGATAACTGCCTCAGGGAACCTGATGTGTGGGAGCCATGATAAAACTTGTACATAGATAACTGTCCATAGATAGACATTTAAAAAATGATAAATGTTGTTGAAAAAGAGAAGTGCAGATAAAGAACTTTAACAGGAAGGATGAGGGGATGACCAGCTTTGGGAGCTGGGCAAAACCTATTCTCTGCTTCAATTTCCTAATTCATTCATTTGGTCATTTACTTAACAAACACAGCTTGAATTCTTGCCACATTCTAGATGTTATGAAGGCCTAGGATGAAGATCAAATGAGAAAGGAGAGAGATGCCAGATCCCTGGCATAAATACCTTGGTAAACACTTCCCAGTCTGGAGGAGATGTGGTGCAGAAGAGATGAGGCAACTTCTACAGTGGTTCGTGGTGGGAGATAGTTAGGAAAGGAAGGCTTTACCAAGTAAATGAGCTTTCATTGGGTGTGAAAGAAAAGTAAACATCTCAGGAGAAAGAAGAAGGAAGACACAGCACTCTAGGCTCTAGGGTGATGACAAAAGTCTCTCAAGGGAGCGCTGCAGAGAGATGGGAGGCTGTACGCAGGAAGCAAGGAAGGAGGCTGAAGGTGGAAACTGAGGGCGGAGGCTGAGGGGCCTCTGCAGGTGTCCCAGTGCTGAGGAGACTGGAACAGCAGGTTCTGACCTGGAATTTAAAAAGATGGTAACGACAACCCTATATGCAATACAGAAAAAGAGACACAGATGTACAGAACAGACTTTGGGACTCTGTGGGAGAAGGTGAGGGTGGGGTGTTCTGAGAGAATAGCATTGAAACAAGTATACTATCAAGTGTGAAATAGACCTCCAGCCCAGGTTGGATGCATGAGACAAGTGCTCAGGGCTGGTGCACTGGGAAGACCCAGAGGGATGGGATGGGGAGGGAGGTGGGAGGGGGGATCGGGATGGGGAACACATGTAAATCCATGACTGATTCATGTCAATGTATGGCAAAAACCACTACAATACTGTAAAGTAATTAGCCTCCAACTAATAAAAAATTTAAAAAAAAAAAAAAAGAAAATGAGAGAAGATATTACCAAAGAACAAGCAAAACTTTCCTGGCAGTCAAGTGGTTAAGAATTCACCTGCCAGTGCAGAGGACACAGGTTAGATCCCTGGTCCTAGAAGATTCCACATGCCATGTGCCAGCCACAACTACTGAGGCATGCCTAGAGCCTGCACTCCCCAACAAAAGAAGCCACCAAAATAAGAAACCTACTTACTGCAATTAGAGAAAGTCCTCGGGCAGCAACAAAGACACAGCACAGCCAAAAAGGAGAATAAGAAAAAGGCATCTCTAGGGACTTCCCTGACAGTCCAGTGGTTAAGACTTTGCCTTCCAATGTAGGTGGTACAAGTTCAATCCCTGACTGGGGAGGTAAGATCCCACATGCCGCATAGCCAAAAAATCAAAACAGAAAACACAAGCAATACTGTAACAAAGTCAGTAAAGACTTTAAAAATGGTTCCCATCCATAAAAGAAAGAAAAGAAAAAAGAGGGGAAAAAAAAAGAAAAGGCAGCTCTGAAGGTGAAGGATGAAGCATAAGTGCTTTGTGGCATAAATCCACATAGGAACCCAGAACATTCCAACAGCACTGAGCAGTCTGAGTTTAAGAGTGGAGGGAGTGCTTCACTGGACAGACGCAGCAAGTGCGTGTTCCAGGGAACCAGGGATGCTCTGTAAAGCTCAGATGACCGACCACGGGGTCTGGCCTCATAGACTGAAAGAAAAAGGGTCAAGCTGTTGGAGCTGGCATATCAAATAGATTTCATCTGAGATGTCAACTCCAATTGGTAGAATCCTGGATTCCAAAGTTACCTCTGTGCTCCACAGGACAGGATGGTACCATCAGTCAGGAATGTCCTCTAAGGGCACAGAAAGGGTGGCAATAGCCAAGCCAGGTATCGGCCATCTCTGGACCAGTGGCCAGATGAGTCTGTGAGAGTGAAGGAGTGAGAGAGCTGAAGGAAAATGAGATGGTGGGCAGAGAAGCTACCAGAATTTGAGGTTTCCAAGAGGGAATTCTCACAGCAGATGACCAGGCCTGATGCAAGGTCATGGGACAATCTGGCTGAATAGAACACAAGGCACAATCTACTGTTTAGATGCCCAAGTGCTGCCGAGTGTCTTGCTGAAGAAGAGACAGGTCTTCAGAAGAGAAAGACACTTGTGACTTAAGAGGAGGAAGGTGGAAAAAGCACTGGGCCATTACCAGATGGATGGAAGAAAGCATGAGAAGCCCTTATTCCTCCACCCATCGTCATCAGCCTCCCATGCTTCGCTGCAGACCTGGACTCCCTCCAGACTCGTGGCGCAGACCAACCCCTCTGAACTCTGCTGGAGGGATCAGCCACTGACAGTTTCCTCCAGCAGAGTGGGCAAGGGGCCAGCCAGCAACCTCTCCTCCCATGACCTGATTTCATGACATTTTTTTCCTACTTGAGGCAAGAACACAACTTGAGGTCTACCCTCGTGACAAGTGTTTAAGTGTAAAAATACAGTATTATTGACTACAGTAGAATGTTGTACAGCAGATCTCTAGAGCTTACTTATCTTACTTAACCGAACCTTTATACCCTCTGATTAGTAAATTTATTTTCTCCCCTTAACCCAGTCACTGGCAACCACCATGCTGTTGTTTGATTCTATGAATGTGACAGTTTTAGATACCTCATGTAAGTGGAATCCTGTAATATTTATCTTTCTGTGAGTGCCTTATGTCATTTTAGCATCATGCCCCCAGGTTTCCTCTATGTTGTCACATATGGCAGAATTGTCTTCCTTCTTAAAGTTGAATAATATTCCATTGTGGGAATAAACCACATTTTCATTAGATATCCATCTGTCAAGGGACACTCAGGTTGTTTCTACAGCTTGACTGTTGTGAATAAGGCTGCAATGAACATGGGAGTGTTACTATCTCTTTCAAATCCTGATTTCAATTTTTTTGGATAAATACCCAGAAGTGGAATTGCTGGATCATATGGTAGCTCCATTTTTTAAATTTTTCGAGGAGCCTCTATACTGTTTTCTATAGCGACTGCACCATTTTTCATTCCTGCTAACAGAGCACAGGGACTCCATTTTCCCCACATCCTCACCGGATCTCTCTCTGGGTTCTGGAGTGACAGTGTCTCAGGAGTTTAGCAGGGAAAACACCACAACCTCCTCCTCATTCGGTGTCGTGGTGGAGGGCTGAGCTCATCGTTCGTTCTCCGAGCTGCCCAGTTTGCCAGCTTGCCCCATGAATAAATGCAGAGATAGGCCAGAGGGGTGAATTCACAGCCCTGCAGAGTATGTCTAAAAGTGTTTGTCAAAAAAAGAGTTAATGACTGCTTCTCTGCGGGAAGCCCGAGAGAAATGAGTGTTCTGAAGTGTAGAACATTGCTTTTACGGTAGGTGGTGTTATTGTTACATGTTCATACAGACAGTGCTAATTAACAATCCTAAAGGCCACATCATTAAATTATTTCTCGGCTTAAAACCCTGCAATGTTTAAAGTACCCAGCAATTCAATTACATCCAAAACACTAGCCCGAACGCCAAGGCATTCTTCTGCCACTGACAAAATGCAATTCGCTCTTAAGAGCAGGTGAGCCTTAAAAAAAGAAAGAAAAACATCTGACACGCTGCCTCTCTTCCTCTCCCCCACACACATCCTAAATATTAAAAACAACAGTAATCTTCAAAGAAAATTTAAAGGGAACCTTACCTTTGCCGGACAGACAATGAAATATACACTCTACTGATTTTCCTGTATGTGCAGATAGGAAGACTATGATTAAGATTTCCTTAAAGATCTCACCTGAAAAATCAAATCATTGCCCTCAAATCTGTTTAAGATCCTTTGGGTTTCACTGTTTTTCCTCTGGGTCCTGCCACCCATCCTTTGTCATTTCTAACCACTGTAAGTTGCATTTGGGGTTTCAACCAGCGGCAAAGTCATGGCTTTGGGCTGGGTTTTTTGTGGATGTGTATCACAGTCAGCACGGAGCTCTCTGAAGAACACACAAAGCCCCTTTGTCTCCCACCTAGTGAAACATCACAAGAAAAGAGTGCAGGGAGAGAGGGCTTCCACGCAGCTTAAACACACACACACACACACACACACACACACACCAAGCTCTGGCTCTTCTGGGCTCCCCCCAGCCTGATCGACTCTGCAAAGGGTGAGACAGTTCTGCTCACAGGCGCAGAGCCCTGACCAGCCAGCCAAGTGGCCTCAGTCCGCTGGACAAGATTTGGCAGGTGACACCATGACAGAACCTCCCACTTGGAAAGTGCTGGTGCCGGGGCCACATCTGGGAGCAGCACAATATGTGATTCCACTGGTTTTCATACAAAGAGGCAGTTTGTGCCAATGGCCAGCTGGCCAGCTGCTCACTTCTCTGCAGCCGTAGAAAGCAAGGGTGGGAAAGCAACCCACCTGATTCTCTTTTTCATGGTCTCCCCAAACATTCAGTCTCTGTATAAACCATCTCATCACTCTTCTCTCTAATACTTTCCCAAGAGTACCCTTCAAGGAGGTCCCACTCAACTCTATGGGGCCGGGGACTTATGTATCTCCCTAGATCTATATTATACAGCACAGTGCCTTACACAGAGCACACTCTGCCTAAAGTTTTTCTGGATGCTGAATGGATGATGGGTGAATTATGGATGAACAGATGTGTGGATGGATGGATGGATGGATGGATGGAAGAATAAAGCAACTGAAGATGCTGCTCTGCCTTTCTGAAAGGACTGAGTCCTCCCAATGACAGCCTCAATCTGGACTTTAGATCTACAGAGAGGTAGCACAGGCTGGTGTAAGCAGGGCCGTCAATACACTTGTAGGGCTGCCAAGCCCCATTCGCTCACCCACAGCAGATATCGCTAACCAGCCACTGTGTTATTGCCAACAGATTTAAGACTTTTCCTCAATATCTTCTCCAGCAGTGCTCCAGGCAGGTACTCTTTATCATCAAACAAGATGCAACCAGTTTTCTTTCCCAGGGTTAAGACATGGGTTTTGGGGCCTAACAGAACATTTTTTAGATCCTGATTCAATCATTTTTTTTTTTTTTTTTTTTTTTTACTGTTGTGACCTGGACAAAGCTACTGAATATAAGATACCACAAATCTAAGCCTTTATTTAGCTTCTCTACTTATATAAAGGAAGATAAAGAGCTGAATGCTTAGACTTACTGTGTTGATTAATGAGAAAATTTACCTGATATACTAAGTGTTTAATAAAAGTTCATTGTTTTTATCCAGAGACTGTTTATAGATTGTGTCGCTTGTTTCTGCAAAAGGTCCTTTCCATCACTGTCACACATTGCTCAGTTGCATCTCTCCCAAAGTAATGACAGAGAAAAGATATCATGCTGGCTTTGGTCTCATGAAACTCAGACTGGACTTGGTACCACAAAAGACAGCATCAGTATGGACAGAGGAACCACAGTCTCTAATTGAACTATGATCAGGTCAGGCATTGTTTGGAGACAGATTAGTAAACTGAAAGATCTAGAAGAGAGGAGACTGGGTTCTAGTCAAAGTCTAGCTTGAGAAACAGGGAGAGGTCACCTCTCTCCTATGGTCCCAGATGTCTTCTATGAAAAAAGGCCACTGGGTCCTATGGATACTTCAACCCCCGATTCTACAATTCTACCTGATCGACATCTTCTCACTCTCCACTAAAGCCTTTCCTGATCTTTCCCATGGGACACAAATTCTCTCCCTGTGAGACTGGGTAACACTTGTCTGTGCTGAGAATCTGGAAATTAGTCCACGTCCTGATCCCCTTGTAACAATGATACAGTCAGATGATACTAACTGCAGGACCACAGGTGGTTCTAAGGGACACACACCACACACACACACACACACACACACACACACACACACACACGCGTGCATTCTAAGTCGCTTCAGTTCATGTCTGACTCTGACAGACTCAGAGTCCACGGGACTGTAGCCCTCCAAGCTCTTCTGTCCATGGGATTCTTCAAGCAAGAATACTGGAGTGGGTTGCCACGCCCTCCTTTAGGGGATCTTCCCAACCCAGGGATAGAACCTGCATCTCTTATGTCTCCTACATTGGCAGGCAGGTTCTTACCACTGGTGCCACCTGGGAAGCCCTACACACACACACACATACACACACAGCTCTCTAACTCTGAGATAAGTAATAGCCCATTCTGCAGATAAAAAGCTGATACAAAAAAAAGTAACTTGACCAAAGTCAAACAGTTCTAAATGCTAGGGCAAGTACTTGAACCCAAGCAGTAAAGACCTGCTGTCAGGAGGCTATAATAGCTATCTTTGTTGTTTAGCATCTCTCTTCCATCCCCAGGAGCCTCCCTGAGGCAGTGTGTGCAATGGCTAGGAAAGGATCTCTGACCAAGCCTGCCCGTATCTGAACCCCAGCTCTATTTAACTGCTTCATGCCTCCATTTCCCAATGCATAATATGAGGACAGTAACTGTACTTCCTCATAAGGTTGCTAGGAGAACTATATGAGTTACTCTAAGTAAAGCATTCAGAGCAGGGTCTGGTCCACAGTGAGCGCTGGTCAGGCGTTTGCTGTCACTGTGTCCAGGGACCTAGTCCAGAGCCTCTCCACTAGCCTTGTGCCTAGTAAGTGCTTTTGTGCTGATTCAGTTGATTTAGCCGAATAGCTCAAAATCATGGTATTAGGAGGCAAATAGACCAGATCCAGTCCCAGCTCAACCACAAAGTAACTCTGTGACCTTGAGCATATCAAGTAAGTTCTTCTGAGTCTATTTTCTCAGTTTATAGAATGGGAGTCCTGCGGGCTGCCCTGTGGATCCCTGAGAATTGCTGTGTTGCTCAATTCAACAAGACTGATGCATGCACAGTGCAGACTATTGGATACATGAAAGGGATGTAGTTTGGGTTAGTCTTGAAGAAACCACCTCCCGATGGCCTCTGATGGCCTCTGCTTGAGGGTTATTCTCACCCTGTTGCAAAAGCAGAAGGGAAAATTCTCTCCAGAAGAACCATTTTCAGAACTTTTGCTAAGCCAGATAACCTTATAATAAAGCATACTGCAGAGGAGGTATGGGAGACTTGATCTTGTCACACTGAAGGAACCACGTCTCTATGTCCAAGATGGGCCAAGTCATGAGTTTTCTGACATATATAGATGTTCTCTGAGACATCCAAAGAATTTTGCCATCAGTGACATATAGATACCCATTCAGTTTGTTGGAAGTTAGGCAGAACATGATATTACAGACCAGACAATATTCTGAAGGAGGCATTTATTTCTGTTGCTATTTCCTTGTGGAGTTAGACACATCTATGTTTTACTACCAGTTCAATCACTTACAAGCCATGTGACCTATTTAATCTCTTTCAGCCTCTCCTAGGACAGGAATCAGGATTAGAGACCAAGCAGAGACCCTGACACATAAGAGAGGTTCTATGAATTTAATAGTCGTTATTGTTTTCATATTCCTCTTTATCTAGTTGTTTCAGTCTGAACGCAGGGATTCAAAAGTCCTCAAGTTCTGCCTTACCTGTTCCTTCAACCATTGAAGACAACCGGAGGTCCATGGTCTGAACCTTTCTTGACAACTGCCAATAAACACCCTTTTGTCTCCTTCCCAACAGATAGGCCAGTTCTTGCTAAGATGTGTATCTTCTAATGTGTTCCCCACCCAGGTAACATTTGCTAAAAGACACTAACTCATGCCCCCTGCAGTGGAAGCTCGAAGGCTTAACCACAGGGCCACTGGGGAAGTCCCTATGATGGGTCATAAAGACTCCAATTATGATTATTAATCACATGGCTATGGCTCCCAATCCTCTATAATAGAAAGTTTTCCCTGGTTATTACCAAAGTACTAAAAAGTCTTCTATGAGCACTCAGCAGGTCAGGTCACAGTCCAAGGTAAAACCCTAGCAGATTAAAGAACAGAAACAGCATCATATAAAAGAAAAATCACAGATTTTCAAATCCAAGAGATCTCTGTCCCTTAGGCAGCTCTTGACCTGAACCCTTGCTTCCTACTCCATGAAGTGGGGATGATGATAGCATGTACCTGATGAGCTTACCACAATAACTCAAGAAGATTATGTATCAGTTAGCCTTTGCTGTCCAACAAATCTCCCAGAAACTTAATGCTTTATAATAACAATTGCTCATTTAACTCACAAATCTGCAGGTTTGCAATTTGGGCTGGTTTCAGCTGGACAGTCCTGCTGGGCTCCACTGGGCTCTTGAGACCTGGGCTCAGAACTCACACATCATCCTTCCCACCACATTCAACTTGTCCAAACAAATCACATGACCAGCCCAGATCGAGGCAGTAGGAAAACATGCTGCCTTTTGACGTGACTTGCTTCAAGTGGCAATATTGAACTCTACCATAGGTCATAAATAGAAAACACCTGGCCTTCAAACTAAGTTAATAGATTTCTAGCATATTTTTGGTTCAGAAATTCTTGCAGTGGCCTTTTATATGAAACTTTAAAAAAAATATTTATTAAGCCTTTACTATTCACATTGTGCTAGATATTGGAGAGGAAGGGAGGATTTAAAATACATTTATGATGGTCTCTGCCTTTAAGGTGCTTATAAATCTAATTGGGGGCAAGGAATGACATGCATATATTGGATTGGCCATAAAGCTCATTTGAATTTTTCTGTAAGATGCTATGGAAAAACCAGAATTAACTTTTTGGCCAACCTAATACAAAGATAAATTACAAGACCAGAGTGAAATATCAGTGCGAAGGATCAATAGTTGAGGAGAGACAATGAGACAGAGATAGAAGTGCATAGAGTCATTGGGAAGCTTATCAAAGGAGAGGGGATTTAAGCTGGGTCTTGAAAGATGGTTAAAGCACCAAACTGAAGTGACTCTCGCTGACATTCACTTTCTATCCAGACTCCCTTTCTAAGGGTCCTTTCCCAGAAAGAACCCTCTGTATCCATCGCTTACATGATGAAGCTGTTTCCAGCTCTGTAGGGGGAAAGGAGAAAGCCTAATCCTCAGAGCCATTAGTCAAATAAAAGACCTTTATTGGTGATCCACAGAATGACATAGTGGAAAGATTGTGGATTTTTTTAGTTCGAAAAGTTGGCAATGTATATTTGCATGTCTTCTCGAAAGACTTCATTTCTTCATCTTTTATTTCTAATAGGAATTGTTCCTACCACAGTACATGAAACATCACAGAGTATTTGAATATAATGTTTCTGGCATATAATAGACAATAAAAAAAAATGTAGTCCCTCTTCAATGCTTCTCCATTGCCTCTGCCATTACATCTAACTTAGTTATTAAATGTTCCATAAAGAGTAATAATAAATATCACAGCAAAAGCACTAGGTTTTCACTATAGTGGTTGGGCAGTCTTCCCAGGTGGTGCTAGTGGTAAAGAATCCACCTGACAATGCAAGAGACATAAGAGATGTAGGTTCGATTTCCTGTGTCAGGAAGATCCCCTGGAGGAGGGCATGGCAACCCACTCCAGCATTCTTACCTGAAGAATTCCATGGACAGAGGAGTGTGACAGGCTACAGTCCATGGGATCACAAAGAGTTGGACACAACTGAAGCTACTTAGCATGTATGCATAGTAGTGTGGCGAAACTCATTCCAGAAGACCCAGGTAGAGCACCTGGGTGTTCAGTAAATATTTGTTCCTCTTGCTTGCAGTTTTTGAATCTCATCATGCTCTCTTACATCTCTGCAACTTGCCCACATTGCTCTATCTTTCTGAAATAGCATTCTCCCACCCCAGCCACCAGCCCAGCCAAAGAGCTAACTCCATTCCTCTTAGGCATCCACTTTCTCCTCCAGGAAGTCTTTCCTGCCACTACTTCCCACCCATCCCCACTCTGCTTTAGGTATCTCTCCCCATGCTCCTATAGAAGTAAATGGAACAATATGGGATTTCAGAAAATGGTTATTGGATGTATGGCTGAATAGAAGGATGATTCACTGAGGTATTCCAAATAGAAATCAATCTGCCAAAAGCTCCTTTCACATTTTTGAGCCAGCATATGGGGCCTCTTATGATGCATAAATTTCTTGAATCAGAGATAGAAGCTAAACTTTCTATAAAGAGGTAGGAGTCAATGATTAAGGCTCAGTCTCATAGAATAATAGACCTGACATGGGAAATTCCTGCTCAGCATGTACACACTTTAATACTCACAGGAAACAGCAGGTAAGCACCATAATTAGAAGGATATGCATAAACCCAAGGGAAAAAAAGCCAAGCCATTCCCCCTGAAAGTTTTCAGGGGCAACTTATGACAAAGTCATTGGAGATGAGATTCTTTACCATCAGATTCAGTAAGCAGAAGACCCCAAGCTTGACATATTTGGGAGGAAAATGTTTTTGGCCAAAGAGACTGAAGTTAGTTATTCTGAGATCCCTAACAGAAATCATTTTCATCTTGTCAAGGGCTTCAGCAAGCCATGGAGCCAGGAGACCCCAACTCTCAGCTTCCTAATCTCTGCTTTCTCTCTCACCCTCCACAAAAGCCTCAGCATCCTTCTCTTCCACCTCATCATGCAAAATTTTCTAAGTGTTTTAAGATTAGAGGAACATAAATATTATTTATCTAGCTTGCAACGACCATAAAACTTTTCTCTCTAAAAATTTGTACAACAAAACAAAACAAAGCAATTGGTTCAAATGTGAAAGTCATGAAGCACCATCTGAATTTAATAAAACAAAATGTGTATCATCAGTATATGATGTCTGTATACTTCCTCCTCCTCTTTTCTTCTTTCCTTCTTGAAATACACACACACACACTCACACATTTATGGATTGCCATGTGCCAGGAAGTCTGCTAGCCCTACTGATGGAAAATGAAAAGGGCACAATTGTTTCCCACAGTCTAGAAGAGACAGGGCAAGTAATACAGTTACCATATAGTGTGAGGAGTGTAATGAGAGACATAAGAGGTTGCCAAGAAGAAACGTGCAAATCCATCTAATGGATCACCAAAGCCTTCCCAGAGGAAACCAGTCTGGAGGATAAAGGTGATTTTAAGTATAAAGAGGGATATTCCAAGCAAAAAGAAAGAAAAAAAGGATTCAGGTTTCACACAGCAAGAATGGCAGAGAAGGCAGAGTAAAGAATGGGCATTTGCAGAAGTATCGGTCACTTCATTATGACTATAGGAGTGGGATAGACGAAGCTAAAGAGATACAGAGGAGTCAGATCATGAAATATCTTGTGTGCAAAGATGAATTTGTGTTTTATTCTAAAAGCTAAGGAAGCTAATGGGAGCTAACGAAGGGTAATAAGCAGCAAGGCTATAATCTGATTTCCATCTAGAAAAGTGACTCCATCATAGAATGGAGGATGGATAATAGGGAAATGAAACTGGGGGCAGAAAGACTGCCTTGTAAGTACTGAAGTAAACTGCATAAGAAATGATTAAGCCCTGGTGGGCCAAAGCAATGGACCTAGGAAAGGTAGTTGAGGGTCCTTTAATTTTGGATGGAACCTTGTATTTGGGTTCTTTTATTTTTATTTTATAATGGAGTATAGTTGATAAACAATGTTGTGTCAGTTTCAGATGAACAGCAAAGTAATTCAGTTATACATGGACATGGATTTATTCTTTCTCAAGTTCTTTTCCCATTTAGGGTATTAGAGAATATTGAGCAGAGTTCCCTGTGCCATACAGTAGGTCTCTGTTGGTTATCCATTTTAAATATAGCAGTGTGTACATATCACCCCCAATTTCCCTTATATTTTTGGGTGAAACTTCCCAGCAAATAATATACTGTGGTAGCAGGCATTACCTGTGGTTCCCTTTGCATCCATTTTCTACTTGCTTTCCATAAGTTTCTGGATTAGGAAAAATATGTCTTTGCAATTACTGTGATCAGAAACCCATGTTCTTATCCCATCCCAATCACTTGCCAGCTGTGTTCACTTGTTCTCTCTGTGACTCAGTTTCCTTAACAATAAAACAAGACTATAAAGCTTATCTCCTAACCCTGTATGACAATTAAACTACAATAACTCAATATATTATTGTTTAGCCAAATAAGTCTCAAAAGTGCAGTAAATCACCACATACTGTACTGCATTAGGAATATTCTGGATGCAGAAAAGCTAACCTAAATTGACTCAAGCTAGAAAAACGGACGTCCTGGAAAGTCTTTGAGCAGATTTGGCTTCAGATACAGTTTGACTCAGGCTCAGATGAGGTCACCCAGACCCAGAACTCTTGCTCTGCTCCTCCCATGACGGCTCCATGCTCAGGCGCGCATTGTAGACCCCTTCTCTACTGCCAGCAGCTGCAGACACACACCATACCACCCAGTTCTGTCTCTCCTGGTAGGTTCTTCAGAAGCTTCTCTCATTGATCTGAACTGGATCATATGCCCTTCCCTGCAGCCAGAAGATGGAATGCAGATATTGATTTATGCCCACATCGGGGATTCTACCCGTGGAGGCATCCAAATGCTCAGAACTGAAAATGAGGGAGAGAAAGTTCTTCCAAAACAACAGTGTCCACACTCAAGGCCTCTGGTTGCTAAGCAGCTGCATAGAGATGAACCAACCTTGCTGTTGCCACCACCATTCAGAGATGGAGTACTAAAGAGATGTGGCCCTTCTTTCCACTTATGTCATAATCAGAAAAACGGTTATTTATTGTTAAGCTTTGAAGTATTCTTCCAAATGATCTCATAACACCTATGAGCTATTCAGGGATCACCAGGTTTCCACACAACTCATTTAAGAGGCACTTCTACTGGTAATGGGAAGCAGAGGGCAAAAGAGCGCTTCTAGCAACAAGAGAGCATAATGGGCATGAATCAGATAAAAGAATCTGACAGTAATCAATATGTGCATTGTATTTATAATACAATTACAGTTAGTAATTGTATTTATAAGCGGCATCCTCTTCCTCCTTGGAAAGTTCCTTCTAGCCCGTGGGGACTTACCCATCTCTATAAGCTTTAAATCATTTCACCAATCTTTTGCATCCAACCTCCTTGTGAGTGAACCCCAAGATTGTGTTTCCATTGTGCCCTCCATGGGACAGCATTCAAGGGCAGAGAAACAAAACCAGCAACCGCCTGGCCATCCAGAGAGGTGATCATCAGTACTATCTTTCTCAGTTCAGTTCAGTCACTCAGTCATGTCTGACTCTTTGCAACCCCATGGACTGCAGCACGCCAGGCTTCCCTGTCCTTCACCATCTCCCGGAGCTGACTCAAACTGGTGTCCATTGAGTCGGTGATGCCATCCAACCATCTCATCCTCTGTCATTCCCTTCTCATCCTGCCTTCAATCTTTCTCAGCATCAGGGTCTTTTCCAATAAATCGGCTCTTCTCATCATGTGCCCAAAGTATTGGAGCTTCAGCTTCAGCATCAGTCCTTCCAGTGAATATTCAGGACTGATTTCCTTTAGGATGGACTGGTTTGGTCTCCTTGCAGTCCAAGGGACTTTCAAGAGTCTTCTCCAACACCACAATTCAAAAGCATCAATTTTTTGGCACTCAGCTTTCTTTATGGTCCAACTCTCATATCCATACATGACTACTAGAAAAACCATAGCTTTGACTAGATAGGCCTCTGTTGACAAAGTAATATCTCTGCTTTTTAATAGGCTGTCTAGGTTTGTCATAGCTTTTCTTCCAAGGAGCAAGCATCTTTTCATTTCATGGCTGCAGTCACCATCTGCAGTTATTTTGAAACCCAAGAAAATAAAATCTCTCACTGTTTCCATTGTTTCCCCATCTATTTGCCATGAAGTGATGGTACTGGATGCCATGATCTTAGTTTTTTGAATGTTGAGTTTTAAACCAGCCTTTTCACTCTCCTCTTTCACCTTCATCAAGAGGCTCTTTAGTTCTTCTTTGCTTTCTGCCATAAGGGTGGTGTCATCTGCATATCTGAGGTTATTGATTGTTACGCCCTATGTCCGAATCCCCTAGCGGGAAGAGAGAAGGCCTCCAAGACAATGCAACTCGCAAAAAGGGAAGTTTATTGCTGACTCGAGTCAGGGCTCCTGCTGCATCCAATTCAGTGGTGCAGGGTCAGAGAGCCCCGAGCCCAAGCTGTTACACAAATTTATAGGGTGAGCATAAGCAGTTGGTAGCTGGCTTAAGCAGATTGGTTACCTGTTTACAAAGCAATTTTATTGGTCCAAACTTTCACGGGCTTTTTTCAAACTTGGGCGTTCGTGGGCTTTTCAGCTTTCCCCTGATAGATTCCGTTTTTCTTAATGGGCGCATGTTGATTGGCTGGCTCCAGGTGGCCTGATGGGGGTGGGGAATCTTACCATTTTGGGGGGAAACCGAAACTTAGGTCCGAGCTGCCTGTTATGGTGTTAGCCCTGGCAGCCTCACATTGATATTTCTCCTAGCAAACTTGATTCCAGCTTGTGCTTCATCCAGCCCAGCATTTCAAATGATGTACTCTACATATAATTTAAATAAGCCAGGTGACAATATACAGCCTTGTCATACTCCTATCCCAATTTTGAACCAGTCAGTTGTTCCATGTCTTTCTAGATTCCATATATACTGTTTCATTTGATAGAATAGCATTGAGACATATACATTACCTTATGTGAAATAGATTGCCAATGGGAGTTTGATGTAAGACATAGGGAACCCAAAGCCAGTGCTTTGTGACAACCTAGAGGGGTGGCAGGGAAAGGGAGGTGGGAGGGGGTTTCAAGGGTTATGGCCAATTCATGTTGACGTATGGCAAAAACCATCACAATGTTGTATAGTCATTATCCTCTAATTTAAAAAAACTTTAATGTAAAAAAAGGTAACTATCAACAGCTTGGAAGTTGGATCCCATCATTTCCTAACTCTAGGAGAACACAGAGGAGATGAAGCTTTTTCTACCCTGGAAGAGGCAACATTCACAAACAGGATTCCCTCTTAAAGAGTAAATCTCATATCCTTTAACTTTATTCCCAGATATGTCTGTAGTGAGTTTCTGTGTTCAAAAGCCAGATTCTCATGAGCAGCAGCCATATCTTTTTCATGTCTTAACCCAACATTTACCACTAGACTTGAGCCATAGTAAGGGTTTCATAAATATGTATAGAAACAAAAAATTCACTTTGCTAGGCACTGGCAAACTCAAAGATATAAAAGACAGGTTAGTCCTTAAAAGTCTCAAAACCTGGTTGAGCAAAAAAATGAGAATATAATGGATTTGAAATAAGACAAGGTATACTAAGTGTATGGTACCCATGCAAGGACCTTTCCTGTTTGTGAAGCACTAAATCAAATCCAGCTTTTATTTGATTTTCAGGACATCTAATGATATTGGCATAGTAGATTTGCTAGTTCCATTTTGCAGACATAAAATCAGACATAAAAATTACTTGTGATGCACAGGGTAGAAAGATTTAAGTTACATAATTATTAATGACAGAGCCTGGACTGGCTCTGAACCCCAGGTCTGGGCTCTTCCTAGGACATCTTTGCAGTGTTCCAGGATGAATACTGCTAGCATGTTCAACTCTGAACACCATAGGTGGTAAAACAGACTAAACTGGTTAAAAAAAATTGCTTTCTCATTCTCTCTTCTAATCACAACACTGAATTTGTGTAACAAGTTTAAACATAAAAGAATAGAGAGAGCTTATAAGTGTCTCAAGTTTAGAAGAATGTAACATTAGTCAGTGACTAGAGTCCCGTGGACTGCAAGGAGATCCAACCAGTCCATCCTAAAGGAGATCAGTCCTGGGTGTTCATTGGAAGGAATGATGCTGAAGCTGAAACTCCAATACTTTGGGCACCTCATGCGAAGAGTTGACTCATTGGAAAAGACCCTGATGCTGGCAGAGATTGGGGGGTAGGAGGAGAAGGGGACGACAGAGGATGAGCTGGCTGGATGCATCACTGACTCAATACACATGAGTTTGGGTGAACTCCGGGAGTTGGTGATGGACAGGGAGGTCTGGCATGCTGCAATTCATGGGGTCACAAAGAGTCTGACACGACTGAGCGACTGAACTGAACTGAAGTTACAACTAGAATCTAAGACTCCTTGGTTACCACTCCCCCTTTTGCCTTCTCTCTGGCCCTAAAAAAATGACAGTCATAGCATCCTTGGATAGTAAGAATAAAAGAAGCCTTACATGGTGTACATTTCCACCCATGCAAATAGTTTTTCCTTATACACCTCCAATGAAAACATACCACTTCCCACACTGAAATGCAGGTCATTCGCTATTACCTACTATTGGTCTTTATGTCGTAAACAAAGAGAACTATGATTCCCTGGTATGTCCACTCATTGGTTCTGCATTGGTTCGATTTTACTCTGTTTTCCTGGGTACCTGACAGATGGCAAGCACCTCACAGATAGGCACTGTTGTTACACTCATTTTGCAAAAACAAGGAAACTGGGCCTTTGAGAGGTCAGAAAACTTGTTCAAGGTCATATCGGGGAAGAGACAAGATCGGCTCTACTGTTCTTAAATATCAGTACAGTGCTGTCTGTGGCTGGCACTTAAAAGACACACAAGTGAAAATGCAAGCCTTCCTCCAGACAGAGCAGACAGGTCCAGTTTTGCAGATGTGGTTCCCTCTATACCACTCTCCTGTTTGACAAGTCTGTAAATGTTCAGAAGCTCTCAATCCAACATACGAGGTTAATTAATAATATGTAAAAGTTTATAGTTTATACAGTATAATCTCATAAACATTTATTAGTATGCTAATAGAGAATAATGGCCATGTGAGCATAAAATGAGATGGGGGCTGAAGTGATGGAGCAAAAGAGCTGACAGAAATTCCGTTATCATTTTCTCCAGCAAGGGTATTACAGAGGTGATCTCCCAACAGATTCATTTTCCTGGTTGCACCTCTGGAAGACCGTGATAGGGTTGAAAAGATGCTGGACTTGGGTTCCGTTGATCTGGGTTCTAGTCCCAAATCTGTCCTTAAAGAAGGAAAGGGAATTGACCTTTATTGAAACCTACTCTTTGCCAGTGTTCTACTAGGCACTTCCCCAGTGATTTCTCCAACTGTTCCACCTGGGTGAGCTCAAGCAATTATTTGGCACATTACAAATATTCAAACATATTTATTCAATTATGCTGAGTTAAAATCACTCCCCTTCTCTGGGCTGTTTTCTCACTCTGTCTCTAAGACTCCAAGAAAGTCTTCCACCATCTCTCCCAAATACATTAGGCAAGTGACAAAATTTAAATCATTCCACTTTTTTGAAATCTAATACAGGCTGGTTTAATGCAAGAGACAGGACAGCTAGAGTCTTGTCAACCACTGCCCTCATTGGCCACAGGCAAGTCAAGTGATATAATGTACTACAGTCAGTTTCCTCATAGAAAGTAGAAATAAAGGTGTCAAGACAGAAGAAAGTCATGAACTATGTGGAAGTGTTTAGAAACACATATACGTGCATTTGTCTCTCTGCACAACAACTGACTGAGTACCAATTATAAGCAAGCTCTCAGGCTGGGACGTTGGGGCAAAAACATGACTAAGACCAGATTTCTATATTTAAGATGTTTACAATGTACATGTGATAGAGATGCAAGGGTGTGAAGTAACCCTTAAACAAATAAAGTTATAAATAAATTTCTATAGAAAGTATAATTCACTTCATTTGGATGGGATTTTTTTCAGAGAACAGTTCATTACAGAGAAGGATTATATTTTTAATTTAGACATGGAAGATGAGCAGGCCATTTTGCAACGTGACTATTTTTTTAAACTCACCTTATGATTACAATACATTTAGAGGTTGTCTATTTTAACTACCGTACAGCATCTCATTTTATGAAACCACAGCATATTTTGATTTACAAAGGGACAATTAAGCTGTTACCATTTTGCACTATTAGGTTGACTGTTCCGATCCATGCCTCAACCACACTGGTGCTCTTTCCCTACCATAGACAATTAGGAGTGGAATGACTGACTGGTATGTGTTACTTACCAAGTATTGCCAAATGGCTCCCCAGTGGATATGGGCAGATTAATACAATTATGCAAAATATAAAATCACATAAACAGTGTTGTGTATTATTTGTGGATACATTTAAAAATAATAAAATTGCATTGGAAATGATTATATACCAGCTTCACCACCGTGTCTACCTCCAGGGTAAGGGCAAGGAAAAAGAAAAGGATTTTTGCAAATGCCAACCTCTCTTGAGTTTCTGGTAAAGAAATTCTGTATTTTTCTGGATGAAAATCTGAACTAGTTCATAATTAATCCTATTTAAATTAGAATAGCCACATCAAGGTGAGAAGTGGGGTGTAGTAGGCTTTCTAGGCTGAGGAAATGACACCCCCAGGAGCAAAGAATAATGTAAGCATAGCCGGTCCCAGGAGTGGTCCCAGGCATAGCAGAAACATCACTGTGACTAGAGTGACAGATGCTGCGCTGGGAAAGAGAACGTGACAGGTCAGTGGGATTCAGCCACTCCAAGGTGTCTGGACTGTGTTCGGAAATCAATAGAGAACCACTAAAGCTATTTGCGACCCGTAAGCCTGCGTGCTTCTAGCCGGTCTCTGGCATTATCTGGACAGCACCAAGGTCGCCCACCACCCAACCCCTCCACCCCTCCCTGACTCACCCCTCCCCGACTCACCCCCTCCCCTCCTCACGCATTTTCCAACCTCTCGCGAGATGCTGCGGTCAGACCAGAGAGCCAGGCGCTTAGGAGAGCCGGCGGGGCCCCCTCCGTGGCAGCCTTTAGAGATGAGTCAGCTCAGGGCTGCTAACGTGGAAAATGCACATTGTCTCATGCACAGGTGTGAGAATTGGAGGAGCTCTGAGCCAGAGCCGTCCTAAGCTCGATGAGAGTTCAAACAATCCCCAGAGCCGGCGAGAAGAAAATTGTCTCATAAAACTTCCCATTGATTTTAGTTGGATCCTTATATTTAAATTCCCGTGGGGCCAGATTGCTTTTAGCATGATTAATACCCCTGCCTTCCCTGATGCTCCTTCTTGCTCGCTCGCTCTCTCCCTGTAACACGCATATACAGACACACTGCACACTCACAGCCTCTGGCACACTCAAACCTCCTCTCCAATGAGGACGTGAACACACAGACCCAGCATCTCTGCCTGAGTGCTTCTCACACTCCTTCTACAGGGGGTTAAAAGTTTCCCTTGTCAGGAAACTTCCAGTCGGTTTCCTTTTGTAATGTATTTTTCACACTTATCTCAAATCTGGCTAGGCTTTGCCTTATGACCAAAGTTTTCCCTTGAAAACACCCCGGCTTTTCTTAACCCAGAGCGCAGGCCCTACATCAATCATGGAGCCGATGACTGGTGGGTCAGCTCCACGAACCAAAACAATCCACTCAGCAGCGTGTACTCAGCCCTGCCAGGACTCTCCAGGGTTCACAAGGGGAAGAAGACATCTTGCACTCACCCAACCGGGTGCAAACCTAGGGGCCTGAGGCAGGAGGGGGCTTCTCAGACTTATAAAGGATCCCACACAGTGCCCAGGGAAACGCTGGGAACCAGGAGGGGCAGGGTTACCTGGCACGCCCTGCAGCTGGGAGCAAACTCCAATTGAACTTACATGCGGAAAATGGTCCCTGAGGATCCAGTTTCCCAGCAGACATCAGCCTTCAGGACTTGTTATTTTGGGGGGAAATTAGTACGTGTAATAAGAAGGGAAAACATCCATAATCATTCTCTTTCAAAGGCGCCCAGCTTAGCACAGACATTAGCTCACGCTTACTACCATGCGAGAAATCCACTTCTCAGTCAAGGCGCCCTCTCTGCCAGGTAACACATGCTGCTGCTCCTCAAGCCTTATCTCACCCCCAAGGCTTCCCATCCTCTGTTCCAATTCTTAGTCTTTACCTAAACCTACCAAAAGAAGAGAGATTTCAACAGGTAAGAGAGTACTGTGGAGAAGGCCACACTGTCCAAAAATGATACAGGATCCCTTAAGCAGTAGAAACCAAAGGCCAAGAAGAAGAGTTGGCAAGAGTTGACTTAATGGAGTCGTGTAGAGGAGTGGGGCTCCATCCATCCGATGGCACTTTGGGAGATGTGAGCCCAAACTCCATCAGGCCTTCACCTACCACCGGGATGGCCATGGCCTCTCCACCTCAGCATTCCTACAGCTCATTCCAAACACCTGTGTCCTTACTGACCTTTCCTTCTACAGAGATCCTTTCTCCCCATATGGGGTCGATGGAATTTGAAAGCCCAAACTTTTCTTCCATCATCCCCACAGCTCCAAGCACAATTCCCAGCACATGGTAAATGCTTAGTAAATTGCTTGATGGGTTGAAGTGCTTTGGAAATGAGGTGCGAACAAAAAGATGGTC
Organism: Muntiacus reevesi; assembly: GCF_963930625.1. Classification (NCBI taxonomy): domain Eukaryota; kingdom Metazoa; phylum Chordata; class Mammalia; order Artiodactyla; family Cervidae; genus Muntiacus; species Muntiacus reevesi. Next base: position 143,815,427 of record NC_089249.1, on the reverse strand, counting down.
CTGGGATGTTTACTCTGTCTGAAAGGGTCTTATAAAGCATACAGTCCAGAGTTGGGTTGTGTCAATGAGCTAACCCCCCATTGCAGTAGCTCAGATCCAAACATGGTGACCCAGGTGGACCTTCTCTTGTGTCAGTGATGCCCCTGAGAATGCCATGGAACATCTGAGGGTCTTTAATGCACTATCTCTTTTGCAAAGCAGAGTGGTTAAGAGCAGGGATAATGGGTGTCAGGCTGCTTTGGGTTCAAATTCCAGCTTTACCTCCTACCAACTGAGTAACCTTGGGGCTCACCTATCTCATTGCTAAAATGGAGTTATGAAGAGTTTGTACCTCATAAGGTTGATGTGAAATTAGGTGCCTTGTTATATTTAAATCTGTAAATAAATATGTGGGTATTCATATATATTCATAAGTATGTGAATATGATATATATATGTGAATAGTGGCTGGCATAACCTGACAATAAATATCTACATATGCCAGGCACTGCTCTAATTGTTCAAAATACAGCAAGGAATAAAAACAACAGACAAAAAAAAAATCCATGTTCTCATGAAGCTAATAGTCTATTGAGGACATCACCCTAAAGCAATATCAGTGACCCTCTTGATTAGTTTTTTATGATTATTTCTATAGCATCACCCTTTGTCTCCCCTACTGACCTGTATCTCCATACCTGGCAAAGTTCCAGGCACACAATGGTTACTTAGTAACCAGCTTTCGAATAGGCAGTGACTAGGTGAATCCATAATTAGAATATTGCCATAGTTGTGTCAGTTTCAAAATTATATTAGGCAACAAGTACTGAGCCTTGGTCTGGGGATTTAAACTAACTGAGGACTCAGGCCTCACAGTAAACCTACAAGGCCAGGAGTGTTATTATCCCTATTATACAGATGAGAAGACAGACAGACATAAACTAGAAATATTGCTCAAGACCACCTAGCCAGAGCTCACACTCATCTGCTCAGGCCAACCTGCTTCTCAGTAGAACAGAATAGGCCAGGTTTTTTAAATGCACGGTAGGCGCTCTTCCTGTGACTAGGAGGAAACCAGCCAGCACTTTTGTAGCCACTGAACTCACCTGCCTGGCCTTGGTCCTACCCTCCCCGCGCAAAGTAGCCAGAGATGACCACCCTAAGTGACAGAACTGATCTAGTCACCTGGTCATGTCCATGTTTGAACACCCATCACCACCACCATCCCTGTGAGTCTTCATTGTCTTTAAAGTGTTTTTCAGACTTTTTATAAAAAAATATTTATATGTTTGTTTGTTTGTTTGGCTGTGCCAGGTCTTAGTTGTAGGACTTGAGGTCTTTAGTTGCAGCATGCAAACTAGGAATGTGGGACCTAGCTCCCAGACCAGGGATCCCCCTGCATTGGGAACTGGGAGTCTTAGCCACTGGACCACCAGAGAAGTCCCTAGATATTTTTTTTACCTTTATCCACAGTAAGAAATACATTTCACATGGTAACTCAGTACATGTGCTGTATGCTCAGGCGCTTAGTCGTGACTCTTTGTGACCCCAAGGACTATAGCCCACCAGGCTCCTCTGTCCATGGGATTTTCCAGAGAAGAATAGTAGGTTGCCACTTCCTTCTCCAGAGGATCTTTCAGACCCAGGGATCAAACTGGCATCTCTTATGTCTCCTGCATTGAAAGGTGAATCCTTTACCCCTAGTTACACCTGGGAAGCCCCAACCCAGCCCTACCCCAACGTACAAATGAAATAAAAGCTTCTCTAAACAGTACCTGGCCCTCTTTTGGCCAAGTATCTTAGGCTGGGTATTTACATTTTCTCTTTCAGACCCCCTCTGCCCTCTCCACCCTGCCCTGCTCTGGCTTCAAAAGCCTATCTCAACAACCTAGTGGCATGTGACCTTGGGCAAGTTATTTAACCTCTCAAAGCCTCAGTTTTCTTTCCTGGTTTAAAAAAAAAAAAAAAATGGGGATGGTAATAATAACACCCAGCATAGAAGACAAAATGAAATGGTACATAAATTCTTAGAATGTGCCAGAGGATAGCCACAGTCACAGAAATGTTAGCAAGAGTTATAATTATTTTGAGTAGACACAACCATAAATGTGTGTTAATTTTCATGAAGTTGCTTTAGTGCCTTGCTCTGATTTAGCGAAGAGGCCTCAGACACAGGCTGCTGTGTCCACAGTCTCAGAGCCACATGATCAAAATGACCGTTTTAGAACAAAAGCCACCACCGTGTTGTTTGAGGCCATTTTTAAAACAGATTCAGATCGATTGCCCCACAGATCCCAGGGCTCCCCAGCTGCTTGTTGGAAGATGACTGAAGGGCAGTTTCTTCTCTGGCAGTGTCTCTCTGTCCCCAGAGTCAGAAATCTAAGTCAGTGATAATCCTAACAGACTCACCTGATGACGTGTTTCGGGGTCCTGGGGATCGAGGCACGCGTAACATGGTCTCCCGTGTGAGACGTGCTTCTGCAAGAACACAAGCAAGGGCTTTTTATTCTCCAGAATTTGGGTTTATTCCCCAAAGGCAGACACCCAGGTTAACAGCCAAGTTCCAAAAGGTGCCAAAACAGACTATTAGGAAAAAAGAAAAATCCCAGGTTACAAGTCACTTGGAAGGCAGTTTAATTATAAAATGTGTGAAGCTGAGTTTTAAATGTGAAGGTTCATATGGGCTGTTTCCTAGGACTCTTTGAAAAGTGTTAACTAACTATCGTTACATGAAATTTATGAATGTACACACCCCAGGGCTGTATGTTATTTCCTAGGCCCTTCAAAAATTTGCAGTAACAAGGAGCTGGTATTCACTATTTAGACATTTGAATGCCGGCATCAAATTCAATGCAAAGACCTTGAATGCAAACATTTATATCAACAGTCTGATCACCAAAAAACTCTTCTAACTTTGGACAGTGCTTAGCATCCTTAAATAATATTTACAGCCACCTTCTTACCAGACCAACAGTGTGAACTTTCTTCCTATCTACCCAGCACACACACACAAACCCAATTCCATTTTGAAAAGATAATTTTTGCTAATGGAAACTGCCTGGCCCAAGATGCATTGGTGCAGAAGATTAGCCACCAAGTGTCCCGAAAAACTCCACCCCAACCGAAAACCAACTCCCTCCAGTCACAATAGTGAGGATGGGATTACAGCCCTTGCTGTCACTCACTCTCTCACCACCTGCCACCCTGAGAGATCAAGGGAAAGGGCCAGGAAACTTTGGCAGATGGTACCAGAGCCCACCTTTCTGTAAACCCACATGTGAGTTTTCATCCCTCAAATAGTCTGGAGGCAGGGCAGCACAGCAGAAGGGGTGGGGGGAGAGAGTGTGGGCATCAAAGATGAATAGATACTGGTCCCAACCCTCGACCTGGTCACCAAGCAATAAGGGACAAATTAAGGCTCCTCCAGGGGAGAAGCCCTAATTTGTTGTTGTTGTTTTGTGTGTTGTTTAGTCACTAAGTCAGGTCTGACTCTTTGAAACCCCAGGGACTGCAGCGTGTCACACTTTCCTGTCTTTCACTGTCTCCCACAGTTGTTCAAACTCATGTCCATTGAGTCAGTGATGCCATCCAACTGTCATCCTCTGTCACCCCCTTCTCCTCCTGCCCTCAGTCTTTCCCAGCATCAGGGTCTTTTCCACATCAGGTGGCGAAAGTATTGGAGCTTCAGTTTCAGCATCATCCCTTTTAATGAATATTCAGAAGTTGATCTCCTTTAGGATCTGTTGCTCTTGCCAATTTCCATCATGTAAATACTCCCACTATGACCAATTTCAAGCAGCCAACATGACATCCCAGAACTAAGAGTTGGGCAAAGATGCTCAGTGGCACCCCAGGACGTGGTACCTCCACCATACAGGTACAATAACCTCAAGACTATAGATCTTAATAAATGTGAGCAGGGCAGTTTCTCAGATTTCTGTGGCACATGTAAAATGTAATAAAATAATTTGGAAGCAAGGAATTTTGAGTACTTATTAACTCTAAGTGCTGTATATCTGATTGCAAATTGAGATGATTTAAGTTTTAAAGGTGGTTATGTTTAACAACCAGCACACAAAATTCCTGCAACCTTTAACAATTGGCTATTATGGGTGGTAGCACTCTACTCCAGCCCATTGCTGGATGGACCTCACTAGGACAGAGGGTTGAGCAGGGTGCCTCAGGGCCAGGGCAGGGATTCAAGAGGCCAGATGTGAGCAGAGAACTTACCTGAGGCCATCTGAAGTGCAACAGCTAGGAGTGCTGTCCAAGCCAAATTTTACAGAGCAGAAAGTCAGACATAGAGGAGACAAAGTACTAACAGCAGACCAAAAGAGCCAGAGGCCAACTCCCAAAGAAGGTGCAGAGCAGAGTTGACTTGGGGCCAAAACTTGGTCGGACAGAGAACAAAGAGAATGATTTGGGAACAAGTGAGGAGGTTTTTGCAATGCAAAATGAACTCTGAGAGATGGTGCAGCTCACATTTATTAATGAAGGCTCTTGATCGTCACTCATGAGCACTTCGTAATCATTATGGGGCCCTTCACATAGACAAGGTGCTGGTGTAAGTGCTTTGCGTGTTTTATCTCACTTCTGATAGCCCCATTTCACAGATGAGACAGACAGCCCAACTCCAGAGTCTGTGGTGGCCCCTCCAAAGCTCTGCAGCTGCACGGGTGTGCTAGGCTTCTTTAAAATGTTCTACGGAAAAACAAATAGTACATGGAAGAAACACTAAAAGTAGAACAAATGTGTGTTTTCCAGCTTGTGTTCAAATGAGTGGTGGTGGTTTAGTTGCTAAGTCAAGTCCAACTGTTTGCAATCCCCATGGACTGTCGCCCACCAGGCGTCTCTGTCCATCAGATTTCCCAGACAAGAATACTAGAGTAGGTTGCCATTTCCTTCTCCAGGGTATCTTCCCGATCCAGGGATCAAACCCATATCTTCTGTATTGCAGGCAGATTCTTTACTGCTGAGCCCCCAGGGAAGCCCCCTGTGTTCAAATAGTTGGTTCAATATAATATCTGTGTATGGTGGTATCACCACACATTGCCAGTGGGTGAGGAGGAGGGTTAAATTAAGCAGGGGTTGATCTTGCCTTTTGGTGAACCAGAGGCACTGTGAGTACTCTGCAGGGAGGGGTGTCAAATGTCATTCCTGCCCTCCTGAAGCTCCAGTCTTTACTCCTTCCCTCACACTTTCAGCCCCTTGGTTTTGACACCATTAGCAGTCCTTGCTTCCAGAGTCTCCTTTCTCCAAACACAACAACTTTGGTTCCTCTTGCTCCAAGGCCCAGTGCATACAAGTCAACCCACCTTGCAGTCTGGGCCCTCTTTGCAGCCCAGCCTGGGAAGACCCTGGGTCCTTGTCCCAGAGGGGAAATTCAAGTCTGTGAGCATCTTGAGACTGTACAGATTTTTTCCAGAGGACCTAGCAAAATGCCCGGGACCATAAATAGGTGCTGAACTGAATACAAGCCTGCCAAAATAGAGGGAAGACATTACCACAATGCCTTCTCATTTTATGAGTCATTGCATGGGACGTGGGCCAATGGCCCCTCTTCCCTTAGGAAGTGACCTTCTACTGGAATGACACAGTACTGCACATTCCCCACTGGGAACCGCAGAGGCTTCACAAGTGTCTCAGTCTGGCTTGAAGCTTTATACTGAGTCTCAACCAGGGTTTTCCCTGCTTTTGTCTTTGACTGATGGGGGCACGTGAGAAAGAGCTATCATGAAGGGCCGGGATCCCACATGCAGGGCTTCAGGGAAGTTCACGACTGGGTCTCACCCGCTGACCTGGGAAAGTCTCCATGAATTCATTTTCCTCTCACCCTCAGTGATGCTCCATTGGCAAACCCGGATGAGGGAAGAAGTCTGTTTTCAATTAGGGCTTCTCAAAAATGTGTTTTTAAATAGCCTGTAAAAATAATCCGATTGAGGCCGTAGAGGTGTGAGCTGTTGTCATCATCCTGTTTGGAAAACGTCACTCAGAATACACCCCAGAGCCAAAGAGGGGGGTTGTGACGCCTTCAGAAATTTAATTTGTGAAAGGAACCTGCCGGCTTAGTTGTGCCCCTTTGTGCCAGCTTTAATGTGTCCTCCACCAGGGAAATCCAAGGCTTTGGATGATTAGCCAGGTTAGATCACGTTACCCTGTTTGGCTCTGCAGAAATCACACTTTTCATTTTGCCTTTAATCCTAAAGGTCACCGGGAAGGTTAGCCCCCAACACAAATGATACTTTGTGGTCTTACTTTCAGACAATTATCAACTCATAAATCTTGGTCAGACAGTAATGAGAGTGTGAGAAATAATTGAATTCAGTCCAGATGAGCGGGATTGGAGGGAGGAGAGGACTGAGTGGAGGTGAAAGACAGAAGGAGGGGGTTCAAGACCCGGGAACCAGAAAGTCTCTGTTGACTCCTGCTTGTCTTTGCGGAATCACTGCATTTGGAGGCTTGCGTGGATATGAGTAAGGACATTAAAGATGGTGATGGTCCAGTGGGAGCTCAGAAAGTAGAGAGTAAAATCTAAACAAGATCACTACTGGCTCTAAAGGTAGCCAGTAAGAGAGAGAATGGAAAAGGAACCAGGAACTAGGGAGCTGAGAGTCCCAGTTCAGCAAATATCCATGCTGTGTGGCCCAGGGAGAACCATTTGACCTCTCGGTATTGGAAATGGGGTTTTCAACCCATCTTACATCACAAGAATGTCATAAGGATCACATGAGATAACACACTGAAACATATTTAAAAACCCTCAATAGAGACCATATTCTTAAGGCAAGTTAACACAGTTTAGTCAACAATGATTTGGAGACAATCCTGTTGACTCTACATTCCAAGAATGTCCAGAACTGACCTATTTTTCACCTGTTCCACTGGTCCCATCTGGATCCAACCCAGCATCTTCTTTTCCCTGGATTATTAGAAAAGTCCTCAATAGTCTTTCTCTCCGTGAGTTCTCCTTCTCCAAAATTCATTCTTTATCCATCATCTAGTCATGATTCTTTGAAATCTGTCATGTTACTCTACTGATCAAAACCCTCCAGTGGTTCTTCGTTCCACATGAGTGTCTTAGTGGTGAAGGAGAAGAACCTTTGCACCATAGTGCCTTCCTAACCAGCCTGGCTTCCACCACTGTAAATCTGCTGCAAATACCTACAAAGCTGGCAGCACCCATAAGAGAAAGGGAAGGAATCAAATTTGGCTTGAAATAACCAGTGTTTTTGTTTTCAACACCAAGCACTGCCAGTAATTAACTAGGATATAAAGGTTGCTGGGTTATTTAACAAGATTTTATATATATATATATATATATATATATATATATATATATATATATATATATATGGCACCTGACACAAGGAGAATGCTCAATGAACCTATAGGATTCTATTATTCTGAGTGAGGACAGGGTCATAGATTCAAGTTACATGGGCCACCAGGGTCTATACCATTCCAGGGACTTGGTCCATAAGCTTCACTCAGCTGGTGATGCCAGTCAGAATCATATGGTAGGGAGAACTAAGAGTAGACATGGCCTGATTTGGGCTTTGCTGCTAACCTAGTCTGTGACCTTAGTCTGTGACCTCATTGCTATGTCTCAGAGTTTCCCATATGTTAAATGATAGTTCAAAAACCTCCACATGTGTATGTATGGCTGAGTCCCTTCACTGTTCCCCTGAAACTATCACAATATTGTTGATGGGCTATGAAAGTGAAAGTGTTAGTCACTCAGTCGTGTCTGACTCTTTGTGACTCCATGGACTAGAGCCCACCAGGCTCCCCTGTCCATGGGATTCTTCAGGCAAGAATACTGGAGTGGGTTGCCATTTCCTTCTCCAGGTATGTTCCCAACCCAGGGATCAAACCCAGGTCTCCTGCATTGCAGGAAGATTCTTTACCATCCGAGTTGATTGGCTATACCACAGTACAAAATTAAAAGTTCTTTAAAAAGTAGATAAACTGAATGCAAACAATAAAATAAATAAACAACCTTTTCACCTACTTCCTAAAATTATGAGAATCAAATGACATCAAGTATCTGAATTGACTTTGCAAGGGTGATATAACTTATTAACTACAAATGAAATATCACCTTGATGAAAAAGGGACCTTACAGAATGATGGCTAACATTTTGCAGAGCTCTGCTCTGTGTGCAACACTGTTTCAGGGCTTTTCCAGGAATTAATTAACTTGCCTAATCCCTACAACAATCTTTTGAAGCCTGAATTATTATTATCTCTGTTTTTCAAATGCAGAACTGAGTACAACGAGATTAAGTAATTTCCCAAGGTCATGTGACTGGTAAGAGGTAGAACCAGGTCTCAGACCCAAGTTTCCCTGGCTCTAGAGGTGGTGTTCTTCACCTCTAGCTGTGTCCTGCTTATCCCCATTTTGCAGATGAGAAGACTCACAAGACCACACGCATAGGACAGCAGGAGGCAATGACATGTAGCAGGAGAGGACCCTGTGAGAGGCCAGTCCTCATGCTTCCCATGTGCTCGGTTACTACTCACGGCAATCCCATGAGGCAGGAACCACACCCATGTTACTGTTGGGGAAACGCAAAGCATTTAATTAGCACAATTAACTTGCCTAAAGTCACCAGCTTAGTAAATCATAAAACTAGGATTTGAGCCCAGTCCTTTCTGACACCAAAATCCCTGGCCTTTCCACATACCATGCCTGGGTAAAATTGACCCTGATGCCAAGAGTAATTTACACAGACAACATAGTGACGCGGTACACTTATATCAATGGGTTCAAAGTCTCTTCTAACATTAAAGGGGCAGCTTATTTTTTGCCCCTCAGACCAGAGATTTGCTGACACACTGCCAAATACTTCTTTTAGCCACTGAGCAGGGACAGGCCAACGCAATGATGAGTTACACATCACAGAAAGACAAAGCCCTTAATGACGATGCTGGCATGGTCAGCCCTGGTGGAATATACTAGGAGCAGGTGGTGCTGAAATAAGAGAGTAACTGGAAAGCAGGGGAAATTGTGGCATACTTCATTTGGACTGATAGGCAATTTTGGGTCCACTCCCATGGAAATCACTTGGGGATAACCTAGCAGTTATTAAATGCACCAGGCTTGTGGAAAGACCCATTCATTACTGAGTCCCTGCACCAGAGCTCCTGCTTAGCAAAATGTCGACATCACAGAGCCTGATTTAAACCTAATGCAAGGGGCCACGGTAAATCCTGTCACTTAGCAAAAGGCAAGAGAAGACAGCACCTTCTGAGAGATATAGTGGGGCTGTGGATGCGGCCCGCAGGTGCCCGGAAATATCTAAATATGGAAAATAGACTGAAGTGACTTAGTTACTCGTATTTTCCAGAAATGAAGGCTTCCTGTAATGAAATTGCAAATCTTCGACCCTGCGGTGGGAGCCGCAGGGCCATGACGCCACTCCCCAAGCATCCCCTGAATCTCCTGGGTCTCTCCATTCATCCCCTTGACACACCACACTTAATGCAAAGTCTGCCAGGGACACTGACAAGCAGGTTATAGACGCAGAAGTCTTGCTCACATCAGTCAGTGGCGACCCTGCCATTCTACTGCACGGGCCATAAACCTGGGAGCCATCCCTGGCTCCTCTCTTTTCTCACAATCCACATCCAGTACAGCAGGAAATTCTATTACCTCTACTCCTAAATATGCCCCAAATCCAACCACTTCCGCCACTCTCACCCGCATTCAAGCTGCCATCATCTCCCACCTGAATTAGGCAAAAGCCTCCTAACTAGTCTCCCTGCTTTCATTCCCGCCACTCTACAGTTTTTTTCTCAACACTGCAGTTGGCATGATCCTATTAAAACCTTAATCAGATTATGTCATGTCTGTGTTTAAACCCTCCAGTGACTCTCCATCTCAATTAAAGTGCAAGGTCAAGTTCTTTCCCTGGCCCATGGCGCCCCTCATGGCATGCCCTTTGTCTCCTTCCCTACCGTGGATCCTAACTCCCCTCCTCCCACTCTCTCTGGACCCACTCCCTTGTTTGCCTGCCGTCCCTCAGATGGCCCAGGAGTAGTGGGCCCCAGGAGCAGAGCCCATGAATGGGCTCCGAATGAGCAGAGTATCTAATGTAACTGCAGGAAGTTCAGTCTAGTGGGTGTGACCCGATTTGACTGGAGTATATGCAGAATGAGAAGACGGCACATTTCTAGAGAGCAGGGTTTGAGCACAAGGTCAGGTCTCAGCAAGCCTGAGTGGGCCACACTGAAAGGTGATAATAAGCGTGCCCATCTCCTACTGGCTCTGCATCTAACTTTTAATCCCCTAGCTCAGCACACAAGGCCCCCCTGTTCTCTCCCCTACCTTCTAGTTTAGGCTGCCATGCCCTTCTAAGTCCCTCCTGTGTCCCCTGACTCCACACCAGGCTGCTAAGAGTTACGAAGGCTGTCATGCTGTTCCACACTGGAGAACCTTCACCTTTGCGATTTCCCCAAACTTTTTCCCTCTCTGCATGTCTCCCTCACCCCCGGCCACATACATTAGCCTGCACACACACACGTACACACTCCATGTGACCTCAGGAGTCTTCTCTGCTCCTACAATGCCACATGCTCACACTACCACACCACTTCATCCTCTGTACTGTAATTGCACATTTGCCTCATGCCTGCCGGATTGTGAGTTCTTTGTTGGGAGGGACCAATTGTTGTGCATTTCTGCATCCCCAGCATCGAACATGGTGCCGGGCACATGGTATTGCCCTCTCAGCTCCACAGACCAGCACTGAATGAATGGAGGGATGAAAGCTGGTGTCCCATCCACGTAGAGAGGTTTGACAGCAGTAAAGAACAAGACCCGTTCACAGGTCTGGAGGTCTGAATCAGGCCCCCAGCATTTGGGAGGCTGGAGAAAGCAAAGCAGGGGTTAGTCTCACAGGAGGTAGAACATAGATCATCGAAGTGGACCTTTGAGTACAGGAAGAAGTCAGGGACTTGAGTGCCAAAAGTGGAAGAGAAGAGATCTTCTCGCAAGGGCAGGACAAAAGACCCCAAGATAGGGAATATTTCTGATAGCTGATGGAGTTGCTGAGCTAGTAGACTGAAGACAGAAGTAGTAGAAGTCAAACGTTCCTGTTAATGAGAACAAAGGGTGCAGGAAGCCTGGTTGCTCCGTACATGGCAGTTTCCATGGTGTCTTGATCACCCTTCACGCTCCAAACCCAGTGGCACAACCAACTGGGACATCCCTTGGCACAAACTAAAATAGGTACCATAGTATTCCCACATTTCACCTTAACAGCTCCCTCCCTCTTTTCATCACTTCCTTCCCCAAAGTACAGGTGAAAAAATTCAATCACCACATTCACATTTAGCAGTTTTGAATCAGATTGCCGGAGTTTAAATCCCAGCTGTGCCATTTGCTCCCTATGTGGTCTTCAGGAAGCGGTGTGCTTAGCTTTCTCTTCTATGGTCATCATGGTACATACCTCACAGGGTTAGGAGAGGAGGAAATGAGGTGCATGAAAAGCGTTTATCATAGTGCCTGGTGTCTAGTATTCAGTGACTGTGCATCAATATTTTTTAAAGTCTTTATTGAATTTGTTACAACGTTGCTTCTGTTGTTTGTGTTCTGGTTTTTTGGCCTTCGGGAATGTAGGATCTCAGCTCCGCCCCGCCCCCCCCATCAGGGATTGAACCCACATCCCCTGCCATTGGAACATCAGGGAAGTCCCCATGCATAACTATTGTAATTCGTGTTGTACTGTTATTGACAGCATAGTGACTATGAACACGAACTACAGAACCAGACCTTTGGGTTCAAATTCCGTCTCCATCTCCCACTAGCCCTGGGACCTCAGACAAGTTACTTACTTCAGGCACTTACTTCAATTTCTTCATCTATATCATGAAGATAATAGCAGACGTACCTCAGGGGGCTGTAAAGTAGTCAATAGCTATAAAGCACTTAGAACAGTGCCGGAGTTATATAACAAGTGCTTTCTAAAAATTTGTAGAATAAGTACCTTATTATTTTTAGGAACCAGTGTTTTACTGTTTCCCCTCTCCTGAGATGCAGTGGGGCCTCAGTATCTGAGGATATGAAACCCACGGATGTGGAGGACCAACTGTATTCATTGAACTGCAGCACTTTTTAAATCTTTGGGATTGTCAGAAGCCTTATTTTTCACCACATGGACCAGAAGAACACTGGAAGCCAGTCTGGGGCTGTGCGGGGGGTTGGGGGGCATGACAATGTCGGAGCAGGGCAGGGGACAGAATAAAGGAGACAGGCAAAAAGTAAGAAATGAGAAGTGGAGAGAGCCTAATGGCTTTTGTGTTACAGCATTTTATATAAGGGGCTTGAACATCCTTGGAATGGCTCTTGGAACCAATCCCCCACGGATACTGAGGGATGATGTACTTGCAATTTTTCAAACAATCTTAAGGGAAAGAAACCCTACATGTCAGCAGCTAAGACCAATGACTATGGGCAAAGGTAATACTGGAGCTTCCTGGCATCTCCCAAGTGTCCTGAGAGTGCCGGCCCTTTCTCTCTGCTATACATCTGGCTTCACAAGACCCAAACCAGTCCCAGACCTGCTGGGAAGGTCCCCCGAGTCCTGACAACATATGACAAAGTGGTGGGAGGGAGTGGAGCGCCTGCAGAAAACAGCTGACCCAGTGGACTGGCTGCTGCCACTGGATCTATTTCCCAGCGTCTCGAAAGTTGCTGACTTCAGCCTTTCCAGAGTAAAGCACCGTCCATGGTCAGAGACAGCGCCGAGGCGAACACGCAGCACAGCCGTAAATCTGCAAGCCATATTATTTAAGAGACCTGACTTTCTTGTGTTGCGATATTAAAGCAAATCTGCCTCCTGCTCATAAATCAGCAGGGCTATTTCCGTCCTCAGCCACTCTGCTCAGCCATCTCGAGATGCACACAGCATACATTTCTCTCACTTGGGAGGTGCAGGTTGAGAAAGAAAAGGAAGATATGTATTTACACCCTCCCAACTCTGTCCTCATGACCCTACCTACCGCTCTTTCCCCACCCTAGGAGCTTAGACCCCCAGCATCCACTGGAGAGTCACAAAAAACACAGCATGAGCCCCTGGATATTGACCCAGGTTACTCTCCCAGCACTCTGGGTAGATAGGGCGGGTGCGGTTAATCCTAATTTAGAGGTCATGAAACTGAGTATCAGAGATATTAAGTGGCTCTCTTGTAATCACGTAGTGAACAGAAGCACACATGTGTGCTAAATCGCTTCAGTCGTGTCCAACTCTTTGTGACCCCATGGACTGTAGCCTGCCAGGCTACTCTGTCCATGGGATTCTCTAGGCAAGAATACTGGAGTTGGTTGCCATTTTCTCCTCCAGGGGATCTCACAAACCCAGGTATCAAACCTGCATCTCTTACATCTCCTGCATTGGTAGGCAGGTTCTTTACCACTAGCGCCACCTGGGAAACCTAGTGAGTAGAGGAGCCTGGGCTAAGTCAAGTCTCCCAACTCCCGGTTCAGTGCTCTTTCTACAGCGTTAAATGTCTCATCATGAATCACTTCACTTGCATCAAGCACAGATGTGCAGGGACTCTCCAGGGAAACAGAGAGAATGATGTCAGTTCAGAATTGTAAATGAACGTTGATTGACAGTCAGCTATGTGCCGGGTACTCTCCAACACATCAGCAAACCTTGTCACTATACCAGACCTTTCTGTGGCTTCCCATCACCCAGAATGCAGCCCAGGTTCTTAGCATAATAGCCGAAGGTGCCGTGATTTTGCTTTCCTCCCCAAAGCACAGGACGCTGCCTTCACTTCATCCTTCTGTCCTCCAGGAAGTCAGTTCTGACCCACCCCACCCCCATGCCCTGGCTGGGCTGGGGCTCTTCCTCCTCAGCCCTCCAGCCCCTGTGCTTGCTCTCACTGCAGCGCTTTCCACTTTCCATCACCAGGCTCTGTTTATTTCTGACTCTTCCTCAGATTCTGAACTCCTTCAAGGCAAAGACACTGCATAGTTCCAGGTGAGATGGTGGGTGCGCAACCGATGTTCCTGGACTGAATCCTCACCACCATCCTACCCAATGTACATAGTTATCTTCATTTGACACATGAGGAAACAGACATTCAGACGCACTGCATGACTGCTCGGCATCAGCCTTTAGGAGAGTCCCCAGCTGGGCCTAACACTCATCCTTGCCCTGGTCGCCTTCCCCTCCCTGCCTTATTCAGCCTTAGATGGTTCAACTGACTTCTCTTTTTTAATATTTATTTATTTGGCTGTGCTGGGTCTTAGCTGTGGCACACGGGATCCTCAATCTTTGTTGCAGCATACAGGATCTTTAATTGCAGCATGCAGCATCTTTTTTTAGTTGTGGCATGTGAAGTGTTAGTGGCAGGATGTGGGATCTAGTTCCCTGACCTGGGATCGAATCCAGGACCCCTGTGTTGGGAGTGAAGTCTTAGTCACTGGACCACCAGGGTCCAGAAATCAATTGATTTCTGCTTTTCCATCCAGAGAAACTCCACAGAACAAGCCCTGCCATTCACGGCCATCAAGGCAGAAGGGAGAAAGCGCGTGTGCTGGCTTCTCCCTCCTCTAGTCAGCATGGCTCCAATATCCCTTGAAAAAAGGCCCTCATGGGTCACCTTGGAAGGAATGTTGTCCTGTGGGCTTCCACACATGGCTGACCAGGACCCACGGGTGAAAACCAGAGGGTAGAATATTCACGTAGTTCACAAACATGGAGCACTCACTCTGGGTCAAGCATTTCTCAATGACTAGATCTATCAGAAACGAGGAGAGACCATTGACCAGGGCTGGAGGGGGCACCTAGAGTCAGGATGAACTCTCGGGAACCATGTTACAAGCAGAGACAGAAGCATTTGCTGTGGGTGGGGGTGACCTGAGCTGACTCCCATAATCTCTGAATGTGGGACCCTGAGCCCATAGGCCTGGGGTCCCTCTCAACCCCAGCCCCTTCCCAACTCTTCCAAGCACTATAAAAAGCCAAGGCTTAGGAAATGTAACTAAACTAATTTTGTGAAAGATTCTAAAATGTTCTTTAAGTATGGCTCTAAATGATTTTGTTTCCAATACTTCCTGGCAGAAAAATATTACCCCTGCATTTCAATGCAGAGGAAATAAGCAGGCTGCATTTGGCCAAATTCATTTATTTAAGTTATTTCCTAAAATGAGTGTAATTTGGAAATCACTGGTATTATTTTCTCCCAGTACAGGTTAATGCCTTATCCATGGCCTCTGGAAGGGACACTTCTTGCAAAGAGAGTTATTAGTTTTTTATTTAGAATGTACTGTATGGGTGATTTGTGGGTGTAACAAACCTGAATAATTTAAAGTAGTCTTTATTTGCTGAGAACTGCAGTTTTTTTTTTTTAAGTAGATTTTAAATCTTTAAACTTTCAGAGATTAAGAGAGATCGGCCAGGGGATTTATTTGTAGCAGGAATTTCTTTTTCTTATGCTTGTGTCTTTCCCAGCACCCATTCTTCTCTCCTGCCTCCATCTAGAATCATGTAATGTCAGCGATAAAGGAGATAGTAGATGGCCATCTTTTAGAGCGGTAGGTTTCAGACTCCTTTTATGGCCAAATCCTTTATGCAAAGAAAAATTTTAGCCCCTCTAGCAATAAAACAGGGAAAACCTGAGCTGCTCTGGCGGGGCTTGGGGGTGGGAATCATCCTTCTCAGCTGACCAGTCCATCTGCATGCCAAGACTCACAGAACTCCTGGGAATACACTTTGAAAATGAAGACCCCTCATTTCATAGTAAGAGAACAGACGCCAGAGGGTAGGGAATGACTTATCCAAGGTCACTCAGCAAGGACAAGGCAGAATCAGAATTAAAACAGTGTCTCCCTTTCCCTGGTAGTTCAGATGGTAAAGAGTCTGCCTGCAATGCAGGAGACCCAGGTTCCACCCCTGGATGGGAAAGATCCCCTAGAGAAGCAAATGGCAATCCACTCCAGTATCCTTGCCTAGAGAAATTCCTGCTACAAATAAATCCCCTGGCCCCAGACCATGGGGTCGCAAAGAGTCAGATACAACTGAGCAACTAACACATGCTTGCTTGCTCCTGACCCAACGTATGTGCATTCCATCAGATCCAGCTGCCTCCTGCACCAGGCTTTGCTGTTTGCGCATAGATCTGTCAACCATCTTCCAAATTCCCATCTCTTGGTGGAAGTGATAAGAAGCAACTCAGCACAGGAGCACAGCACAGAATCACACTCATGCATGTAGCAGCAGTCGTAACAGTGGTCCCAGGCCACATCCTCCTGACGTGTGCACTTAGCAGCCGTCCTCTGCCTCCAGCAAGGCTTGGTGGCTCATCATTTCTAAGCAGGGCACATTTTTCTGCGGTCCCCTTTCCAAAGAGCAAATGGTGACAGCAGCCGGGAATGCAGAGTCAGCAGAAAGGGAGCCGCTTTGCCTGCAAAGGCCCCACAGCGACCCTGCACTCTGTGCCAGTTTTCCTTATACCTGGAAGCCCAGACCGTTTTCCTGGGGTCTGGGGCAACCTGTGCCAGCCAACACTCACCAAAGACCTCATCTCAATCCCATACCCAACCCAGATTCCATATGAATCAGGGGCAATTTTTGTTTGCCTTTCTGCTTTTTATTTCTAAGGAGAAAAGCATCTTGCTACATAAAAGGTCTTTTGTTCTGCTAAGGATCTTGGTGAGTATAGGTGTGCATTTAGCAAGTAGAGGCTTAAGAGAGTTTACCTTCACTGCATAAAGAAAGAGGCAAGTTCATTTTGTTTGCTAGAGATGCTGGAGTGGACGGGAGAGAGATGGAGTGGGCCTGGCAGGCTCTGCCACCTGGCAAGAAGCTGGAGTCCAGTTTGCCACATGGACTAGAGGGATTTTAAAAGCAAAAATCTCTAACATGAAATTTTAAGTTACCTGTGCTGCTGCAGTCAAAATCCCTCCCCTTCCTCTGCTTTCGGGAAGCCTTCTCTAAACCCAAATGCCTTGTTGTAAGTGGCTTTCCTGGAGGAAATCAGGAGAATGAACTGAGTTCATATCTCAGTTGGTGAGGTAGAGAACCAGACATGTGAGTGGAACAGTTAGAAAATCCCTACAGGCAGTGATTGAATTAAAATTGGAGCTCAAAACCAGAGCTGAATCACAAAAACAGAAGGTTCTGGGCAATGCTTCATCATCTTGGGGAGAGTTTACTACTTACACACTCCATGAAATGGGCATCCAAGTCTGTCTTGTTTTCATTTTAATTCATGGGAAGATACCATCTGATGTTCAATTTATATGTCAGGCAGCCAGCACATCTAACACTGTAGAAACAGCAGATTTTGCCTGTGCTGTCAGGGCACCTGGTGAGTTAAGATATAGCAACAGTTGCTAATTCAAGCTGGTATCATTTGCTGACTCTAGTTGAGAGTAACTTTCTTTCTGTTTGGTGTATTTGTCCTTGCCTGGGTTTGAATACTACCAGAAATCCTTTAGTCCCACCTCCATAAGCTCTCACAGAGCCACATGAGATTAGGGCAGTCATGAGGTTGAGGCAGAATGATTGCTTCATTCCAAAGCAAAAAGCATAAAAGAGTTTCGCAGAGTATTTAGCCTTTGCTCTTTCTAGTGATCGAGAACAATAAGACAAGCATTCTCACTCTTCAAAAAAGGTCATCTGAGGTGCTGGAAAGTCCTAGAGACAGACACAGATCTCTGCTGAGTGTGAATAAATTGGATCAGATCTGAAAGGTAAGGGAGAATTTGAGGACACCCAGGAATTTGGGGAAACAGAGAAAGGACCTTGGTGTTCATTTCCAATGTCCTTCATGTTGGGAGAGAGAAGTCTCCCCTGGAGAGGAAACCTTGGGCTAGAGGTGGCGAGGGGCTAAGCAGGTGGCTGGGATGAGGGTCAGGGAGGGACATTCTCTCTGGGAAGATCAAAGGAATGAGCGTGTTTAACCAAGCAGATAGGTTCTCAAAGTGTGGCTAGTTTGGAGCATCCCAAACTTTAACCCTTTGTATCACAAGGTTTCTTCCAATAGGAATCCAGTTTCCCTTCCCACTAAACCACATCCCTGACTTGCCATGAGCAGCCCAGGGCCAAGAGTAAAATACTAGCTTAGACCCCAGAGGTTTGGATTTCAGCCTCAACTCTGGCCTTTTTTGCATTGTAAGTCAGCTACCCAAGCGTCAGCTGGGGCATTATTAAATCATGAGGTGTCGAGTGCTTTCTATTTCAAGGAGCAGAACACTTTCTTCAAATAAAATCTTCTTCAGTGGCTCAATAGACAAAAGAGATCAAAGCAGAGTTGTCTAGAAGAGAGTGAAGGTGACTGTGGCCCCCCTAAGGGACCTTCAGACACACAGTGCTGTGGACATCGCCTTCACCTAGCAGATCACATGGAAGGTGCCTGGATTGTGCACTGGAGCAGTACTAAGAGCTCCACAGAACACAGTTCAAGCGATCACAGGACAACCTAATCCCCTTCCAGTTCCCACAGATTATGGGGATCCACTTTCTCCAAAATAGACCAGTCACAGGGCTAACCCCAGTTCTTTGTCTTTGTCCCAATTCAGCCTGCTTGCACCCAGGAGCCTGGAGGCTGGGGAATTAGAGATGATAAAGGAGGAGAAAGACAGAAGTGGAGAGAAAAAAATGAAACAGTGCCCACTTAAGCAGAAGTGTATATGAAAAGTGAAAGTATAGTCACTCAGTTATGTCCAACTCTTTGTGACCCCATGGACAGTAGCCTGCCAGGCTCCTCTGTCCGTGGAATTCTCTAGGCAAGAATACTGGAGTGGGTTGCCATTCCCTTCTCCGGAGATCTTCCTGACCCAGGAACTGAACCTGGGTTTCCCGCATTGCAAGCGGATTCTTTACCTTCTGAGCCACAAGACCTCCATCTAACTGTAAAACACACTGAAGAAGGAAGTTACCATTATGAATAGAATGAACTTGAACCAGAGTCACGGGGTCTGATTTCTCGAGCCAGTTCTGTCACTTCCTAGCTGTGCAAACTCTGACAACTTATCTGTGAGATGGGAGAGAAACAAATGCCTGCCATACTTCTCTGTTTTGAGGAACCAAAGAGAAATATGTGTTAAAATACATGTAAACTATAACATGTATATAATTTAAGATATTATTATTGCCTTATTAATTTAACACCTTCGTGGGCTTCTCCTGCCTGGGAGCCACAGGAGCCACAGGAGACTTGTGTTCAATCTGTAGGTCGGGAAGATCCCCTGGAGGAGGGCATAGCAACCCACTCCAGTATTCTTGCCTGAGAAATCCCATGGTCAGAGGAGCCTGGCAGGCTAACGTCCTTGGGGTTGCAAAAAGTTGGACATGACTGAAGCAACTTAGCACGCCCAGCACCTTTTTAGCTGTGCTGGAGATTTTAGCCCAATCCTTTATACCACTAAATCTCAAACTGTGATTCAGTTCATGTTTTAGGAATTCTGCAAATAATGGAATCACATTTCAATTCTGTAATAAATTTGAATATTTTTAAATTGTGATTCAGTGTTAGAAAAGAAAATTACAAGATGCCTGGAGAACATTTAGGGGCTTGGGATTGGTGGAGTGAGGAAGATTTACTGAAGAAAGTTATGTTTGGGAGTTAAAGGATGCAGAGGTGTGGGGAGACCAAGGGAACAACGTGAATGGAGATCCTACAACAGGAAAAAACATGGGATAACTAATGATGTGAAAGAGGGAATTCCCTGGTGCTCCGGAGTTAAGGGCTTTGTACTTCCACTTCTGGGGGCGTGGGTTTGATCCCTGGTGGGGGAACTAAGATCCCACAAGCCATGCAAAATGGCCAATAAATAAACAAATATACTTTTAAAATACAGAACTGGAAGAAAGAAGGCCAGTGTGGCTGGTGGGAAAGGACAATGGTGAGAGTCATGAGCTGAGGTTAGTGAGGGGAGGTAAGCAGGGGCCAGACCAAGCTTTTATGATCAAGCTAAATCTTATATAGAATTCGGAAAAATGTTTATAATTTTATTTATTTATTTTTGACTGTGCTGGGTCTTCACTGCTACACAGGCTTTTCTCTAGTTACAGTGACTGCTCTCAAGCTCTGGTGCACAGGCTTCTCATTGTTGCAGAGTGCAGGGTCTAGGGCAGGCAGGCTCCAGTAGTTTTGGCTCCTGGGCTCTAAAGCACAGGCTCCATAGTTGTGGCACATGGGCTTAATTGCTCTGCGGCTTGTGAGATCTTCCCAGACCAGGAATCAAACCCATGTCTCCTGCATTGGCAGGCAGATTCTTTACCACTAAGCCACCAGGGAAGCCAGGATTCAGAAAATTTTGCTCATTTTTTTTTCCTCATTACCAAATGTATTTTCATTTGGACACTCATCAGGATAAGAAATAAAAAATATCAAGATACCGAGGCACACTGGCCAGCCTGACTGAGAACGGCCACAGGGCAGGGAATATACCTGAATAATGCAGAGCCTCAGGACATGAAGAGGACCCAGCACACCAGGACGTGGCTGAAACCCTAGTTACATGAATGAATGACTGAAAGAATAAACAAATGACCTTCAGTTTAACCATTCATTTATCAACAATTCTGCCCAAATAACTGGAAACTAATTCATCAGATCCTCAGCTGGGGCCTGGACCTTCACCCACTGAGAACTACCCACCCCATCCCATCCTCCACAGCAGAAACTAGATTCCTAGACTTTAGTTTTTGTTTTAACTTCCTGCCATACATCGTGCAAACACCCAGAAAATCTTCCTAAATCATAAGAGGTTTTTAAAAGCACATTGTCTAAAGCCTTCAGCCTCCCCTCTCAGATCCCACACCCGAATCTCTTTACTCTCCCTACCTACAGATCTCTGCTCTCTTCTAACAGCTCCTCCTGCTGTGGGCATCTTTTTGCCCCTCAAACAACTGCAAATGTGAAAATGATTCTTCTGAAAGCCAAAACCTATCTCCCTGACGCATTCATTCATGATTTTATTTCTTCTACTCTTTGAGGATATATAGATTAAAGCTACCTCCGTTTTCAAGTAAGAGCCTCTCATAAATGTCTTTCCTCCATTTGTTCCATAGAAATCATGTCACCGTTTTAGATCAGAAAAGCAAAGTTCTGTGCCCACTGAAGACTCTAACCTAACAGGGTCATGGACACAAAACCCAGGACTTGTAGGTGGTGTCTCCATGCCCTTGTTATGTCCTTGTTATGTGCTTTAGGTCTTCACATGGGGAGTTCAGGAAGATAAACATCAGGGCTTTGGCAACTAGAGCTAAAGATTGAGCTCAATTTGAAGTCTCCTGTGAAATATGTTGGTGGCTTGAACTCTGACACTTGTGAGTATTGGTTCACACAGTAAAACTATGATGACTAATTCAGCCCAACTGGAGGAAGTTATTGGCGGGATGCAGGGCAGCTGGGGTGACTTAAGGCATTGCTTTTTGAGAAAGGAAACTTGCATTAATGAAGACTGAATGATTTGTTAACCCCCAGAGAAGGTGTTACATATAGGTCAAACCTGAGTTCATTGCTAGGGCCACTGTGCTAAAGGGCTCTGGCTATAAATTCACCTTATTTCAGCATTTATAACAATGGTTTTAAGAACTTCGAAGAGTGTCCAGAATAATTTAATAAAGCTTATTTTTGTTATATGGGTCTACTTGAAATAGGGCCATGATCTTTATCTTTTTTTTTTTTTTTTATGACTAACCACTACACAGAACAATTCCTTGCCTTTATTGTCAGAAGTAAGAACCTCCTCATTCTCTCAAGTGGACTTTCATGGAGCAAGGGAAGGAATTCCATGACTCCTGGAAGGCTCTGGTCAGCAGTGCAGCACACCATGGCAGTAATCTCTGGGCCACCATTTGGCTTAATGAATCCTCTTGACTTTAATTGAAACCCAGATGTAATCTTTTATAGCTCAATGATTTTTTTCTCCCAGGCACTCTGATGAAATATAAACAGTTCCCTAGTATCCAGTGAAAATAGTTTCTATTCCTCATTCCTGTTTCTAATTAATTGTTGAGCAATTAGATTGAACCTTGATCTGTAGCAGTCACTATAAAATTGCACCACGGCAGAGAGTCTTAATAATCATAGGCATCACCACAAAAGTAAGATGTTCTGGAGGTGAAAAAAGAGGAAAAATGTTTTGAGGGCCTAATTCACTCAATTAAAAATATAATAAAATTTTAACCTGAAAGAATATCTATTGCCTGAACTAACAAGGTCTTTCAGCACCCTGGTGAATGAGACAGATACAGAAAGATAATGGAAAAATGCTGAGTTTAAGTGACTAGCTGGTGGCTGACACGATGTAAAACCATGGCAGAACTCAGCAGGGGACCCCTCCTGCTAACCATCATAGACCAGAGCCAATAGTCACAACCTAAATTAAACACCCCTAGCCCAAGAGAGCCGCAGAGATGTCACGATCATACCGGAAAAATTACAACCAGGGCTTGCCTCAAAATTCCAAACGTGCATCAGAGGAAAAGCATACTGTTCCCCCACCCCACTCCAATTTCCTCCCTTGGAAAAATGACGGCAGTGCCATTTCTAATTCAGTGTTATGCTGGGAAGGTTGCAAATTAATTACAATTATGCCTTCTTTGTGCCAAGTGATAATTTACTGCAATTAATTATCAAAAGATCTACTGCTGTCAATTATGATACTTGCTCTTGAGGGGGGAGGAGCTATTTGTGAGCCTCCGAAATCTGTAAGCAAGTTATGTTTTGCCCTTTTTCTTTTCCATTTCCAATTAAGCTATTATAATTTGTTTTCATTATGCCAAACACAATGGAAAAACTAGCAATGTTACTCTAACCTTTTTCTTAATCTAAACATTATCTAGACTTTCATTGAGTCAACATGCCTATTGTTACACCTGCAAGTCGTACATGGAGGGAGGCATACTTCAGAATTAATGAGCGCAGCTGCGGTCTCTCTTACATTCAGCACTTGTAAAATAGACCTCTTTAAAGTGCCATTATCACAATATTGATAGAGTTATTTATAGCATTGCAAACGCTCCCAGTCATAACAGAGGACTTGTTATCCACAGCGAGTTCATGCTGCTGTCATCCCCTGGCCTCTATCCAGAGCTGGGGAGCAGGCACCAGGTGGACCATCTTTCAAAAATGAACTCTAAAAGACATCCAAAAAATTTGTTCTTAAAGTGAATCTGATCGCCAGCAGTAATTCCAGTGACGGAGTGACTACCTGTAGCAAACACAGTAAGTGGGCCAGAGCCCATGCACATAAGATATGGCACCTAGGACCCAACCCAGCACAGTTCTGCAGAGAAATGGGAAAGCTGAGATACAAAGCTTGTGCCGTTTCTTCATAAATCCAAGAGGTGCCCGTGCAGGAGGGCAATGTCAGGAGAAATTGTCCGTTTCCACACCCGGGCTTGTGCTCTTCCATTCAACAGTGGATGATCACCCTTTCTTTTATTCTGTGAATGAACCTCCTTATTTGCATCTTCTCCCCATAAAGTTTAAGTGCTTTGTGGATTAAGCATGCACCTTATTTGTGTCCTGATTAGCCCAGTGGGAAAGTACTATACTCTGTAATTAGCACCCTGTAAATTTATCTGAGGCTCCTTTGTCAGGTCCCAAACCCTGTGTCAAGCACAGTACTGGCCCTGTAAAGCAGTACAAGTCTTAGATAAGCCATCATTTCTTCCCTTAAGAATGTCATCGTCTGGGACAAGGGTCCTTTACCTTTCTTTGAAATTATAAGATCCTTCATTAATCTGCGGAAGTAAACACTTCAGGATCTGTCTGTAGAGAAAGTAAGATGTCCCTCAAATAGTCGCCAGGACCACGGCTCTGATAACAGAGGCTGCCTCAGAAGCCATCTGTCAGCACAAGGTAGAAGGCACTGAACTCATATATCCAGACCTTGTTATAAGAGTTGAAGAGCCCCTCCAGATGTCCTTGGATGTGTATGGGGGGACTGAGGCAGGGAACCAGCAGTGACTTACAAAGCCTCTGTAAAGTAATTGACTATCTGCCAGGGACCCTCTGAGAAAGTGACAAGCTTCTCTACAACAGATGGCCCGATTCCCTGTCACCTTTCAGGGTGCCCGTGTGGGTGAGAAGTCTCTAGGTCGTGCACCTAATTTTAGCAAGTCACAGCCTTATAAAGCCCATCCAGGGACCATCCTCACGCCCACTCTCACCCCCTACCTCACTCCATCCTGTGACTAGTGGCAATGAATTACAAGAGTTGTATGCTGACTGGGCAAGCACACGCTTTGCCTGGGAAAAAAAGACTGTTTATCAGCAATTCCTCCCAGAAGCACATTCTCCCTAAACAGGTTGGCCTGGCTTGGTTGAATAGTGAGGGCCAGTCAGTTATCCCGTAGTTTTGTAAGTTTGTGTTTGGACAAGTAGATCTGATTTCTTTTTCCTATCTGTATTCTGATTGAATCCACCCACCTCCCCTACCCCACCCACATGCTAGACGCTCTCCTTGCTGGCGGTGAAGATGAGCACGTGTTGATCAAACCTGCCAAGCGAATAGGTCAGCCCCTCTGCCAGCCTCCACCACAGAGCCCTGGGATAACAGAAACCCAGCTGAGAGGGAGAGATAAGCCCTAATGCATAATCTTCCCCACCCATCCACGTCTGAGTTTGCAAATAGACATTCAGAAGTGACCCTGGCTCCCAGGGTTTTCGCCATGTTCTGTTCTTGCCAGCCAAACCCTGCCCTGAGCTCCATTCCACAGACACCCATCTCCCACCTGCATGGACGTGCTAAAGGGAGACAGGTCACATGGCCATCCCATGGGAGTAGCCTGTCACTTATCTTGGGGCACAAGACCCAACTATCACATAGCTCGCAAGGACCTTTCCCTCTGAATCCCTTCACCTGCATTTATTGCTCCTAAAGAGAACTTTTCCCTTTGCACGGGTAGCTGGAGATGGCTGCTTCATGCAGCCTGAGTGCACTGTGTTCACAAAGCGCTTCTCTGAGAGGCAGCCCCTATCATAGGAAGAGCATGGTGAAGTAGGGATCCCAAGATACTAATCCTAGCTTTGCTGTATTATAGTCACTTTTCCCTTCAAGTCTTCACTTCCTCGTCAAAGGAAGGAATCAGCCTAAATGAGAGGCTGCAACCTCAACCACCCTCTTGGACCAAGAAGGTCACATAGATGACGGTAGCTGCCAACAGGTGGTGTTCAGAGCCATGGTGAGCAGAGAAGGCCTGCCACACCTATAAAGGCATTTTTTCCCTTAAAATTGTTAAATGCGCTTGAACAGTAAAATATGTCTGCATTCAAAATTCGTCCTATGACTGCAAGTTGTGAGCATGGGCTGTTGCTCACAGTCAAAGCAAAATGATGCTATTGGTATTTCAGAACTTGTTTTATTTAGTGGATCTCAGAAGTAGCTAAGATGTTTCAAATAGAATCAGTGACATTAAATAGATTTCAAATATGAAATTTTAGGAACTTCCCTGGTGATCCAGTGGTTAAGACTTCACCTTCAATGCAGGAGGTAGAGGTTCAATCCATGGTAAGGAAGCCAAGATCCCACATGCCTGGAGGCCAAAAAACCGAAACATAAAACAGAAGCAATATTGTAACAAATTCAACAAAGACTTTAAAAATGGTCTATATTAAAAAAAAGAAAAAAACTTTAAAAAAATTAAGAATTTTTAGCTGAATCTTCCTTGGCCATTACTGGTTCTGTTGCTGTCTTTGACATTAGTCCGTTCTGCCTGGGGCAACTTAGAGCAACTGTGGGTGATGAGTCAGTCCAGGTGGGCTCCAAAGTCTCCTGCAGGGTCTAGCTCCTAAAAGCGACCTTTAGGACCACTGCTACTCTGGGCAGCTCTTCTGCTTTGTCCACGAGCTCCTAACTGCAGCGCTCCTTCTCTCTCCCCCATCTGTCCAGGAGAAATGACCCTGCCTGCAGTCCACCCTTCTCTTCTCATGCAGGACAGGAGGTAGGCAGAGGGGCAGAGTTCCACGCAGAGCTAGCTATCCTAAGGAAAAATTGTTGGTGATGTTATTCACTTTCTCCCCACCCCCTGTGGAGGAAAGAAGGATGCTCCCCTGCTCCAGGCTCCTCTGGCTGCACCTGTGCTTACCTCTGTCACTACACTTTTCTGCTGTATTACTTTTTTATATCATTCACATGTCTGTTTCTCCCACTAAATCTGTAAGGTCCTTGAAGATATTTTTGTGTCCCCGGTATCTGGCATAGTGTCTGACATACAGTAGATTCCACACATTTTTTATATTGTTCCTTATTTCTTAGTTATTGCAAGGATGTTGAATTTATACAAACAAAATAAAGAAGATAGGGCATTCTGGGCTTGGGGGAGCATAAACATAATAAACATAATCTATCACTATTTGTATTTCTTCAGAACGTCTGCCTTTTCCACTCCATTGCATTGCCAGCACCTAGGCCAACCCCTGACATATAGTATGTGCTGAATTAATATTGTCTAAATGAATGAAGGGAGAAAAGCCATTTTGTACAATTTCTATTTCCATCAGCCTTCCTGGAAAAATTGCTTTTCTTCCTTGCTTTCTTGAAGTCCCATACCGGACTCTCCTCTCTTAAGCCATGTGTTGATAATTTACATCTTTGCATTGGTTGAGGGTCTCAAAATCTTGAAAGAAAACCCTATACAGAGCTCATGTTCATACACGATAAACCAGACTGACAGTTAAATCAGAAAGGCTGTTTCATAATTTAATTAAACTCCCTTAAATGTAGACATTAGTCAAGGACAACTTTATTGATTGAGTCTAATTGCATATATTTTCTTATACTTTTACTGAGGCCTATTTTTCAAGTCACTTGAAAGACTACTCCCACTTTTGAAAGAGGATACGACAAAGTGAAGTTTTAATTCATTACCTTTTGGACGTACTGTCATTCCCTGGCTAGCACCAATCCGTTACAGAATGTGATAGTGTAATTACTTATAGGACTCTCAATCCACCTTTTTACAAGTCTTAGCTACTAGAAAATTCTGAAGATCTGTCTGACTTTCATTCATTTAATCAGTCAATCAGTCATTTTACAAACATTTATTGAATCTCAGTTATGTGCTAGAAATACAGAGATGAATGATGCACAAAACTGCTCTCCAGGAACAACTAGTTTGATGGAGGAGGTTGATAAATAAATAGTTAATTTACTGTCATATGTGCAGTGAACTAAGAGATCTGCATAAGACACCAGGTACCCCAGAGAAGGATGGGGTGACTCATGAAGGAGAGGTCAGAGAAGGCTTCACAGAGTCATGTGTGAGCTGGGTTTCATTAAACCTTATATAATAAAGGCATTAGAAGTGCTTTAGACAAATAAAGGGGGGTAAGGACATTCCAGGCAATGTCACCACTAGAGCAGATGTATCCACAAGAGGAAGTAAGGAGCAACTAAAGCACTGAATGCCTGAGGTGGAGGAGGAGCAGGTCACCCTAGAGAAGAAGCTGAGGGTCAGGGTGAAAAGTTTTTCTGAAGACTGGGGGCATGATCAGCTTGACACTGCAGAAAGATGACCCTAAGCAGTTGCATAGAAAATAAACCACAGAACAGTAGGTTTCATGCTTCTAGCAGAAGTCACCCTGTCCAGCACCTCCTCCCCCAACTTTCTATGGACCAGCAGTGAGAATCCATTCCTTGCCTGTTCTGGGAGGCTACCTATAGCCCTTGGTTCCTGGTTCCTTTCTCCATCTTCAAGGTCAGCAGCATTACTTGTGTCTGATTGTAATTTCATCCCCATATCTTCTCTGACTTTCCTCTTCAGCCTCCCACTTCCACTTTTAAGGACTTTCATTTATACACTGGATCTACCTGGATAATCTAGGATCATCTCCCCATCTTAAAGTCAGCTGATTATCAACCTTAACCCCCCCTTGCCATGTCAGGTGACCTATTCACAAGTTTCAAGGACTGTGACATGGGCATTTCGAGGGGCTGTTATTTTGCCATTACAAGGAGGAAACAGACAGAATGAGACAGGTTTGCAACATTTGTGAGAGGAAAGCACCTCGTGTGATGGAAAGAGCCCTTTCCACTGTGGCTTTGAAACTAGAGACCTAGGTTACATCAACAACTCATCCGCATGCTCACCCATGAATTAGAACAATTCAGTTGATATTTCTGAGTCTCAGTACCTTCATCTATCAAGTGAGGATAACCATAACTACCTCCCAGAAAAACTGAGGGAATAAAATTTTCTTTAAAATTAAGGAAGCAGTGCTTGGCCAAGAGTAAGTACTCAGAAAATGAGGAGGAAGAGTAAAAAGTTGGTTCCAGCTAAACTATTAGGAGTTAGCAGAGGAATAAAAAGAAGACAGGGCTGGACAAGTAAGCAGAATCCATACCATAAAGAGCCTAGAATGCCAGAATTTGACTATGAAATGCTATCAAAGACGCTGACTAGAACAATGAATGGCCAGAATATTGACCAAGCAAACAAGAGTGTCAGATGAATTAGAATGAATAGCTTTGGCATGAAGAGTCCCTCAGGACAGGTAGGCTAGGCTCCCGCACAGCTAGATATCACATTTTAAGCCAATAAGCAGAAAATAAATCCCCCTTTCTGCTGCTGCCCATGGTGTGCTGCCCTCTAAGTGCTCAGTTCATGTTCGCACATAATTTTAAGTCTGCTTTAACCTCAGATTCATAGATTTCCAATTTACCCAACATCTGGAACACCAAGGACACTGGAAAAGCCACTCTGGGAGCCTGCCGTTTAGACAGTGGTGCCTCAGTAAACATTTGTTGATCAAAAACTGCAAACATAGGAGAAAGAAGATTTGGAAACCAAAACCAGGTCTTTTGAAGTGGAACAGAATTTGAAAAGTTTCACCGGTGACATATTGAAAAACATATTTTGCAAGTAAGCATTTGGGGGAAATTATCATCTAAAGTCTGCAAAAACATCCAAGGGAGAAAAAAGAGAATCTAGAATATTTGTGTATGTGAAGGGAACATTTTGGACTTATTTTCCTTTTTGTCCAAATCATATGCATACACACACACAACCTGGGGCAATGCCTAATTGCAATCATCAAGCAGTAACTTTGAACATTCAGAAAGATTCTTCTAAGTTCCTATGACTATTATACCGTCAGATATCCCTGACTAATATTTGTTAATTAGCAGTAAGAATTTGTTTTGTAAAATTTTTCTGCAATCGACAATATACTTTGTATGGCTTTTCTAGTTGATTAGCTAGTTAGGTAGTTCTATATAAATTGATATACTTCTGATAATAAAAATAATATTTTTTGAATGACTGTTTTCCTCTTGATTATAGGCTAACAAATGAACACTGTGCTTACTGCACTGATCTCTGCCAATAATATGAATCATTTTAGGACATGTGTAGTGAGTTCCAAATGTGTCAACATTGGCTTCCTGATTTAGAATACTTGTCAGAGCATTCATCATAGACCAATGTCACCATGTCTCCAGAAGTGTCCTTTTAAAACGTAGATTTGTTCAGTGGCAGCAGTGGTTAAAGAAAAGAAGGAAAGAAAGAAAACCATCTGCCAATGCAGGAGACACAAGAGAAGTGGGTTTGATCCCTGGGTTGGGAAGATCACTCCCCTGGAGGCAATCTAATCCAGTATTCTTGCCTAGAGAATCCCTTGGACAGAGGAGTCTGGCAGGCTGTAGTCCATGGCGTCACAAAGAGTCGGACATGACTGAAGTGACTTAGCATGCAGCATGCACACGAGGCAAGTGAAGCAGAACTAATATTTGTAGAACTCCTCTCTAAGCTTTTTCATGGACATTATTTCACTTAGTCCCCACAGCAACCCTGTGGTGAGCAATTATGAGTCCCATTTTATAGATGAGAGGGTGAACCTCAGAGTTTAATGTCTTGCCAAAGATTTTTCCACCAATAAGTGGCAGAACTAGGATTTAGACCCAGTTTTCTCAGCCAGCTTTACTTCCAGCTGCCAAGACAATTGGAAAGTTAAAGCAAAAGTCACTGATGAACCAGAACAGATGCTGAAACCTCTTCCTAGAGGCCTGAAAAAGAGTCACCCTCACTCTTTGACTTATGTTAAAGAAAACCTCACTTAACTAGGAACTACTAATTTGTCCCTAAGAAGAAGCCAAGAAAGATTTCAGTCAATAAATCATCCCTGGATGGCAGTTGAAAGCAAGGCAGATAATAACAGCTATAGTCATAATAATATTTATTCATTCATTTATACCTACTATATGCTAGGTGTTCTTCTAACACCTTAGAGATACAAACTCTTAATCTTACAACATCTCTGTGAGGTTGGTATCGTTGTCATTCCATTTTATTGATGAGGAAGTAGAAGCACAACAAGACCACAAGGTAAGTGACAGTTAAGAATCAACCCAGGCAAGTCTGGTCTCAGCACCCACAGTCTTATCCACTAAACTTCACTGCCTCCATAAAGGAGATATAATATCAATGAACACAGAATCACACTGACACAAGAGGGTTTTTAGCCACAGAAGTAATGATGGATGCATGTTTATAAGCTTTGCAATTTATAAAAGCAGCTTATTCATTATCATTCATATCATTCATTCACTATTATCTCAATTGATTCTCTTAAAAAGAGACTGAAAGTATATATTTTTTTATCCACACTGTACTGATCCTTTCATTCATTCAACAAATTTATATAAAGTGAACACTTGTCTTGAACAAGCTTTGGAGATAGAGAAGTACTCAAAAAGAATCTCTTCTTTGCCTTTATGGAGTTTACAATACAGTAGACAGGATATTCTTTAATAAATAAGCATGTGAGTATGAAATTACAAATGGTGCTAAGAGCTTTGCATGAAGAGTATTGGGGATTATGAGAGCATACAATAGAAGGTGACCTAGGTATTCAAAAACTTGCTGATAGATCTAGGCTGGAAGACATCTCTGAGGAAGTTAATTTGAGCTAAATTCTAAGAAATATTGAGAATTAATTTAAGTTTTACCTTGTAAGTAAAGACTTCCTCCCTATTCAAAATAGCAAGCACTTTTCATAGACCTTACTCCTCTCTAATCTTTCCTATCAATTATCATCTCCTAACAATTTACTTATTTATTATGTTTCTTTTTGGTCTGAGTACCACCTAACCCCCACAATATGAGTTCTATGGGGATGGTGAATCAGTTTCATTCACTCAAGTCTTTGGCAAACATAGGACCTCTATAAATATAGCAAAGGAACTAGTGAAAGGGTCTTGATGTCATACCTGACAATAAAGGGGGAATATTTCTCAGTAGATATATCCCTCTCTCAAAGGACCTGGGGTAGGAGTGTGTGTCAGTTTTATTTTTTGGCCATACCACATGGCAAGTAGAAATCTTAGTTTCCTGGCCAGGGATTAAACCCATGACCCCAGGAGTGGAAGCTCAGAGTCTTAACCACTGGACCATGAGGAAAGTCTCCATATAGATTTTGAAAGAACTCAAGAAGGCCATCAAGCATGCTTAGCAAGGAAGAGAGTGGCAGAAAATGAGATGGAAAGGGCAGGTTAGACCATGTTGTGAGAAAAAGGAAATTCAGAGTGAATGATTCCCCCTCACCAAAGAAAAGGAGCCATATGTGTATTTCAAGTAAGATCTAGCCTACTTTGTCACCTCTTAGAATTCCCTAAGAGGAGTAGAGAACTACATGCTCTTCACACAAAAATGACCAAGCTTAAGCAGATGACATGAACAATGACAAAGAATGCTCAGATTGGGAAAATAATTAATAGATGGTTAAAATATGGTCATTTAACATGCCTGAGGCAGAAAAGCTTGATGGATGTGGTTGATTTATGAGCAACTGGATATTAATGCACGGGATGTCAAAGTGTGTGAATTTTGTAGAGTTTCCTAATTCTGCTTTGTTAGAACATAATATTAAAAAAGTGATATCCTAGATCATTACTGTCTCAGCTAGAGATAATTGATATTGTGGCAGATAGCCAGCATTGTTGAAGGAAAGAGAACGTTTTAGGAGGCCAGCAACACCAGACATTCTAGGACCCATGGATAGATTCCTACTTGCCTGCCCCAAGGCACCATTGACCTCTTACAGGAAGAAATGTCTTAAGGAAGTCTTCCTTAGCACAAGATGGCAGAGGGGGGACTCCTTTATGTCCCTCCCCCTGGTTCAGAAGAGAGAGATTTGTGTCTTTTAATTAAAGTGCATCTTTGTCAAACTAGTGTTCTTACTGCTAAACTAGTGTTCTGACTGGAAGCTTATTTCATACAGACTCCCAGATTACACCGAATATGTGGTAGGACTCCTGAAACCCTGTGGCACGGTATTACAGGGGGAGCTTGGGGCTTGATTCTGTCAAACAAATTAAATGTCTGCACTTCATACGCTAACAAAGCCAAATTAAACACTCATCAAAAGGGAGATACCTTTTAATGTGCAATGTCTGCAGCCTCCTTGACATCAGCCAGCTTTCTCAACAAATCCCAGATTGTCTTCACTGGATGCATGAAGATAGCATTTTATGTCTAAGGTAGTTTTTTCTAAGATTTGTCTTCCCTAAAAGGATGATTCTTATTCCAGCTACTCTGAAAGTCTAGTTAGTACAGGAAAGAGTTTAACCACCACAGATAATTTGTTCTCACAAATAAACATTGCCATAGGTGTCAGCTATTTATTTTGCCCAGAAGGCAATTTACAGTAAATTAAATGGGACCACCATCCCACTGACCCTTCCTAGAACTTTAAGAATGGTTATTTACAAATTGAACTATGATAACTTACTCTGTGATTCCATTCTCTGACATGGTCACTGCCAATTCTTTGGTTGCTGTAAGCTAGAGATATCCAGCACCTCGTTTAGATGAAAATCTAGTTAAAACCTAACATAAGCATGTCTGGCTGTGGTTTTGTCAGGCAGCTATTGACCTGGGAAGTGCTTTAAAGAAGTAGAACCTTGCTCCAAGTTATTTTCTCATCTTTCCCAGTCTTTATATTCATTCTGGAATGTTACATGTTGAAAGCTAAAAGAGACCTTGAAAGAATATTTGGCCAAGTAATTCTCAAAAAAAAGTCAGCTAAACAGTTGCATTAGGATTAACTGAGGTGCTTATTAAAAATACATTTTTCCAGGTTCCACCCCAGACCTGCTTGAACAAAGGCTGTGGTTGTGGAACCTAGGGATCCAGGTTAGCAATAAGTCCCTAAAGGGATCTGCAGGGGGCTTCCCAGGTGACTCAGTGGTAAAGAATCCACCTGCCAATTCAGGAGACACAGGAAACTCAGGTTCAATCCCTGGGTCGGGACAATCCCTTGGAGGAGGAAATGGCAACCCACTCAGTACTTTTGCCTGGAGAATGCCATGGACAGAGGAGCCTGGGATGAGGGGACTGCAGTCCATGGGGTCACAAAGAGTCGGGCATGACTCAGCATGCAAGAGATTTTGTTGCTTAACCACTACGTTTGGAAACCAGAGTTATATTCCTCTCTTCGCCCCATAATCAGACTATATAATCCTCTTAGCACATGAGATCTTATATAGAGAAATGAAAAATATTTCCCATGTACATTTTTTATTATTATTAGGAACAGAGAAATGCCTCAAGTTATCAATGTGAATCTCACATTTTCATCCTCTTATCTGGGTTGGTTAGGATACTGCATTATAAAGAAGAGTCTAGCAAGTGGGTTAGAGTGGCCAGAGTTTCCAGGTGAGGTTATAATCAACATCAAGGACCTGCTACATCTGGTTGGAGTAGAACTTCCACAAGTAGCTGCTCTAATAGGAAATCCAAGACCATCACGGAAGGGGATCAACCAAGGTTGGATGAGGACTCAAATCAAGCACTTTTCATACATTAAATTATTTAATCTGACAGTGACCCTCCTACACAGGCCCTCCTATTATTAATACCATTTTAACAAGTGAGAAAATTAAGCACAGATAGGGTAAGTCACTTGCCCAAGGTCACACAGCTAGTGAGTGGCTTCAGAACCAGGCAAGGTGGCTATAGAATCCACATCTTTAAACATTAAACACACTGCTTCTTCAGAAGACCAGTGATAAGGAGTATGCTCTAATCAACAGAGAAGTGGAATACTCACTCAGTAGGAAAGACAGCCAGAGCTTGGCTGTAGCACAGGTCAACCTACCAGTCATTAAAAAAAATAAACTTAAAAGCTTTTGCACAGCAAAGGAAACTATAAGCAAGGTGACAAGACAACCCTCAGAATGGGAGAAAATAATAGCAAATGAAACAACTGACAAAGGATTAATTTCCAAAATATACAAGCAGCTCATACAACTCAATATCAGAAAAACAAACACCCCAATCAAAAAGTGGGGAAAAGACTAAACAGACATTTCTCCAAGGAAGACATTCAGATGACTAACAAATACATGAAAAGATGCTCAAAATCGCTCATTATTATAGAAATGCAAATCAAAACTGCAATGAGATATCACGTCACACCAGTCAGAACGGCCATCATCAAAAAGTCAACAGACAATAAATACTGGAGAGGGTGTGGAGAAAAGGGAATACTCTTGCACTGTTGGTAGGAATGTAAATTGATACAGCCACTATGGAAGATGGTACGGAGATTCCTTAAAAAACTAGGAATAAAACCACCATATGACCCAGCAGTTCCACTCCTAGGCATATACCCTGAGGAAACCAAAATTGAAAGAGACACATGTATCCCATTGTACACTGCAGCACTATTTACAATCGCTCAAACGTGGAAGCAACCTAGATGTCCATTAACAGATGAATGGATAAACAAGTTGTGGTACATATACACAGTGGAATATTACTCAGCCATAAAAAGGAACACATTTGAGTCAGTTCTAATGAGGTAGATGAACCAAGAACCTATTATACAGAGTGAAGTAAGTCAGAAAGAGAAAGATAAATATCATATTCTAATACATACATATGGAATCTAGAAAAATGGTACTGAAGAATTTATTTGCAGGGCAGCAATGGAAAAACAGACATAGAGAATAGACTTATGGACATAGGGAGAGGAGAGGAGAGGGTGAGATGTATGGAAAGAGTAACATGGAAACTTACATTACCATATGTAAAATAGATAGCCAATGGGAATTTGCTCTATGGCTCAGGAAACTCAAGCAGGGGCTCTGTGTCAACCTAGAGGGGTGAGATGGGGAGGGAGATGGGAAGGAGGTTCAAAAGGGAGGGGATATATGTATACCTATGGCTGATTCATGTTGAGGTTTGATGGAAAACAACAAAATTCTGTAAAGCAATTTTCCTTCAGTAAAAAAAAATTAATTAATTAAAAAAACAGATGATATAAATTCAATACTAATTTACATGAAGTACATTAGAAAGAATATTCTTTGGATTTCAATCATAGAAATCCTGGAGAGAAAAAATTTTTCCAAATTCAATTCAAAGGTATACAATGTTAAATAAATATGTTCCTATTGTAAAAAGATAAAAAATAAAAGCTGCATCTTAGTGACCATCAGCACACTTCAGGCACAATGACTTCTAGACTGTACAGCAGCCGGATTAATTCCAACCAACCGTAGGGGCGCCTTCTGTTGTCTCTGCTCCAGAAGGAGCCAGCTTAGGAGAGCAGGGTGCTGGGCAGTGCCTTGCCTCCCGGGCTGCCATAACAGCATGCCTTAGACGGCTTAAACATCAGAGATGTACTCTTGCAGTTATGGAGGTAGGAAGTCTGAGATCAGGGCGCCAGCATGGGTGGTCTCTGGTAAGTCTTCTCTTTCTGGCTTGCAGGCAGCCTCTCTCTCTCTGTGCTCACATGGCCTCTCCTTGGTTTCTCTGTATGAAGAGAGACAAGCCTCTCTTTGCCTCTTTTAGAAGGTCACCAGTCCTGGGACTTCCCTGGCTAGACCAATGGTTAAGACTGAGGATCTGACCCCTGGTTGGGGAACTAAGATCCTGCACGCTGTGCCCAGTGACCTAAAATGCATACATACATGTGCACATAAAATAAAAGATCAGCAGTTCTATCAGATTAGGACCCCATCCTTATGATCTCATATAACCTTAGTTTCTTCCTAAAAGCTCAATCTCCAAATACAGTCTCATTGAGGGGAAGAGGGGCTAGAGCTTTGACATATGAATTTTGGGGGACACAATTCAGTCCACAGAAATCATTTAGATATCATGGGAAAAGGCAGATCCAACACCAGTAATGACGATACTGATTTCTGCCACTGAGGGTCTCCTATGTGCCAGACTCTGAGTTAAGCACTTCCTGTATGTTACCTCATTTAATCAGTGCTCTAGAAGCTCAGGAGTAATAAATGCACTTTTTAAATGAGAAAACCGAAAAGGTCAGAGATTTGGGGAACTTCAGATTTAACTAGTGGCAGAGCCAGGCTCTGACTCTGTTCAGTCTGACTCTCAATCCCTATGCCAGAAATGACACTCTGGATCATGGATCCTTTGGAAAGTCTAAATCAAGTTATAAACCCTCTCCCTAGGAAAAAACACACAAACACAAAATTTGTATATAATTTAAGGGGGGCCTCCCAGTAATCCAGATGTTAAAGGAAGTGAAAGGATAGAATAAACAAGGGTTTTATTTTTCTGGAGAATCAGAATCTCAAGTGTGTGCTACATGCATGCTCAGTTGTATTTAACTCTTGCGACCTCATGG
The DNA here is from genome assembly GCF_963930625.1 of Muntiacus reevesi. Classification (NCBI taxonomy): domain Eukaryota; kingdom Metazoa; phylum Chordata; class Mammalia; order Artiodactyla; family Cervidae; genus Muntiacus; species Muntiacus reevesi. The sequence continues at coordinate 143,778,872 of NC_089249.1, read as the reverse complement.
ACAGTAGCCCATCCATAGGATTCTCCAGGCAAGAATAGTGAAGTGGGTTGTCATTTTCTCCCTCAGGGGATCTTCCTGATCCAGGGATCGAATATGAGTCTCCTGCATTGGCAGGCAGATTCTTTACTGTTGCACCACCTGGTAGCCATATTTTAGAGCAAAGGCAACTTTTGCATAAATTTCTAAGCTAAAGCATATACATCAGAGAAACTTACATGCTACACGGGCTGCAATGGGCTTAGCCTCAGGACAATAAGACCACCATCACCTGACTGGAAGTAACAAGGCAGCACCAGGCTCCCTCTTTCTCTTTTTTTCTGGGAACAGATTTGATGCAGGGAGAGGGAAATGGCTCTTTATGATGTACCAAAGAAGCAAGCTAAGGTCAGATGAGAGCAGGAGGTCAGGGATCAACAGATAATAGAGATTGAAGCAGATCTGGTATGATAGAGCAAGCAGCTCTCATCCTAAGGGGCCACCCCACAGCAGCCTCTGTCTGCCTTCTCCATGAAAAATGTAGGTTCAGTTGGGACACATCTTTATTTTCTTAAAGCAAAAATTCCAAATTTTTATGTAAAATCTCCCCATTTTCAAATGTCAACTCTTACAGGACATGCGGCCTTAGAATAATCTCATTCTTCATAGCTTATAGTTTCTCCTGTTGTAGTAAGATTAGTCTCAGGGGATTTTTTTCAAAGATCAAATGAAATAAGGTATATAAAAATGCTCTATAAACTATAAAGCGCTATATAGGTGTTAACAAAGAAACCTGTAAAAAGCAATTTCTCTTCATCGGTAGTGATAGTATATTTAATAACTGGGCATCACACACCTATAGAGTCTGAGGTATAGCAGAAGGGACCTTTTAAAAATGTAAATCAGATCATATCCTCCCTCGGTTAAACTCTCAACCCACTTAAAGTAAAATCAAAGCTCTGTATGGTCTGGGTACTGTCAACCTGTCTAACCCAATCCCTGACCTTCCTCTCACTTAGGATGCTCCAGCCACAGCTTGTTTCTATTCCTCAACCACAGGAGGATTCTCCTCTTAGAGTCTTGGCAAGAGGCTCCTTGACTAGCACAATGTGTCCCTGACCTTCTGCATGGTGGACTCATCATTTAACTCTCAGATCGACAACCCCTTCTGAGGGCGGCATTCCAGTCCAAAAGAGCCACCTGATCACCCTCAGCAACCACACTTGACCTTATTCTTAGCCCTTCTCACTATTCGATATGGTTCTTGATTTTTATTGGTTTCCTTTTTTAACAAATGCGTCCTCCCATGAGACACAAGCTCCAGTTAGAAAGGTCCTACATAATCTTTTTGTTTATTTGCTTTTTATATTTTTTAAAATTTACTCTTAACTGGAGGATAATTGCTTTACAAGTTTATGTTGGTTTCTGCTGTATGTCAGGGGCTTCCCTCATAGCTCAGTTGGTAAATCATCTGCCTGCAATGCAGGAGACCTGGGTTCAATTCCTGGGTTGGGAAGATCCCCTGGAGAAGGAAATCGCAACCCACTCCAGTATTCTTGCCTGGAGAATCCCATGGACAGAGGAGCCTGACGAGCTATAGTCCATGGGGTCTCAAGAGTCAGACAGGACTTAGTGACTAAACCACCAGCACCACCACCGCTGTATGTCAATCAGCCTTAGGTATAACTACACCCCCTCCCTCTTGAGCCTCCCTCCCACCCCACCCGAGTCCACCCCTCTAGGTCTTCACAGAGCACTGGGCTGAGCATCTTGTGTTATCCAGCAACTTCCCACTTTGTTACAGTGGTGATAGATATAGTCTTATTCACCACCAAATTCACCAGCCTCTGAGTTAGGCCTGGTATATAGTTGAAATTACAATATCCATTGAAAGAAGAGTCTTAGAATTGGCATTATAGTAGAAATTTTAGTAGAAGAGCAAAAAGCACTTTGGACTGGACCAAGACCATTTCTATGGTCCCTCTCAGATTAACTGAGCCAGAAACTCTAAGAATGTGGTTCAAGTATCTAGATTTTTAGTAAACACCTTAGATGGGTGATTCTGGTGCAGATGACCTCAGAACACAATTTTTTTTAACACAGATTTTAGAGGACAAAGACTGAGTTCTAGAGCCTACTTATTTTGCAGGGTGTTCATGAGGCCTCAAAAAATAACACAGCAGGTAAAGCTCTTTGCCTACACCCAGACTTGGAGAAACACAGGCTTTTCTTCCCTGGCCTTGCTGTCAGGGGCCTGCAAGGTCCACATTCAGGGATAGAAGCTTGCTGTGCCCTCAGGCAGCTCCTTCTTTTCATGGACCTGAGCAAGCTCTATGCCCTCCTTCACGAGGTGCATCTTTAAGGATTGAAGACAACTCTACCAGCCTCCTTTAGCATTTCTAGCTTGTTAGCCATTCTCAGACCTTAGCAACCTGGATATATTTCAGCTTGTCTATGCCATTTTTAGAGTGTAAATTTTTCTAAATTAATGAAATAGTCCTCTACAGTCTGTTCAGTGTAGCTACATGATAAGAATATTATCTTTAAAATGACTGGAGTTATAAGGTCAAACATTCAGGAATTTGACTTTTTTTTCTCAGCTTATCAAAACAAAGCAGACTTTTATAGAAAGAATCATCTGTAGAATCTTACAAAAGACTGATGGGGAAACAAAAACCCAGAGGATCAACCTACAATGAAGAGGAAAATATAATAGTAATAACTAACACATATGAGCCCCAACTCAAGCCCAGCACCATCACACACTCATTTCATATGCATAACCCTATAAGGAAGCATCATGACTCTTCCCCTTTCAGAGATGAGAATTGTCCAGCATGAGTAACTTGCCCCAAATGACATAATTAGATCTTCGCATACTTGGTATAAGAGCCCAGGCAGCTGGTTGACCCCAGAACCATATACTTATCTGCTGACTATGCCTGTGAAAACTTCTCTTCTGACACCAGACCAGTCGGTCTGCTCTTGCTTTTTATTTTCTATGCCTCACTCTAACCAACCAGTTCTTCTTACTGACACCTCTCTTTCTAGAACAGTACCATGGATGATACCACAATCAAACTCCATTGGCTTTTCCATTTTCTCCTCTTGAGGGTATTTCTGCAGCCATTATCCATTATATGTTGATTTTGTAATTTAAGTCTTTGAATTTGGGTGGAGGGAGAATTCCTTACTGATGCCTGTAACTTCCTTTAATGACCAACTAAAACTTCTAAATATTTTTCCAGACTACTGGTCTAAAGCTAGGCTTGTATACTTGCGCCACTGATTTTTTTTTCAACCCAAATACAGGACTTTGCATATTTACCTGTGGGATTTCATCTTGTGGTTTGAGGCCACTGTTGCAGCTTGTCAAGATTATTTTAAATCTTGATTCTATCATTTGTGGCATCAGCTACTCCTCCCAGCTTTATGTCATCTGTAGACTTTATTAAATGAAGCATCTATTCCTCAGGCAAGTAAGTGATAGAAATGTTGAACTGCACAAAGTCAAGTATAGATAGTATGACAGGAGGGATTTTAAAAAATGAGTATTGGTATTGTGCTGGACTGAGCATGAAGATGAACATTTCGTCACTAAATTTAACCCTCAGATGCACTATTGAAGAGAATGTAGTTTCAGCTTTCTCCCAGTCTTCTCCATAATGCCACATTCTGGCAGTCATACTAATAGCATGATCATCACTTTTGATGTACCTTTTCATATACTTCTTACCCTTTATAACTTATTGCCTTGATGAAGTAAAAAGCTCTGTGCATATGTGCTTTGGTTACAAAAATGAGGAAAATAAACAATTAAGTTGATCATCTGGGCTCTTAAATCAAGTGTGCAAAGTTCTAATTATGTCATTTAGGGCAAATTACTACTGCTTTGGCAATTTTCATTTCTAAAATAGGGAGAAAATTGTAATCCTTTCTTACAGACTTCTGTGTATGAAATGAGATAGTGTGTGATGGTTCTTGGCCCTGAGTTAGAGTTCATGTGTATTAATTATTACTATTTTTCTCTTCACTGTAGGCTGACACCCTGGTTTTTTTTCTCATTAGTCTCTTTTTGGAGGGGGGCCACTCCATGGGGCATGCGGGATCTTAGTTCCCCAACCAGGAATAGAACCTGTGCCCCCTGCAGTGGAAGCACTGAGTCCTAACCACTGGGCCACAAGGGAAATCCTCTCCATCAGTCTTTTGAGAGATTCTGCAGGTGATTCTTTCTACAAAGTCTGCTTTATTTTTGACAAATTGGGTGGGAGGGAGTGAAAAATCAAATTTCTGAAAGTTTGACACTGGAAGTCCAGTCATTTTTTTTTTAAATAATATTAACATCACAGGGCTTCCCTGGTGGCTTAGTGGTAAAGAGTTTGCCGGCCAATAGAGGAGACATGAGTTTGATCCCTGATCTTTGAGGATCTCACATGCCATGGAGTAACCAAGCCTCTGCGCCACAACTATCAAGTCTGTGCTCTAGAGCCCAGAAGCCACAACTACTGAAGCCCGCATGCCCTAGGTCTTGTGTTCTGCAACAAGAGAAGCATCACAATATGAAGCCCATGCAGCAATGAAGCCAGCACAGCCAAAAACAAATAAAATTATTTTTAAATGATATTAATATCATGTAACAATTATGACCAGACCATGGTGGATTATTTCATTGGAGAGATGATATGGGAGAAAAAGAGGAAGACACATTTCTATGATGAGAGATCAAGAAAGGCTCCCTAAAGGAAAGGGTGTCTGGGTTAAATCTGAAGTTCAAACGTGGATTGGCCAAAAAAGGTTTGGGTACGGAGTGGTTGTCATGAGCTAAGTTCACAAAGCATCTATGCCATCTTAGAAGACTGGATTTTATATTAATAACATTAAAAACTTTCATTGAAGTTTCTGCCCAAGAAGTCTCCCCCATACATTTCAACTGTTTCCAATCCCTCCTGCCTTGAAAATCCTACCGACGTTTTTCTCCAACCCAGGAGCAGGTTGCCCTTTAACATATACTCGTATTTTTACCTCAATAATGTGTACATGTGTCTTTCATTCCCCAAATCATGGCAGGGCATTGAAAACTAAAACTATGGCTCACACCCTCATTCTGTCCACAGTTTAAAGCACCAAGATGGTAGTGAACAAATTCTTGATGGATAGAGGCAGCAGAGATGAAAGGCTAACAAGAGCAGGGGGAGATCAGCCGAGAGGCTGATAACCAGGTGAAATGGCAGAGATAGTGAGGATGCCTGGAAAACTGGGGTGGAAACTCTACACAGACAGGGATCATATTTGTGATGTTCCCTCTTTGTTCCCGGTGACCAGTGGAGTGCCTGACTTTATCTTTGGATAAAATAAACCAATGAAAAGTGTTACATTCTTCTCAGAACTATGTCATATTTACGATTTGTATGTTCAGTCCTACTTTACAAGGACAGCATATGGCATTGGCATCCTTTGTAAAGGTTCCTGAGTCTGTAAGGTGGTATTAAATTTTTTCTTTTCAATTACAATCTATTACAGGATATTGAAAATGGTACCCTGTACTATACAGTAGGACCTTGTTTTTTCTCCGTCCTATACATAATAGTTTGCATTTGCTAGTACTGAATTCCCAATCTACTCCCCCTCTTTTGGCAACCATAAGTCTGTTCTCTATGCTTGTGAGTCTGTTACTGTGTCACAGATAAGTTCATTTGTGTCATATTTCAGATTCTACATGTAAATGATATCATATGATATTTGTCTTTCTTTCTGATTTCACTTGGTATGAAAATCTTAGGCACAATTTCATTATACATGTCAAGATACAGTGAGCTTTTGGAGGGTATGCCAAGCTCATACACAAGCTTTTACCTTATTTGATAAGTCAGGATAAATTGACAACAGGTGGAAAATAGATTGGAACATCCATGACCAGTTAGGTTGGTTGAGAACGGCTGTCTGGGCTCAATGGGAAAACGAGGCCTAAGCTATTGATCATGTCCGTTGGCCATGGGTAAAGGATGTGGTGATTGGAAAACACAAGGGCCATACATATGCCAATCCCTGATAGGTATTGACTTTAATGTGGCTTTCTGAAGTATTTTTGGCACAATCTAAATGGTCAGTGTCATCTTTCACCTTATCATGTGTGCATGTGACTCTAGCTTTTTCTTTAACTTTATTACTATGAAATAAAATATATATAAATAATTTATCAATCCAAAAACACATTACTAAAAAAATTTTTTTTAATTACTAAAAAAAAAATTACTAAACAAAAATATATATAAAATACACCTAAACAGCTCAAAAATTTGTCAAGCGTGAACATGTGACACCACTACCCAGGACAGGAAATACAACATGTTCAGTCTCTTGCAAACCCCCTCTCTTTTGCTCTCTCCAGGACGCTACCCACCATTGTCCTGATTTTTAAGGATATCACTTTCTTGCTCTCTTTCATAGTTTTATCATCCAAGTATATTTCCCTAGGCACCATAGTTTGGTTTTGCTCTGTTTCTTTTTCTTTTTGGTGCACGTGTGCTAAGTCACTTCAGTCATATCCGACTCTGTGCAACACTATGGACTACAGCCTGCCAGGCTCCTCCGTCCTCTGCAGACGTAAGAGACACAGGTTCTATCCCTGGGTCAGGAAGATCCCCTGGAGGAGAGCATGGCAACCCACTCCAGTATTCTTGTCTGGAGAATCCCATGGACAGTGGAGCAAGGAAATAGTACCTTAAAAATCAGGACAGTGGTGGGTAGTATCAAATCATACACTATACTTTCTTTTGTGTTTTTTTAACTGATATTAGGGGTGTGAGCTTGATTGATTTTGCTTCAGGTAGCTGTGGCTCATTTATTTTTAATTTATTTTTACTGTAGTATAAAAAAGTGTGACTGTATGACAGTTTTTTTAATCCAATTCACAGGTGAAGGGTATTTAGATTGCTACCAATTTTTAACTAGTCTGAATAATGCTGGTATGAACTTTCTTATATACATTTCTTGGAGCACATATTTCTGTTGAATTTATGCCTAGAGAATAATTGTTGGGTCATAAGGTGTTCATATGTTCAATGCTAATAGATAATGCAAACTGGTTTTCATAGTCACTGCATCAATTTCACTTCCACCAGAGATGTATGAGAATTTTAGACCTGAATATGTGTGTGATATTTTACTGTGGTTTTAATTTTTATTTCCTGATGACTAGTGGGCATCTTTTATATATATTTTGACCATTTGAATACCCTCTTTGGTGAAGTGCCTGTTCAGGCCCATGTATAAGATTTGCCATTTTCTTTTATAGGAGTTATTTTTATCTATTCTGGACACAAGCCTTTATCAGTTATACCTATTACAAATATATTCTATTTGGTGGCTTTCTTTCCACTCTCCTAATGGTTTCTTTGGAGGAAATGTAGTTATAAATATTATATAGTTCATATTATTCAACATTTCTCTTTATAGCTCATGCATTATTTTGTCCAATTTATGAAAGTTTTGCCTAGTTCAAGATTGTGAAGACATGTTACATTATCATCTAGAGCAAGGGTCCCCAATCTCTAGGATCTAACGCTCACGATCTGAGGTGTAGCTAACATAATAACAATAGAAATAAAGTACACAATGTAGTGTACTTGAATCATCCTGAAACCATCTTTTTGTTTGGTCTGGTGCAGAGAAGTAAGTCATTTCATTTTTTCCAGATTGATCAGCAACTGATGCAGTTTTTTTAAAAAAAACTGCTCTGAAGCAATATCTTTGTTTTGAATTATGTTCAAATATGCATGAATCTCTTCCCAAAATCCCTATTTTATCCTTATTCAGGTAGCAATACCAAACCAACTTCTGCAGCCGTCACATCCAGTGCAGTAAATCCTCCCGCTATTCCTCATCAAGTATCTTGGTTATTCTTGGCCACTTGAATTAACATATGCATTTAGGATGATCTTTTCAAGTTTCATTTAAAAAATCTTGCTGGGATTTTAACTGGGAATACATGAATCTATAGATCATTTTGGAGAGAAATAACATATCTATAATAATGTATTGTCCAATAGGAACATGGTATGTCTCTACTTTTATCTAGGCAGTTATATAAAATATTTTTTTTCTTAAAGTTTATTCCTGAGTATTTGACAGTTTTGACATTATTTGAAAAATATGCTTTTTCAATTTTATTTTATAATTGTTTGAGATTAGAATATAGAAATGCAATGTTTTTGTGTATTGATCTTGTATTCAGTGCTCTGCTAAACTCACTTATTAATTCCAACAATTCATATATATTTTGGATTTTCTACATAACCAACCGTAGCATATACAAACAATCAGAGTTGATTACTTCCCTTCCAATCCTGATAGACTTTGTTTCTTTTGTTGCCTTGCTGTACTAACTGGGATCAATACTATACTGAATAGAAATTGTGATAGAAGTCACCCTGCATGTTGATTCCAATCTCAAAGCTTTCAACATTTTGCCATTATTAAGTATGGTGCTTGCTGCTGGCTCTTGGTAGCTACTCTATTCCTGATTAAGGAAGCTATTTTGTATTCTTAATTGTATAGAGTTTTTAAAATCACCAATGGATATTGAATTTTATCAGATTTTTTTCTGCATGTATTTAGATAAGCATATGATTTTGTCTCCTTTACTCAGTTGATGCAGCTTATTATTGGGTTCTGAATATCAAGCCAACTTTGAATTCCTGGAATAAAGTCACATTGGTCATGATTTATTATCCTTTTATACATGTCCAATTTTTATTTAGAATTTTTACATCTATGTTCACAACCGAGAATAGGATATACTTCTATAAACTGTCCTCATCAAGCTTTGGTATTAAGGTTGTGCTGATAAATCAAATAGATAATACTCCTCCTTTTTCTATTCTCTGGAAGAGTTTTTGGAAGATTGGCAACATTTTTTCTTCATAAGATAGGTAGAATTTACTGTGAAAGACTTGTAGTTCAAGTTTTCCTTTATAAAAAGGTTTTTAAGTATAGATTTAATTTCTCTAATATTTACCAAATTATTCATACTTTCCCTTTCTACTTTTATCCATTTTGGAAGTTTTTTTTTTTTTTAGAGAATTTATGTATTTCATCCACATTGTCAAATATATTTGCATGAAGTTATTCATACTATCTTTTCATCAAATGTTTTTAATGTGCATAGTATCTGTAATCATGTCCCCTTTTCCATTTGTAACATTGGTAATTTGTGTTCACTATTTTCTTTTCTTTTTCTCCTTTGATCAACCTCATGAGGGATTTATCAACTTTATTAACTTTTCCAAATTAATTTTTGGATTTGCTCATCCTTTCTACTATGTGTTTATTTTCTATTTTATTTGTTTCTGCTCTTATTTTATTGCTTCCTACCTTATATTTCATTCAATCTTATTTTCAGCTCTGTCTTTAAATTATTAGAACAGGTGATTAGCTCATTGATTTTCAGCCTTTCTTCTTTTATAATATATGCATCTGAAGCTATAGATTTCCCTATATACATGGCTTCCATTGTATCTTATTAAGTCTTGATACATATTTCTCATCATTTTTCAGTTTAAATTATTTTCTGAGTTTCATTGCCATTTATTCTTTGAACTATGAGTATATATATTTCCTGATTTCTAGGTTTTTAGGGTTTTCCAGTTATCTGTTATTGATTTCTAGCTTAATTGTATAGAGAGAATTTTTTTGAAAAGTTTTTGATCCTTTATGGTATAGAAGTTCTATATGTGCTTAACAAAAAAATATGTACTTGGCCGTTATTGGTTGTCTTACTCTACATATGTCTATTAGATCAAATGTGACCATAACGTTGCTCAAATTCTCTATCAGTTCAGTTCAGTTCAGTCGCTCAGTCATGTCCGACCCTTTGCAACCCCATGAACCGCAGCATGCCAGGCCTCCCTGCCCATCACCAACTCCCAGAACTGAACTGAACTGAGGGAATTTGAGCAACGTTATGGTCACATTTGATTTAATAGACATATGTAGAGTAAGACAACCAATAAAGGCCAAGTACATTTTTTTTTATATTCTGACTGATTTTTGATCGCAGGCTTTGTTAGATATTGCAAGTGACTATTAAAATTTCCTGTTATGTTAGTCTATTTCACATTCTAGTTTTGTAAATCTTTGCTTTATATATTTTTGTGTCTACTATTAGGAACATACAAATTACCTGTGAATTAAATATTTTATCAGTGTAAAATGTCTCTCTTCATTAATAGTGTTTTATAAGCATTTAAAGTATATAACAGCTAAGTTTGGCTAGTACTTGTTTATGTACATTTTTACTCTCCTTCCAATTTCTATATTTTTATGCTTAGGCATGCCTTTTAAAAATATGTTAAGCACTGTAATTTAAAGTTTGGTCTCATGACTCCTCTGTTTGGAATTCCCATAGGTCTGTCTCTTTTGCCTACTGGATTTGTTAGTTTTCATTCCTGTTATCTGGTCACCTCATATTCTTATTTCTTTCCTTATTATATGATGGTCATTGTGTTTAACAATGTGTTTATAGAATTAATTTGAGTCCTAAGATGAGGTTATCTTCCCCAGAGAGGATTTACATTTGTCTCTGGCCCTCAAGCCATAATCACTTCAATTCAATTTAAAGATGATTCAAAACTGGTCTTAGTCCTTCCTGGGCCTGTTTCTGGCCCACCCACTCCCAGGACTCATACCTTTCTAGGGTCACAGCCAGCACTCCCAACCTGGGTAAATCCTGATGTCCAATCTCTTCCTCTCTTGAGAAAAATGGGCCCAAGTGCTGAACTCACCTATTGGACCTCACTCTCTTCTTGACCCTAGCTAGGTCATTCTTCATTACTTTGTTACTTCTCCAGTGCCTTAAAGCTGATATTTTTATATTTTCACCAGTTTTTCTTATTGTCCTCAGAGAGATAGTCCAAATTACCCAATCCACCATAATTAGACAAATGTACATGTCTGCTCTCCATTTGGTTTTTAATGTTTAGTGATTTACATTATTTTCTTGTTATGCTTTCCTTCTTTTTATTTTTTTGCCACATGGTTTGTGGGATCTTAGCTCCCAGACTGGGGACTGAATCCTTGCCCTCTGCAGGAAAACTCTGAGCACAGAGTCCTAACCACTGGATTGCTAGAGAATGTCCTTATTATGCTTTCTTATCATGGTTGCTTTTTTATTCCAAAAGTTGTACATTTCCACTGTCAAAAATTTAGAAAATACAAACATAAGAAGGAAGAAAATTTAAAAATCACTTAAAATTTCACTATTTCCTATTTATCTTTTTTCTCATATATATAGACATTTTCAAAAAAATGAGATCACCCTGTAGTTATTTTAGAATAGAATGTATTCATTTAATATATCACAACATCTTGACAGCTTTATGGTATTCTAGTATATGTATATACCTTAATTCATTTAAACAGATCTTTAGAATTGGATATAAAATTTTTCCAATTATAAAATCACTATCACAAACATTATTTCATCAGATATTCTAATAGTTCATGATATTTTTCTTAGGATAAATTCCTAAAAATGGAGTTGCTGGTCAGAATATGTATGGCACTGTATATATAGCCAAGTTGTCCTCCAGAAGAGTATTACCAATGTACACATCTACCAGCAATGTGGGAGAATGATAGTGCTCAACTCCTAAAATCAGATTAGAGCTTCTGAGCAATTATTTCCTTACCAACATAGGTGAGATGTATCATTTTTAAAACAAGTAAAAAGCATTTTAAATGCTTTCTATCCTGCTTTTGCCATCATTGTGACTTTGATTTCTTCCTGGGTATATAAAATAAGCCACTAGCTTGGGGGTTGGAGGATTTAGGGGCTTAGCACTGGAGATCAAACATTTCCTTTGCAGAGGGGTCCAGGATGGGGAGGTGAGAAGAGGGAGGTCTGTATAAGAGCTGGTTCACTGAGGATCACCAGGGATGACCACTGACATTTAGCCGAGTGGCCAAAGTAGGGTTCCTCCTCCTGGTTGAGAACCTCACACCTGCTATTAAAAACCAAAGTAAATGAGTATGAAACTTCTTCCTGGTAATCCAGAAACTAAGCAATACTAAAATAGACAAGCTTTGAATTCCCCTGCACTAAAGAAGTCCAAACTCTTTAGCAGACTTTTTGAGATCTGATCTGTTCCCCACCTCTCCTGTCTATTCTTTCTCCTTCCTGACTTTACACCTTAATAGCCAGCAATGCTGACTTCCCCTAGGTTCCCAGACAGAGTCAGGCTTTCTCTCTTCTTCTCCCCTTTACCATGGATACAGTGTCCTTTGCATGGAATTCTCTTCTTCTTGTCTCTATCAAGTCCAATTCATCCTTCAAAATTCATCTCAAGGGAATTTCCCATGACTCCCACATCCTGGCTAGGAGTAACTCCTATCTTATAGCATTTTGCATTAATCTCTGTCACAGAACCTATCAGTCTGCTCTCTCCTCCTCTGTTTACTTGTCAGGGTCGCCTGCTATCTTTAGAACTTGTGATGTCAGGGACTATTTCTTATTTCTCTTTACACTCTCAGCACTGCACCTGGAAAATGCTCCTTAAATTAAGTCTTTCCTTCACCTACAGATATTCTTTCACTTACTCCCCAAATCCAGGACTTTGTTTTTATAAAAGATAATACAACTTAAACATCTCCTTCCCACTAAGGTTAACAGTAGGATGTAACTGCATAACATTCTAGAATGATAAAACAGGTAGGGATGTCCGTAATCATAAGCCATGTTCTCTATTTTTATGGCAAAGGAACTGAATTTCAGGGAGACAGAGTGACCTGTCCAAGATTATATTATAAGTTCATGGTCAAACTACAATGCCAATGCCAGTCTTTTGATTTCTAAGTCAATATGCTTCCCACTAAATCAAGGAGCTTAAGAGCAGAATCTTAGAGGAGATGGTCCTTAACTCACAGAAAAGAATCTATACTTGTGGGATTTCAGATGCTAAGGCTTCTATAGGACGGAAACCACTCTTGGTGTCTCTCATCTTATGCCACCTACATCTACCCAAAGTGAGGAAAGGGCAATTCCACAATATTAACATGGAGGAAAAAAACTATATTTCACTGTATACTTAGTAAGGAGGATTTTATGTTCATTATTGTATATCCTCTTCAAGGTGTTGTAAAATCTTTCTGAAGATGAAGAAATAGAAACATGAAGTCACACATTTTTAAAACTAAGCCTTGATGTAGTCAAAACCAAGTTTCAAAGGTTTATTTTGCTTGACTTATTTACTGTTCTGATACCACATTATGGAAAATAGCAGGTATCTATTTCTGAAATGCATTATGACTTAAACTGATAAGCTAAAATCAACTATGCTATTTTAGTTTTATTCCTAATTATTATTAGAACATACAATAGTAAGAAACATTGTTACAAGGCCCTGGTTTAGCCCATGGGGCAGTATAACATGGTGGTAAACAGCATAGGCTCTGGAGCCAAACTGAGTTTGGATTAGTGAGTTCTAACTAACTTTGAGCAAATTACTTAGCATCTCTGCCTGAGTTTTTTCATCTCGAAAATGGGGATGTAAATAGACACATTTCAGATGGCTGTTTTGAGGATTAAATGAGATAATAACTGTAAAGTGCTTAGAAAAATGCCAGGCGCATGGTAAGGCTTAGAAATAGTTATTACAGCAGGAGCTCTGTAAAGAAATGCTAAGTTGAAAATAATCAACAGATACATAGCGGGGGAGGCAGGGGTGTTACCTACTCCTGCCCCAAAATGCAAAGCTCATGCTTCTGGAAATAATTTTAGCGAATGGAACATATCCCCATTGACTCTCTATAATATTATGCTACAGGAAGTCCATGAAAGAAAACTCGATAAAATACAAGCAGTAAATGTTATCTGGTAACTATTCAAAATTTCTGGATTTTCACAAAGCAGTTCTTCCGAATCGTAATTAAGGGTTTGAAAGTCAAATGATTTAAATGCAAGTTTTAATTACCGCTTGGTGAACTTTAGTGTGTTAGAATTGTCACAACTTTCCTTAAGGATTACTCTGAAGCCAGGCGATACAGTGGGAAATTATTAACTCCTCCTTTGGTACAGCAATTATCTGCATTACAAGGTTTATGCAATTAGCTGTTTAAGATGTCATTATATTTTGCCATCTGGTACACAGGAGTTTATGCATATGAACAGGCACGTGTTGAAGTGATTTTCACTATATGACTTGTTCTCAACCCAAGTCATCTCTCTAATGAGGGGAAGTTACCGTGCACCGTACATTAGTGGCAGGTGCACACTATCAAGCTTCATTTTCATCGAAAACCTTCATTTTTCCATTTTAAAGTATTCTGCACAAGTGCTGGAAAATTAATTAGTCGTTTGCCATTATACAACTCCTGCAGACGAGTTCCTTAGCAGTCAGACGGGGGGCACGGCTTCAGTTAGGGGCCGCTCCTCCTCAGCCAGACCGCTGAGAGGAACCCGCGTTGGGTGAAAAAAGCCAGGGCGTGAACCACCGCAGTAGACGGCCTCTCTCGGGACCTGGGAATGGGGGTAGGGGTGGCTGGCGGCGGGGTCCCCAGCCCCAGCCCGGCTTTCCACCCAAGAGGGGGCGCGCCGGGCTGGGGGCAGCGCGGCGGCTTTCAGTCCGCAACTCCAGCGGGGCCACGCGGGTCCCGACCGACGCGCATTGGAAAGGCGCCCTCTGCCGTCGGCTCGCGGCCGCCGGGTAAGAGGAGAGGCTTGGAGCGGTCGGCCTAACTTTACACGCGTTTCGCACGCGGAAAGCCCGGCTCTCCGAAGGGGCTTGCAACCCTGCGCACGCGCGGTGCGCGGACCGCCCCCCCCCCCCCCCCCGGAGTCGGGCGCGCTCGGGTCGCGCGAGGACTCGGCCCCGCCCCCCCGGGGCTGGCCTGGGCGCCAAAGGCCAGGAAAGAGAATCCCCCGGGCGGGACGGCGGTGGGGCGCGGGACAGCCGGAGATCCGGCACCTGTTCCGGAAGGTGGCCCTGCGCCGCCCGCCGCAGGGCCTTTGTTGGTTGGTTCCGTCTGAATCGCCGCGGGGCCCAGCCGTCCCGCAGAGGCGCGCGGGCACCTCGCCGAGGCTGGCCCCGCGCTGCCATTGAAACGTGACACTGACGAACGAGCTGGGCCCGCGGCTTTCTTTGGGAGAGTTGGGAGTCGCCCGTCGCGGGGAATGTGGCTCTCTGGTTCCCTGGGAAACGTTCTGCCTCCTCGGCTGCTGCCATCTTCCGTCTCCCCGCGAATACCGCCGCAGCACGCACGTGTTTCCTCTTTCCCAGTCCGCGTGCTAGGAGGAGAGTCCAAGTTCAGCTCCGAGAGTTGAGCAGGGAAGGACTCTGCTGAACACGGGGAAGTGGGGTGTGATGGGGGCCCAGGCAAGAAGGTAGTTCCTTGAGCCTTTTGTTTTAAGGCGCTGTCTGCAAGTGTGCTCAGTGGTGTCCGACTCTGCGACCCCGTGGACTGTAGCTCACCAGGCTCCTCTGTCCATGGGATTTTACAGCAAGAACACTGGAGTGACGGAGGAGACTTTAGCCTCTTGGGGGAGCGGGGCTGAGGAGGATGGCAAGGGGACTGAGGGAGAAGACCCTGGCTGAAACTGTCTCTCCCACCCCTTTTGTCACGTGTCTGCACCAACCTTTGGGGGAAGCAGAGCGGGGTGGGGGGGGCGGGCTGGGGGGAGTGAGGAGTTCCTTATTTAGTTACCTATTTCCAGATAGACAACAATGTGTGAAGCACTGAACCAGGAATTAGCAGTTATTTAGAATCAAAATAGGAATTTGCAAGCTGATTAAAGAGAATAAAATTCATCAAAGGGGGGATAAAATGGTCTCATTAAAAATTAAAATGGTGCAGCCAGGCTGAGTGTACAACTGAAGGGTGGGTAAAATTAGAATTGGCTGTTGGAATCTCAGAACTTAGGTACCTGGGCGACCCTGCAGGTAAACTGGTCAGAGTTGATTCTGTGTCCTCACACCACGGGAAACAGACAATAAAGATTGAGGTGATGGTGGCAAGAAAAAGAGCCAATCATTCGCGCTGGAAGAGAAAGTTGGGCAAGTAAATCAAGGCCAGATTGGAGAAGGCTGAGGGGCCTGGGATTGAGTGGATAGAGTAAGAAAACCTTGTGCTTGAGGGCCAGCCTAGACTAAGTCTAAATCTCCTTTATGCCTCTTAGAAGTTGTAATTAGGAGCCTCTGTTCACCTCTGTGAGGCATTAATTATGCCTCAATGCTATGAGGATTATACAGGGTTATATGAGACAATGTTCTTGGCCCTAATACATTTAGTATTGATATAACCCTTTCAACTATTTAAAATGTTGCCGTGATCTCTAGGCTTCTTCAAGGCATCTATAAGGTTATTTAAATAACCATGTCTGTGCTCTTCTTGCTTAAGTCCAGTCAGCTCTGTTGCCTCCAGACACTAAGGAGTCCATGCTATACCGCTGTGTTTTATAGCGTCTAAATTATTTGAAAATGTTTAATTTCTACCATAAGCTTCTAGTATAATCAACTTTCTGAGCAACTATCCCATCAGATTGGTCCATCTGATGCCAGTCACACATAACATGGGTTTATTAGACCCTCACCAGTGGTTTTGGCTGAAAATTCAATTCTTCATGAACAGGAGCAGCAGCTCAGTTTCTCAAACAACCTGTGTGGGCCTGCAGCCCACATTCAGAAGCTCTGAGACTGCAACTTAGGAAGGTCAGGCTGTGATTCACCATAGGTGATATGAAGAATACTAATGAGTTTCAAAGTGACATATAGACTGGATCCCCACTCTGTCCTTTCATTACTAAAAAGAGCCCTGGATTGCTCACTATTGCTGTTGGGCAAAGGTACAAAAAAAGAAGTAGCTAAGATCTCCAGATACATGCCCAACACACCCCAACCAATATGTGTTTCCATGATACAGAAGCACAGTTACACATCAGAGAATAAAACAAATGTCTCCAAAGTACAATGCTATCTATTATAAAATCCCATTATAAAATGAGGCCATAAGCTATAGTTCCCACTTGTCTAAAGTCTTCAACATTCACTCTTTTCTCTAACCATACCTGAAGATGATGAAATTTGTAACTGAAATTCTAGGATGAAGATAGTAATTTCAGAAGAGAAACATGTCAGCTTAATGTATGAGGTGGAGTCTGTGTTCTCCGAACATTAACCCCACCACTTTATTATGATAAAACTAAGACATGGACCTAGGAGTGGGAGAGAGCAAGAAGTTTCTACGTTGAAGTTTAGAATGTAAATCTCAAGAGAAATACTTCTGCATGTCTTCATACTCCTGCTAGCACTCAGAACAAGGTGGAACACACAAGATAAATTCCATGAGTAGGTACTGGTTTCAGATCATTTTTCTTCACAAAGCCCTCTTCCCTAAGTACCAAACTGGTCCCCAAAAGTTGACCATCCAAAGCCACCTGACCTTATATTTGATAAATTTATGGTGTTAGTTACACAGTGGGGTTTTTTCTGCTAGTGAATCTCCTGTGGCATCTGTTTTCAAAAATGAAAATTACTATTACATTATTAGAAATACTCTCAGGGTACAGAATCTGTATAGAAGTGAAATGCAGTTAAGGTCTGAGCTTTTGACATCTCATTGGCAAGCAGAAGCACCAAGACTGGACCCAGGTAAAAAAAAAATAGAAGAAAGTAGGATGCACACATTTACATCCAATACCCCAACCCAAAGCCTCTTTAACTTCCCTTTTGCTATATTTGCGTGCGTGCAAAGTCGCTTCAGTCATGGCCGACTCTTTGTGACCCTATGGACTCTAACTGACCAGGCTCCTCTGTCTGTGGGGATTCTCCAGGCAAGAAATGTTTGCTACATTTAGTTATTCTCAAAAGTGAAAAGGGGGTATTCTGGGTAGGAATGCACCATCTTCTACCACACCTTCAACATGGTTTGATTTGGTGCTTAGGTAGATAAGAAGAAGGGGAACTAATGAGTAATTGTTATACAATTTGAAAAAACAAAAGCACTGAAAGGAGTATAGTTTTCCTGCCAAATAATCCAGTCCTTTCATCATGAACTATTACTATTTCATGGATGCAGATATCAGTAAAAATAGTTAATGTTTAAAATTACTTATTGTAAATGATTTTTGTAACCAAATCAACAAAGGACCATCACTGTAGGTCAGATGCCAGGATTTTGCCATAGCCATATTATACAAAAATTTTCAGTGTGATAGTATGCTATAAAGAGATTTGGTTGGTTTGGCTATTAAATACATTATTCATATTTATTTAAGTATAGATCAACTCATTGTTTGACTTCTCCCATGCCACACATGCTACCTTCCTCCACCATCAGTATTTCCTTATGAAATGTTGTAATACTGGACCATTGCTAAAGGCTATATACACCATCTTATACCACACCTTCAACATGGCAAAACCACCAAGGTGCCTCTTCTCCAGGTGACCTTTTCCAATAACTTGTAGCAGAGTACCAAAGCTAGTTGGAGCTAAGTTATGGTACAACAGAAGTCACCTGGATGTATAATCAGAAGAGCTGGGCTCTCCATGACCTGGCTCCACCACTTCGCTGAAGGATTTTAAGTGACCCCCTATTCTCCCACCCTCCCATCCCCCAACCCCCATCGACCTGAACCAAGGTCGCTTCTTCTATGAAGAGTAAACTTGAAGTCCTACTTCATGGAAGTGTTATGAAATCGCATGCACATAGTAGATGCTTAATAAATTGATGTTAAAGGTAGATTCTGAAATACAGATCTGAGTTGTTGACATAGGAAAATTCCTTGTATCCTCTTGTCTTTATTTCCTCATATTCAAAATGAGAATAACATAAACAAGGAAAGGTGATAAAAATTAAATGAGGTAATAGTGTGTGTGTGCGTGCTCAGTTGTGTCTGACTCTTTGTGACCCTATAGATTGAAGCCCACTAGGCTACTCTGGCCATGGGATTCTCCAGACAAGAATAACAGAGTGGTTTGCCATGCCCTCCTCCAGAGGATCTTCCCAACCCAGGAATCGAACCTGTGTCTCTCTTTAGTCTCCTGCATTGGCAGGCAGGTTCTTTACCACTAGTGTCGCCTGGGAAGCCCCCAAAATAGCAATAGTAAGTTATCCATATTAGAATGTTATTATTTGTCTATGAGGAGGGGATTAGCTAGAGAAGTTATCACAACTTCTACTAACGGGTCCTTCTAATCAGACACTCATCTCCCTCTGGCTCTCTCTACCCTCTTCTAAGGCCCTAATCTTACAAAAACAGAAAACAGTAGACAAGGGCTTATAAGTTAGATTTGTTAGAGTAAAAGACAGTTTTTTCTTATTAAAGATCACTGAAAGCTCCCTCTAGAAGGCATCTCATAGTATGCCGCCGTTTAACTCTAGAAAGGATCCTGTCAGACAGGTATCACTATTCCCCTTTTTAAAGGATGGAGAAATCAAGACTCAGATAGATCAAGTAACTTGTCCAAGGTCACACGGCCACTCTTAGTGAAACAAACTGCACTCCCTCGGACTAGCATGGAGGAGGGATTGCTTTGATCCACGAATTCCCGGATTCCTGTATTTACTACCCCAATTCCCCACTCCCCCAAAGTTCATTCTCAGTGCCCTCGGGACTCCCGCTTCTTCTAACAGATCCGTAATTCTGGAGCTCGGAATTCAGACTCAGGAGCGGAGAGACGGCCCCCTGGACAAAACGGGGCCCCGCTTCTTCCCTTGGGTCGCTTTTCCTGACCGGCAGTTTCTCCCCTTCTCCCTTCTGCAATCTGGAACTCGCCTGTAGGTGGCGCCCTGACTCGCTCGGGGGACTTGGAGGGCGAGGACACCGGTCACCAGCGGCCTCCCCTCAAGGCCATTTTAAATAGTCCCTTGGCTGGCGCCCGGCACAGGAACCCCGGTAATGTGGGCATGCCCCCCGCCCCCGCCCGCTCTCCTTCCCCTCCCCCACCTCGGCCCTCCCCTCCCACCCCTCCGCCTCGGGCTGGTGCGGTGCGGGAGCTGAGTGTCTGCGCTTCCTCCGAGGGCGGCACGGGGAGCGGATCTCCTAGCGCTCTAGGCCGAGCCTGGCGCCCGAGGTGGTGCTTCGACCCCGGAGCCTCCGCCGGCCCGCCCCCTTCCCCCACCCCCCACCCCCGGTGCTGCAGCTGTAGCGGGGGTGGAGGGATCGGGGGAAGAGTGTGACCCGTGAATGCTAGGCGGGGCGGGGCAGCTTGAAAAACTTCTGAAAGGCCACGTTCAAAGCCTCCAGGGACCGAACTTGGGCCGGAAGGCGGTTTCCACCGAGGGGGCCTAAAAGGGGGCGGAGGGTGCACCTGCAGGGCCGGGAGCGCGCTGCTTGGGAAGAGGGTCTGGGTACCCGGGAACCCTGAAGCCCGGGCCCGGCACTCGCCACCTGGCCCCAGCCTCCTCCGCCCCAAGCCCTCGCCCCCTTGGGGAGCCAGCGGCCCCTCCCGGGACCTTGCTTTCATCCTCCCCGCGGGATGGCAGTGGGGCGGGGTGGGAGCCTCTTTGGGCCGCGTGTTCCCTGCGGGGTCTTCCTTCCCTCCGGCCCCTCCTTAAGAACCAGAGGTTTCGCAGCGAAGTTGAATTCCCGGATTTTAATTCCAATCCACCCGGGTGGGAGACGGCTGAGGAAGCGGGCATCGCGATGGAGGAAACGTTACCATTTTACTTCCTACCCCCATAAAAATCACTGGGGAGGGTGAGAAGGAAGATAAAACGGGAGGAGGGGGCCCATGCTGGGGGTGGGGAGCAGGCTAGAGGGTGGCCAGGGTCGCATAGCGGCGAATCGGATAGTGGTCCGGGCGGGCGGCGTCTGTGAGCCCCGGCTGTGCCCCATCTGGGGGCACATCGGGAGGGGCAGCCGCTGGTCAGGGCCGATCCTGGACAGACAGCTGACGCGGTCCCTCGCGGGGCAGAGGGGGAAGGACTAAAGGGATTTTCACTAGTATGAGGATCTCCAGGCCCAAAGTCCTTGCTATAGAGGCTCTTGAATGAATTAGGTAAATGATTTCCTCCATTGGTAGTTTCTGAAGAAGACATTTTCTTGTATCTTCTGAAATTGAGCGCTTTAGTCGGGGAGCAAATACAGGAAGGGTCCCCTTAGGACGGTGTCCACTCCTGCGGTCTCTCGGGGTGTGAACTGATGGGTGGGTTAGTGGGAGCACTTGGGGATACGTGGACATGGAATTGAACAAAGCTCGTGACTTAGTTGTGGAAGAAAAAGAGCTACTGAAAATAGAGTCGCTTGAAAATAAACAACCTAAAGTTTATTATTTTGCTTGGAGTCCTTTTCCTTGATCTGAGAAAGTAAAATAAGTGAGAGTTCTGTTTTTTTTTTTTTCCCCAATTAGCATTTATTACATGTTCTCAAAGGCCTTGAAAGAATTATTTTAGTGAATTTTAAGAACAACAGTGCTGGCACTACAGAGATGAGGCGAACCGATCGCTAGACTCCAGGAGAGTTTAGCTGCAACACTAACTCTTCAAATTTAGTGTCAACTTTATGTATTTTTTTTAAAAATATGGCAATGTTTTTATTAACTCATAACTTTAGGAGGTAGGGAACACTAAGAAGGAAAGAGACCTAAGGAAAAATAAAGCAATGGAAAGAAAAAAAGAAACGAGGTTAATTCTAACAGTCTGATCTTCATTGAGTTCCAAGTCGGCATTCTAATACAGTGCTCATTTCTGGTAGCCTCAACTTTACCCGGAATATTGGTGGGCCCGGTCTCTACGTGCTTCCTAAGAAAGAACAAGCTTAAGCAAAACGTGTTTTCTTTTGTGAAGGTCTAGCACCTACTTAATGAAGTTGCTCCAACAGAAAAAGGGGTCCTCCTGCTCTCTGGTGCCCTGAGCCGATTTCACTGCTGTAAAATCGGCAGGTGTGTGCAGCATCCGCAGCGCAAGAGCCTGGACCTGGTGAGCCAGAGAAACAGATGACCGGAGTACCTTGCCCTGGCGTTTTAGCAGACAAGAACTGGCACGTTGAAACTGTCCATGTGATGGACAGAGATGGAGTTTGCTACAGACGTGCCCACTTGGCAGTCCAACATTCTCCTGTATACAGGGTGAAAGCAACATTTTTATCCCTTAGGACTAAAATGTAACCTTTAAGACGAGTTGAAAGCATAGTCAAGGGCTCAAAGGCAAGCCTGTATTCCACACAGGTCAAGTGCAACTTATCTGGTTAAGAGCAAGAAACTTTGTAAAAGTTGGAATTGCCAGTCAAAGAGAGAGTTTAAAATGCTACAAAATAGCCTGGTCACGACAAGAGAACTAGAAATACTTGGGGGTGCATTTGTGTTTGTGAAGGGGGCGGGTAATTGAGACTTGTTTTGCTATTGTTTGAATGATTTGAGATTTACGGAAAGTAGACTTCACTCTCACGAAGCTGGAAGGCTATACTTTCTGGGCAAAATACTCTTGGTGATTTCACCCTCAGAGCTGTAGGGTCTAAGACCTTTGCAAGCACCCTTGACCCGGAGAAATCACACATCTAGCAAACTGCAACTTTTCTCTTGAGTTCATTATACAAAATGCACAAACCTTGATTGCTAAATAATTTAGGTGGTGTTTTCTCTCAGAAAGAAAACTCCAGGGAGAATATCTGGAGATAAGGGCTGCATTAGAGCCCATTCCTTAGCAGTGGGGCAGGGGGTCAGACAACATCCTGGCACAAACACACATCTTTGCCTGAACCGGCACCCACATTCCCACCCTGGGTGCACACACTGCCAGCTGAAGAACAAGAGTTTATCCACCCCAAGTGGATAAGGAGTAAGGCTTGATGCCGAGTTCAAACACATGTCCACAAAACACTAAAGGTGGGGGGCTTAACTCTGAGTTTCATGAAGGGTTACCTCCAAGAAGCCAGGGACTTCTAGCAAGCAGTGAAAAAGAGCCCCAGAGGTCTGCAACCTGTCAGCTCCAGGGGTAGTCCCACCAGCCCCACAATATCAGTGCTGTGGTTCAAAAGTTGGAAACTGCGGTTTTTAATTGAGTCTGGGTCCTGCCTCCCCCTTTCCTCTTCAGCGGCTCCTCTCGGTAAGCGGATTTGCTTTTCCATGCATCGCTGGCAAGTCGCTTTTAGGAAACCTAGCTTCTGCGAAACGTTTTAAACATGATAATATATTGCAGCCTTATGAAATCCCCCTCCAGAAGTGCGTGAAAGAGGTTCTGTTTTCCTGAAGGATTTGGGATCTTCACTATCTGAGCAAAGGCTGGCTCAGAATCCAAGGAGGGCTTGGATTCACTTCACATCCACTTACGTGAAGGCAGCGTATTTTGTTTTTTGGTTTTGTTGTTTTGTTTGGTTCTTAACACCGAGAAGATTTTAAAATCACATAATACTCCCTCGAAAAGAGGTGGGGGGGGGGGGGAGCATTGAACGTGTTTCCTTCTCTCCTAGATACCCTAGAAGGTATCTGTCTGAGAGAAGCGGTGCTGAGCTGGTGGAACCACCAATTAATATGGAGAACTAGGCCATCTGGGCCAAGTTCCCCAGGCATGGAGACGCGGAGGGGAGGGGACAAAAGTCTCTCACAAGTCGCCACTAGGAAAGAGGGTGGCAGAGCAGAGAGCCCCTTCAAAAGTTCAGCTGTGCTGGGCGTCTGATCTTCCTTCCAAGACCGCTCGCCAGGGAGTCCCGCGGGTTTCAGCTTCCACTCAAAAGTAAGGGTTGGTTCTGCGGCGTCGCCCCCCTCCTCCTCCTAGGGACCTGCCAGGCCGGTGACCGAGACCCGAGCGGCGCGGGGTCAGCCCCGGGGCCAGAGGGCGGCGCCGGCCGCTGCGCGCCTCGGTCAGCAGCCGGGCGGTCGTGACCTTGTCGGGCAGCTCCTGCGACTCCGCTCGGTCCCTCCGCCCGCCCTCGCCCTCGCCCCCGCCCCCGCCCCCTTCCAGGACCCGGAGCGGGGGATCCTCGACCTGTCGTTCCGGGCGGTGAGGACCGAGGGTGGAGCTGAAGGGATTTATTCTCAAATTCCCCCAATATCTCTGCAACAGGGGGAGTCCGCGGGCCACTGGGGACCGTGATCCGTGAGGTCCTCGCGGGGACTCCGTGGAGGTCTCCGAAAACTCTGCGAGGCCAGGCGCCGGCGGCTCCTGGGGCCAAGTTGCTGCGGAGGCGCGGAGAAATGAAATTCGCCAAGGGTCCCACCTTTGCCTCCGGAAAAATTTTAAAGCCTATAAGTCCCTATATACTTTATATATATGCAGGGACCTTGGGTTTCCTTTCGGCACCTTACTCCCTCTTTAGAGGGAGTGTGTCCATGATGGAGAGAGTGGGAGTCCCCACGGGCGAAAAGGAGGAAGGCAAACAGGTGTTATGAAAGGCAGCACGCCCTCTTGTATTGATTGATTTATTTAGGAGATTGTGTTAATCAGATTGACAAAGTGGAGTCGAGCACGCACTAGCTAGCGCTCGGAACACAACTTTTGTTCCTGCGCTTTCAGCAAGACGTCGTCTGGCTAACGGAGACCTGAACCCGGCGCGTACAGCCCCCTCAACTTGGAGGTGGACTTCACCCCCGGCGCCCCGGGTCTGCCAGCCCTGGATGGGGCGGCCTCTTCCCGGCTCCTGATAGAACAGTTAGTGCACCTGGGGCTTCAGGTGCCACGGGAAGAAAGAAGTGGGACCTTACTTTCCAACAGGCAGTGACCGACGCCTGCCAGCTTCCACCTTGTTCTGGAAACACCTAATCTCCACTTCCTCTATAAAGCTTAACTACAGCTCGCCTCCAATCCCCAAATGCAAACACTATCGGGATTGCTCCCTTAAGCATTCCTTGCCTGTGACCCTTCCTAAAGCCTGGTTCAAGTCTGCACTCTAGGGGGTCATTAAGAGAGGAGAAAAAGTCAAAATGTTGCTTTTCCCCTTTAAACTAATAATGACACGCAGGGAGCACGCCAGAGATTTGCAATTGTTTTGACCCCATAATTCAATGACAGAGACTAGGCCTGAGGTAACAAATTGTGTAGGAAAGAAGTATCACAACAGAACAGGCTGAAACTGATTCCCTGCAAACTTCTACCCAAAGAAAATCTTGGCTTCCTACCACCTGGACAGTCAAGACACTCAACATACAGACCCAATATTACACATTTGCATTGACCTGGTCAAGTGGAGAATTCTCCAACTTCACCACTATTGAATGTATGGGAATGGAGTTTGGTAGAGAATGTTTTGGTTTATTCTTAATAAAGACTGCTGTGCTCCCTGCTTTAAGCTGACATCATAAAAGCCTGATAAAGTGCTTACAGGCCTTAGTTGAAAATCAGGAGCAGTTCAAAGATCCCTCTATTATATCTGACCTTGCTTTCCCTGTATTTACACTGGAGTAATAATAACCTCTAACATTTATTGAGCTGTTGGTTACATGTGCCATGCTCTGTTCCCAGCACTTTAATAAGATAACTCATTTATCCTGACAACAGCCCTATGAATTAGTTGCTATTATAATACCCATTTTATAATGTGGGAAACTGAGGAACAACTAAACTAAGCAATTTGGCTATGATTACTCAGCTGGTGCCTGTGAAAATTAGTGTTCTGGCCCTAGCACCCACACTCCTGACCACTCATGACACAGACAAGAGGAATGTCAAAGAGTGGTCTCTGCCTGCTTGGAGTTGTTTTCCGAAACAGGAGACAGAGTAATTAATCTCCTTAATTCAGTCAATCTTGACAGCCAATATGGCACAGAAGAACTCTTAGACCTACTAAAAACTTATTTTCTCTAAATTATCCAAGTAATTTAATGCAATTTCACAAACAGATTATAAACAAGAATGTTGAAAATTGTTCCAATCCCAAAATTATTTTGGCTGATCCTTGAAAATAGTCTCTACCCCCAAAAATATAATTACAAGATTACAATGTCATTCTCAAAGAGCACTCATTATATACTATCTATACTTCAGAGCTGGGACAATAGCAGTTCTTAATATAGACACAATCTTTATTGTTAAGGACTCAGGCATACTGGACTCATCACTTTCATCACCACTAGTTTAAATAGATGCCACCTGAAGAATGTGACCTCTTTTTCTCTCTACATTAAAACTTCTTCCTCATACCCCATCATTATTCCCTCCTAGCTAGAATCATGTTAGTGCAGAAAAAAATATCTTAGAAAGCATATCATTTACCCTCTGCGATTTTACAGACGAGAAAAGAGGGCCACAGCAAAAGAGACCTGCTCAAGTTCACAGACCATGGCAATGTCTGGAACCCAGGACTCCACTCCCAGTTCAATCCTTCTCCCAACCCGAATTCGTCTTGAGAGTTCATAAAGGTATTTTCACTAAGAGCATACTTAAAAAAAAAAAAAAAAGTTTTAACAACTCTTTTTGACCCACGATATATAAAGAAGGGGCTGTCTTACGCCTTTCTTCCTTTCAGATGTGTTCCTGGAATGTCTTCACCAGATGTTTACCCAAGAAATTACAGTCGCAGAGTCTTCAACATGTGTGTGCATTTTGATAGCAGCATTTAAGATCTGAACTCAATTAATGATTTTCTTGTCCTTCTTTTATTAAAAAAATGAAAGGGTGGGGGCATGTTAGTTTTGAGTTAGACTAAAACTAAAGTGAGTCTTTACCGAGTCTGCGTTAACGTCACTCACTCACTCTGCGACGTGCTAGTCTCACAGTCTAGTTTTGTTCAGACTTTATTTTGCTCCAAGCTGCCTTACAAGCCACTTGTCCACGCTGCAAAAGGTGGGGGTAGTGGTTGGGGTGAGGGGCTCTTCGGCTCTTTTTTCCCCCGGTTCCTATACGTGATGCAATCTGGAATCATTTCACTTGCCCTCCGCGCGCGCAGAGGCGCGCGCGCACACACGCACACACGTGTACCATGCATGTGTGGGCCCCTATAGAACGGTGTAGACGCGCGTTTGTGATTTAAAGTGGCAGGACCGCGAGCCGGACTGAAGTCGTGAATTATTTTGCGTGATCAATCAGCCCGATCGTCTGCATACTGTACTGGCATTATTCACCCGAGTGCTCGGCGGTTACGGCGGACGTGCACTGCGGCAAAAACGCCCTCGGAGCCGCTAATTTTGTGGCCACTGCGGCGGCCGCGGCGGCGGCTTGGGGGCGCGAGCACGGATTGATTTTTCAAGATCACGTCTCCTTCAGTGCGGGTCGCCAAATCGAATCGAGTTGAAGCCTCACTGGATGCATGCGGATTAGGTTTTGTACCTGAGATTGTTAAAATCCTTTTTTTTTTTTTTTTCCCCTGTAGAAAGACGAACAGAGGCGTTAGTGCAGGAAAGGAGATATACCTTTTCTGTTTTATTTTCCTTTTACGTTTAGGGGGGGAAAAATGAAAATGGCTACCACCGCTTCTTGAGCACAGGGGAGGCCAGACCTTTGCAGACTGGGAGATGATGCTCGAAATCCTCTTTCTTCCTTCCATCCCTCCCTCCCTCGCCCCCATCCTCTGTCTGCTCTGAGACAGCCTAGGGAGAAAAATGGTCATATGCACTTGCGCGGGTCATTTGTCCTCGCTCTCACTCTTTTCTTTCGACAAGTAGTTACCTTTTTTGTTTTGCTTTTTCTTTTGACAAACTGATCCTTTTTGTCTTATCTGGTTTCAAATTTTTAATAAAACGTGTCCGGAACATGTTTGATTTGTCTTCTGCTTAGACACCCAGCCTTGCAATGGTTGCACAGCGGCGGGGTGGGGGCAATCTCCGACCCGACCTGTAGCGCTCACCTGGGCTGCAGACACTGCCCAGTGGTTACCCAGACTTTTGCGGAGGGGAAGGAGGGTGGGAAGGCTAATTAATGAATTAGTTACCAGATGTGTACTGATGCCTGCGAGTTTTTAAAAAGCACATCCAGAATTTCACGTGCTCGTGATTGTATTGCTCTTCCGAGCATATGGATCACCCCAGACCAATCATTTACATTTAAAATGTGGGGTTCGAAAGACTTGAGAGACGGTTTGGCGTCCCACTTTGTTTGCAGGATAAAACCTAAGTATCTCTCCAGAGGGTGGGAAACCTTTTCCATTCCTGAAGGTGGCATGGACCTATTTATCCCGGATTTTTACTTTCCCCTGAAGCTGCAAAGCGGGTCGTATTTGCCAAATTGGGAAAATAATTGCGGTGTCGATGTGTAATCACACAATGTTGCATAATAATAACTTAAGCAACTGTGTTTTTGTTTACGGTGATGTAACTTTCCCAAAGTTTGCTTGTAGCTTTAAAGGGTTTAAGTGCAGAGCAGAATGCCAGTGAGCAGCTGCCCTGAAGAAAGTGAGCGTGATTCAGCCCTCTGGTTTGGGATCTGCAGTTCCCATCTTTAGCTGCAATCCCAACTTGTGGGTCCCGGGAGCAGGGTGGAAGGCAGAGGCAAAGCGGAAGACTTGACTTTACCTGATAAAGTCTGCCTGAATTGTCCACGACTTGGAAGAATACTCCTGTTCAAAGCAAATTAAAAAGTCAGAGGCTGCAGTGCTGAGAAAATCCAACTCAGTTAAATGGGAGCATATAACATAGTTGAAATACAGCTTTTTAATGAGCGTGTCTCAAGTAGTAAAAATGAGTGCAAATGAATTCAAAACCAACCACCCCATTTGCTCCAACATTTCAAACATACTGAGTCTGTCATGTGTTCCGGCTGCTGTTTCACAGCCCATGATGTGTAGACAGTGCACAGTTTCTACGTTATAATGACTTGGAGATAAATGAGTGTTTTAATTCAGTCGTTAGAGACAAATGAAAGTAGGTTATACATCTAGGTCCACAGAAAGGCGGCCTAGCAACCCAGAAGAAGCCCACACTCTCCCAGGCAGCAATACCGCCACTGTCCTTTTTTCTTAAAGACCCGGATTTGGGGGCCTCTGGGTTGGGCATGAGTCTGATTTATAACTATAAAAGTGATAGACCAAAATGTATCGGTTCACACATGGACATGGATGTATGAAAACTAACAAATAAAGAAGTCTTTGTTAGCCATTAGGCAGGGCTGTAAACTTGGGAAATGCATCCCTAAAAGTTTATCTTAATTAATACTTTTTGTGATTAATATTCTTCTGTACAACCTTGATTCGCCATTTACAGAGACCCTATTCAGGCAGGAGAGTTAGCTTTTTAGAACTTTTGTGGTATCAAACTTTTAAAATTTTTTTCTAAAGGGGAAAAATCACAAATCAAGCTCTCTTATATGTTATAGGAAAAATTAATAAAATTCTTAATGTGTTGCTGCTTTAGAACTAAAGTCAACAGGCACCTCCTTTGATGAAAATAGTAAATATCTGAACACTATTTGCATTAATTATGGTGTTTTCTTAGTTGATCATGTTTTTATTTTCAAAGCAACTATTTCTGATAGTGAAAAACTTCAGATTTTCTCATAATGGGACTGTGGAATTGCTCTATCAGTGAAGTGCTTTTTAATTTTCAATTTAGATTGTTATG
This sequence comes from Muntiacus reevesi, assembly GCF_963930625.1. Lineage (NCBI taxonomy): Eukaryota > Metazoa > Chordata > Mammalia > Artiodactyla > Cervidae > Muntiacus > Muntiacus reevesi. The sequence continues at coordinate 143,749,479 of NC_089249.1, read as the reverse complement.
TTCAACTTTCATATCATGAACTGGGAGAACAGAAAGTTTTTTTTATTTGTCTGTTTTTGTTTTTGATGTCAAAATTAATTCTAAGTATTTTATCTACAGTTTATGGAAGTCTATTACTATTGTACCTAGCATATTCATTAAGACAAATAGTAAGTTATATCATACATTTTTTTTAAGAAAAATTAAAGCAAAGGACATGAGCAAATTGAGACAACTGGAGTGATCAAGTAATAATATCACAGCAATAACAATACTTGTTAAATTATGTATTTGAGTCATTATTTACATTCAAATTTACAAAAGAAAAACAAGGAGGATGAATTTTTATAAGTCTTTCCAATTAACACTTAGCTGGGGAAATAACAGGTGTCTGTGTCACTGTTATCCACTGAGAAAAACTGTTTTCCTGGTCACACTACACCCTCCCCCCAAATTCAAATAGTATTTTAACAAGTACTGATATTGACCTTGCAAAGAGTCTTTCTTTCAACTATCTGTAATATAAAATCCAACTGTATTCTCAAATTTTGACTTTGAGAAACTAAACTGAACATGAATTGTTATGTTTTTAATACACTTTGAAGCAAGTGTCATGCATATTATGTTTTCAGGACTTACTCAAATAGTATGCTTCCACATAAGAATGTAGGGTTTACTGCAATCTGATATTCAAATAGAGGCTTTCAAAAGTTAGTTCTACTAACATAAGGATTAGGTTTGGAAGGAGAGCAGTGAGGTAGGATGTCCTTTGTTATTTGGTACAATGTCATGTGTCATATGTTTTGAATGACCTGGAGAAGGTATTCTGCTCTGGCCTTCTGGCAAATAAAGTAACCCAGTCTTGCCAAGAGTCACTTGCCTCTTTGAAGACCAGATCATCACTTACTTGTCCTGAGTTCCTAGAACATCACAGAGTGCCAGGATACCGCGGCATCCCATAAATGTTTCCCAGCCTTGAATTTATTTGATAACTCTTAATTTTTGACAGTAAGTGTAAATTTGGGGAGTGGATAGGGTTAGTAGCAATATTTTGGCAGAAAATAATTTGTTTCTATGTGCTATCTCGTGACAAAATATATTTGATTTATTGTTAACTTCATAGCTCTTGGGCGGGCTAGCAAACTAACAGGAATAATGTTAAAACCAGAAACACTTACCATTCTTTGGCTTCTTTCTTGAAGCACTTCTTTTTTCAATATACCAAAAACATACCACGTACCATACAAACTTTAATTTCTCGGCTCTTGGCCTGGCCCTGCTTGCTACAAGCGGGCCATTTCAAGCATCCTCGCCAGACTAAAGCACTCTTTATAATTGGTTCTCCTTGCTCTCATTTTGGTTTTCTTTAACACAAAGTAAAAATTATGCCAAACTGCCAAAATTTATTGAAGGCAAATGCCATTCTTTCCGGCATTACTTTACTAAACAAGGCATGAGTGATTGAATGAATCTTAATATCTGCAGTAAACCAAGGCATTATTCTTGCATATTAAAACTCAGAGAATTTTACCAAACAATTTGTTTTGCATTTGTGTGATCTAAGACAGAACTAAGATCTAAGAACTCCTTTTCTTCACCCATTAAAAATAATGGCCTTCAGGGATCGTTCGTTGTCTTCATAGGTATACAATCTGCTGATGCAGCACAACATATAACTTTCAGAGTGAAGAAAATGAGGTATATAAAAAAAGGAAAACAGCATCACTGTGTATTTTTATGATTTTAGAATACTACATTATTTATATAAAGAATATTATATAAAGCCAGAAGTAGACTATTTGCATTCCCAATTAAGGAAAAACTCCACTTAATTAAATATGAGTTTTCTAAATATACGAGCAATATTAATATGGTGATATTTAATTTTTTTAACATTGTATATAAAAGAATAATAATTCCTGATCAGAACATCTTTAAAAATTTCTTTAATGTCATAGTCCTATCGTATTAATTGGCAAGCTAATGACCTGAAGACACTACATGATGAGTAGTTTTCATGGTTCAGGGGAAACAGTGGACAAATACTTTTTGGTGCAAGGAGAAGTTCAGTACAGTATTGTTTACCAGGATGAAATAAGTTTGATCTAAATGTCTTTTGTTCCAAATTAGGTTCTGGGACATCTTGACTAATTTTCCCACTGTCAAAGAAAAACACAACAAAGGAGAGAAAGAATAGGTAACTTGTTTTGAACACCTATAGTCCATTCTCCACATTGTTGTTGGTCAGTGTGATTTTCTAAAACAAAGACTGATCTTGTTGCCGCCTTCTTTAAACCCTTCAACAGCTCCCCATTAATGTCAGGATAAAGTGCAAAATCTTAAAAGTCGGTCACTCTGCCTAAAGAATTCTGACCCATATTTACCCCTTCAGCCTTCTCTTGGTACCTGCCTCTCCACTAATTCACAGTCCATTTTATTTCTTCTTTCAACTATTACCCCAGCCTTCCTTCTCCCCATTCCCATTCCCCTTGGATAACTCCTATTTATCTTTGAGAGACAGAGAAAGGAAAAAAACCCAAACAAACCTGCTCTGACATTCAAAAAGCATTTCCAAAATGAATGAAGAAAGGAATGGATGAACTCATATACCAAAGAGAATATGCAGAATTAGAGACTTTTAGAATTTCAAAGGACCTTAGATATCAACTAATTTAAAAAACATCTTTTTTCAAATGAGCAAGCTGAGAGTGGTACTGAAAATTCAAGAGACTTTAAAGATTACATAGCTAATAGGAGAAGTGAGAACAGGATCCAGGATTCGTGATGCTCATGAAAGCAACTCTGTAAATGAACTGTCATTAAATAATTTGTTCAATTTTTCCCCAAAGACAAACTAAAATTCCCATTTCCTTCTCAAAAAATTAAAAATAGAATTACTATATGATTCAACAATTCTGAGTATATACCCAAAAGCATGGAAAGGAGGGACTCAAACAGAAATTTATACACTATGTTCTTAGCAGCATTATTCACAAAAACCAAAAGGTGGAAACAGTCCAAGTTTCCATTGATGGATGAATAGATGAACAAAATATGGTACATACTTACAGTGGAATATTATTCAGCCTGAAACAGGAAGGAAAATCTTATACATGCAGGACCACGCATGAATTTTAAAGACATTATGCTAAGTGAAAGAAACCACTCACAAAAGTACAAAAACTGAATCATTATTCTTATATAAGACTCCTAGAGTAGTCAAGTTCATAGAGGCAGAAAGTAAAACAGTGCTTGTTAGGGATTGTGGGGAGAAGGGAATAGGGAGTTACTATTCAATGGATACACAGCTTCAGTTTGGAATGATGAAAAAATCCTAGCAATGTATAATGATAAGGGTTGCACAATAATGTGCATATACTTAATGCTACTGAACTGTACATTATAAAATGGATAAAATGATAAATGTTATATGTTTTACCACAATTACCTTTTAAAAAAGATTGCCATTTTCCTAAGGGACCTACCAGTACAGTGTCAGATTGTACCCTATCTCCCTACCCTTGATGCTCGAAGGCTTTTTTTTTTTTTTCCTGTGATGTTTTTGGTTAATTCATAATCCTGATTCTTGGCCTATTAACTGCACTTTGAAGCAAGTCACCTACTTATTACTGCTAGAGTATCCAACATAACAACAACAACCCCAACTCTACATTTCTTTGCTGGAGTTCCCTTTGCTGATCCCAGTTTTAAGTCACTTTACGAAAGAGAAAGAAAGGTCAAGAGAGGCTGGAGAGCTCTGCAGGGACAAAGGATGGAAGGGAGAGTGAACTCAGTGTCCATGCCAACTGGATTGTCCAGTTTCTATTTCCTTCCTATCCATACTATCCTGGGGGGGAATGGGATGTTATCTTAAGAGCAAGTGTAAAAAACCCTAGGGTTAGGACTTCCCTGGTGGTCCACTGCAGGGGATGTGGGTTTGATTCCTGGTCTGGGTACTAAGATCCTGAAAACTGTGAGTTTAGGAAAAAAAAAAAGAAGAAGAAGAAAAGAAAAACCCCATCCTAAAGGGGTCAACCTCAATTGGTTTTCTCCTTTCTTTGTCACTGATGTTCTAGACCTATAGACACTGATGTCAGATCAGGTACATCCTAATTTAGCAGTATCCAGAGCACTAGCTCCACTAGCCCAGGGCACTCAAGCTATAGTTGAGGAGTTCCTAAATTAGTCGTTTTAGAAGCAGCACACTCCCTCTGTCCTTATGCTGGCTGGAATCTCACCCAGGGATTGAGTACACGGTTCTGTGTCTCACAGTGACGCTTGTCCCCTTCACAACACTGGTTTGTGTACATGTTTGGCAGTGGTGGTGATGCTGGTGGTGTGAGAGTGTATGTGTTAAAATTTTGCAGACCTCAGAATGTCTGTGTTGCTTTTGAATAACTTTTCTTGAATTTGTATTTTATAATGATATGAATATTGCATATTTCACACGTTTTTACCTTTTCTTTTTTAAATTGACGACAAGGAAACTCAAAGTTGAAATTGCAAGTCAACCCTACAAAAGTACGTAGAGTCTCACTGTATGTATTCTGGATACTAACTTTGGCCTTGACTTTACCTTATTTCTATGTTAATAGTCTCTCTCTCTTTCTCTCTCTCTCTCTCTATATATATATGTTTATATATATATATATATTTATATTTATATATATATGGGCTTCCCTGGTGACTTAGATGGTAAAGAAGCTGCCTACAAATGCAGGATACCTGGGTTTGATCCCTGAGTGGGGAAGATCCTCTGGAGAAGGAAATGACAACCCACTCCAGTATCCTTGCCTGAAGAATTCCATGGACAGAGGAGCCTGGTGGGCTACAGTCCATGGGGTCACAAAGAATCAGACATGACTGAATGACTTTCACTCACTTTGGATGTGTATATATATATATATATATATATGTGTGTGTGTGTGTGTGTGTGTGTGTGTCTACATATAATTAGACAGAGATAAATAGACAGAGATACACACACACACACATCCCCACTCAAAAACATTTCTGAACAGAGTCAGGATAAATACGACCAACTACATATCCATGTTCTTTATTCTGTGCTATATGATAAACCACTGTTGGTGGTACAGGGCCTTCACAGAACAGAAACCTAAATTTTGTACAGTTTCACACTCATGATTTCACTGAATCCTCGCAAAACTTCAATATGTAAGCAGGGCTGGTGATACTTAAACATTTTTCAAAGAAGGAAGCCAGAGGGAGAGGTTGAACTGTCTAAGGCCACAAAGAGCAGAGACTAGAGAACCAGATCCATTCATAGCTCTTCACATGAATTTGCAGTTCTAAACAGCTGCTCTCACCCCACCCGCGTTTATTTTTCCTGAAAATTATCACTGAACTGTCTGAACACGTTTAGGTAAATCTTTTAGGTACCCGCCTGGATTTTATAGTCGTCCATTCGATATAGATAATTAACTGTTTTCTTTCTCCTATCAGATTCAAGAGCAGTATTTCTTCACTTTCCCAGGCCTCTTTTCAACTTTGATATCAGAGCTAGTTATTCACTCCTTTCCCATTCCTGCAAAATATCCTTTGCATGATGTAATGAAACTGGCACTGAACTGGGGATGAATTCTTCACCAGCTCTAAGACCATGAACTTCACCCGGCTGGTTTCAGTTTTATCATCTGTAAAGCGTGGTGGATGGAGACTTTGGAGTCCCCCTTCACCTTTCCTTCTGTGAACTGGGGACTTTGCTACCTTCACTTTAGTTATGACACAGATTTCCTCTCTCTGGCTAGCCTAGCAGCTCAACTGTGCGACATCATCTTTGGTATTGAGGGATTTCTGCAGTTTGTCACGGTGTGTATCCATGGTGCTCAATTGCAGGTGTGCTCAACTGCTCAGTCATGTCCAACTCCTTGGCAACCCCACAGGCTGTAGCCTGCCAGGCTCCTCTGTCCATAGGATTTCCTAGGCAAGAGTACTGGAGTGGGTTGCCATATTCCTCTTCCAGGGGATCCTCCCAACCCAGGGATTGAACTTGTGTCTCCTTGCCTTGGCAGGGAGACTCTGTACCACTGAGCCACCCGGGAATAAGAAGGGTGGGTCTAGGGTAGGGGAAACGAGTGAGCATTAAGTTTCAGCTATGGTAGACGAATACGTTCTAGAGATTTGTACAATACAGTGCATATAGTTAACAATACTGTACTGTGCTCTTCAAGATTTAAGAGGTTAGACCTCAAAGTAAATGTTCATACCACAGACAAAAGTGGGGGGCACAAGGAAACTCTGAGAGGTGTCGGATATATCTATTACCTTGATTGTGGTGATCGATCATGGGTGTTGGTATATGTCCAAGTTCATCAAACTGTATACATTAAATACGTGCAGTTCTTTGTATATCAATTATATCTCAATAAAGCTTTTTTATTTTTTTAACAATGGATCCACGTGTTTGCCTTTGATTACGACTAGAGCCCACTAGTACTTAAAAAAAATTGAAGCCTGAACTTTTCCCTAAGTTAGAAAACATAGCTAGAGCTTTGGGGAAGAATGCTAAATGACTTGCACTGTTTTCAACCACTCACAGTGTGAATGACCTTGAGTAACCTCTACAGTTTCCTGAGCCTTAGTTGCCTCAGTTGTGTGGTTAGAGTGACAATGGCTGCCCCACCCGGGAGGAATGATAAAGGTGAGAATTTGTGTGGAAGGTCTGTGATAAGCAAACTCAATGTCCTACTATTTTATTACTTAAAATTTCCATCCAGTGATGATGCCATGTCCTGTATCAGCCATACTCCTGACCTTGTGTTTTAGACTGAAAGGTTGGAATGCTAACCACTTGTTCATCTGTTCATTCACATGTGAATTCGCCCAACATTCATTGAGGATCTACTATGGCACTTTGCTTATAGGAATCCAAGAAGGTATGAAGTCGTTGCACTGCCAAGGAGCTCATAGTCTAGCAAACAAACAGACAAATAAATAATTGATATACAAACTGATGGGTCTTCCTTGGTGGCTCAGACAGTAAACAATCTGCCTGCAATTTGGGAGACCGGGGTTCAATCCCTGGGTCTGGAAGATTCCCCAGAGAAGGTAATGGCTACCCACTCCAATACTGTTGCCTGTAGAATTCCATGGTTAGATGAATTTGGTGAGCTATAGTCCTTGAAATGCAAAGAGTCAGACATGACTGAGTGACTAACACTTTTATACAAATTTATATACATTGTGAAGAGAGCTGTCCTAAAAATGAGTATAAGACACTGGAGATCATGCTGGAGGGATGCATGGATTCTGCCAGGGGAGTTAGGAAGTAGAATTTGGTTCTTGAAAAAATGAATAAAACTCATTTTTTAAAGGGATTTCTGGACAGAAAAAAAGCACACAGACAAAGGAGGAGAGGAATGAACATGTATGCTGTGTTCAGAAAATGATGAGAGGAGACGAGTTGTTCAGTGTGTATGGGATGAGCAGGTCACAGAGAGAGTTGAGGCAGGAGGAGAGTCTGGAAAAGAAGGCTGATAATAAAAACAAATGTAAAAAACAAACAAACAAACAAAAAAAAAAAAAAAAACCAAATGTAATCTGTACTAAATTGGGGAAAAACTATAACATCTTTATAGAGAAAATTATCCAAAGATCTCATGAGATTATTTTATAATCTTGATTATTAGTTGTAGTAAATGCTAGGCTGCTATATCAGAGTCCTCAGAACCAGAAGTTTAAATATGCTCTAGGCTGCAGGAGCAACTTTGCTCCCTGAGATCACTTCGGGGACCAAGGTCCTTCCATCTTGCCACTCTCGTCTCCGAGGGCTCAGTCCTGGTCTTTGTCATTGAAGTTTGGTCTCTAACATGGCTTCATGGAAGCCCTTAGAAAGGCCAAAAATTTAAAACAAATTTCTTTTAAGCAAGTAACATGGAACTTGCACTCAGCTATCCTGCTTCCATCCTATTGAGAAGAATTTAATCATGTGTCATGCCTATTGGAAATGGAGGCTGGAAAATATAGACTTTAATTGTTCATCTATGTATCCAAAAGTAGAGAACAGATTTAGCAGGGGGAGAGTAGACTGCCACAACTTGTTTATTTGGAAGCCTCTTCAAACCCTAGATTTAAATTTGCTTCTAGTATTTATCCTTTATACTGCTGTGTTATTTATTATCCTTTACATTGCCACGTTAGACCTCTAAATGCCTGTGTTCATTACTTACCCTAAAAAGTTCTTTGGATGATCTAGGATTTACCCAAGCAAATCAAGAAAATGTGAAGTATACCTTTGTGTTCAACATTCAATTTAGTACAGAAATTTAAAGTTATTATTAGAAAAATATAGTGATTCTGAATTATGTTTCTATTCTGTAAGACTGATGTTCTAGTCTCCATATCAATGCTGTGCAAGAGGATTAGGTTTTTATTTGGGTCAACAAAGCAAAATTCCTGGAAGAGCCTACTATTTTCAAGGCATAAAGCCAGCCTATGTGGAAACATGAGGCTCTAAAATGGGTTGACAACTCAAAACCACCCTATTTAATGTACAGCTGTTTTTCAATGGGGCTGAAGTTACTAGAATCCAAATTCAGGGAGTGGAAAGAGCTAATAGAGAATAAACAGTCAATCTATGTGAGCTATTAGTATGGTTACTGTTATTATTTCTAAATTATTTAATATTGTAGGTTTAAGGATATAGAAGTGGCAGTTTGCAGGGCAAGAAGAGCTTCTTTCACTAACAGATCTTATTATATATCATGTGGATATTTGGACTTTGGGAAGAGTGTGGAAACACTGCACTCTTATGTTGTTCCTATTGATCAAAGTCCCTGAAATGAAAGTCAATGATGTGTCTCTCCCTTGCTTCCACGCCTCTCTCTTACCCTCTTCTCTTCCTTCCTTTTCTCTCTTGCTCATTCATTTCTGCTGTGCTATAATTCAAGACTTCATCTTCTCTCACCTTGTTTTAACTGGTCTCTTTGCCTCCACTGCTACCATGATCTTTCTAACTTGCACGTCTTATCTTGCCTATCTTTTGGTTAAATACCTTTGAGGCCTCCCCAGTCCCTCAAGCAAAACTCATAATGCTCTCCACCATCTTGCCTCACTCTGCTTTACCAAATACATCTCTAGTTACTGTAACACAAGCTAACACTAGCTAGTGCAATGAGCCACAGTCGAACCCCACCCCATTCTCTGGCCCATTGCATACACTGGTATTGCCATGCTTTCCTAGACAAGAGTACTCTGCCCCTCAATTGTTCACCTGACAAATGCATACTTTTAGCCCAACACTAATGTCACTTTTTTTTTAGCTTTTTAATCTGTACATCCAAACAAGATCAGTCATCGGTATTCCTACTGTCCTTTATGTATATCTAAGTTAGAGATAGCACTTACTATATTGTTATTTACCTTTATGTCTTGTCTCTGCCATTGGACAGAAAGCTTCTTGGAGGCAGGGATAATATCTTATTCTCTGTTTCCTTAGCTTTTAGCACATTCAGTGTACTAGAATATGTGTGTGTGTGTGTGCGCGCACACACACTCAGTCATGTTCGACTCTTTGCAACCCTATGAACTGTAGCCCATCAGGCTCCTGTACATGGGATTTCCCAGGCAAAAATCCTGGAGTAGGTTTCCATTTCCTCCTCCAGGAAATCTTCCTGTCCCAGGGATCGAACTTGTCTCTCCTGCATCTCCTGCATTCGCAGGCAGACTCTTTACCACTGAGCCACCTGGAAAGCTCACCTAGGACATTATACATATTAAACAGTAACAGTATTATTATAGCTACCTTTATTGACCACACATAGTGTACTCAGTAATTTACACATGTTATCTGAATATGTACCATTTTTCAAAGACAGGATATAAAGCTTACTGAGGTTAAATAATGTGCCTGGAGTCACATAGTAGGAACTTACCTGGTGGCTCAGTGGTAAAGAATCCACTTGCATTGCAGGAGACTGCCTGCAACTCAGGAGACGCAGGTCAATCCCTGGGTCAGGAAGATCCCCTAGAAGAGAAAATGGCAACCCACTTCAGTATTCTTACCTGAGAAATCCCATGGACAGAGGAGTTTGGTGGGCTGCAGTTCATGGGGTCACAGAGTCAGATGTAACTTAGCAACTGAACCACCACCACCACACATAGTAGGACCAACATTAACACCTAAATTGGATTCCAAAGCCTATACTGTGTTGTTGTTGACTAGAGGAAAATATAAAAGGTTACTTTGGGACTGGTGCTAACCTACCACATTAGAGTAAGTTAATGAAGTACAGACATTATACAAAACTCAAAACTCACAAAACTACACAAAACTCATTGTTACCACCTACTGACAAGGCCTGGTTTGCTTAGCATTAGGAATTATTCAGGCCACAGCATCTACAGAGCAATGCAATACAAGTTGATACCTCTTGTGCATTTCAAAGGCTCTTAGCTCTTGACAAAACAGTCCTCCATTCTCACAATAAGTCCATGTCCTATTTTATAGGTGTTATGTAACTGTCTCAAGATCACATAGCCTAGCACCAGCCAAACTAGGCCTAGAAATTTTTTGGTTACTTAAAAAACTATTTTTTCTTTTTACTTAAGCCACTATATCTCAAGTGTGTTTCTAAGGTGAAAATGGTACGCCAAGTGGAAATGCTCAGTGAATTAAATGCCACAGACTTTCCAGAGCTAGACAATATTTGAATCTATCAGTCAGACCAGAACAGCAAATCCTGCGTAATACCAAGGGCAGTCACAGTACTTTACCTCCCAGCAATGCTTCATCAGTTAGCTAGTTGTAAAGTGTTTAAGTCTAAAGCCAAAAATGTGGTTCAAAATAAAATAGGAAATTTCTCTAACCTCTAATTTAATTATGCAAGGTCCTGTTATTAATTAACTAGGTAACTTCACCAAGGACAGTTAAGAAAATCAGACAACTGCCAGGTTGCTTCCTATTCCTCTTGACTTCTTATTGGATAAATTTTATCAAGCGAGCTAAGCACACAGTAACTCAGTTATTCAGCAAAAAAAATGTATTAAGCTACTTAACTGATGCAAAGCAAACACATTTAAAACAAAAATAATAATAATAGCCCAGTTGTGAAGCTTTCCACTTAAAGGGACACCCCACCCCATACACACACTGCCACTGAACCAATGGCTTGTTTGTTGCTTGAAACAAACACATAAAAGATTGACATTGAAATAACCTGATTACATGATCTTAGAGTCTGGATTAATGATATAAGATGAATCAGTGAGACGAGGACTTAGTAATCCAATAACTGTGTTTCAACGCCCCTCCCCTTTAAATATGAAATGTCTTTCAGCTCTTCTTTTGGGGGGGGATGGGGGGTGGAGGGGTGTATTAAGCTTTGTGGAACACCCCCCCCCCTTTTTAAAGGATATTGACAAATCAGACCCTTGCAATTAAGTTAGAATTTCACTGCATCTCTTGCTTTAAAGGAACAGCTTTATTCTTGAGGGAACCCACCTAACAATTTTATGTTCAGCCATCTGCAGGGCAGAGCCAATGCCTTTTTCTTTCTGAATCTGGAGTAGAAGCTTTATTTCATTGCGAGTTCTCTGTGACATTTTGCACTCTCTTGATTTAATGAACCAAAGAGGATCTTTAGCTCTTGGTCTACACCAGTGCAAATAAAGGTTAAATCTCTCACTAACCATCCTGAACTAGCCTAATAACTCACGAGAGACTACAGAAAAAGAAACCGAGAAAGCAGGTGTGCAGACTTGATTAAAACGTGCGAAACCCGCACAACCGCAGGCAAAGGTACTATATCGTCACAGCTCCCTAGTACCAGCCGCGAGGTCCTCAAGCGGGGGAACTCCTACTGCGCCAAAAACACCGTCCCGAGAGCCGGGCCTAGCAACACAGGGGCTTTCTTCGGAACGGTGTCCCGACGAGCTTGCGCTGAACGCCGGGACTCCTATTGGCCACACGCCGTGGGGAGGAGGAGACTGGCGGGGAGAGAGACGGGAGGAGGGGAGGAGGGGGCAAGGCCTTTTCCCTGCCCCCTCCCGGCCCCCACCGCCGCCTCGTGCGTGGTTACTATGCAAATTGCAGCGATTGCGGAAATAAACAAGGGGGTAGGGAGAGGATAGAGGGACTGCGAATCGATTGCAACTTCTGCAAAGTCTCGTACAATCCAAAGCACACAAGGCAAAACCAGAGAGAATCTGAGAACCAGCCAGCCGGGGTTGGATCGCTTTCAAAAGAGGAGAGAGAGACAGTGAGAGAGGCAGAGAGCGCGCATTGCAATTGCAAAAGCCTCCTGATTTGGAGTTAAAAAAAAAAATTCTCCAAGAAGCCTGCAATTGGCCAACAGCTTTAAAAAAAAAATCTCTTCCGGGTTTTCAACGGTTCCAAGTTTATTTAGATGTCTTTTTTAATGCAAAAAAAGGGGGACAACTAATGAAGCAATTCGTCTGAACATTTTAAAGTTTCTCAGTTTCTCACGTACTCTTTTTACATTGCAATGGTACGTGGTTCAGCTTTAAACTTTCTATTTTGCGTTTATATGCTACGCGTTTTATAAACAACAATAATGGTAGAATGATTTTGTTTAATGGCTAAGACTTTAAAATTTCTCTAGCTTGCATATGCATTGGAGTGATTGCTGGGTAAATGTCTATTGTGATGGTTTTGTTTTAAAGATGTAGCTTTGTGGATGGCTTTTTTTCTTTTTTTGTTATGTACATCAAGGACCGGGTTTCCTTTTTTTTTTCTCCCCGAGATTTGAAAAAATTGCTGAGCTTGACAGATTTTTTTTTTTTTCCTCCTAGCGCTTGCTCGGTTCCAGAAAGGGGGAAAAAAAAATCCTGTACGTGCTCTGTTCTGTAAAAAGACGTCTGGCCTCAGCAGTCAACCTAACCCGAAAAGAAATGTCTGGACCGGGAGAATAATTGACGATTCGATCCTCTAATCAATGGGACTACAGGGGAGATTGACAAAAGGTTTACCCAATCATATCCAAGCTTGGGTGTACAATGGTTCGCAGTAGCCAGAGGGGGCGGGACAGAGAAGATCTGAAGTTCTCTGCGGCTCTAAAGGGGATGGTGTGGTTCAAGCTGTCAAAGCTACAAGCTCTTCCGGATTTAGCAAGCACAATAGGAAAGAGTTTTTGAATTTTAGAAGAAAAAAAGAACCTAATTAACGTGGGGGGAGGTTTGTTTTGTTTTGCGTGAATCGTAAGCCTTCATTGCCTTTTAGAAAAAGTTAGAAAAATTCTGTTAGAGAAATCTTTAACTTTGCATGAATGATTATTTGCAAATTCAGGGAAGTTTTTAACGGTTCTGGAAGATGAGATTCAACTTTTAAAAATGTATGGCTGATAAACCATGGGATTGTAGTGAGCTTTGGAAAGTAATGTATTGCATGCTTAGCAGGGCAAAACGTCTTTCTCTGTTTATCTTAGAAGCTTTGGCTTTTCAGGTACTTTGAAGGAATAGGCAAGCCTCTCTTCTGGAACTCTACACAACAGTTTTAAAGCAGAGAGACTGTTTCACAGGTGGACAGACAGCTGTTTTGTACATTTGAAAGGAAGAAGGGGAGAGTGTTTTTCTTGACTTTTCTTGAATTCTGTTTAATATATGGTCAGTAGCAAATAGGATATTGAGACTGGCCAAGTGCACATTTCTTCTTGTTACCACAACAACCCCTGTGGAGGGTGTGTGTAGAAGATTGCTGACTTGCTAACTCTCTGCTGGAGTCTGGCCTCTTGAACAAGTCTTTGACACCAATCCTGTGGAAACCAACGGCAGCAGCTTGTCTTGGAGACAGTAACTGGCAGCCTCTGACTAAAATATATCCATTTTTCCTTTCCTCTGAGCAGTGTAGACACCTAATTCTGTTGGGAAGTGAATGGAAAATAATAGAGGCTCTTTCCCATCTTTGGGTTAAACTTCCATCCAGCTATTTCCCAAGGCTTTAGGCCTTCTAATCAAATCTGGCCTGGAAATCTGATGTAAGAATCTGCTTAGATGCTCAGCTCAGCAACATGATTCAATTTAGGAATATATGCATATAAGAAAAACTGCACACAAGTGACTGCGGGTCAAAAAATTAGAGAAGGAAAACCTTGGGAAATGTGAGTAATAAAGTTAGTCTTGGTAAGAACTATAGTAAATGGCATTGTCACTTCTGAACCCCAATTTTATCTTCACTGCTTTGTACATTAAAATCTAAATCATATTAACAAGATCTTCCTATTAAGTAACCTCCAAAATGAGAGGTATTCGAGATGTACATATAAGTGAATCCTTATTGACGTAATTTATATATCTAAGAGGATTTCACTAAAACTGGCAAGGTAACATTTCTGCAAATAAAACACAGCAAATGCAAGGCTGGGCTCTGTGCCAGGAAGAATATGGATAGCAGAGAGCATGACAGGAGCCTCCTTTGCACAGAGACAATCCCATTTCAAGGCAGCCTCCTAGCACTTGCAAAATAAATGATTGGAGTGGTTATTTCCAATAAGGGGTTTATCCTTCCTAACAATGGGTCATTTATATGATTGCAGTAAACTAGTTTCTGTACTTCACCTGTGTTTTCTATACTGTTCTCTCCACTATCCTTTCTTCCTTCCCTTCACCCTTCATCCCTGTTCTCTTTCAAGGGTCTCAGTATCTTTGTGAACTCTGGACAAGGATTTACTTTTGTAACTTGGGACCAGGGGAGAGAGTTGGAAATGTTTTTTACCCCCAGACTGCCCTTTGAGGAACATCTGTTTCTTTGTGTGTGTGTTTAAATTTATGCCTGTTGGAGAGAAAGTTACCAGAAGCCTCTCTGTAACTGTAACTCTTCTACTGTATTTTTCTCGGTCCGGTTTCCAAAGGCTGTAGCTGGAGCTGTGCTTTGTAGAGCTTCCCCCGCCTCTCCACCCCACCCCCCTCCCGCGGGGGAGGGAGCGGGAGCTGGCGGAGATAGGAGAGAAAGCAGGAGCGGATGTGAAGGGCTTTGGTGCTGAACTTGGATCCAGCCCTTGCCTAGAGGGCGCAAACAATCGTCCCATATCCAAAAGTCTTACGAAGGGCGCCAAAAGTTACTTAAGATAATATTGCTAACCGCAGAAAGCTGGAAATCGCGGGCACATCCACTGCTGCAACAAAAGAAGTTTTTAAAGAAGAAACATCAGCATTAAATTACTTTTCCCCATTAAAAAACAACAACAAAAACCAGGGCGACGTGCCAGTGCTTTTTTAAAAAAACTCTTTTCCTTTTTCTTGAGATTCAATTAAAAGCCAGAATCTTTGCTGTTTTGGGAAGTGGTAGATGTGAGGTCTATCTTTTAATACACCAAAAGAAAGATTTTAATCTTCTCTGGAAGAGAGCTTCCCAAGAGTACACACTCGGAACAATAACTTCTCACTGTGCCTCAGTTACATGTTGGAACTGTCAGCCAGAAACTTCTATCGAGGAAACTTGGAGCGCGTTGAAGTTATAGATCCCAGCAAGGGTTCTCGTGGCCAGGAATGTTGTCTCTGTAACTCGGCTTGCCTTTTAGGACGTTTTTCTCCTACTGAAGTCTAAGAGGAAGCAAGGAAAAAAAGCAGTTGTGTCGTTTGGGAAAACGGGGTTCTTTCATTAAGGTTTTAAGTCATTATTTCCCCTCACCCCTTAATAAATAACCTGAGAGATTTCCAAGGATATTTAGAAGCGGGGGCGTGTGAAAATGGTCTCCTGAGAAGCCAGGAATTATTTTGGCTATTAAGTAACTGGAGAAAAAGCATAAAATCAAGTTAGAAAGATGCAGATTATTTGAGGACTTCATTTTCTTTTCTCCAGGAGCATATTTCTTGCCCCTTACTTAAAAAAGAGAGTGGGGTGGGGGAAGAGTCTGAATGAGAGTGGCCTTAACATGTCATCTCATCCACACATGCAGAGTGGGCATTCCTACAGGAATTTCCTCTTTTCAGAGGCTCTCTAGATGGGCAACCTCCACCAAGGTGCACATTCCCCTGTGTGCTAGAGCCTTTCATCGTCATATAGTCGTCTTCCCTTTTGGAATTTTGAGGATTAGAAAACGCAGAAGGCTGCAAACTAGAGTGAGGGAGATGAGAAGAGATGGCATGGGGGTTTGGAGGAAGGAGGTATACCTTTTTTCCCCCCTTTCCCAGCAGTGAGGAGAGCCTAGAGAGAAAATATGAGGTTTAAAAAAAAAAAAAAAAAAAAACTGGAAAAGCAGGCTTATTGGCAACTTGCCAAACCCTAAAAACCACCCCCCTTTTCTGCCAAAACAATACTTTAGCAAACCTAAAATAATTGCAGGAAGCTCTTTTCCATTTTAAGAACTATTACCTGGGGGAGGGAAAAAGAGGGGATTCTTAAAAGGCACCCTTCCAGAGGTGTCCCGGGAACAGGGACGGTAATGACAGGCCTGTGTCCAGTTCTGGGCACGCGTTTGTGGACGAGAATATCTCCCTTCCCTGAGGGGACATCCCTTTCACGTTTTTTTTTCCCCTCCTAAAAAGAAAAAGATGTCACAGCTAAACCACTGTTGTTTCTGAACGTGATAGAACTTTTTCTATGGCGTCTGTGTTCAAACCCACTAGTTTCACAGTCCTGGGAGGGAGAATGCTCGTTAATCTCCGCCTCCCTTTCTCCAGACAACCCCCCCACCCCAGCCCCCAAATCCGGTGAATCTTCCTTGTGAAAATTTCCCCCACCGTCCCCGGTTCTAGAGGCCATAGGACTGAAGCTGCACAAAGTTTGCAGGATTTTGTGCATAATTACCTCTGCCGACGATCTATTCCCACAAAAAGCTTCGTTGGAGAGATTACAATGCTTTGAGCCGTACCGCATTTCAGAAGGGAAAAAAGTTACCTAGGAGGTCTGATTCTTTTCAATTTGCATACATGCAAATCTGCAGCCCCCCTCCCCCCACCCCGCTCGGCTTTCTCCGCGGTTCTCTGCGTGCCCACGCAGTGAATCGAGGGGTGCAGGGCAACCTGGCAAAGTTGCCCAAGTCCTCCACCGAGGTCCGCGAAGGTCTGCGGCGGGGGTTGGGGGATGGGGACGAGGAAAAGTAGTTTTGTTTGCTTAAGCACATCCTGTGGCAGCCTATAGCTGCCCGGGAGTACAGACTGTAGCTGCTCCTCGCTGCGTTACCCAGTAATGCGCTGAGCGGGGCCGGGGGGGCCGGGGGGGCCGAGCGAGCCGGCGAGCCAGGGAGCGAGACAGGGAGCGAGCGAGGAGCGAGCGAGGAGCGAGCGCGAGCGGCCGCGGAGGCTCGGGACCCGGCTGGCCGCGCGGCGCCGCAGCCGCCCCCTCCCCCACGCCCCCCCTCCACACCGGCGGCGGCGCGAGCGGGCGGCGGCCGTGCGGTGCGGTGCAGAGCGGAGGCGGAGGCGGGCGCGCGGGCAGCTCGCGGGCACCGGGCCGGCGGGCGCGGGAGCGGGAAAGGGTGCGCTATGCCTTTAACGCCCGCGTACTGTAGACATGTATAGTGGAGTGTAGGGAAACTCTAGGCGGGGTTAAAGTTCAGCTCATGGAGCGGCAATAGCGCTGGCTGGCTGCAGTTGAGCCGAGTTGGAAATGTGAACGCAAGAAGCAGGCTTGATTTTTTTTTTCTCCCCCCTTCTCTCTCTCTCCTCCTCTCTCCCTCTTTCTCCTCTCTCACCCGCACTCACGCACACCTCCAAACCGCACACACCAGACGCACACGCACACCCCACCGCCCGGCAGTGATGTATTCCCCGCTCTGTCTCACCCAGGTAAGCAGCTGTTTGGATGCGGAGGGGGGGTCGGGATGGCGGGGGCAGACCTGGGGCCGGGCCGGGGGTGCCGGGGACCCCGCGCTATCAGGGCCCGGGGCATGTGTCCTGGGGTGTGCCCATATCTGCGCGTGTTTCTGTGTGTGTGTGTGTGTATGTGTGCGCGCGTGTGCTCGTTGGGGGGGGGGGGCGGAGAAATACAGCTTTAAGAAAGTAACTTTGTTTCCATGCGGGTGCATTCCTCTTGCACGGCCATTTGTGTGGGCACATGGCTAATGGCGCCCTCTTATTAATGCGTTAATTAATATCGGGGCGATTGACTGCGGAACGGTGGTGTTTTCGGACGCCCCGCACGTGTTTCGGCAGGGTTGCAGCCCGTGTCACGCTGAAATCTGGACTCAGCGTTTCTGCAGGCGCGAGGCCGGTTTCTGTAGTTCCGCGGCGCCCGGGGAGGGGGCCGCCGACGGAGCCCCCCGCACGCCCCGCACGCTCGGGGCCGCTGCACCCCCGGCTGCGGGAGAACTCGGGTCCCCGCGCCCGCGGCCCGCCCGCGGAGCCCGCGCCGCCGCAGCCGCCCCAAACTCTTACTTTTGTTTATTCTTTGTCAGCCTTTGGGGTCCGGCCGCGGGAAGGACGCGGGCCAGCGCCCCGGGCCCCGGCCGGGACAGCGCCCCTCGGACCCGGGCGGGCGGCGGCGAGCCAGCCCCGGGGATCCGCGGAGCGGGACTGCGGGGCTGCGGGGCCGCGCGTCCCACCGCGTCGGCCGGGTGGAGCCTGCGTCCTCGCCGCCTGTCGCCCGCTGGCTTTCCCGAGCGAAAGTTTCCGTGCCGGGACGAGCCCACGCTGCGCAGGACGGCGAGCAGCCGAGGCCGCGGGCCGCGGGCCGGGGCGCGCCGGGCGGAGTTGGGCTCCCAGCCGCGAGCCCGAGCGGCGGCCCGGCCGGACGCGTCTCCCCCCGCCGCCGCAACGCGACTCGGGCCGCTCCGCGCACAGGACTGGGGCAACTTTTCCCCTTCGACTTAACTCGGAGCGTGGGGCTCTCTCGCCCCAGCTCCTCTCCTTACCATGCCCTCCCTTCCCATCCCTCCCCTGTCTGCACCACCCCCAGGCAAAATATTGCTACTTCAAGGCTCCAAATCTGGCCCCTTTTGAATATATTATTTATTTATTTATTTTGACCAAAAGGCATGAAATCAAAGTGATTTTGCGCTTTTTTTTTTTTTTTTTTTTGGAAGAAAACTGTGAGCCTTCATACTGTTTTGGTACATTGCGATCTGACCATTAATCATGTACGTGAAGTTTGTATGCTTCATGTAAAATGTTTATTCACCACTCCCTACAAAAACCTGCTACCACTTCTTGCTTTCATTTAGCAGGAGATAACGGTTTATCCGGAATAGTTTCTGGAAGACTAAAAAGTATCCACAGTTTCTTCTCTCCTCTCTGTAGATTCTGGATTTATTTCCCACACGACATCCCTCCTTATTGCAATATCTAACAGTCATCTACCGGCTATTTGATCTCAGAAGACTCTTAAATCTATCTTTTATGTTGAAATGGTCTGTTTGGGATTTAGGCCTAGCATTAATAATGGATAGCAGTTGCTTTCAGTTATTGTAAAAGTTTTTTATTTTTCCCTAACAAACTTCCAAAGTTACTATTTTAGTAACTTGTGGAAGTATGGAATGAAACTTTTCCAACCACTTTTGGCAAGGTTCACAATTGCATATGGATAAGATGCAAAGTGTAAGATAATTTGAATGAGTTATGACTACAGTGAAAATGCTGAGATTCAAAGGCTGAAGTTCTAGCTGGCAAAAGTTTGCAACACATAGAACTGGTAGATAATACCGGTGGTGCTGCTCTACTGAGGAAGGACCTTAGCAGACACATTAGCGACTTCTCCAGTGAGCTCTCAATAGATAAATTTATATTTTGGCATGGTGCATATATGAGGATACCAGTGTATGCATATAGGCCCAGGGCATAGTCAGGTATTTAACAAAGTTAAAGGATTCTCACAGCTCATGAGCCATTATCACATTAAGAAAGTTTTTTTTTTTTTTTTTTTTAAACCTGTTTGGCCCTGTGATGGATACATTCAGTAGGCCTTCTTCTGGAAACACCACTAAGAGAAATGCTTATTTAGTGTAACAGTTTGTAAAGAAAATGTACACTAAATAGTGAATGAGGGTCATATATTTTATGAATTCTTCTTTTAAAAAATTGATTCACAATGTATTTAACTTGCCAGAATATTTATAAAGCTTTAGAGCCAGTTTTAAAAACAAAAAAGTAGTTTATTGGTCATTAAAGAAAGTCCAGTAAAGCCTAGTGATAAAAAGACTAAATGAAAGAATAGACTCCATATGCGTGAATGCAATTTTTAAAAACTTTGTTAAGAAAATGCCAAACATCATATTTTAATCCAAGTGGGCACATCTTAATCAAATCATGTACCTGGTCATAGAATGATAACAGTAGAAATTTATAGGTGAACCTTTCAAAGAAGTAGTTCCAGAAATATCAGCATTCCGTGGTTCTGAAACTTGGCTTACTTGCAAACAGATGAACATTGAAGATGCTGATTCAAAGTCCTGTTGCTTTTGAAACAGGTTTTCAGGTTTGTTTTTATTGCTGGCCTGTAACTTTCTCACCGAGTACATACGTAAAATATTCTTTTTGTTTTCTCTTGACTATTTTGAAATATTCCACAGCTTATGGCGATATGTGCAACAGCATGATTTATAAGGGCATACTGTTTTTTTCTTTAAAAACTAATTTATGCTATGCCTGGACATTTCCTACAAGTGAATGATAGCCTTTAGTTTTGATATTCTGGAATATTTCTAATTGTGCGTTGAGAAAGCACTTTCATTGTGCATGTGACTGAGTCATACGAAATACAAAATATTGTGCACTTTTATTGGCACATTCTTAAAACCTTTGGGGAATAATAACTTGTAAATACTTTTGATGCAAATTTGGGACTTAGATTATTCTTAATGATTAGTTGACATAGTTGACCTCATTTAAGGATTTTTATGATGAGATATGTGGGCATTTGGTTGGCAGGTAAACAAAATCCTTTTGAACACGAATGAACGCAGTTCGCAGTTCTCTGAGAAGCATGTTGGGGTATCTTTGAACACTTAAATGTCGTATTAGAAGATTTATTTTAAATGTTTATCATTATTAAAGTGCTTTAATAAGACTAGGTTTGGACATAAATATGACTGTTTGGAGCGAAGTTATTCTGTGCATTTTAAAATGGGGCTGAGACTTTAAAATGAAATCCTCCTCTTGGTGAAAGCTCACTTTGTAGTTAAGGTAGACTCCGGGCTTTCTTTGCATAATTCCGGAGAGCCTTGGTCCCCCCATGTCCTGTGTATATAAAAAAGTCAGTCAGTGTGCAGGACTGTTTCAAACCATAAATTTATGTATTTTAGACCATTTCAAGGATGAACTCAGAATTTAGTAATGTTTAAATGCTTTGCGGTTTGGTGTATACCTCACTAGATAAACTGTAACTTGAAAAATGCGCCCCCCACCCCATTTCTCTCTTTCAAAGTATAGTAGTAGGAAAGATACCCAAACATCAGAAATTTTAAAGTGCAAATGGTGTATAGGAAAGAATCATATAATTCTTGAATTTTTCTGTTTTCTCTCTGCTTAAAGAATGTACATGCATTATAAAGGCTGACTTCTTCGCTTTGGGATTCTTTTATTGAAAAAGAGCAGTTTTCAAACCTAAACTTGAAATACAAAGCCTGAAATTTGTTGAGAGAGGAAAAAATTAAATGTCGATTATTGAAATGATTTATTGTATATTATATTAATATAAACTTACATAAAAAGCAGCCATATGTAGTGTTTAAATGACTGTAATTTATAAAATTTTAACAGGCTTGATTTTGTTAAAATATTCACCAATTTTAAGCACTCAATTTATATTTTAGCATTTAAAAATTAATAATTGGTTTGATAGTATTAATATTTTGGACATTATAGTTACTTGTGCCTCCAAAGTATATATTTAGATGGATATTACAAACTTAAATAATGCATTTTATATTTGTCCTCCACCCTTTAAAAAATCATCAAATATCTCTTTGGCTTCCTTATCCTCATTTATTTGAAAGTAAATAATTTATCTTTTGGTGGGGGTTGTGCAGTGGAGAGAAGTTATGTAAGATTAGTGTGGGTTGGTTAATCAAAAGTTAGATGTACTCAGAAAGCTTTGTGGAGGTTACTGTTTAATTTTCCTTTAATTTTATATTTCTGTTTCCTAAGAAAATGTCAAGTAAAAGAATCAAGTATTTTCAATAAAAGAGTAAGAACATTTTAGATGTTTTAGATTCAATTTTATTTTCAGATTACTTGAATTTTAAGAGGCAAGCATGAGGGTTTTCCTGTAGCCTCATAAGCATTGAATATACCAGGTTTTCTGTTTCCCTGTGAGAACAAAAAACCTGAAATACTATTTTCAAAATTTAAATAAGTATTCTGTTTTTTAGGGATGATTATTACTGAAGGTGTTTCACAATCACATCAGTAAATTGAATGTATTTAGTTGCAACCGTGTTCTCACAGTGACACATTCTGTTTACTATCTGGCTTGAACGCTTTTGTTTTTTTTTCCCCCTTTTTCCCTTTTTGTTTCATTTCCATAATATCAGCAATTATGTCTTGGACATGGATCTTTTATTCTAGTCCGACAAATATAAAATCCATTTCTTCTTTTATATATGGACCTGCCAGATTTTTCTAAGTTTTTGAGTAAAAAAAATTGGTGTGTAACTGTAATACTTAAAAAGGAATGAAAATGTTACAAAAATGACTAAGAAGCAGATCAGAGTCTACATGCACTACTTTTAGAGGGAAAGTCTTTGTTTCCATTGAGCGTGGAGATGATTTTTGCTCCTAGACTTCCATAAACACTGACTGGCATCTAAATGTTTAGGATTTGCCAATCTGGCTGTGGAACCCTGGCTGTACTACAAGTAGTGAGGTCAAGGCTGGAGCAAAATTAGATATGCCTTCCTTGAAATAGGGTTAAGATTATATGTTGTTATAAGCATTTCGATAAACTTCACTGGCTGTCTAAAGGCTTTGGGACGTAGGCCCGACAATAGAACCTGGTACAGTTCCGTGAACATAACAAACCATTTTTTACTTTTTAACAGTTTTTTTCTTTGAGATTGTGAGATACGATGCTGATAGTGTTCCCCACCCCCCCACCCCCAGAGACTGCCCATAGCAATCCCATGTATGATTTTGGTAATAATGCTTGAATCAAATTTCAAGTGAAGTAAGAATTATATATACACATTTTAAAGGTGAGCATCTAAAGAAATGTTGTTTCCTTTTGTTTTCATTTTAGTTATATTTTTGTCTTGATTCATTTTCCCAGGATGAATTTCATCCTTTCATCGAAGCACTTCTGCCCCACGTCCGAGCCTTCGCCTACACGTGGTTCAACCTGCAGGCCCGAAAACGAAAATACTTCAAAAAACATGAAAAGCGTATGTCAAAAGAAGAAGAGAGAGCTGTGAAGGATGAGTTGCTAAGTGAAAAACCAGAGGTCAAACAGAAGTGGGCATCTCGACTGCTGGCCAAGTTGCGGAAAGATATCCGACCTGAGTACCGAGAGGATTTTGTTCTTACAGTTACAGGGAAAAAGCCTCCATGTTGTGTTCTTTCCAACCCAGACCAGAAAGGCAAGATGCGAAGAATTGACTGCCTCCGCCAGGCAGATAAAGTCTGGAGGTTGGACCTTGTTATGGTGATTTTATTTAAAGGTATTCCGCTAGAAAGTACTGATGGCGAGCGCCTTGTAAAGTCCCCGCAGTGCTCTAATCCAGGGCTCTGTGTCCAGCCCCATCACATAGGGGTTTCTGTTAAGGAACTCGATTTATATTTGGCATACTTTGTGCATGCAGCAGGTAAGTGCGATGGTGAGAAGTCGGTCCACTTTCTCGCGTGTGCGTCTTTCCTGATGACCTCTGCGTGTGCTGGGCCATTCCTGAGCTCCCGGTGGCAGGCCACGTCTATATGGACAGCGCGGTGTCCAAGGTAGCTCAGTATCAGAGTAGCCAGAAGCTGCAGAGTTTGAGGTTCCACCTTCATTCAGGTGGAAAAGCATAGCTTTGAGAGCATTCTTGTTAAGTTCAATTCTCTTGGCAAGCAGTGTTATCAAAGGTGTTGGTAGTCAATTATGAGATATTGTTTAAATCACGTTTTTTTGATGAGGGGTGCAAGAAACCTCAAAAACCCTTGTAAGAAAGAGTCTATTTTAACTGGCAGATGATTTAGTTAAAAAGCATTTAGTTTGACAGTGAGGCAATATTTTTAGTTGCTTTTCTTCTGGGAGTGTTTTTAACCTTCTGGAGCCTCTTGAGCCCCCTTCTAATTAAGAGGTTGGAGGTAAGATTGCTATCAAATTGCTGATTATTTATGAAGAAAAAAGAATCACACTAATACAAATTTACTAACTTTGTATTAGGAATACTTGGTGTTGTTTAAGATCACTAAGGGAAAAAAAAAACCAACAACAATCCAACTCTTTAAGCAATTGATGGAAAGGTTAATCTTAAAAGTAACCAAACCTGTATAGTGCATGAACAAATTGAGAAATCGATATTGAAAATTGATTTAGTGAGTTGCTTTGATTCATAATAACATTCTTTATTGTTCCAAGGCTGTTTTCAAGACATGCTTTTCCTGTGTCTATTACAGCAGGTAGAGTAGCATTCGGGATAAAACTATTGAGGACTGGATAAAATAATGCATTTTTACTTTGTTCCTCTTGTCTTGTTTTAGACAAAAGGCTCATTGTGTTAACGTGAAAGCTCAGGTCTTGTGAAACTTGTTGACTTTTTATATGTACATATCGGTCTTGCTAGATTACCTTCATGGCAGTTACTTGAGCCAGATGGAAGAACGAAGGTTGTGGAATCCTTCCAATAGGTTGTTTTGGGGTGCATGTATGTATGAATTTTTTTCCAAAGGGCAGAGAAGATGATACCTGTAAAAGGGAACACTCCATTGTTTTGCAAAACATTTTTAATTCTAAAAATGTGAGCAATTTTTTAAAGAAGTCATCTGATAGCCTATTCTCTATTATTTTTCTCAATATATGTTTTAGAAAGAGAACTTTTGTTATCCATCTGTCCTTACATAAGAAACTGGAGAAATTTACTTTGCAAGCATGTCACATCATCATTTGCATTCTGTTGGCAGGGGATAGATGAGTATTTTAGAGGATGTGATCTGTAAGTGTTTCAAATATTTGGGTTTTTGAAAATGTATACTTAATTATAAGAGGCGCCTGTTGCTTTAGCCAGTTATGGGTAGCAAAAACGAAAAGGCAACATCTCTCAAATGACCTCTAAACAGGAACAAGTGGCCCTTTATTAACTCTCGGTTAACTCTATTGTTGTTACTTTGTCTATTGAAAAAGCGGAGTTAAAAATTTTTATTTTTATATATATATGTAGAGATTCTGCTAGGGCAAGGTGCAAAAAAGGTGTGGCTATTAGAGGTGCTTTGGGAGCACACTCTTCAAAAACCGTGTGTTTAATCTCCTATATTTGGAGAAGTAAGTAACATAAATGATAATAAATGCTCTAACAGACTAACATAGGAAATTGCAGGTGCCAACGAGTGATGCCCATCACGGTGTGTGCTTCCTTCCAAGGTAACATCACAACGGAATACCTCTTCTGCGCTTATTGGTGTGAGCAGCGTCCCTTCTAAGTTTTACGTGTAAACGTTTCCTTTAGATGCACAGAGATGCAGCCCTTCTCGCTCTCGCCGTTTCACGTTGGATTCTCTTTCACTGTTGACGGTTTTTGCCCGCTTTATGGCTCCAGATCCTTGAGCCAACACAGTTGCTGGCGGTTTCAAGGACCGGAAGGTTGATGTTGGTAAAATGGCAGGTAAAAGGTTGCTTAGGAAGAGTGAGCATCCTTATTGCTAATGAAAGATTTATTGCCAGCGCCGTGGATCAGACTACCTTTCGGTTCGGTTTCCCTGCGCCTCCCAGAATCCCTCGGTCCCCTGAACGCCGGCCAGGCGCAGGCCATTGGCTCGCCTTGCGCAGCCGCGGCGCCTCTGCGCGCGCCGGGAAGGGTCCGAGGGATGCTCACGGCCTTTTGTCTGAAAATATCTCCAGTTTGATTTCAGAGATTTAAAGGCCTGTTATTTGTGGAAGGGAAGCTGCCAGTACAAATAGGAGGTAGATCGGTCAACTCGCACACAACTGATTTGACAAGCATCTGTTATAATACTGAAGATTTGTAAACACTAAACAATGTTTTTACCTCCTTAAAAGTTTTGAGAACTTGCCAGTATTGGCAGGAGGCAGAGACTCCGAAACGTGCTTCAAGAAACATGCCAAAACCATTGTGGCCTTTTCACCTATAGTCTCCCCCCCTCCTTCCTTTTAAATGTATTTTTTTTCTCCCCAAATGCAGTTTCCCCCTTTGATTACCACAAGAAGATCTTTTTTTTTTTTTCCTTCTAAAAATGCATACAATAATTATTGCTTCATGCCTCGGCCTATTCTTTCGAAGGAAGTTGAAATCTTAGAACACACATGTAAATACTGGAAGCTAATGCAGAATCAGTTGTTTTTTAAAAGTGTAGGAGATGATTTTTTTGAGTTATTGAGACACAAAATACAATACATAAGCTGCATTCCTTTTTTTTCCCCCTCTAAATCAAGGGGCATTAGAACTGTGAATTTTGTGGCTGATACACAGGAACAAGTGTAATGAAATCGGAGTGATTCCAGAAGCCTGAGAATTTCATCTCGTTAAAAGTACAAAAGAGTAAAACCATTTTATGCCCAGAATTTGGTCTCTACTTGAGTTGTCCTTGCCGTGTATCGCATGACAACTTGGAGATGTTATGGTATGGTGGCAAATGGCTTTCTTTGTGGGCGTGTAACAGTAAAGCTAATTTATGACTAGTCTTTACCAGATGATCTGTATCAGAATCTACAATATACCCGGCACGTGGCAAGGTCACAATTTAAGTTGTTAAGGTCATAACCTTAGCCACCAGGCATTTGACCTTTTAGATAAAGTTAACCTTTGTTCATTAGTAGGCACTCAACCGAGAACTTTCTGGAGAGTTTTTTTTTTTTTTTCTTAAACTGCTTCTGTATAACTTCTGGTAATGTAATCAGATTCTAGAAAGATTCTCAGTTGAGTTAGTTAAATTTTGTAAGGGGTTAGATTTTTTAAGGACTCATCTCTTATATAGAGATAGGTTGCTGTATCTAGGCCATAAAATGACAGTGTCACAATTTACTTTTTATAGTTATTACCTGCTGGGGGATAGAATGAAAGCTGAGGCAGCTGTGTGGAGATGTTTAAAAGCTAAAGTTAAACAAATAGAATTATGTTTAATTCAACAGAGGCCTTTGCTAAGTTTTGAGTGGCTTTAGGCCCCAAAGCGATTAATCACAATGAGCATCTTCAGTTTTTAGCGGATGAGGAACTTTCTAAGATTGGAAGTATTTTTAGTTGCCTTACCATTCACTTTGAAAGACAAATACGTGACAGAATTTGTCAGGTAGTTGCTGAAACTGTTAATTCGCCAGTGACAGGGCAAATTGAACTTGTCCTAGTGGTAGCAGGAGTACTTGTTAGTTTCACGGTAGAAAGTGACCGTATTTGCACAGGAGTGTGTTCAGTACAGTAGTTACTGATTGCTTTCCTGCTTCCATCGTTGCTACCTCGACTTAGCGTTGCTTGGACCAGGAATAATCTAGGTTTGCGCACTTACTCGAAGAGTTGCGGTGCCTGGGAAGCTTGGTACCTGTCCTGGAAGCCTCGGCAGGGTTACTGATGCCCGCATTACCTGTACTGTATTGTTCACTTAATTATGCCGTCCTGGACACTCATGCAAATTATTTCTGTTACTGTTAGTTTCTCCCTGATAGGCCACATATTATTCCATTTCAACAAAGAGAGGCTCCCATTCAGGTGCACGGTAGTTGTATTTTGGCTGCGTGACTGCCATTCCTTCATGTAGTAACAGAGGAAGCCGTGATATGCAGATAGAGCAGATGGTCATGTTGACAGACTGAGAATTCACTTCCTACTGCTTCAGAGCAGGTGTAAGATGAGGAGTGTCTGTGTAGGGGCGTGTGTGCGCTTCGTGTGCATGTGTGTGCACATCCAGGCTGCACACAAAATGCTGGATCGGGTGGGGGGCAGAAATGCTTTCTTTTTCTAACAAGCGGGTACCTGAAATACAGTGTAATCATCTGTGGAAGGTTGTCAGTGCATACCGAGTAGTAGTAATAATTATAAAAAAAATTTTAATGGATAATGTTAGATTGTTACAGTTTATAATTTTATGCCAAATTAATTGTGATAGTTTTTAAATTTTAGGTAACTTGCTATGTCTGTGGCAGGATTGTGTATCTAAAATATAGTTAATATGTCCTGTTAGCAGCTGCTTGTGTGTCTGTAAGTTTACACTCAAATCTAAGACTATACATTATAGTACCTTAATAAACTGCCTAGTAGAAATAGTTATGTGGTTAGTTTCTTTGATTGATAATAACAAACTGTATTTGGAAAAAGAATGGGGTAAGATTATATACAGTGATATTTAATGTTAGTACCACTCTATTTCATATTGCAACCCTAACCTGAAACCAAAGGTGGATTTTGTGGCTGATTGATGTACTGTAACTTACTGGTATATGCACAAGCTTTTAGAAGATGTCATCTTTTTACTTATCTTTTCATTCCTTAAGGGAGTTAGCATAATCAACAAACTTGAGATTAAATATGGCTTTTGTATCCTTGAGTGTTTTCTACATAACTTGAAGATTGTAGCAATATCCTCTATTTATAATGCAGTAACAATATTTTTTATCCTAGAATGTGGTGAGAAAGAAGTTGAAAGGCAGAGAGAGTAGAAGGAATAGGGAAAAAGGGTTGCTCTGGAGTAAAACAGAGGTCAGTTCATTTATGGCTCAGAGGTTTGAGTGTTGGTAAGAAATTTCCCAACGCTGCTGGCTTGGATTTGCCTTGTCTGCTTTTCCACCCAGTGATGGATAGCATTAATTTAAACCTATTTAGGGCTAGTGTGGGAGAAACCACAGCCTTTGTTGTGGTCACTGCTGTACACAGTAGGACTGGGTGTTTTACTTGGTTAAGGCCTCAAGCTGCTTCCAGAGGATGCAGAACAGTCTGTCGGTTTTTTTAAAACTTGCACAGAAGCAGCAACAATTCTAATTGCTCACAAATGTTAATATAGATTATTAAAAACAATTTTGAGGTTAGAATAGAAGGAAAAACATAAAATACAGATTGCATTCAGTGAATGTGCTAAACACCAATTTGTTGTCATTTCAGCAATTATTTTCCCATGGTCATTTAGAGGTTAGATCTTGCTTTTAAACATAAAATTGTAAATCCTTGGGAGGTGAGGTCAGGGGAAGGAAGAAGTCAGGTGGAGGAGGAAGAGAATGAATGAACTGGCATGCTTTATTAAGAGAAACATAAAACTGTGAACTTAATTGCAAATGGAGATGTTCTAAAACATGTTTTGGTTTAAGTAATGACTGTAAAAGGATCCCAGGCAGTAAGACGTCAGGTGGAGAATTTTATAATCCATCTCACCATCAGTTTTTGCATTGTATGTTCTAGACCAAGAGACTGTGGGGGCTTTTGGAATTTCTTTTCAGATTTTTAGAAAAGTTTTGCAAAATTCTCTGTAGCATTTAGGGGTCCAGTTAAGGACACTGTGGCATGCATGAACTTGGAAAGGAGGCTGTTGAGATAATCATTATTATTATTACCATTTTGCTTTTCAAGGGGGAAACTTACAATGTTGTCAACATTTTGGCCATTTCCCACCAAGGCAACTGTTAGAAGTGATTGATCCAAACTATTAGAATTTATCAGGATTCTCTAGCTGCTGTTAAGATAGAAATGGCTTTTTCCCTAGGCATTTCCCAAAATATTAGAAATGAATACTTCTTGTTTTGTTATGACAATTCCACAGAGTAAAAGTATATTTTATCTAACAGGATTAGTCTTCTTATTAAATATTCTAGTGAAATAAACATGGCCTTTGAGCCAAAGGAATATGTCCACAAATGACAAATTGCAGCAGGTTTGGAGCAGAGGATATTTTTGCTGTTTTGTTTGTAAGAGATACTAAATGAGATAAGATTGAGATAAATAAGTTCATTTGTATTATACATTTTGGCAAGTGTTGTTCTGTGAGATATTGCTAATCTCAACCTGAGAGATGGTTAGGATGATTGTAATAACTGGAGATTGAAGTGGTATAGCTTTCATGTTTTTTGAGAGCTTTAAACTTATTTGTCTTCATGTCTTTCACGTATTTTTCTAGTGGTAAGTATTTTGGACCTTGATAGATTGAGAGTAGAGAGAAGGAGGGGCTTCCCTGGTGGCTCAGATGGTAAAGAATCCACCTGCAGTGTGGGAGACCTGGGTTCGATCCCTGAGTTGGGAAGATCCCTTGAAGGAGGGCACGGCAAACCACTCCAGTATTCTTGCCTGGAGAATCCCCATGGACAGAGAAGCCTGGAGGGCTACAGTCCATGGGGTCACAAAGAGTTGGACACAACTGAGCGACTAAGCCCAGCACAGCAGAGAGGAGGAGAGAGGTGGAAGAAAGGCAGGCAGGCAAGCAGGCAGCCGGGCAAATATTAACAATACCTTTTATTCAGTGTCTGTTTTGCAGCAACTGCAGTACTAAATTTTGGCGTTCATTGTAGCTTTCTTTTTTAAAAACTTCATTGGAGTATTGTAAATATGCAATGCACGGTCCACTTGTCCAGGTGAGAATCAAGTCTCAGAGGTGCTTAGTGACTTGTGCAGAGCAAGATTAAACCCAGGCCTCCTGATCCTGTGTCCTATGCTTTTAAAAATAAAATTCAGATCCGTCTGATATCCCTCTTTACATCCTGTTGTCTGGATTTAAAGAGAGATTGGATGTCACTTAAATGGTATCGCACACCTACCTTAAATCAAAGGGGCAATAAAAAGTCAAAATTCAAACCCTTTCCACGGAGATATTTTACAGTGAAGTTCGGGTTTTGTCCTAAGGATGAAGCCACACTTGGTTACAAGAGGGAGAGATGGTCTCATGCTTGTTAGTATTGGGATCAAAAATCTGTAATGACTTGTTCTTTCTTGTTTTTAGAATGTAGAAGTTTAGTGAATAGAAGCATTATAACATAGGTTTAAGAATTTTTTTTTTGGTAAGATAAAGTTAGATGAATTGATTTTAGATGCTTTGGGAATTAAAGCAACCATTATTTTAAAAATCATAATTGCATGTAATATTTTACTGGATAGATTTTTGTACATTTTTAAATATGCACAAGATGTATATTTTTAAATTTCATTAGATTTAAATGTTTTAAATTTACTTTGTTCCCAAAAGAGCTTTTGTATAGTTATTTTAAAAAAAGCAAAAAATGGAATTTTATTAGTTTAAAAAGTAGATTTTTAATTTTAAAGACAAAGGAGGAAAATTGAAAATAGGAGTGTTTCATTTTAATGCCCTTAAGTAACTGATATATTTACTGATTAATTTATTTAATGCCTTTATTTTCATTTTCTTCAAACTTTAGCAGGATTAGTTCTTAATGACTTAAGTGTAAAAGTTCATAGCATCACTCAGCATGAATTTTATAATTGTAAATAGAAAAAAGGTAATAATTATAATTTATACTACATCTATTCATTGTATATATGAATCCTTCTAGTATTTATTTTAAAAAATAAGCTGTTGAATTGAACTTACATAGAATAAAATAGAAATGTGACTTTCTTTTTAAGTTTCATTTTTTTAGAAATGCTAATAAATTTAAAAGTTAGGGTGTTGAGTATGTCACCCCAGAAAGGGAAAACTGAGGTATGTGTTAAAACTGATTCAATTGGAAACAAGAGGATTGCAATAAAAAAATAGGACTCACACCCCACTGTCCTCCATCAGGTTCCATACTGCCTACCTTTGATGTCTCTGGTGAGAGTTTCTGGTGGGACCAATAGCTTGTGAGTTTCCAAACAAAACCTGTTTTCAGAGCATATATATTCATGTAAATATTTTAATGACTATTTTTGAAATGCTCTATGGGTTATAAAAGCAAGATGAAATAAAAGTAGTAATAAACATATTTTAAAAATGAATAATATTTAGCAGTTTTGTCGGTATTTCTGTGTAGCATCTGCCATTGTCAGGCTGTTGTCTTTGTTGCTATGGTTTGGGTGATTTTATTTCCTTTTGTAATTTTGCCAGCCAGTGATTGGCTAGTGCAACATGTTCATGCTGTTGGAGAAGATGTGTCTGTGGTGAGTCATATAGTTTTATCCGATTGGTAATTTTTGGTAGGGAAAGGTATTTGTCAGTGGATAAATAGGAACTGTGGTGCTACAACATCAATATTCATTTAATCTTCAAAATTTGGGACCTATTACTTAATATGGGAAACTCAGAACTGTCTCTTCTGTGTTACATCCCTACCTTTTTCCTCTTCCCCTGTTGGAAGTGTTTAGAATTCTGTGTATTTTAATTTTGAAGAGAATAGAGATTTAAGTTTAAGTTCCTACATAAAGTGAATATTGTATGTATGGGATCCCATCGTCACTTTCAAATATTCCCTTGCCTTTCACAGGAGCTGACATCACAAGTCCTTAGGTTGACAAATTCTCATCAACTTTTGTGAAAATTTTGGCTGCAAAAGGAGTAAAGTCAAAAGAGGGCCATAGACAGATGGATTTCAGTGTTGAGATGACATCAAGCCCTTCTTGTGGCATTTTTAAACATTCCAAATGAATGAGGAATGGAGATGCTTAAAGAGCTTACTGTAGAATGAGTAATTAAGATACTGTGCATCTGCATGTAAACCTTCAGCAGAGCTGTATGGGCTCAGATATAATAGCAGATTAAGAATGAAAATAGTAAACATCTTTTATGTTGAGTATAATTAATAGATATTAGATATTAAAAGTGTTGTTGATGGAAAACAGTGTACACCTGAGAGTATATTTTTAGCATTAAGTAATTGAAAGTTTAAGATAAGTGGGTTACGGACATTTAAGATGAAGCTAGGATTTGGGATAAGGATTTGGCAGAAGCTTGTCTGCATCTCTGTAGAACTATGGTAGGATTTTTGCATGGATGCCTTGTATATAAAATTTACCGAGTTACAAAAGTTTCTGATTGATTTATTTAGTTGGCTTTTTCTCCCCTTCTTTTAAATGGTGGAGGTTCTCTTTGGGAAAGTAGTTTCAAGTAACTTCTGAGAATGAAGTCTTTGTAACTTGATGCTGTTCAACAGCGTAACTATTGTTGTCTGTTCCTGTCAGGGAAAGATAGTCATTGCAATACTTTTATTGTATGCCCTCTTAAT
This sequence comes from Muntiacus reevesi, assembly GCF_963930625.1. Classification (NCBI taxonomy): domain Eukaryota; kingdom Metazoa; phylum Chordata; class Mammalia; order Artiodactyla; family Cervidae; genus Muntiacus; species Muntiacus reevesi. The sequence continues at coordinate 143,716,376 of NC_089249.1, read as the reverse complement.
ATGTGACAAGGACTTTTATCAAGAATTCTCTTTTCTTTTAAATGTACTTTTAAAATCCCTTACCCTTCCGACCCAATCAAGGATGACTGGTTTTTAAGAAGATTCAAATGAATTTTTATTATTTTTTTCTGCTTATTTACTGTACAGACAAAAGTCTTATTTTTTTTAAAAAGAGGGACTCTGAAATCATGTGTTTTAGATTTTCTGTAAAATAAAATAGGAATAGAAATTAACAGAAAAGTGCCATCTCATTGGGCCCAGGATGTGTATAGTTCTTGGAGAATGAGGATATTGCAGCCTGAAATGTTAGCATTGAAAAACTAATTGTTCTGAAGGTATTTGCCCCTCATCTCAGAAAAGATGGCAAACATGCAAAATGGATAAATGTAATCCTTTGTACTTTTACCACCTACATTTTTAAACTACAGTGACTCTGATTTCTCTAGAAAGGTCAGAGGTTTCAGACAGAAAGCTTTGTGATTCTTCAAAGAGAGACATTTTCAATTTTGCTATCTAAAGACTGATTATGCATAGCTTTTAACTTTATTTGCAGTTGAGCCTCGGAGGTGCTGTGCTGGGGTGGGTGATGCTGAGTAAGTGAGGCCAGGTCATGAGACAGCAGAACTGGAGGCAGACAGATAGATGGGAGAGGAGCACAGATGCACATTCAGAGAGTCGCATGTTTGGCCCTTTATTACTGACACCTTTTAAAAAGTGTGAACAGAGCAGCTGAAACAGTGTGTTTTGCTTTGTGCTGGAGCATTCTGTGACAGACTCTTTACACACTTGGGCACTTGAGGGAGTTTACATAGCTGGGTGCCATTTCTTAGGGTTGGCTTTGTTGGTTTTTTAAATTGTGGATATGGGCTTCTTGGGTTTTATGTGGGTTGCTTTGTTTCTGCTTTGTTTTCCTTTTGGACTTCTCCAAGTTTTGGAGGATTTTTCATGTTGGGTGGTGGGGGCGAGTGGAGATGGTAGATGCCTTTTGTTGTGGTTTACTCCTGTTATTCAGGAAACTGAGGTTCAGAGAGTGTTCTTAGCTCACTCAGTGTCAGGCCAGTGGTAAGTGGCAGAGCCAGGATGAAAGCCAGACCCGCTAGACTAGTGTTGTTAATTTCTATGGTATTTAAGTTGGTTCTTATACATTATTTTATTAGCTCTTCATGGAAATCTTTCCTTTTAGATAGGGGAGCTTTTATAAATGCCTTAATGCTGCTGAGAAACGTGTCCATGGTACATGGTTAGGAAGTGGTTAGGGCTGATTACCAGGTCTGACCTTTCTACGGCCTGTTTTTATCTCCCACGTGTTCCCGAGTATATCATTCTCCCTAAGGGCTGCTTTGGAATTTATGTTCCTGCTGCTGCTAAGTCGCTTCAGTCGTGTCTGACTCTGTGCGACCCCATAGACGGCAGCCCACCAGGCTCCCCTGTCCCTGGGATTCTCCAGACAAGAACACTGGAGTGGGCTGCCATCTCCTTCTCCGTTGGAATTCATAGATGGGCTTAAAATTGTTCTCTGGAAGTACATTCTAGTGCTGAAAGCTATTGTTTTCTCTGAAGTTAAAATTAAAAAGAATTTTTTTTTATTTTTGGCTGTGCTGGATCTTCGTTGCTGTGCGGGTTTTTCTCTTGTTTCATACAGTGGAGGCTACTCTCTCGTTTCAGAGCGCAGGCTTCTCTCGTTGCAGAGCACCAGCTCTAGGATTCCTGGGGTTCAGTAGTTGCAGCTCCCGGGCTCTAGAGCACAGGCTCGATAATCGTGGTACATGGGCTTAGTTGCCCTGTGGCATGTGGGATCTTCTTGAACCAGGGATCGAACCAGTGTCCTCTGCATTTGTAGACAGCTTCTTTACCACTGAGCCACCAGGGAAGCCCTTCTCTGAAGTTTAGAAAGTGGTGAGCAAGTAGTCTTTGTCCTGGTTTGTTAATAGAGTCAGAATTTTATACTTTGAAGGAAGCTTAGAGGAAACTTTCATTTTGCAAGTCAGTGCATCCCAGGAGTTCTGGAGATAGAAAATTCTTGTGTAAGTTGAGGAGCAGCTGTGATCTGTTGTTACCATTTGCATCAAGGTGAATGCCCTAGGTTGGTGTCGTCATAGAAGATGTATTTTGGTTGCCTCCGTTGACAGTTTCAACCTTGTCGTTGACAACTCAGTTTAGCAAGCATGTTTTGAATGCTCACTACCTATTAGGCACTGTGCTAGGTGCCAAAGATAAGGAAAAACTAGGAGATGAGTTGATGCCATCTTAGATGAAATTTCCTCAGAAACTAAGATTTTAAGGTTTTCAATGTTTTAAAATTAGGATTCTCCCAACTAATAGCCCATACGAAGTTTTAAACATTTGCACAACCAGTTACTGATACCGCCTTTTCCCTGTACAATTGGTCTACATCAAGGAATTCTGTCATCTGATGACATCACTAGTAAGTGTTAAATTTTTTGTTTTCTTGTGTCAGAAATATCTACATAAATGGAAGGCAAATCGAAGTGGTCAGAACAGGGCACAGGTGGTTTCTATTATTTAATAGTTGACTGTAGCTTGTCTTCTCTAGAGAAATCTGGTATATAAAAAACCTTTTGCTTCTTTCTTTAAGGCCCTCCTTTGAGGAATGCTGAGGTATAAAACAGTTATAGGGAAACTAAACAGGAGGAGAAACGAGGGCGTGACAGACAAAAAGGAAGGGGAGGCCTTGGGAGCAAGCGTGGTGAATTCACTTGGCAGCTGCAGGTAGGTCCTAAAATACAGTCAAGTCCCACTAGCACAGCCATTTCGTTCTGTTTTGCTCCGTCTCCGAAGAAAGTAAGTAATCTTGGGACTTTGACATGGAAGTGAGTCTTAAGTTTTCCGAGGTCTCAAACTGCTCTGCCTTTCTTTCTCTTGTGAAAAGAAAACAGGCAAGTATTAAGGGGGTCCTGTGTGTGTGAGTGTGTGTGAGTGTGGTAATGGGGCAGCTGTGAGGGTCTTTTGGGAAAGTGTGTACAGATGGTGATAGAGAGGAGAGGAACTATTGCATGTCTGATAAATGAAGTACAAACAGCAACAACACCCGCAACAATCTGGTGGTCCCAAAGATTGGAAATTTTTTGTTCTCTGTTATATCTGCTGTTGTTTAACCTGAAAATGAAATCTATCTCTGCAGCCGGTCACACAGGTACTTTTCTTTGTATAGTGCACAGAACAAGTGATTTGTTCTGTAATTATTTTCAAAAGGCACATGAGAATGGCATGGGATTATCATAGAAATCCATTCTGAACACTGTCAATAAAAATGGTTGGGATTAGTCACAGTGACACGGGGTACATCGTGGAACTCAAGACAGATTTCTTTGTTTGACGGTCAGGGTGAAAAGTGCGGCGAACTCGGTAGAGTTCGTGGAATGTTAGCAGTTCATTTCCTCCAGGGAAAATCATGTTGACGTCAGATGAAAGAAGCCACTTGGATACAAATATCAGAATTTACTTGATGAGTTTAGGAATATTTGATGTTTCCTTTAAGAGTGTCTTATTTCCAAATAATAAAAGTTTTGACACCTTTGAAAATTTTTCCATTTTTGCTACTAATCTTTAGAATCTCCCCGTCTCTCTCCTCTTTCCTTGCCCACACTTTACTTACTCGTAATCCTGGATGGCATTTTTTCAGATCTGGCCTTAATTCTGTTTTCTTTGGTCTCCCATTTTTTTTCATGAAATATGAATAAAGCTGAACACGTTAATGATAAGCAACGCTCATTAATGCTATATATTTTAAATTATATGTATTTAGGAGAATTATGAGTCTATATTTGTGAGTCAATATAATACTCTTTGCTATTTTTTTTTTCTTTGCTATTGTTTAATCACTTATTTAGAGGAAAATTGTTTCAAGGGATTCTCCTGGTCTAAGTCCGACATCTGGAAAAAGGATTGCTCATCTTTAAATTTGGAATGAGTCCCCAGTCGCAGATTCCCACCAGGGTGATGTTTCAGTAAACTCTGATGTCTTAGCCTTGGATTCTTGAGCTTTTGGAGGCAGGGGCTGAACTCTGAGAAGGGAATTCAGGACTTAAGGAACTTAGTGTTATGGAGTGACTTGTGCTTCTGACAAGGCCCCTTTCAAAATGCTGTGCATTATTGAAGGTTCTTATTTGTTATCAAAACAGTAAATGCAGTGTTTAAATAAGGACAGGGTGTATTGAGACAAATGTGGGATAATTAACCCAAGTAAGTTACCTTTCTGGATTGAGTGAACCAGTGGACATGACTAACCTTGAAGCTGGAGAGAGCACACGCAAAGACAAACGAGAATTTTAGTGCACAGAACATATAGGGGCAACCTGTTTCTCTGCCAAGTCTTTACCCACTATACACACACACACACACACACACACACACGTACGTGCACATATATACACATATACACGTGAGTGCATGCTTGCTTAATTGTGTCTGACTCTTTGCAACCCTGTGGACCGTAGCTTGCCAGACTCCTTTCTCCCTGGGGTTTTCCAGAGAAGAACACTGGAATGGGTTGCCAATTCAGAATAAATAAATTATAATCCTGACAATAAAGCTTTGGTGATACTGGACTTATTTATAAAGATTATATAGGCTATTTGTTTTTCTGTCTGAGATCTTGGTGCTCTCTTTTACCACAACTGTTTACCTAGAAAAAAATGATTTGGAGGTGATAGAGTAGAATAGCCATTGCTCCACTGTGTATGTGAAGAAATCCGTTTCTATATTATAGCAATAGCGATTTATCAAGTACCTACTGTGTGCTAGCTACTCTGATTAGGAGAGGGAGAAAGGATTTTAATTTCATGGTGTTAAATTTGTGAAGAGCACAATCTTGATTAAAAAGGGAACCCTCTCCTCAGGATGAACACACATGTTTTCTGGTTTTGAATCACATACAGTCCTGTTCTACAGGGAAAGTGTCTGTCAATCACAGCCTTATCTCTAGTGAGCATTTGCAGGTTTGTTTGTCTATCCTCGCTGAATAGGATAGATTTTGGCATGGTTAATTCTCCTAAGTTGGGAGAGGCCAAGGGCAGTTGTGGTAGAAAAGGTGAAGATCCAAATTAAGGAGCTGGGTCCAATTATATACGATGAACTCACACACCCCCCGCTCCTGTCCAATACTTTACTCTCATTAAAACTCCTAGGCCAATTTCATTAGCTCCAAAATGCACCAGCATATGTAAATCTTCTTTGTTTAATTGGAGACCTATTGATTGTAGGTAACATAAGCCTCTCTAAGGGAAACAGAACCCAACTGAAGATAAGAGTTTCTTCCCCCCAACACATACAGCATTCACAATTTTATTTCTCTAGGCATGTTCATTATCAAAACCATTCCACTGCAGACTTTACTAGAAAGTGTTTCTGTCTGGCCCTGTTTTCATATCTAAAAGCTCCTACTGGTTTCAGCAAAGGATAATGGAAGGATTTTGATGGAATATGCATTTCTTTTTTTTTTTTAAACTGAAACTTTAATAATAGAAAAGCTTATAAAATCATATGAAAAATAATTTGCTTTAAAGAGACTGAGAATAAGTCTTCTTTTGTGTTTTCATATACTACTAAAAGGGACCGAATTTTGACTGTCTACTTTGGTGAGAAACACCAGCAGTATTCCAATGAGGAATGGAAACACGAATGTGCTTTTCCCCTTAACATGCTAACCGGATCTCAAAATTACAGAGAGGATAGCGTACCAACCTGCACTTTGCAATGTGATATAAAGTATGGGATTTTCCCAGTGTGCTTCAGAGGACTGGGGCATCTTATAAATGTTTAAACTATAATGAGAAAATGTGCATTTACTTATATATGTTCCCGCAATTCCACTTTATTTCTGAAGTGTAAGATTCAGGTCAAGGTCAATGTAGGGCCAGTTACTTACAGGGAAGTAGGAATCTTGGGAAGGAGAAATATCTGTTTAGATATTGTATTCATACAGTAACTCAAAAATTATCTTTAAATGACAAAAAGTAAGATGTCAGAGAGGTAAATATCTCTATTTTTTTCCTTTCTTAAAATTATGCTAAATTTACATTTAATGTTAAGACCTTGAATTAAGAAGCACTCTAATTTTTCTATTCCTTAGAGTACTATTGATCTCTAAAGGAGATATTTAATTAGTGAAATTATAGTATCTTGGGAAAAAATTCTTCTTTTCTAATTTTGTAAGGTAGTCGATGCTGCATCGCAATACATTCCTGGCCTCTCTTGTACTCGTCATTTTCTTTATTTCTCTGTGTAGCTGCTTGAACACCTCCCAGTGGGTGAGGAGTGTTTGTTCAGGTGGCACAGAGCAGAGAGATCTTGACTGGTAGAGAGTAACTTAATATCAGCCTCTATAATGCTTATCAGTGAAATTCTAACTCATTTAATTATTGCTTAATTCTCTGATTATTTTTTGTATCTGAGAGAAGATGATTGTCTTCACTCTGGGGAAGGATGGATGGCTAGATGTTGTTACTGCAGTTTCTTAATTCACTATACCTGGTAAGGTGTTTCAGGCTAGAACACCTTTTTAAAGAATAGGGTATCTATGTAGCTACAAAAATGGTGGAATTATGACTGGACCTGTGATGAAATAGGGAATCCTCATGTTCACTTCATCTTTTAGTAGTGGATGTCACTCATGTTTGGTCAGGTTTCTAAAAAATTTGTTTCGGAGATTATTCTTAGGAGCTCAGGTCTATACCCAGGTATTGAATGTTTATCATTGGAAGGAAGTTTTATACTCATTTATCATTTCCTCTCTGCCAAACCACAAAAATCCCACCTTGTTGGTCTTTTCTCATATATGTGATATATGGTGTGTGTGTTAGAGGGAGAGGGAGAGAGAGAGAGAAAGAGAGAGAGAGAGAGGCTGCCTAGCTCTTTACAGCAAACCTGTATCATCATCCTTTCTTAACCTCTTTCTAGGAATAGAAATTTCGTTGAAACCAAGCATAATTGAGAAATGAAATAGATTGTTAAAAGACTGAATGATGCATTTTAAGTCGAACAGACATATGGATTATCTGCTGTTTCAATTTGTCCATCCTGCAGTTCCCTCCATGATCACTGTATCATCCATTTTTGCATGGGAATTGGAGATTAGATGTAAAATACAAATTATTCACACTAGTCAAGTAAAAAGGAATGAAGATTTTTTTCTCATTTGACTGCTCATATATTTTCTTGGAGGAAAAAGCATTATTAAAATAATCCAAAATAGAAACTCAAATGTATTTCTTTTAAACTGTTTCAGACCTGTTGCTGGAGGTTCTAAGATATTGTGAAAAATCCTTTTAATAAACATTACTGGTTTGATTTCTTACTGAAACTTTTCAATGTGAAAATATATGTAATTTATGACACATGATAATGAAGACTAGCTACCTACTACCCAACTCAAGAAAGAGTACATTAGCAATACCTTGTATTTACTTCCATGTTCCCTAAAAGTAACACTCTGAAATTCCCCCCATTATCATGGGTATCGTGTTTATCAATCCTCTCCTTTAAAAGAAAGGTTTTTATCACCAATGTGAACTAAATATATTTCAGTTTTGCTTGTTACTAAATTTTATAAAAAGTTAATATATGTATATGACACTTCTTTGGTGGCTCAGACAGTGAAGAATCTGCCTGTAATGCGGGAGACCCAGCTTTGATCCCTTGGTCAGGAAGATCCCCTGGAGAAGGGCAGGGCAACCCACTCTAGAATTCTTGACTGGAGAATTCCATGGACAGAGGAGCCTGGTGGGCTATAGTCATGGGGTTGAAGAGAGTCAGACATGCCTGAGCGACTTTCACTTTCACTTTATATACACACACACATACATACAGACATTGGTGCTTCTGTAAATTGCATTTTCACTCAACATTATGTTTCTTATATAATGTTTCTAATGTCCTGTTGTTAAAGGGTCAACTGCATGGAGAGTTGATCCTTGAACAACATGGGTTTGACCCATACCAGGTCCACTTATATGCGATTTTTAAAAAATAAATATTTCAGTACTACATGATCCAAGGTGGTTGAACCTAAGATGTGGAACTGTGGACATGGAGGGCTGACTTTAAAGTTTTATACAGATTTTCAGCTGTGTGGGGGTCAGTGTCTCTATCCCTGTGTTGTTCCGAGGTCAACTGTACTGTGATTTCGTCTTCTTTTTTCTTGTATAACATGCCATTGTGTAATGGAGCGATGTGATGTTTCCAGTTTCTTGTCATTCAGTTCAGTCACTCAGTTGTGTCCGACTCTTTGAGACCCCATGGACTGCAGCACACCAGGCTTCCCTGTCCGTCACCAACTCCTGGAGCTACTCAAACTCATGTCCATTTAGTTGGTTATGCAATCCAACAATCTCATCCTCTGTCGTCCCCTTCTCCTTGCACCTTCAATCTTTACCAGCATCAGGGTCTTTTCTAGTGAGTCAGTTCTTTGCATCAGGTGGCCAAAGTATTGGAGTTTCAGCTTCAGCATCAGTTCTTCCAATGAATATTCAGTACTGATTTCCTTTAGGATGGACTGGTTAGATCTCCTTGCAGTCCAAGGGATTCTCAAGAGCCTTCTCCACCACCACAATTCAAAAGCATCAATTCTTCGGCACTCAGTTTTCTTTATATTCCAACTCTCATATCCATGTATGACTGCTGGAAACACCATAACTTTGACTAGATGGACCTTTGTTGGCAAAGTAATGTTTCTACTTTTTAATATGCTGTCTAGGTTTGTCATAGATTTTCTTCCAAGGAGCAAGCGTCTTTTCATTTCATGGCTGCAGTCACCATCTGCAGTGATTTTGAAGCCCAGGAAAATATTCTGTCACTGTTTCGATTGTTTCCCCATCTATTTGCCATGAAGTGATGGGACTAGATGCCATGATCTTAGTTTTCTGAATGTTGTTTTAAGCCAACTTTTTCACTCTCCTCTTTTACTTTAATCAAGAAGCTCTTTAGTTCTTCTTTGCTTTCTGTCATAGGGTGGTGTCACCTGCCTATCTGAGGTTATTGATATTTCTCCTGGCAATCTTGATTCCAGTTTGTGCTTCATCCAGCCTGGCATTAGGCATGATATACTCTGCATATAAATTAAATAAGCAGGGTGACAATATGCAGCCTTGACATACTCCTTTCCTGATTTGGAACCAGTCTGTTGTTCCATGTCCAGTTCTAACTGTTGATTCTTGATCTGGATACACATTTCTCATGAGGCAGGTCAGGTGGTCTGGTATTTCCATCTCTTGAAGAATTTTCCACAGTTTGTTGTGATACACACAGTCAAAGCCTTTGGTGTAGTCAATAAAGGAGAAGTAGATGTTTTTCTGGAACTCTCTTTCGATGATCCAGTGGATAGTGGCAATTTGATCTCTGGTTCCTCTGCCTTTTCTAAAACCAGCTTGAACATCTGGAAGTTCACAGTTCATGTACTTTTGAAGCCTGGCTTGGAGAATTTTGAGCATTACTTCACTAGTTTGTGAGATGAGTACAAATGTGTGGTAGTTTGAACATTCTTTGGCATTGCCTTTCTTTGGGATTGGAATGAAAACTGACCTTTTTGAGTCCTGTGGCCACTGCTGAGTTTTCTAAATTTGCTGGCATATTTAGTGCAGCACTTTCACAGCATCACCTTTCAGGATTTGAAATAGCTCAGCTGGAATTCCATCACTTCCACTAGCTTTGCTCATGTGTTGCTTCCTAAGGCCTACTTGACTTCGCATTCCAGGATGTCTGGCTCTGGGTGAGTGATCACACCATCGTGGTTATCTGGGTCATGAAGATCTTTTCTGTATAGTTCTTCTGTGTATTCTTGCCACCTCTTCTCAATATCTTCTGCTTCTGTTAGGTTCATACCAGTTCTGTCCTTTATTCTTGTTATTCTTTATTCTTCTTGTTCTTAACAAGTGTTATGAACGGTAGCATGTTTTCTGGACAATATGTGTAAGAGCTTCTTTAGAGTAGAGTTGTTGAATCATAGAGCATGTAAGTATTGAATTTTTTATAAAGATAACATTATTTTATTAAGTAGTTGTACCTATATACACTCTCACTGATAATTGTTGTTCAGTCCCTAGATTGTGTCCAACTGTTTGTGACCCCATGTACTGCAGCATGCCAGGCTTTTCTGTCTTTAGCTATCTCCCAGAGTTTTTGTAAACTCATTTGCCTTGTGTTGGTGATGCCATCCAACTGTCTCATCCTCTGTCACCCCCTTTTCCTCCTGCCCTCAATTTTTCAGAGTCAATCTTTTCCAGTGAGTCAACTCTTTGCACCCCGTGGCCAAAGTACTGGAGCTTCAGCTTCTGCATCAGTCCTTCCAATGAATATTCAGGACTGATTTCCTTTAGGATTGACTGGTTTGATTTCCTTGCAGTCCAAGGGACTCTCAGGAGTCTTCTCCAGCACCACAATTCAAAAGCATCTGTTCTTCAGCTTGCTTAGCCTTCTTTACAGCCCAGCTCTCACTTCCATCCATGACTATTGGAAAAACTATAGCTTTGAATATACCGATCTTTGTCAGCAAAGTGATGTCTCTGCTTTTTAATATGCTGTCTAGGTTTGTCATAGCTTTTCTTCCAAGGAGCAAGTGTCTTAATTTTGTGGCCATGGTCACCAACTGCAGTGATTTTGGAGCTCAGGAAAATAAAATCTGTAACTGTTTCCACTTTTCCCCCATCTATTTGCCACAGAGTGATGGAACTGGATGCCATGATCTTAGTTTTTTGAATGTTGAGTTTTAAGCCAGCGTTTTCACTCTCCTCTTTCACCTTCAAGAGGCTCTTTAGTTCCTCTTCACTTTCTGCCATTACAGTGGTATCAAATTAGAAATACAATCAAATATCAACAACCTGATATCTGAGGTGGTTGATATTTCTACTGGCAATCTTGATTCCAGCTGAGTCATCCAACCCAGCATTTTGCATGATGTACTCTGCATAGAAGTTAAATAGTAGCAGTGTTTAAAAGGTTCTGTTGATATTCATCCTTTCCAGCACTTGAAAAGAGAAGTGAAAGTGAAAGTCACTCAGTCACATCTGACTCTTTGCGACTCCTTGGGGTATACCATCCATGGAATTCTCCAGGCCAAACTACTGGACTGGGTAGCCATTCCCTTCTCCAGGGGATCTTCCCAACCCAGGGACTGAACCCAGGTCTCCTGCATTGCAGGCAGAAGCCACCAGGGAAACCCAACACTTGCCACTGTCAAATTTTTACTTTTTGCTATTCTGGTGGTTATAAAATGATAGTTCAGGGTGGTCTTATTTTGCATTTCTAGTTTGATTGCTAATGAGATTAAGTATCTTTTTTGTATACTTAGGAACCACTATCTTTCCTTTTCTGTGACATAAACACTCATGACTTTCACTCATTTTTTCTGTTTTGTTGCTTATCTTTTTTTTTTTTTAATTTGTAGAATTTCTTCATACATTCTTATTTCTGTCCCTTTGTGTTTTATATTTGCAAATATCTTTTCATAGTTGTGGCTTGTCTTTCATTTTCTTTAAGGTATCTTTGATGATCAAAAATTCTTAATTTTAATATAAATTTTGTTAATCCTTTGTTTTACAGTTAGTCCTTTTGTGTCTTAAGATATGCTTTGAGTTCAGAGATACATTGTGTTTCTCATACATCTTTAAATATTCATCTTACATTTAATTTTGCATTCCACGTGGAATTTATTTTTGGTGTATGGTATGAGGTAGGGATCTAATTTCATCTTTTTCTCTGAATAATAGTTTTCACTTATTTATTAAATAGTTTCTCTATTTGTAAATGATCTTCAGTGTTCTGTCATTTATTATGTTTTCATATTTGTGTGGGTCTGTATTTAGACCCTGTTCTGTTACAGTGACCAGCTTGTTGGCGCGTGTGCGGGAGTGTGCGCACGCGCACTCGGTTGCTTCAGTCGGGTCCGACTCTGTGACCCCGTGGACTGTAGCCGGCCAGGCTCCTCTGTCCTTGGGATTTTCCAGGCAAGAGTACTGGAGTGGGTTGCCAGACCCTCCTCCAGGGGAATCTTCCTGACCCAGTGACTGAATTGGCATCTCCTGCATCTCCTGCATTGCAGGTGGATTCTTTACCACTGAGCCACCGGGGAAGCCGGATCAGCTTGTCTTCAGTTACTAAGCCCTTATAATTAGTTTTGCTATTTGATAAGGCAAACCCTTTACACTTTATTTTAAGGAGTGTTTTTAATTATTCTTCACCTCTCTATTTCATATATATTTTAAAATCATCTTGTCAAGTTTCATGAAAAATCCTATTGGGGTTTTGTCTAGAAATGCATTAGATCTACAGATGAATTTGAGGTGAATTGACATCTTTTACTGTCAACCTTACTGCATCTATGAACATGGTATGTTTCTCCATTTTTTTACATCTTATCATCACTATATTGTATTATTTTTCACCCAAATCTTGACTTTTTTTTTGCAAAGCTGATTTGTGAATTGTGTTTTGAAAAATATATTTCTGTGTTTCTAGTATAGAAATACAGTTTATGTTTAAATAGTGATCTTTTGTGTAGCTGTATTTACATATTTTTCAGCCAGAAATTTGTAAATTATTTTGTGTTTACTGCATGTATAATCATACATTTTCATTTCTGCAGTTCTAATGCTGTGTTTTTATTCTCCTTAACCTTCTTACTACCCCGGCTCCAGTTCCAGTTCAGTCACTCAGTCGTGTCCGACTCTTTCCGACCCCATGAACTGCAGCACGCCAGGCCTCCCTGTCCATCACCAACTCCCGGAGTCTACCCAAACTCATGTCCATTGAGTCGGTGATGCCATCCAGCCACCTCATCCTCTGTCGTCCCTTCTCCTCCCACCCTCAATCTTTCCCAGCATCAGGGTCTTTTCCAATGAGTTTGCTCTTTGCATGAGGTGGCCAAAGTATTGGAGTTTCAGCTTCAGCATCAGTCCTTCCAGTGAACACCCAGCACTGATCTCCTTCAGGATGGACTGATTGGATCTCCTTGCAGCCCAAGGGACTCTCAAGAGTCTTCTCCAACACCAGAGTTCAAAAGCATCAATTCTTCGGCGCTCAGCTCTCTTTATAGTCCAACTCTCACATCCATACATGACCACTGGAAAAACCATAGCCTTGACTAGATGGACCTTTGTTGACAAAGTAATGTCTCTGCTATTTAATATGATGTCTAGGTTGGTTATAACTTTCCTTCCAAGGAGTAAGTGTCTTTTAATTTCATGGCTACAGTCACCATCTGCAGTGATTTTGGAGCCCAGAAAAATAAAGTCAGCCACTGTTCCCACTGTTTCCCCATCTATTTGCCATGAAGTGATGGGACTAGATGCCATGATCTTAGTTTTCTGAATGTGGAGCTTTAAGCCAAATTTTTCACTCTCCTCATTCACTTTCATCAAGAGGCTCTTTAGTTCTTCACTTTCTGTCATAAGGGTGGTGTCGTCTGGTATTCCCATCTTTCAGAATTTTCCACAAATTGTTGTGGTACACATAGTCACAGGCTTTGGCATAGTCAATAAGGCAGAAATAGATGTTTTTCTGGAACATTCTTGCTTTTTTGATGATCCAGCACATGTTGGCAATTTGATCTCTGGTTCTTCTGCCTTTTCTAAAACCAGATTGAACATCTGGAATTTTATGCGTCATGTATTGCTGAAGCCTGGCATGAAGAATTTTGAGCATTACTGTACTAGCCTGTGAGATGAGTGCAATTGTGTGTAGTTTGAGCATTCTTTGGCATTGCCTTTCTTTGGGATTGGAATGAAAACTGACCTTTTCCAGTCCTGTGGCCACTGCTGAGTTTTCTAAATTTGCTGACATATTGAGTGCAGCACTTTCACAGCATCGTCTTTGAGGATTTGAAATAGCTCAACTGGAATTCCATCACCTCCACTAGCTTTGTTCGTGGTGTTGCTTCCTAAGGCCCACTTGACTACCCTGGCTAGTAGCTCCAATTCATTGTTTAATTAACCTGTGAGGGTGGGCATTCTTGACTTTTTCCTTGATTTCCTGTTTATTCTTTATCCAGGAATGAGACTGAGTTAGTGCCTTACTATTTAAATATGTCATTTGCTGATCACATTTTAATTAGAGAAAGGTCAAGCAAAACCTTACCTAGTTTTGTTAATTTTACCCTAATTTTTCTTAATAGATTTGCTCTATGTTACCAAAAATCAAAACCTCAAATTCTCTGGGCAAATTACTTCATGCCAAATGAAGTAGTAAAAATTATTAGATGAGTGGTGTTTTGAACATTGTGGTCATCTAAAATTTCACAATGATAGGCTAAAGTGTATATATGAATCATTCTAGATATTTCAGTAAAGACAAGGACTAAATTTTATGTTGACTTGAGATTCTTTGTTACCGTGGTATGTGGATCAGCTTCTTAAGTGTTTAATTTGAACTATAGAATCCTTAAGTATCATTTTTCACAATTTGAAATGCCTGATTTGGGTGGGTTCACCCCCCCCCCCATTTCCTCATGCAATTTTTGTTAAGACTTGAACAGATTACTTGTAATCTTGTGAGCAGACAGCAGGAAGACAACTATTAAAAGTGGAAGGCTATTAAGCAGTCAGGGGTTTATTATGCTTTAGTGTTTTGTTTAAGTCTGCTCTTAATTGGTTGATTAATGTATGTAAAGTCCTTTTCCCCCCTCCATCTCTACAGATGGCAAATGGTAAGTCCCAACTGTCATTGTTCGCAAAAAAGGTTATGGTTCAAAGTCAAAGATTCAGAGATACCACAATAATCAATCATAGGAACTTGTCTCAGAGTGCCCAGCCAGGCAAAAGTTAGGCAGAGTAGTATTTACTCAGAATCCCTTAGGAGAATTTTTTATTTTTTTGGTGTGTTCTTGATTTTATTTAGGAAAGATTGTTTAATTAATAGCAATATCTCTCTGAATTTAGTGGCAGGAATTTAAATAAATGTGAGAAATATGAGAAGGAATGGTAAACAAGTTTTCTGTTTACTGATTACCAAATATTGCTGGAATGTAGGTCTACTGTTTAAAAATGAGTGTAATAGAGAAAGTAACATTCTTGATATATTGAGATTAACAGAAAACTTTCAAAGAAATGCTTTTTTTCCATTTTCATGTGAGGATGATTTGTAATAGTTAACTTCCTTTTTTTAAGAGGAAGAATAGAATTATGTTCTGGTATTGATCCATAAAGAGGATTTGCATTTTATTCATACTATAAAAGTACCTTTAATGGATACATTGTGGTAATTGAATCTATACTGTGTATCATTATCAAAGTATCTTTTTAATTATTTTATGTTATATAATTCAGTAACTAAATTGAAGTCATGGGGAAGGAGATGACTGTATTACATCTTTTAAGTATAATGTATAGCCTTTAATATTCTTAAAGTGGATGGCAGTTAAGGACATTTTTAGTTGAATCCAGAAGAAAGAGGGAGAAAGAGAGGGTGAAAGAGAGAGAGGGGGTAGAAAGCGGATTCCATTACATTCAGCACAGTATGAGGCTAAGTCAAAGGAGTTTTGTTAATTAAATTCAATTGCCATCCATTAGACCAGTGGAATGAGATGGCTCTGCCAGGACGCTGACACAGCACAGGTATGCAATGGCCATTTCTAAACCACAGCAGACATTTCTCTACTTGTTCACGTTTTCTTTTTGTTTTAAGTGAGAGGTTTTACTCTTAAAAAGTCAAAGAGTAACCAGTGCTCGCTGAAGGGTAAAGGTATCATTTTTATGCAGTCTATTGAAAAACGATTAGTTTGTTGACTTGGAAATATGTGGTTCACATGGAGACTATTTGGGAGCAAATGACTTTTAAAAATGTATGCAGTATCCTCAGGCAAGCATACTAACGAGCTTAATGTGTTAATATAGACACGTGTGTGTTTTAAAAAATTTAGTTGTCTTTTAATCTAAACCTATTTGACTCAATAGTCATTCCTTGGATTTTTTAAGTATCCTTGATTTGTAAAATTTGATTGTAGCTATATTTGAGACTTTTATTTAGAGGAGGTTATAATAATTGTGGGAATTATAAATGAAATTTAGGTGGCGGGTAAATGTATCTACATTTTGGCATAAATCACCACTTTTAGAGGCTTTATATGTCAGACTGATGAGTTTCTTACCATGGTGAAATGACAAGAATACCACTCCGGCATTGGCTGACACATAATTTTGACAGCCAGCAAGATTGCAGTGTTGCTGAGTGCACAGATTTCCACTTCCTGCCAAGATTAAAATTGGCAAAAACCAGAAAGGATATTAGGGATTGTCACTTTAAGGAGAAATAACATGTTAATGTTCTCCATTTGCTTAAGAAATATAAGGGTGATCTCCTGAACTATAGTCTGTTGAATTCTAGAAGTTTGCAATCAGTAGAAGAGTTTGATTAGAGTGAACATCAAAAAATTGAATAAGTTGAGGTTCTCTGACATTTGTGATAATACAGCTCATTGTAGTTTCACTCTGTAGGACATTTTAATTTTTCTTCTTTGTAAATTGTTCACAGAAACTATAAGATGAGTTTCCCAAAAGTCCCTGAAGAACAAAGGCCTACCTTAAGTTAGTGAATTTGAAGCCAAAAGGCCTTATTTCCAGAATTCTCTTGATTTTTTTTTTTTCTGTATGAGCAGATGGTTTTTTTTTTTGTAAGATGCCAGATATTCCCTACAACAAGAAATGCCATTTATTGAGAACCTACTATGTGCTGGGTTCTGTACCAAGCACTTGAATTCCCCATGTTTTTTCCTTAGGAGTTTTTGTTTCAATCCAGGCGTAAAAATGGAGGAAAAAAAAATGATATCCTCTGTTGTGAAAGAGTCAGACTCTGAAATCTGCTTATACTTTGCTATTTACAGTAAGTACTTTTGAAACAGCTGTAGATGTTCAAATGAAAGTAGCAGTGTGGAGTGGGAAATGTGGGAGCATTCATTTGTGAAGACTGTGCGTTTCTCCAGCTTTATGGCCAACAGAAAAGGAGATTGTTGTGCATTCTGTTAAATACTGCCAGTATGATTAATTTAAAGGGTTACATTTTATTGAACCCTGGTGTAGATGTTCTTTGTCAACCCACATTCACAGCTAGTTAGAGTGTGTGTAGCATTTATCAAAACTTTCTGGAGCCCCTCTCACCTCATTAGCATCTGAATCTCTATTCAGCAGTTAATGTCCGTTACTGCTAGAGTGCTCAATTCTTGTTTTCAATAAGCCAGTTGTAAAATGTCAGACTGTCACTTACAATATAAAAAACCAAAAATGATGGTATTTGTAAAAATGTTATCACCTCATAAAAACAAATTGTAAAGACATGAAAGTGATCTTGCTATGCTGGGCTTTCAGAAGGGAGTTAGTACAGCTACTTTAAATACCAGTTGTGTAGATTCCCACACTTTTCTACCAATGGAGAGGTTTACACAAGCATAATTTAAGTTACAATTACACTAATTAACATCTCATTTGCATAAATTGTTGAAGTCAAAACAACAAAGAATTGTCTAAGAAGCTTAATCCTATTTGTCCAAAATAGATTTTTTTTTTTTTTTAATAAAAAAAGCCATGCTCTAAAAACTGGCAGCTTGAGTATGTCTTTAGTATGTTGAACTATGCCATTTAAAAAATAAATGCTTTGTATTTGCTTAAGAATATTTTCTGTATCCTTTTTAGAATATTTCACTTTTAGTATGCTTTGAAAGTTAAAAACAAAACCCAGTACACTGTGGTTCCTAAATCATATCCCAAAGTGATAACAAGATATTAAAGAGATTAACAAGAGATTAAAATCAAGGTACAGTATCATTTATATGTAGTAGTGTAGAATTACATAACTCATTGGATGTATGATGAACATGTGTGTATGTGTGTGTGTGTATATAGAATTTATTAAGTATCTTTGTAGATTTTCCATGGTCAGTTAAAATTTTAAAGTCTTGGCTGGTCTTGTTCATATTGCCCAGGTGTTTTCAGTGTTATGTATTTGCCTTTTTATTGTTGTAGATTAAGGGTATGTTGTATGTTTAAGGTAGTTTTTACCTAGGTCTTCTACATGTGTGATAACTCACAACTCTAGACTGAAAATTTATTTTTTAACGGCCACCCAAATGCAGTTAGTTTCCTAGGGGATGACTTAGTACAGTACGGTAAACTATCTTCTTTTCTATGACTCATTTAAAATCAGGGACATGTTTGCATATAGTGGATTGGTGTTGTTTTCAGACCAACCCGCAAAACTCTGCTGTACTCTTGTCTGTAGGTGTAACATTCATTTTTTTAGTATGCAATTGTTGTTGCCACTGAGTTTACATTAATTATATTGTGCATATATGGAAATAAAATGTCACCAGCAAGGTTTAGGATTTTTGTTGTTAATTTTTATAGTAATTTTGGGTCGAGGAATTGAAATTAGGCTGCTTAGTATTTCCAATGCTGTATTAGCCCTAAAAACATGACGAGATCAGGCATAAAATTAGAATGATAGTTTCACTTTAAGATTGTATGTCTTAAAGTATTTTGTTTATAATACATAGTTTATCTTAATTCAGTCATTATAGTCTTACTTTAAGTATATTCTTTAACTTGATCTTACAAGGTAAAGGTTATAAGTTACTGTCTTAGAAATATTTAATTTGCAAATACGTTTTGAGTGTCAACTGCATTGTGCTGGATTTGGTGAGGGATATAATCTTATATATGAACAACATAGTCCTTGCTTGTGTGAAACATATATTCTTCTTGTGGATATGTAAGTAAACAAACACCAAATGAGAATATGTTTTGTAGAAATGTAGAAGAAAATTCGTGAAGAATTGAGATGGTCTAGAAGGCTTTTGTATCAAACTGAATTTGACTAGTAGAAGGATTGTTGGGAAATGAACTGATAAAAAGGGGTGATGGTGGGGATTAGTTAGAGAGACCTGGAGAGCCAGGGAGAGGCATGAGTGCAAGATTTGTTCCAGGTCAAGTGAGTGGACACATTCAGTTGGAATGGGGTTCGTCTTGGGAAGGGTGCTGAGTGCCCAATTAGAGATTTAAGCGTTAGGAAATCTTGCAGAGGTTTTGAACAGGGACGTGTTTTAAGAAGTGTTTTGCCAAGATTATTTGTGATTCTCAATGCAAGGGAGCCTTGAAAAAGAGGATGGAGTGAAGTTAGGAACAGCTTAGTTGTCCCTACACAAAATTATAAATCATAATGGCTTTTATTTCCTATTCCCTGAGTAATGTAATGAACTAAACAAATGAAAAAGCAAGGGTGCTTTGGAAAAAATAAGTGATTTCTGATTCTGACTGGTACTTAAAACTGAAAAAGATATGTTTTGGTATAATAAAATTTTTAATTTCTTTTTCTATTTAATATTGATTAATTCACTCTATATGTTTAAAAAGATCAATATGGGAAAATGAACCTTATTTCCATTCTCCTTTCAAAGAAAAATGATTTCCAGATCATTTTTCCATCTGTTGTTTTTAAGTTGGTTTTTAAAGAACACAGTTTGTTTCTTTTGAGTATGGCCAAATCGTTTCATTGTCAATATTTGATTTTTCTTGGAAGTTGAGGGCATGTCAGAGTTACTCAGGAGAATGTTCTGGACTTCTCTTCTTATCTTTTAAAGGCTTATCTTTGATAAGGCTGGACATGGTGTGTACATGGTGGCTTTTATCATTCTTCTTGTCACTTTTCTATATTTACCTTGTTCTTAGTATGTAATCTGAGAGTGCCTTCAAGAGACTAGAAGATATTTGACCTCAGACACCACGTTTTGGATATTTTAATATAATCAGGAGAAAATTGAGTATTATATTCCAGTAGGAGGATAGAATGCATTGGCATTGGTAGAAGTACTCATCTTAAGTATTCAACAAATACTTACTAATCATTTACTAGAAATGAGGTAACATGGTATATGTTGATAGCAGAAAAATAGTGAAGATGGGGAAGGGTTCTTTCCTTCCAGACGCTCAGATATTGGTAGGGGAAAAGGCAAAACGTGTCGAGTGCTCTGTTAAATGTAGACCACAACGGACCCACGTGGCCCGCGAGAGGACTGTGCAGCCAACACCTTGGAGATACGGCAGGTTCAGTCTCAGGCTCCCAAAATAAAGCGAATATCACAGTGAAGCAGGTCTCGTGAATTTTTTGGTTTCCCAGTACATACAAAAGTTATGTTTGCACTATACTGTAGTCTATTAAATGTGCAGAAGCATTATGTCTTAGAAAGCAGTGTACTTGTCTTAATTTAAAAATCTTTTCCTGCTTAAAAAAAAAAATGCTAACCATCGTTTATCAACCAGGGTGGCCACAGGCCTTCAGCTTGTAAAACATGCAGTATCTGTGAAGCATAATAAGGCAAAGAGCCATGAAACGAGGTGTGCTTATACTGATTCTTAGTTGAGGAGAAGGAGGAAGATTTCTGTGAGGGAGGTGGTGGTAAAGGAAGGCCGTGCAGACTGGCAGGGGAAATGAAAGGACAGAGCATGGGGCTGGGAGCCTAGGGCGTGTGTTCCAGAAATGGCAGGTGGTTGAAACGGAGCCTGGGGTGCACAGTGATGCCTCACTCCTCAGTCATTTAGCAGGCCAACTGTGGAGCGAGGCTGCCCACCTCACTCACGAGGAGCTCACCAGCTTCTTCCTGGATGGTGGAAAATGTTTGTCCAGTTGCCTCTGCCTCAAAGAGAGAGAAGGTCCACATGCGGTGCCTTTGATGTATTATCCCTTGGCATAGCTAAGAGTTTGGTTCAAGTGTTTATTTGAAACTTCACAATCCTGTAGCTAAAGTGTGGATATTTTGAACCTCTAAAAAGATGGTGAAAACCGTAGATCTCCCTGTTCTTTCCCTTCCCTCCAAGGGTGACCTGAGGAATATCTGCCATATCTTCTTGTCTTTTCCTTTTTTCTCTCCTAAGAGAGTGTGATGCCAATTTCCTCTGCTTCCAAGGCTGCTCAGTTATAACAGAGGTCAGTGGTATGAATGCAAGGCTGAAGTTAGAGATCCCAAAATAATATTGTGGAATTCTCATATATCAGTAGAATTGTGTTATAGATTTGAGGAAGCTTTGTATACAGTGAAAGTGAGACCCCTGAGTTAATTAAAATAACTTCACGGGACGTATCTACCATTACACATGTAGCTATAAATACTTGCAAAGTGAAGAGTTTTAATATCTGCAAATATGCAGAAAACATGGGTGTTAGAAAGTTTAGATGACCTTAATGAAGGAACAAGTCAACTTTGGAACTTTGCCTAACAGGAATGAGGTTTGTGAATTTGATAAACACTGTCGGTTGTTAAGGCATCTTCTGATAGGTGAAAAGTGGTTTTTTGATGCAGTACTGCCTGGCATGCATCTTCTCTATGGTCTATTATCTTGTGGGAATGACATTCGTTAAGTTGGTATCTGTGTGCATCCCACCCAAATAAAGAATGTTTCATCAGCAAAGTGAATTGCCATATAGTCATCAGACTCTGGAAATAAATTATCAACCATGACTGCAGTGGGTGAGGCTGTTTGTTTATCAGATCGCTTGAGAACTGAGTAAAGTGAATTTCATATTTTCCTGAGTCTTGAATTCTCATTTTAGACATCTGTTCGGAAGCTTTGTAAGCCATGGAGTATTCTAAATGAGCATTTTGTTAAATGGATGAAGGAAGACTTAGTTTTCCATTGTTAGGTGAAACCTAATTAAAAATTAAATAATGACCTGTGTTGGCTTGTAAATTCCTTATTTCCTGCATGTTTGAGTGTGTTTTGTTAGAACATTCCATTTTAAATTGTGCTTTTTTTTTATTGACAAGAAATACTTTAAAAATACTATTTGTTATTGGCCTCACTATAGAGTAGCAAAGGACAGTCTTTTGTTGAAAGTGGAGAGGGCGGTAGGTGTTAGAGGCATGTAGCTTTAGGAACTGGATTTTCTGTGAATATAGCAGAGTTAAATTGTTCACAGAGGCACCATTATTTGCATTATATTAGGAATTCTTTGTAAATTTTAATAAATGAAAATGCTTTCTCTTACAGGCCTGATTCTCTAGTGGACTTCTGGTGAATTGTGTGGCTACTTTCCATTAATGTTAATGGAGGTTATGGATATAAATCCCTCCATAGTGATGGATGGATGAGCCCCAGAGAAAAGAATGCTTGTAATTATTGGGTTGGGATACAGGATTCACTTGGTCTCCCTAATACCATTTCTTTTCCTCCTAAAAATTTAAGGTCTTACATTTAGGAGCAAGCCTTTCTCCATCCTAATCCTTTGCTGTCAAGTCTACAGTGATGTTAAGAACAGAAAAAATAGGGATAATTTTTTTTGGTAGGCATAGTTTCTATGTTATATAATGTAGAGTATATACATATGTATTTATTTATTTATGTATGTATTATATATAAAATTTTTATACTTTCCTCCACTTAATATTTTTTGGTAGCCATAACTTGATTGTTTTAGAGATCATAATATTCTTCACTAATAAGAGTTGCTTAATAATTAATTGGGCTTCCCTGGTAGCTCAGCTGGTAAAAAATATGCTTGCAATGCAGGAGACCCCACTTCGATCCCTGGGTTGGGAAGATTCCCCTGGAGGAGGAAATGGCAACCCACTCTAGTATTCTTGCCTGGGAAATCCCACGGACAGAGGAGCCTGGTGGGCTAGAGTCCATGGGGTCGCAGAGTCGGACATGACTTAGCGACTAAACAACAGCAACAAATAATTCATTATCCTGACAGACTGCAGTTTATCATTTAGTTATTAAAGCTCTCAAATATATTTATTGACTCCCTACTGTGTATAAGACTCTGAGCTTAATGCATATGGCATAGCCCTTATCTCACATTGCCTTTCATCTTATGATAAAGAAGTATAGCCAGTGCCTAAGAGATTGTCCCTTGGGCCCCAAACTATGAAAGTTGCCTTGGTTAAAGAAAGGGAAAGAAATTCAGAATCAGTAATATCCCTTCTGGGAATCTGAGTAGAGAAAAGAAGGCTACATGTAACGATGTTTTCAGTCAGTATTGTTCCGGTGGTTGATGTACCCAGCTAACTTACTGTTGGTGTCCGCTATGTACCGGCACTGTGCCAGGTCCTGGGAACGCTCCAATGGGCAAGGCGGGCAGAGCCCTGCTTTCATGGCGCTTAAAGTTCAGGGAGGTGGGTAAACACGTAGCTAAATTCTAAATGTGGTAAATCTCTAAAGGGAGCACATGGTGACAGAGAATAAATGAAAGGCCTTCTTTAGATGGAGATGTGGAGAATCAGACTCTGGACACCTGAGCATCCAAGTAGAGAGATGGTTACGTGCAAGAACTGGGTGGAGATGGGAGAGAGAGAGAGAGTGTGTGTGTGTGTGTGTGTCCCAAGGACTGAGGACAGGAAGACCCTCGTGGGTAGTGGTGTGTTGGGGGAGAGTGATCTAGAGAGAGAGAACTCAGTTCCTTGGGAGAGGAAGAGTAGCTTGCCCTGAGATCACAGAGCAAGTTAGTGGTGGTGGAGGTAGCATTTGAATCCAGGTCTGTCTGACCTGGCTCTGCTGCTGTCCTGCGACGTGTTATAAGCCCCAGAGGGTAAACACCAAAGAGCAGTAGGGGAAATAATTGCTGCAGACATTCAGATAAGAGGAAAATCACTTTCATCTGGCAGATAACTCAGGATTCCCTCTTAAAAAATGTCCAGAATGAGAAAAATCTTGTAAGTCTTTTCCTCTTATAATCAGAAAGTTATTCAAGCTAATTTTTGGATAAATTATTATCTCTAACTGAAAGGAATATTGTACACAACCTTTTTATTTGGTAACTTTTCCCATGAAATTTTAAATATTTATGCATATAATTCGGTGATTTTGCTCTTATTTATATATTTTTCTCCCTAGTGACACTTGCAAAATCTTGCTTACCCAACTCCTAAAGTCCACACCGCTAGTAAACCCTCCAACCTCTGTTCCTGGGCCAAGTGTTCTTCCTTTGTTACTAGGTCTACACAATTAATGGCTTTATCATATGAAGTAATTCAGTTACTCAGCAAAACAAATGATATACACTTTTAGAAATAGCTCTAGAAAGTAAACTTGAACCTAAAAGTGTTTAGTGAGAGGAAATTTCTGTTTGTCTTTAATTAAAAGAAACTGTATGGAAATGTAAGCTTAGGATGCATTAATCAGAGAAGTTGGCGTTGCCCTGTGTTCTTCATTTTTATTTGGCATAGATTGCATGGGCGCTCATTAAATAATTTGGCTGAAATAACTCTTGTGATATTTCTTGTTAAATTTTTGCATCTATTCAGACTACAACTCTGAAAAGTGAAAAAATTCAATCTTTAGGGTTGAAATTTTGAGCCATTTATTATAACTGAAAATCTTTATTATAGAAATACATATTCATCATAATATTTGCTTGCCTCATTGTTGGGGAAGAAATGTATATTATGAGATTATATATAATTTCAATGAGAAACTAGTACTCATGTAGCAAATTTATAGCTGTTAAGTAGATACTTGTACTTAATTCCTTTGAATTTTAACAACTTTGCCTCTGCTCACCTTGTCTGTGAATTTGCTAACTTTGGTATTGTTTTAAATACACATGTGTTTAATACACATTTGAGGGAGAAAATCTGCATGTCTAGAGGCTTGGTAGGGTATACTCACATCTCAAAGGGAACCTGACCTTTAGAGATAGCATATTTGGATAATCAAGGCCAAAGAAAAGGAATTTCCCCTTTCACTTTTATTTTTTGGTTCATGTAGATCAAACCATGATTCTTTGGCCTATGTCAGGTGGTGTAAACTTGGCCATAGGTTTGGTTTGGGCCCCCTAATATTTGTAATTATGAGAGGACAGGATTGAATTAACTTAATTGTAGAGTTTTACCCAGTGTCTTCACCAACCTCCTAATAAAGTAATATGAAATTCAGTAAGTTATGCCAAGTGGGACAGTGCTTCAGTCACATAAGCTTCCTAAACGTGATATATTCTTATGGCGCTTCTCCAGAGTGTAGAAGAAACACATTTATCTAGGTGATTAGTATTCTTTCTGTCTGCCAGATTTAAGGATTGTTTGGAAATATTGTTAGAATGAAAATCAACATTTGTTGC
Source organism: Muntiacus reevesi (assembly GCF_963930625.1). Lineage (NCBI taxonomy): Eukaryota > Metazoa > Chordata > Mammalia > Artiodactyla > Cervidae > Muntiacus > Muntiacus reevesi. The sequence goes on along the minus strand of NC_089249.1, from coordinate 143,691,332 downwards.
TACACAGGGCTGGGCATTCCAGGCAGACTCCGGTCGTTTTTAACGGTGTTACTCTCATGTCCACTTAGGTCACATCTGCCATGACAGTGACAGGTTTCAGTGACACAGCTGCCATCAAGAGTGATAAGCTTGTAAGTGAAGCCTTTGGGAAAGTAATAAAGTCATTTCTGGTCCCATCTCAAAGGACATTATTGAGAATGTCTTTAAAAGTGATCAAGATAACATCTATGAGGCTGTGTAACATTTGGGTGTTTAAAGTTACTAACAGTCTGCAGTTAAGTCCATTTCAAGCTGAAAAGTGGCTCTTGCACAAACTCTCTTTTAAACACCATAGCTGGTTCTAAATTTTAGGAAAATATGAACATCAGAAATTAATAGTCAAAGAAAGTTCTAGGGCAGAAGATAACTTTTAAGTTTGTAACTGCCTGGATCAGATTTAAACCTTGAACATGGCAGTGCTTTGCATTTTGTAATGTCTAATGAGTGCCTCGTGATTTATTTTGTTGATAGTATCTATTAGCTGTAGTACAGGTCCAGTTTTTAAAATCGCGAATAAATTTACAATAAATATATTAACAAATTGCAAGGTCTTACATTGACCTCCAGGACATTAGGAAATCAAATTTAAAACGTTGCATTGTCTGTTACTCAATGGAGTGCACTGAGGACAGCGTGTGACTTGTGTACTAGGAATGATGCAATCGCTAAATATTCTAGTGTGAGTTAAGGTTGATTAAATGATCGTCTTTAACTCTGCTCTGCCTGGGGCTTTTTGAACTCCTGTTTTTCAGGTGATATTCCATGCTGTATTGATTGTTCTTATAAAAAGGTGTTCTCTTTGGGGCAAGAAAACATAAACGCTCTCTTGGATTCTGGATGGAAATCAGCAACCTTATGTGCAGAATGTAAACATACACTGAGTTACCGCAAACTGACCCTCCTCAAAAAAAAAAAAAAAAAAAAAAATCCGAGGAGTGAAATATAGAAGCAGAAACTAGAAACCAATCTACAAAGTTATAGATTTGTTAAAAACTTTTAAACATTTTTTTCCCCCCTCTGGAGTGAATTTTCTGTGAAAACTAAGGCATTTTTCTACTCATCTGGAATCAGTTTTTACCCCATTAGCAGGAAATAGTGAATATATATTCAACACAAATAGAGTTTGCTTTATGAGGCAAAGAATTTGCACTCCATAAGTAGATGTGTACAATAAAGGACTCTTTTTGCTGTTCTTAAACAGCATTGTGGAGGAAGGATAGCAGTAGATATCATTATTCAGGTAACTTTTAATGGTGTGATTTTTTTCCCCCCTATAAATCCAAAGTAAGGAGAATTTTTAACCTAACCTGTTGGGACATATTTTAGTGCAGCCTTTAATATATTGGTAAAATGAAATGTTCCCTATGCCGGGTCTTGGTGGTGATAGCGTGTGGGGCTAGGGTAGGACTCTCTTTTCCATTTTCTTTTGATCTTAAAGTTACATAACTGTGCATTCAGCTCAACTTGTGTTATTGCAGTAGGAAGATGTGTAGGTGGAAAGATATTCTAAAGGGAGGCTAAAGCTACCTTCCCTGACAAGAAGAAATTCAAGTGAACAAATAAAAATAGACTCAAAGAATCATAGAATGTTAGAGCTGTAAGGGACCTGAAGTTTCGTTTAACCCAAATTTAAGCTTCAGGGTCCTAGATGGCACTTACATTCTGAACTTGGGAATGGGACATTTCCACATTTAAAAGTTAAATTTATTTTTGTCTCCACTTGTTTACCATAATGTATTTGTGGCTCTTTTTTTATATTGCTAATGGGAACATTCTGTATTATTGCTTCCTTTATTTGTCTGGATGCTTGTATATGCCTGTTAGTCTACTAATATTCTCACATGTGCAAACATACAAGAGAAAATGGCAATCCAGTATTGTACAATGGAGAGAGTTATAGTGCAATAAGACTGGATTAATTGTGCTTTTGGCAGTCAAGTTGCTGTAAGGGTCATATTTTACAGTTTTAGACTACCCCACATGCATCCCCGAGTTTGTACAGGGTGGTTGAGTGTCTCATTAGACATACAATCTGCCTGCTATTCTGTCCTGACATATAAAATGGATGTCATTGAACTGGCATCTAGAAAGCGTTGGTAGCACTACAGATTTTATCACTCATTCCAAACATAGGAATTGCAAAACACCTTTCTTTAAATATTTTCTCTTCATGGTGCAACTCGGGAGGGCCAAATTCCAGGCTTAAATAAAGTTTCAAGCTGACCTGGTGACAGAAGTGGCAGGGTAATAAAACTTTTGGTCAAGAAACTGTTGCCTGAACTGTATTTAAGATTAGACTGTGAGTTTGTGACTATTCCGGTGGGTTCCTATTTAGGACCCGCATCCTTCTATTCAGGACAGTAGTGGGGGCAGTGCAGAGTTCCACCTTTGATTTCTTTTTCTGGAGATATTGCTCTTGGAGACTCCGAGAGCCTAATCAGTATTCTTTTGTTGATGATAATCTACTTAAATGATATCCTATCATCAAAATCCCTTGATAGAATTATCTTTGCATTTTTGCACAATTCTTTCTTCCTGGCTTCTAAAAGTGTTTTTTTCCCCCTGTAAATCATTTTTCTAATGGAAATTACATATAAACATACAGGACAGAATCCATAGTTATGGCAGGAAACCTATGTAGTAGGGCTCGTTCTGATACACAGTCCACCCTATTGGCAACTATGGACACTTTGTAGGATGCTTCATATAATAATGTGTCGGGTACAAAAAGAGACCTCTGCTGTGATTTCTTTGATTTATATATTTTGCCTTGGAATTGTAGATTTTTTTTTTTTTTTGGTTGGAATTTATTTGAGATGATTAAAGACATTTTGCAGAGTACTCAAATATAGGTGAAAGAATTTCAAGTTTGCTCATTTTGGCATAATTTTACAACAAAAGTGTTACTGTTGGATCTGGGCATGTGATGGCTGAATGAGTGTTTCAATGAAATGACATAAGTCTGTATAATTTGGAGGGTAATGATGCCTTAGAACAAGAATAAATCTGGAGCGATGGAAAGGCTCCATATTCTAGATGAATGCATGCTTCCTCTTATGGGTCTGAAAAATAAAATTAAATTTTTATTTATACGAGTCCACTGGGGAAAAAAGCTACATGGACTGGGTTTATGATATATTTCAGAACAGGAATATTAGCCTTAACCTCTTTCCTCACATTGCATATGATATTTAATCCATCATCTTTGTTTTAAACAAACAATACGCAAGCTGTTGCTGGCATTGGTATAAAGCTGATGGTCCATCTGGAGAGCAGGAATATAGATCAGGAAAATAAGAGAATTGAAATTGGGTGCAAGGGCAGATTTGCATGTGCAAAACCTTTTCTGTTTTACCAGCTTTTTATCAAATTATTTAATACTAGGCAAAACAGATTCCTTTTTTCTTGAATCTGAGTGGCTTACTGGAAGAAGAGTTGCTTCAGTGTTGAAAGAAGGACAGTTGGGCTTTGAGAGACAATAAAATCCTAAGCCATCCCTGTCACTTTTCTTTTAGCATGAGAGAGTCCATGTGGAAGAGGAGACAGAGCCCCACTGGGGGATTTAGTTCTTGTTCTGGCTGTGTGACCCTTGGCCAGTCATTTTAGCTTCTTGACCTTCAGTGTCCTTTGATCCCACTTAATTCAGCGACCGTTTATTGGGGCAACTGTGAGAATTTTCTCTGAGCCAGCCGTTCTGCGAGGCATTGTGGATCCATGGAGGAATAAGCCTGGGTCTCACTCAAGAGGCTGTAGGTCTTGCAGTGGAGACAGACCTTACAACGAACAATGGAGTGAGTGTTGTATAAATGGGAGGAAGGGGAGATTTGTTCTGTCCAGAACACACAGGGAGATGTGTATTACGAATCCTTCACAGGGCTTTTCTATTTTGACCGGGTGAGGAGCAGACATTCCAGGTATCTGAATGGTGAGAGGTTCAGAACAAATTATCAACAAAGTTCTCTCCAGTTCCACATGTGTAGCGTTATCAATGTAAAATTCTTTGAATAGCTTTCCACTGATGAGTTACTTGCTGAAGAGTGTTGATTGTCATGGTTGGAAGAGAGGAATAATGAAAGAAATAATGATTTTTCTTTTAGTTATAAAATTGGGGCTGGATGGGAGGAGGCAGCCAGCGTTTGTTTTTTATTTTTTTCTCTCTTTTTAGTTATCACCCTTTTTGACAAAGCTTCTTGCATGGAGGGTGGCAAACTCTCTCCGAGGGGCCTTCCTCCTTCCTTGCAGAGAGCTGCACGCATGGAACCGCTGTAACCTGGCCTCCCTCCATGGGAGGAGGGAATCCAGGTGGCCGTGTTCAGATGTGTGTGTGCAGCGAGGCTTCTGAAATGACAGCAGACCCCGCGGCTTCCAAAGCAGCTGTGACTCTGGATCGCGCCCACCATTTCTGCTTCTCACCATGAGAGGAGTGAATCTCTGCCGCCTTAGAAGGCGTGGAGCCTGGGACTTTTCTTCCTCCTGAAAAATTTTTATTTGATTTTTACATTTTTTTTTTTTGAGTGGTGGATGATGATTTCCTGACAAAAGAGCTTTCCTCTTTTTAAACTACGCTAATGAAAGATCTTGCGTAAAGTCCTGGGTTAGGAAGAAAACTAGAATACCTCCTTTTTTGTTGTTGTTTATGAACGACCAATAATGTATTCACATGTGACATTTGAGCTGGCATTTTTTTTTTCCCTCCTAAGATGACAGTAGCTTTCACCGTGGTTGTATCCTAAAGCAAAGTCAGAATAACCCTTTGCTTCTGTCCCCCTTGGTAGTTCTGTTTTACCCTTTTGCCTTTTTCATTTAGACCTTATGGTGTTTCCTAACCCTCAGACTGTTTTGAAAGGCTTTGATTAAAATATGCTGATAAAAGAATTTGATAACCCAAGTTAGGGACGACAAGGCTATCTGGAGAAGACCGAATGATTTGGCAGCCTAACAAATTCTATTCAGAGCGCACAAAGAGATCCTGGAATGTTTTATAGGGACTCGTGTTTGGGGAATGGTATGAACTCAGGTTACCTGCAGAATATGGTGTCATATGGAAGCATTTAAGAGCTTATGGAAAATTCTTTGAAATAAAGTGGAATGAGCCAGCCAGCATATAATACCTAAGAAGAAAAATAGGAGCATTCATTCTGTTTTTCAGGTGGCTGCTCAAGGAAGGGAGAAGGACAAAGTAAATCATTTTCAACATCATACACATAATGTAGAAGAGATATCACCTAAGAACAGTTTTGCTAAACAAACGCTAGACTTAAAAGGATATTAGAGGCCATCATGTCTAATGGCCTTCCTCTGTAAGAAACGCCTGTCTGATGCCCCCAAGAGCCTCTGCTTAAATACTTCCAGAGAAAAGAGAGAGGGGGAGTGGGGAAGAAGGTTTCAGGCACTCATGTTGAAAACCCAGTATCTGCAAGATAGTGTAGTAGATACTTTCTCACTGTCTCAGTTGACTTTGTGTAGGTTTTATAAATTCCGGTTTACAGATGAGGAAACTAAGTTATAGAAATGCAAGGCGACTTGCCTGAGCTCATGTGTCTAGCTTAAGGCAAAACTGAAGTTAGAACCTAGTTCGGTCTTCTTGCACTGGACCAGCCTGCCCCTCCCCAGGTTGAAGAAGAGCTCCCTTTCTCACAGGGCAGCATCTTCTGTCTTAGTGCACATTGTTTGAAAATGCTTTCTTTTATTTAGTTGAAATCTGCCTCTCATTAACATCTCTCCTTGGTCTCCATTTCACCTCAGGAACATCACAGAGTTGATGGAATTTTCTTTCCTCATTCAGGTATGTTAACAACCACTGCTGCCCAGATGGTCTCTGCCATCTTGTACGTGGTTGATTTTTTTAAGTGAACACACACACACACACACACACACACACACACACACACACACAAATGTCCTCTTGCTGACTGCACTGTACCTTCCAACATATGGAGCTCTTTTTGAACCCTAGGGGTGTCGACTCAAAGATGAGTGTTAGCAGACATCTTAGTTTCATTCCACTGTGCCTGATTCAACAATCAGTTGTTAATATGCCATCATGCAGGTCATTAATACAAATAATGAACAGGACGAACAGGCTCGGTTAACTTGTGGTCTGTGTATTAGTTCCTGAAATTGCATGCTGCCTATGAATTTTTCTGAGAAGAGAGTTGGTAACAATTGTTAAGATTTTAAATGATCCCATTATCTTAAAAAGTTAAGAACTACTCAGAATAGAGAACTTCCTCTAGGTTGAATTAACTAACCTCTTTGAGGAGGGCTTCCCAAGAGACCGTAAATTCATAAAACCATCATCCAGACCATTTACTTTGTCTGACAGACATGGGAAATAGTCTCATAAGATGCCTGGCTAAAATTAAAGTTCGCGGTGTTTTCTGCCTTCTCTTGATACTCCTGGATGTTGAAAAAGAATAATTATGCCCTGAAAAATGGAAAAGAGACTGTAATGTTTTGGTAGGAAGTGAGCCTTTTTTTTAAAGTGTCCTTTAAAAGGTAAAAAATATAAATCTTTTAGAAGGTTGCATTTATTTTCCATTTTTCTTTGTTTTTATTTATAAGCCTAAGTACTCGTCACTAAAACCTTGCCCTTTACTCTGCAGAAACCTTGAATACAGGTGGGATATTGAAGAATATCCTGTCTACACCTGACTCTTACCTGCTCTTGAGTAGCTGTTGGCATCCTCAGTAACCTGGAAGCTCCTTCAGGGCAAGGGTCTTGGCAAGGCCCTGACTCCCATGCAGGAAACCCAGTGTCTGGCAAATTTTAAACTCTGAAGATTTCTGAACTGAATGGAATGATTGAGATGAAACTACCTGTTATGTATTGTTTTAGTATTGGGTTGTTTAGTTTAGTCAACCTTATTTCATGTGCCTTTATTTCGGGTGAATGAGTTAAAAATGTAGTTGTACTGAGCACCTAATTAATTTAATAAATAATGAAGAGGAAGAATAATGGGCCATAATGAGTTGTGATCTACAGGGATGAGAAGAGCCCAGTTACAAATGAGGAGCTTTATTATGTGTGAAATAAAAAATATGTAGCTGAAGTGAAAGTGTTGATGAGCATAACCCCCTCATATGTTGCTATTTAAAATGGGCATTGGCCTGCATGAAACGGCTGCTGATAATTTTACATATGTAGAAAGAGAGTTTTCAATATCTAGACTTCAGAGAAGTTAGTTAATACAATCCCCTACTATTTATAGATAGGTAAACTCAGGTCCTGATGATAAAGCAGCTTTCCTAGGGTTGCACACTCAAAACAATAGTACTCTTTCCTGTAAACAGTACTGCCTACCTACCCCATACTTTTTTTTTTTTTTTAATCTTCTAACTGTTGAAAGTATAAGATTAAGTCAGGGTAATTTCTGGACTATGTAAGTAGCCTAGTTGTCCCAGCTGTTGTGCTCTGCTCATTTCCTGTCCAACTTTTTGCGGCCCCGTGGACTGTAGCCCACCAGGCTCCTCTGTCCATGGAATTTTCCAGATGAGAATATTGCAGTGGGTTGCCATTTCCTAATCCAGGGCATCTTCCCAACCTAGGGATTGAACCCACGTCTTTTGCGTCTCTTGCACGCAGATTCTTTACCATTGAGCTACCTGGGAAGCCCAGTTTGGCCCAGCAATAGTTTATGTCTATCCACCATTATCTCAGGCTTCCCTGGTGGCTCACAAGGTAAAAAACCTGCCTGCAATGCAAGAGACCTCGTTTTGATCCTTGGGCTGAGGAGATCCTCTGGAGAAGGGAATGGCTACCTCCTCCAGTATTCTTGCCAGGAGAATTCCATGGACAGAGGAGCCTGGCGGGTCTGTGGGGTTGCAGAGTTGGACAGGACTGAGTGGCTAACACTTTCACTTTCCCCTTTATCTAGTGGAGTATAGAGCAAGCATCCACACAATTTGGTTTTAAGTTTCTGTGCAAGTGAGATATACCCACAGAAAGACAATAGTCACATTTTCTCATCTGAAGTTTTGAGGTCTCTGCAGTATTTCACATTAGGGACACTTTTCAAGGGAAGTTTAGATACTGAATATGTGAAAGACATCTAATAAAGCTGAGAATGTTAAGAAACGTTCAGAGCCCAGCTATCCCTTCTTATACACTGCCTCTTGGGGGGTCCCCTAGGAATTAGAATCCTGGCTTGGTAGACAAGGGAACTGACCCAGTGTAATGGTTCTTGCAGTGTTATGATGAACCTTCGTTGACTCTTCTCTAAAAAGGCAGTGTTTTGCTTCAAGCATACAGCCTAGACTCCAACTTTTCTGATGCTCCCAGAATGACTGCTCAGTAATTACTTCTACTCTGTATTAAAACAAAGTTCTTGTTGTTGAGGTAGGAAGAAGAGGAAAGACCAACACATTTCCAACTTGCTCAGGCTGCATTCAGTTATATTTCAGACTGCTAGTGAAATAAGAAAGGTTCGTGATTTTTAAGACCTCACAGATGCCAAATGTATGATGAAGACATATGTTACCTTACTCTTTTAGAGTAATGAATAAAAAGGCATACTCATTGCCCTGTAACTTTCAGATCTTTTGTAACCTTTTTAAACAAAATGGAAGAAGTTGCTTCTTGTACCCAAGGGAAGAGAAAGTTAATGAATAGAAAGACAGAATTTACCTAGGAAAACAGTGGAATTAAGCTCTGGACAAAGCACGCATCAGTGATGCATAACATTTTTGTTAATTGGGTCTTAACAGGTTTCTGACTCATGTGGTAATCATTGTAGAAGTGGGTCATGCTAGACCATGCCAGTGGCATATCTCGAAGCTATTAGAACTCTTACCTACCTGAGTTTCTGGAGGCGTACATTTCTATAGCTTAATTTAGGTTCCACATACACTTCAGTGGTTAAACCTGAGCTAGATTCAAAGAGTTTGTTTCCATTAAGAAAATGAATCTTTTATGTGGACCAAGGTCAGGTGAGTTAATTTGTTTGCTTTTATTGGAATAACTTTTCCCATTCCAATTCATCACTTAATTTTAAGTGGTTCTACTAAAATACCCTTTAAAGTCCCTTACATTTCTCACAGACTAGAGCTATGACAGGTTCATACAACTTTTTTTTTTTTTCAAAGTACAAAGGTAGCTTTTCCAGTCATCAACCTAGTCTTCCTTATCTGTAATTTCCCAACAACGAGGGAACATTTTATTTAATAGCAGTATGAACCTTAATTGCAAACAGACCAAATGAAGTCTTCAGGAGAAACAAAATTAATTAAAATAAGAAAATGCTCTCAACAGTGATAAACATTTCTTTTAAGAAAGTAATATGACTCCCCGCACCCCCGCCCCCCAACAAACTCTCCTTTTTCTGCCCAATTCACTCTCTTCCCCACTGATGTATTTTCCAGCAACTCAAATTCAACTCCTGCTAGTAAAGTAACTAAATGTGATGTTATCACTCTAATTAGTGGTGACAAAAGATCAATTAATGTTATAATTAAAAACAGTGTCTAGATCTGTTGTTTGTGGTGAACAAATTTGACAATTACTTTGTTGGTTGACATCGATGTGTTGAATTTCTTCCCTAGATTTTAAGGGGATGCATTTTAGCGCTGATGTGCACATTTAACTGTGGACAGTAGGAGCAAGGCAAGCATATAAGGGGAAGCATAGGGCCCCTAATGTCTAAGCTAGAGCCATATTTTAACATACTTGACACCTTTCCTTGGTGCCTGGTGCTATCTCAGCAACTTGTACTCACTGGGTCTGGAGCCTCATGCTTTTAATATTTTATCACTAAATGCTTAAGTGTTTATGTTGCAAAAAGAAAAGGGGGGAAAAAAAAAGATTCCCGCTTGGACTCTTTGATCACATGAACAGGACAATATGTGATAACGATGTCATTGATGATTTTGGTCCCATGTGTGGCAATGGCTTTTAAGTTGATGGAGCAGAGTAGTGAGTATGTGATTCTCACAAATCTAGTTGGATTTTTTTTCTGGTAGGGAGCAAGCTGTTTTTCATACACTGAAGCCTGGGAAAGCTATGTTACTGTAGAAGGAGTAACTGTAGCTCTTTTCTGAGTTGTTGCCAAGCAGATGTAGACTTTTGGAATGTGCCCAGAAAACTTCCACAGCTGATACATGGGTGACTTATTCCTACTTCTGGCTTTATTGGCACCTATTTCAATAGCAGAGGAACACAATTCCATGTCGGTAGGTCACAGTTTTATACATTTGTTTGGAAGCAACTAACTGTAGGTAAGTTAATTGATAGAAATGAAGTGAACCTAGTTTGCTTTTCAAGAATAGCAGTGAAAATATGACCAGCTTTGGTTATGTCGTTTTGGAAACATACCCCCAAATCAAGAAGATTCGTCTAAAAAGTTGTCTGAGAGATTAGCACTGAATGTCAAATAAGGCAATCCAGTACAGTTACTAAAAGAATCTCACCTTTTAACTGCATCTCACGTGTGTCTCATGCTTAGTGGATCTACCTGAATAACTCTTGGTTTGATTTTAAATTCTTAAGTTAGTGACTTCCACCATCATTGTTTGGTATTCTTCCCATGGTTTTAATGTTGTAAAAGCTCTTAGAAATGGGTAAATAGCAAGTGTCAAGTTGACAAATTTATCAAGAAATGAGCCTTTTAAAAATTGTTGCCTTAACAATGTCCTGTTAGTTTCTCGATGTCCAGCAAAGTGAATCAGTTACGCATATGCGTATGTCCACTCTTTTTTATTTCCTTCCCATTTAGAGCCTTGCGGAGCACTGAGAAGAGATCCCTGTGCTATACAGTATGTTCTCATCCAGATCAGTTCAGTTCAGTCACTCAGTCGTGGCCGACTCTGCGACCCCATGGACTGCAGCAAGCCAGGCTTCCCTGTCCATCACCAACTCCCGGAGCTTACTCAGACTCATGTCCTTCGAGTCGGTGATGCCATCCAACCATCTCATCCTCTGCATCCCCTTCTCCTCCCACTAGTTACCTGTTTTATACGTAGTAGTGTATATATGTTAATATCAACCTCCCAATTCATCCCCCCAGAGATTGTCATACAGAGTGAAGTAAGTCAGAAAAGCAAATACTGTGTAATATCACTTACATGTGGAATCAAGAAATGAGCCTTTTCTGTAACATAAGCTCAAAACAACAGAGGTCAATACCACCATCTCAGACAACTTCGTAGCAATTGAAATCTTGTAAACCTCAAAGGTAGTGTATTTTTGGCCTGTCCCATAAGAGGAGGAGGCCAATTGAATCCATTGACTAACTCTGTCACTGGCTAAAAAGACAATTAAACAAGCAGAGAAGGGGAGAACAAAGAACCAAGTCTGTTCCTCTTTTAGAAGGAGTTGGAAGATGAGGAGTAATACAACACTTTAGATGTGTATGTTAAAAACTTACAAATCATAGATCATACTAAAGGATTACTGAAGTTCAGAACATGGCTGAGGGTATAGATGTCAGCTTTTCTTACACAATAGTGAGCCTTTTGTTTCAAAGTTCACTCTTGGCAAGAAACTCGCTACCTCTGTGTTAATATCCTGTCCATCTTTCATTCAGCAACAGAACTAGAGATGGGGAGCAGACACCCCCCCACCCCAGGCTTTTTAAGACTGTGCTTTGTGTAGATTAAAAAGAAGAAAGAACAAACTTTTCCCAAACAAGATATCCATGTGCTTTCTTTAAGATCCTATGTTTCTGGCTAAAATGATCCTTAGAAAAATCACTCTCCATAATTTTGAACCTCTCCTTTTTCTAAAGACTTTTATAGCCATTTTTTTTTTCTTCCCAGCATGTGAACAAACGTGTAACTCGAATAGACATTACTTTGCTATTTACTTAGATTGTTTTAAAAGGCTAGCTGTGCGGAGGAATGAGGAAGGAAGGGATGTGGGAGTGGCTGAGGTTTATTTGTTCTGTGCTGACCTAATGAGTGCAGTTCTTAAAAAAATAATAAATATTGATATGTGATCTTAATTTTTAATGAGTCTCATAAACGGGCTGGTATAGAAAAGGGTATGAAAAGCCATATATATTAGACTTTACATATTGTAAATATGTGCATATGTACACTGGCATGTTTTAGGAGGGAAAGGACATTATTGGTCTTGTTCACTGTTTTTTTTCCTAGTATCTAGAAGAGTGCTTGACACATAACTGGCACTTGGTAAATGTGAGTTTGAGTTGAGTTTTAAGAAATGAATGTAAATAGGCAGCATCGTATAGTGGAATAACATTAGATAATTCAGAAGACCTGGAGTCTGCTTCTAGCACCGCCATTAACAAAGTACGATGTGAAGTTGCTTAATTTCTTAATGGAAATTTATTGGCTTCACTTAATTTCTTTGCTCCTCCATTTCTTAAAGATTGGAAATAATAGTTGCTGCCCTCCTTGCCTTTGAGTTTGTTTGTTTTTTTTAAAATAATGATTAAATGATATCTAAAGGATACAAAAATGCTTTGGAAACTACAGAGTGCTTTAAAGACGTGCGTGTGTGTGTGTGTGTGTGTGTGTGTGTGTGTGCGTGCGTACGTACAGAAAATCCTTTATCTCTTGCTTCTCAATTTCTTTTCTTAGGAAAATCAGATTATTTAAATCCCATTATGCACAGCTCTCCTCTGTTCTTCCTAAGCCTCTGTATTCCATTACTTCCAGTAAATCAGAAAAAGGTGGTGAGTCAGGCTAGAGTGGAAAGCAAGGTCTGCTGTTTTCTGATGTCCGTTTTACTCTGTGGAACTCTAAAATCTTGAGTGCACATATCTCATGAAGTTTCTTACCTGTTTCAGCTTTACAAGATATAACATAGGGTGTAGAGTAGCTTAGATGACTACCTCGAGATTCTCTGATGACCAAGCTAAAATATTTATTAGTTGTTAATACTAGATTGATAATTATGAATTTAACATGGAGTCTGCCTAAATAATGAGTATCATGGAATTAACTATAGAGTTTGTTTTTAAAGTTTGTGTGTGTATGTATGTATGTTAAAAATAATATGTCCTGAAGCTACACACCTGGAAGGGAAGATGATAGGAAGTAAAAAGTAAGCAGAATGTATTAACAAAGAGGAGAGAGATCAACATCAGGACAATTGTGTCTCATTTTCAAAACTCTTCAAGACTTCATTTATTCTCTACAGTTACTTTTTGAATTAGGATTCTTAAATTTCAGTATTGGGTAACAGTATAGGGTGGCCATTCAGATGAACATATTGCCTTAAATTTGGAAGAAGGTGTGAAGATTGCAGTAGACTTGAACAGCATCATGGAACTTTAGATTCAGAAGTCATTTGTGTCTTTGAAGAACTGAGGCCCAGATGGCCCAGGCCAGGAATCTTTCGGAAGGTCACGCGACCAAATTTACTTTAGAGTCAGGACTATAGCCCTAGGTCTTCAGATTTCCATATTCCTACTATTCTTTCCTGTTACCCAACTATTCAACTTTCATAAAACGAAAACAATCATATAAGCCCCACTTAGAAAAACGTTCCAAAATATTGTAAAGGCTGAGTGCCTTGCTTTGCATTACCTGCGCTAATAACAGTCATTTAGGTTTACTGAGCCGGAAGCCTTACTTTCAGATTAATGAGTGATATTGAATGTACCATCACTGGCCAAACATATCCATAGATCACACATTTTAAATCTGAAAGAATGTAAGTAATCTCCATCCCCCCTCCCCAACCCCCAGCCACTCTTTTAAATGACAGGGGTTATTGAAAACCTCCACTGTCTCTTGCATCCATGTAGCTTAAAATATATGCTGCTTATTGAAAGAGTTGTTCAACTTAAACTCAGCAGATATATTACAGCGTGTAATATGCCTGCGTTTGTCCATGCATTCTTTTTGGAAACCTGATCTTATTTATGTCTGCTTTTAACAGATAGGCTAGGTTAAGTTATGTTAAACATGTTGTACTGAGGCTTGATTCACCGTGCTGCCGCCTGGCTTTCTTCCTTGATTAGCTTTAATCAAACTCTCCACATTCCATGACCTTAATAAAGCTATTTTTCCTGACAACTGAAGACTGTCTTAACAAGCACAGCTCATCTGTGCTGAAACTAAGGGTGAGTTAAGATGGGGTTTAGGTCCTCATTAAAGTCCACAGCATGGAGTATGAGAGGAAATGATGAAACGGTGCTCCCTGAAACATCTCTTCTTTAAATTTAATTAGACAAATTATACGCAAACCAGTAGATGCCCTGGGAAGGCAATCAACATTAGGGCTAATAAAAAGCTTGAATAGTATAAAAGGGCCAGGGGGAGGGGCTCTAGACCCTTTCTAACACTTATGAGAAGTAAATTAATACCAATCGCTAAACATAGAAACTAGATGAATTTCAATATTGATTTAGAAATTAATTTTATGATGCTGTTCGAAGTGCAGAAATGCAGTTTATACTTAAATCTCTTAAAGTTTGGCATGTGCACACATATCCACAAGGTATTTTATGAATACATACATTAAGTATACATACATGTATACTTTAAATATGAACTATTTTATACACTGGGAGATACAGTTATGGCCTGACTTTGGAGTTTTTGAGAGACCTGGGTTCAAATTCTAGAGAGTATCCCCATTTGCTTTGTGCATGTGTGTGTATCTGTACATGTGTGTGTCCAAGTTACTTCACCTCTGTGAAATTCAATTTTGTCACCTATAAAATGAGTGAAATAATTCTTTCCCTGGAGAGGCTTTATAAGAATTAGTTAAGATTCGGTTAGATTAAACACACAGAATGCTTGGCACAATGCCTGGCACATAATAGGTGCTCAAAAATAGGTGCCTACATTTAAAAGAAACTTCCACTTAGCTAAGGGGAGCTTCAAGGGACTTATCCCATAAATATGTGAGAACTGGATTATGAATGTAAGTATTCAACACAGTCTTATGGATCAAGATCACTATAAGGGTCTTTCATGCTAGAGGACAGAAGCTCATAGATTTTGGAAAGAATGGTGACTCAAACATAGCAAGTGAATTATTTGAAGCCTAGAGTAACCAAATGGAGAGACACTTTGGAAAGCTGAAACACTGAGTGAGGTGCTAAGTGTCTTGTATACCTTGTTATCTCATTTTATATTGAAGACAACTCTGCAAGGTAGGTATTATTGACCTAATTTTATGGGCAAGGAAAAAGAGATTCAGAAAGATGAAGTGAGTTGTGTGTTCCATCATGGTGGAACTCAGAATTGAGTCAGCTCAGAGTGCATGCTTTGTTGGATGGAAAACTAGTGCAGACATGTCTGTCAGTTTTGAAATCAGATTTGTCATGTAACTTACTGCATTACCTTCTCCTTTTCCATCCTTCTCAATGCGTTGTGTTTAAGCCTCCGTTCCGTTGCTTTGGGACTGTGGTTCTGTCTTGGCTGCCCTTTTAGCATCTCCTGGGCTGGGATCTGGTGTGAGTATTTTCTAAAGCTGCCCTAGTGATACCTCGTGTCCAGACAGGGCGCTCAGATATATCTACCTTCGTCAGGGGTATTTTGGTTGTCCCCAGTTTTAAGCCTAAGTGTCAGCAGTGATTTGTCAGAGTCAACTATGATCCCCCTGCTGGTTTAGGGGAAGATATACAGAAGGCCTAACATCTATTCTAGTTGTGATAGATGTTGCTTATGCATTAATTAGCATGTAAAAATTAAATGTTCTTACTCTTATTAGCTGGTTTTCTCTTTTTTTACGGTTGAAGAAGGCGAATTAAATGCAATGAAGATTATGGGAAAAAAAAATTGATTATGGCAACTTTTCCCCTGAAGAATGAAAGAGTATAAGGCCATCCTTTTCTTAATTTTTAGTAAAACAAAAATTATTTACAAAATACACTGACCTTTCCCCTTACTCCCTGGGAGGTGGGAAGAGTCTTTGTGGTCAGACTGATCTGTGGCCAAACGCTGCCTCTCACTTTCTAATAAAGAATTAGTCATCTTAAACTCTCAGAGTTTCGGTTTCCTAATCTGTAAAAGAGAAATAATTTTGAACTCATTTAGTTACTCTGAGGATGACATGAAGAAAAACAGTTTGCAGAGGCTGGCCCTGCGCCTGACCTGTTGTCAAGAGTCACAAGTGTCTTTGGATGTTGGTCAGGTTGGGGGTGTTCTGAGAAGGCTTTGTGGGACCGGTGGGTTCTCAGACTGTGGAGCCTGCAGTTGACTCTGAATTGTGGATGCTGCTGTTCAGATAGATCTCCTTCTTTCTCCTAAGAGATTCCTGGATATCTCTTTTATAGACCAGAAAAGAAGGAAAGAAATTAGGGTATTTCCTTGCAAGCTGGTCGGGGACTTGGTAGCTAATAGGAATCAGCTATTCCCTAACTTCAGATTTCATAATCTTCTCTCGGTTTCAATTCTGAGTCATTGGCGCCTGCTCGGGTGGTATTGTTAATGAACTCAGCCGGTTACTGGGAAGTTATCTTGTCTTTCCTCTCGCCTTCAGGCACAACTACATCTAAATTATCCCAAACAGATGTATTCCATTCTTCTTTAAAAGACTATGTAATAAGCTTAACTATTAAGAAGTTCATTCTAATTTCTGACGTTGATAAGCATCAGGTTAAGCATATTTCTACTCCTGCCATCTTCCTTAGAGGTATAAAATTGTTTGCATACCTCTTACTTAGGGATGTATACAAAGAAAATGTTGCTGTCTGCTAATAGTTTGAAAATGCAGGGTGTTTTGAGAACCCAGTAGAAGAGTACTCTCCCAGCACATTGAGAACCTGGTGAAAATCCAGATGTTAGGTGGGACCAAACTGGATGATAACTGATAAATGGTAGTAGAAATATTCGAGAGGTAGAAGCCTGGAGACCACTTACTTCCTAAGCTTCAGATCCTTATATGACCCTACGACAGCCAGGCAGTGGGGCTGCAAGGCTGAGATAAGTCCTGAAAATTGGCTAGGGTACTTTTTTTTTTTTTAAACATAGCTCCCTCCTTTACACTTTTCTGTACCTCTGCCCTGAAGGCTACACAGCCTGTTACATGCTGATAGCTAAGTAAACCCAATCAACATTCCTTACTACTGCCTACAGAAAAGACTTAAATTATTTACTGGCCTCCAGGATGTTGGTAAATATCTGGCTTGTATTTGTTTGTTTGGGGGTTTCTTTTGAGGGTTGTTGGGGGGGGTCGGTGGAAGAAGACTAGTGTACAGTATCTAAATTTACATTATAAAAATAGAAATTTTGTTCTCCAGAATAAAAAATCATTTATAGTCGACCTGCACTGTTCCAAGGCTAATGACAAATTATTTTGTTCTTAATTTGCAGGTGCCTCCACCACCCCTATGGCTTTATATATTTTCTGTAGGGAAAAATGCAATTTATGAAATAACCTGGGGTAGGGAGAATCCAGTGATCAAAGGGATAAGAACATTTTCGGACTGTTTTTTTGGAAGGTAGCATGGGAAAGCTTGGCTTCCCAGGTGACTTACTGGTAAGGAAACCACCTGCCAATGCAGGACATGCAGGAGATGCTGGTGTGATCCTTGGGTTGGGAAGACCTCCTGGCAAAGGAAATGGCAGCTCACACCAGTATTCTTGCCTAGGAAATCTCATGGACAGAGGAGCCTCGTGGGCTACAACCCGTGGGGTCGCACAGAGTTGAACACGACTGAGCTACTGAGCATGCATGCAAGGGAAAGCTCATTTTAATAGTTCATACCTCTGGGCATCCTGGCAAAGTTGGAGACAGAATTAATAAGAATGAAATGAAAATAGGATGCAAATCCCCAGTTTCTGTTCAATATAGACAGGCTGGGAATGGGGCATCCTGAATTTAGAATAAGTTTCCTTATACAAAGGAGGAAACCTAATTTGACAGTAGTCCATGTGAAAACAGTCTAAGAGGGTAAGCTGACCACAAGATTAATAGGGGCCAGCAGTGTGACAGTACGATTTCCAAAGCTGATGCCGTGCTGGGCTGTGGTTTGACCACAGCGGTAATTTTTTGCCCAGTTTTGGGCACAAAATGTTTAAGAGGAATGCCAACAAAATGGAAACCTGGATGCTAATGGGTCAGGAAATCATATCATAGGAGGGGAGGGGAAGAAAGCATGGTGGTAAAGTCTGGGGAAGAGATTATTTAGAGTGACCTTAAGAAAAAGCTTAAATATTTAAGTGTCCTGTGGAGTATTCTCTGTTGCTGTAGAAGACAGGCTTAGGAGTTTAGGTCTTTCTCTGGAGCCTCTCATATTGGCACCTGCCTGCCAGTACAGGAAACGTAAGAGATACGGGTTCAATCCCTGGGGTGGAAAGATCCCTTGGAGGAGGGCTTGTCAACCCACTCCTGTATTCTTGCCTGGAGAATCCCATGGACAGAGGAGCCTGGCAGGCTGCAGCCCATGGGGTTGCAAAGGGTCGGACAGGACTGAAACGATGTACCACACTTAGCACCCTGGAGCTTCTCATATACACACTGTGTGTGAAAAAAACAGAGACAAAAACCTGGGTTAATGTCTTGCACTGCTTGACCCATTTTCCCAACAAATCTGCTAATCTTCCTGTGTTTCAAGATGAGTGTCTGTCACCATTCTTCACCCTGTCATCCAAAACAGAAATTGAGCATCATCTTTCACTCATCCCTTTCCCTCAGGGGAAACAAACAAACAAACAAAAAACGTTGCTTATAAAGTCAGCACCCATGGTACCCGGGTTCAGTTTATCTCCAGTAACTCACTTGTTAATGGCTCTTGATAGGTAGGCAATACTGTTAAACTGGATAATTTCTAAAGAGTTTTGCCAAAGGAAAAGAATCTTAGCTTCTTACAGCAGAGGGAAAAATTCTGTATCCTTTTTGGGGGCCAAGGTTAAATTCTGTGTGACTCATCACACTGACATTCTGTGTGACCCAAAATCCCTTCTGTTTCCTGGTCTGCTTGTCTTGACCTGTTACACGTGTACACCAGAATAGTTTCATTAACACTGCGATCATGCACAGGAGATAGTAGCTAACTGATGTAATTAACTGATGTGTCAAAGGCTATTGGCTTATTGCATATGCAACTGTCTTTCCTGGTGGGGAGATACACTTTCTGCTGACATAATAGATCTACACATATACCCAATTTGCCAGATAATCTGTTGGGTTATCGTGAGGTGTCTGTAGCGATTCCATTTATATAGGCACAATGGTGGGATCAGTTACTCTCTTCTCCCAAAAGGCACCTGGTCGAAGGTCCTACTTGTTCAACTGTTAGTGCAGTAGAGGAGAAAGCAGTTTAGTTTTTGGGCCTTAGTGAGGTTCTTTTCCTTTTCTTCTTTTTTTTTAATCTGTGCTTTTGGCATGCTAATGCACGCATTTAGTCTCTGCAAGAAATTTCCGTTTAAGAAAGAATTTAAAAACATGAAGTGCTCAATCCATATCTCCTAAACAACTAAAAAGACTGCAATTTCAAATGAGAAATTATGTTGCAAAGAAGAAAAAAGTTGTTTATTATGGCTCAAAATTTTAATCACCCAAGGGCTGTAAAGTTAAAAATAGACAATTCTGCCTTCTGTTTATGGTAAACTTGGCTGAGTCCCGGCAAATTTCAAAGCTGAACATACTGTATGTTATTTTTGCTTAATTTTAGATTCCACATTTTAAAATTATTTCTTACAAGAAGCATATTTCAGGATATAAACTTAGCCTGAAGAACGGTATTCTTGATTTCTGCCCATATTGAAACTCCTTTGAAAATAGTAAACTATGGTTTTGGGATTTTCCTATTCCCAAGAGTCCAAATGGGTACCTTTCTAAGTCTTTTACATTATGAATGAACACAGAAATAGGAAATTGTAAAGGTTACTTTCTGCTGTCTGGTTCCTTACTTGTGATTTTAGTTTCCTTAACAGCATAATGCAATACAAACATGCTAACTTGCACCAAGTGTTTCATGGAGGGAGGGGCATTCTGTCTTGGCTTTCGAGCTTCAGGTGTGGAGGCTGACACAGAGAGGCTCTTCGGCATGTGGAGGGTGTCTGCGTGGGTGCCAGAAACCTGAGAGAGTGCTGGGGAGAGAACCTCCCAGCTGCAGCTCCAGGACAGCGCAGCTTGTCTTCCTGATCCGCTCGCACCTGCCCCGAGAACCGCTCCTGCGGTGGCTGCTTGGCCCAGGAGCAAGTAGGCTTGTTGATTCAACCCTCTTTGTGCCTCCAGAGGGAGGAGGCGCACCTGGCTTCTTCTCTTGACATGGCTCTTGTTGATTCTTGCCCCCGGAGCTCTTCACAGAGTGTGCTTCTGGACCTTCTTTGCTCCTAGGATTTTCAGAGCAAACCCTTTGGGGTGGCAAGAAACCTAGGGGAGGGGATTTTATCAAACTTCTTACTTAATGTGGCATCAGAGAATCAAACCCTCCCCACAGAGTGAATGGCATGCTTAGTAAATATTTGTCAAATATTGCCGGGTGAACGACTGTTTACTGAAGATCAAGATTTTTGTGATGGCTCTGACTGAGGTGTGTTGGTGATCACGTTGATCATGGCTACCATTGAAGGATTCCTACACTTTGTGTATGTTATTTCTGATCTTCCCAAGAACCCACTGTATAGAAGGGAAAACTAAGCTTTGCTAAGTTGGGGATGTGCCACAGGACATTGAGCAGTCTAGAATGAGCTGTGTAGAATTTATACTTATTAAGTGTAGAATTAGCACTGATTCCATGTTCTGTTCAATATGCTGTATCACCATGATTGAGAAAGGTTGAGATAACAGGACCCGTGCATGGACACCTCTGAGTGGCTAGAGGCTTTGTTACAGCATTCATTAAAGTGCTCACACCCTTCATCATGAGATTTCCCAGGCCCCGGTCGGAACCTGTTAACGCTTAGTTTACACACTGTTTTAATAAAGTTGGCTATCTCTTTTTCAAGTACACAGTAGATTTATTTATTCAGTAATTATTTTCTGAACAGCAAACCTATGCCGTGTATTCTTTTAGGTACAGAGAACAAAAAAGACAGAATTCTTGGCCTTCGAGATCACATTTGCAGATTTATACATCAGTGGTTCTCCACGAATGGTCCCCAAAGCAGCATCATCAGCCTAACATATGGACTTATTAGAAATTCATATCTTTAAAAAAATTTAAAAAAAATTTTTTTTGGCCACAACATGCGGCATACAGGACCTTTGTTCTCCAACTAGGTATTGAACTCATGCCCCCTGCAGTAGAAGCACAGAATCTTAACCATTGGACTGCCAGAGAAGTCCCAGAAATTCATATCCTTGATCTGAATTCTAGACCCACTAAATCACAAACTTGTGAGTGAAGGCCCAGTAATTTGTTTTTAAGCAAACCATTGTTCTAGAAGGCTTAAAACAACATTTTTGTGTTCCTGTGACAAGCAACTCTATGGAAAACTTTTGTCTTTAGAAATTTCCCGATTAGTATGTGTGTCTGTGTCTGTGTGCCGAGGTCTGAACTCATCCATTCTGTGATGCGCGTTTGCTGGGCAGTGGCACTGGGACATTTGTCCACAAAAATTTGAGCCCTGAAATCACATGTGTCTGAATTCAGATTATTTCTTTGCCAAGCACTGGCCCCATGAACTCATGATACTGCTAAGCCTTCGTTTTCTCATTGTGACAATGAGGGTTATGGTATTAGAACTGCACTTGGCACAGCTGCTTGAAAACAGAGAACATGCCTGAGAGCTAATCAGAATGTTTTTCTGTCTCTAGGATCTAGCACTTGGCTTGGCACAGGATAGGTGCTCAGGAAATGTTCTTTGAGAAAATAGATGGATGTTTATTTTTCCCTTTGTGTTAGCCACTAGCCCAAGGCCTACAGCTGTTTAATTCCTACCCTCTGTCCATCTTTAGTGGAAGAAACCAGAATGATAAGAACCGGCATCAGAGCATACCTGACAAGAAGGTTCTTTGGGAAATGCGCGTTGCTCACCTCTGTTTAGCTGACATGCTGTGCTGAGTCGCTCAGTCGTGTCCAACTCTGCTACCCCGTGGACTGCAGCCCTCCAGGCTCCTCTGTGCAGGGGGATTCTCTAGGCAAGAATCCTGGAATGGGTTGCTACACCCTCCTCCAGGGGATCCCCCCAACCCAGGGATTGAACCCAGGTCTCCCGCGTTGCAGGCGGATTCTTTACCGTTTGAGTTACCAGGGAAGCCCAAGGATACTGGAGTGAGTAGCCTATCCCTTCTCCAGGGGATCTCCCCAACCCAGGGATTGAACCCAGGTCTCCCGCATTGCAGGCGGATTCTTTACCAGCTGAGCTACCAGGGAAGCCCCTGTTTTGCTGCTGTTGTTACTTAATCCTCGTTGGTCTGTGACATGTTGCCTGCCCCTCTGGCCCTTCACTTTGGGATATTTCAAATGCCTATAAAATTTCATTTAATTAAGGGGCTTCCATTTCTGCTTGTAGATATTTTATTCTTGAAATGCTGATGGCATTAATAGTAAATCTAAGAGAATCAAATCTCTGCCTGTTTTGTGCCATTTCAGCACTAACCCAAGGAGAAAAAACCCTCAAGGAAATTAATGCTTCCCTCACGCACGGTAGGAACACGGAGCTAACACATTGCCACATAACCTGGTTTCACTGACTTTCTGAATTTTTGTTTTGCCCTTTTTATTACATGTTACACTGTATGGCTAAAACCAGAAATGCAATTAGGAGGATGTTTTCTCAAAATCTGCAGAGTCTGGCCAATCAGATAACCTTGCAGTAGAAACATTATCCACCAGAGACTTGCTTGTTATTCACAAATAGGTTATCTTTTATCTCCAGGCTTTCATTAGTTCCCTAAATGTTACTGAACACCTACTATGTGCCAAGCATTGTTCTAGTGCTGGGGATAGAGTGGTGAAGAAACAGAACAAAATCCCTGCCCTCCAGTTACTTTTTCACATAAGGGGCGTGTAGGTGCCTCTGGAGCAGTGAGTTTTGTGCAGAGTCTGAGCCTTGGGGTGGGCTGGCCACAGCAGGGGCACGTAGATATGAATTCCCTGGATATTTGACGACTGCTCACTTTGAGTTATGTAAGCAAGTTGAGCCATTTGTAGTGTTTTGCTCCCGTTTTGTGTGTGGAGTTACGGTTAGTGTTCACTGTCATTGTTTCCCTGCTCTGGTCCATCAAGGTGCTTGGATTTGTGGTGTAAAGTCAGTGCTGATTGAATTCATCTCTTCTTCCTATTACTGCCAGCCCCAGGCTTGTTTCCTATTCCTGCTGTATTATCACAACCTAATGGTGGACATGGGTTTGAGTAAACTCCGGGAGTTGGTGATGGACAGGGAGACCTGGCGTGCTGCGATTCATGGGGTCGCAAAGAGTCTGACACGACTGAGCGACTGAACTGAACTGAATGGTTTAAAACCACACAAATTTATGTTCTACAGTTTTGGAGCTGGGGAGTCTAAAACCAGCCTGGTATCCACAGGGCTGGACCATCCAGGAGGTTCCAGGGGAGACCCTTCCTTGCCTCTTCCAGCTTGTAGAGGCTGGTTTGGTATCTTTGGCTCATTTCTGCATCGCTCCAGTTTCTGCCTCTTTCTCCCAGGTCTTTGTCGTCCTGCCTGTCTCCTGTAGAACCTTGTGATTACTTCATTGGGCCTTCCTGGGTGATGCAGGATAACCTCTCTACCTCCAAATCCTAAACTGGATCGCCTTGTGCTGTAGTCACAGGGTCTGGAATTAGGATGTAGCCCTTTAAAGGTGCAGATTGGGGGGCGGAGCGGGGGTCGGTCATTCAGCCATCCACACCCTATCAGGGAGTCCAGAGTCCCTGGGTTCATTGGCAAATAAGGCAGTTTTGTTGAGTGGACCCTTCTGTTCTATGAAACCCAATCCAACAGAGCATACTCTAAGATGCAGGATTATACTTGCTTTACTCCCTGAAAACCTCCTTAAGACTCAACTCAAAACCCCCTCCCCCTGGAAACCTTCCTGGGCTTCTTTGATGCTCTTCGTTTGTGATTCCCTGATACCCCGTGTGTGAGTGACTGCGGGACCACATCTTCCTGTTGTACTTGTGTGGGTTTGCTTGCAGCCCACTGCCCCCCATCCTCTCTCCTTCCTGTAAATGGTGTGCTCTTTCCAGGAAGGTATTGTGTGTGCTGGACACACAGAAGCTATTTGTTTGTTAAAAGTTTCTCTTTTAAAAATGATTGGAGATTCTCCACTCTCATACATTGAAAAGAATTGTTTTCAGTGTGTGTTACTTAATTCCATTTAACAAGCTCTTCACTAGAAGTTGGAAGATAGAGTGTGGCCGATAGAATGTGGCCAGCCTGGGCTCTGGACGGATGCCGGTGGCTTGTCTAAATTGTACGTCACACCATTAGGACACTTGACTCTGAGTTCGTGGAACTTGGGGGTGCTTCTCTGCAGGTGAATGTAATCCTGAAGTTACGCGCCGTTCTTTCCTCTTTGTCACCGTGCATGTGCATGCTCAGTTACTCAGCTGTGTCCAACTCTTTTCAACTTCATGGACTGTAGCCTGTCTGACTCCTTTGACCGTGACATTTTCTAGGGAAGAATACTGGAGTAGCTTGTTGCCATTTCCTCCCTCAGGGCAGCTTCCCAACCCAGGGATTGAACCGACATCTCTTGTTCTCCTGCGTTGGCAGGCGAATTCTTTACCACTGACACTACCTGGGAATCCTTAAATCCATATTTCCAAATATCCAGTAACAAGGTCGGTTCTGAATATTTGGAAATAATGATATACATAATGGTGAAAGACTGAGTGAATCTTAAAGTTCTAAAATTAGCTTCACTCACCAAAGAACTGTGGCCTGGTCACTTTTAGGATTAGCTTCATGGAGTCAGATTTCTGGTGGCAGAGATATTTTATGTCAGTTTTCAAAAGGAGCATCTTCCTGTGTAGAAAAATCTTTGAGTCCTATATGGTTGTGGTTGGAAAATCATTTTGCCTTTTTTTTACAGTATCCAGGCTGATTTTTTTTTTCTTTGTAAGTGGACCTTGGGTTTTCTGGAAAGCATGTAATTTTCATTTGGTTTTTTTTTTTTTTTCCACCTAGTGGTGCTTAATGATACCATGTGAATTTTTATGGTCCCAGCTGCACTGAAGTGTGTGCCCTGAAATTTCAGCTGGATTAAGAATGTACCTTGGTGTGAGGGCTGAAATTGGAGAAATGGGAGAACACAGGGTTGGATCTATATATGCTGCAATTAATATTGATGAGTGGGCAAAAGTCCAGCATTATCCTAGGGGGCTTGGCTAATGTTCATTGCAAACCAGTGCAAAGGAGTCCTTCCCCTGCAGGTGTGGATAGTTTAATTTAGTAGGTGGATTAGGAAAAGCTCGGGGTGTTTTCTTGTGTTTCCAGTTTGCATCACACAGTGAACACTAACCTGCTTCATCAGGTGCAGCTCATCCTTGAGCGGTGGTAACAGGCATCCTGAAACTTCGCTAAGCCCCCTCAGTATCTCCAGGGTCTAGCATCATGCCGGTACATAGCACGTACTCAGTAGCATTTGTGAAATGAATAGGAGAATGAAGCGGTGGTCACTGAGGCAAGGCCCATCAGAAATACTGGCCTCTGCTTACCTCCAGCCCTCTTACCCCCTCCCACCTTCTGGCCATAGTACACTATTTGTAGCTTGCTAAATAGCTCACATTCTTTCCTGCCTTTGGAACTCTGTACTGTTCATTCCCTCTGCCTCTGACTACACCCTCCCTAGCCCCTTAGTCTGACGAATTCCTGCTGAAGCTTTATGATTTAGCACCTTCTAGGAGACTTAAGAGGCGTCCCTGCTGGTATCTGAGTGAAGAAGGCCTGCTTCATTTTTCATACCTCTGTGAACCTTTGGATACCAACAGGAAGCTGCTGACTAGTGGAACTGTTGAGATCTGTGTCTGGGCCTTCTTTTCAGTAGAGTGTGAAGCACTGGCAGGGGCTAGAATCATTTGGATTATATCTCCCAAACTTTCTTGGTGCTTTCCATTTCAGAATGGCTAAGACGTGACTAGGATAACAGAACGGAAGTCGTCGAGTTAGCAGCAGGCTCCACTGTGTCTGCAGAGCATCAGGATAGAATGGATGGTGAAGGGGAATGGTCGATGAGTTACCTGTACCAAAGGGTCTCAGTAGGCAAAAAGAAGTAGAGAAACTGAAGCATTCCCTTTCTAATGAAATCTAGAAAAGTTTAGTGCATAGTAGATGCTCAGCCAACATTAGCTGAGTGTGGAAGAATAAATAAATCAAGTTACTTTTTTCTTTCTTTGGGCTTTATGTTAAGACTTAAAAACAGTCTTTAGAGAGTCTCTTTCATTCTGCTCCTTTTTGTGCACATAGTCCTAACCTCAGCCTATACTTAATATTTTTGCCAAGACTGACTCATCTTGTTTCTGATTGCCTTAGTGATATGAGACTCTGGTATCCACGGGAATGGTGTTAAGGCTGTATTGCTTTCATGCTTAGGAAAATGTAAACCAGAAGGGCCAGCTGTTGGTACTGGTACCAACTAATTCCTGAGAGCTATAGGGCAATCTCATTCTTATATTCTTAAGCCAGTGTGGAAAACAGCATAATCTCCTGGGAAACTAATCAGCTTTCGTGACAAATAGATGTGATTCAAATCTTGGGTCTGCTGCTGACGGGCTGTGTGACTTTCGGCAAGTGGTTTAACCTCTCTGAGTTTCTTCATCTCTGTTTTTTTCTGTTTTATAAAGTCCGGGTGGGGAACCATAGTAACTCTACAGGGCTGTTTGACAAGTAGAAATGATTTTGTAAGTGTCCCAGACTGTGTTTGATTTTCAGTACATAGTAGATATTAAGACGGCTGTTACTGCTATAAACCAGGTTGGCTACAGGCCCTCTAGAGTTTCAGTAGTGACAAGATTAGGGCTTCCCAGATGGCCCCATAGTAAAGAATCGCCTGCCGATGCAGGAGACACGAGAGATGTGGATTCAATCCCTGGGTCGGGGAGATTCCCCTGGAAGAGGAAATGGCAACCCACTGCATTATGCTTGCCTGGAGAATCCCATGGACAGAGGAGCCTGGTGGGCTACAGTCCATGGGGTCACAAAGAATTGGACACGACTGAGCGTGCACACGTGCACACACACACAGGATCAGGGTGGGACAACTGGGTTAGATTTAGATATACTCTGTGTGTGTGCGATGGAGATTTTCTTTTTTTCCTTTGAGGAGAATTCAGGTTGTTTTAAGAAGGGAACTGACAGTGTCTTCCTTATATTCTGGGTGTTTCAGAGATGGCTAAACATTGGTACTAGTTGCTAAGGAAGAACTTGAAAGATATGGATGTGAGGGGCCTGGGGGTGTCAGGGCACGGGCGCTGACCTGTGCTCCCTGGGGCTCAGCTCCGAGCTTTCTGCGGAGCCCCTTTCATGCTGTGCCCTTCGTCTCCTCCCTGGGAGCCGAGCAGACGATTATCTCTGCCCACTCGTGTGTCTCCTTTCCAGGCAGGTGCTTCTTCCTGGCCAGGAGTTGGCATGGGTGGCCCCAGCTGGGCTGGTGTTATTGTTCCAAAA
This sequence comes from Muntiacus reevesi, assembly GCF_963930625.1. Classification (NCBI taxonomy): domain Eukaryota; kingdom Metazoa; phylum Chordata; class Mammalia; order Artiodactyla; family Cervidae; genus Muntiacus; species Muntiacus reevesi. The sequence continues at coordinate 143,663,876 of NC_089249.1, read as the reverse complement.
AGTGTCAGCAGAGAAATGGCTGGATGTTGGAGTGTCCTTTGTGATTTAACATTTTGGGGGATCCTTCTATGATCCAGAGTATCTGGCCCCAAGGTCTTCCAGCTGAGAAATTCTGTGAGTGGAAACACTTTGAATAAATGTAAAGCCAAGAAGGGATCTTCAGGATAAATTTAAAAAATTCTCATCTGACTGGGCTATAGCAACTGCTTATGCCACTGGACTTCTTCGGGGTATTGATAATGCTTGTCTTTGAATGGGGCATGAATTTCCCAGCTTCCTAGGAACAACAACAACAGCAGTTCCCCCAACAAACCCCAGGGTGTCTGAAGCGCCTGCTTTCTTCTCGAAGAGCCGATCGAATACTCTTCTGTGGGCTCAAGAGCTATCAGCGGTATTGAACAATTAGACTGGAAGGAAGGGTTGGGAACAGTTGTTCCCTAAAGGCTTGGAAATTAACAAAGGCCATATTAGTAAGTCCCGGGAGGAGGAGTTGAAGAGAATGGGGGCTGGGAGGAACAATTCACAAGTGGAGAGGGTGATTGGAGGGGTTTGTTTCCCAGATAGTTTTCAAAGAAAAGATTTGTGTAGTTTGCTGTGGGACTGAAAACGCAGTGCAAAACCAGTTGATGTTCTTTTTTGTCCAACAATTACTTTCTTGGACATCTTCCTTTTAGGCTAGCAGAGAGTCTTCCTTCCTTTTGCCTGGCCACTGACAGTCAGAACTTCAGGGCTTTTTGCTTCCCAGGGCTCAGGGCAGGGTAGAGAGAAGGACTTACATAAGAGGGAATTGACATTTTGCAAAATTTCGTGAATTTTGGCACAGAGAAGGAAAAACCTTCCAGTGCACAGTGAAGATTCGGGTTTTCATTTTCGGCTCGGGGTGATTGATTTCTTTCTTTCATGGGGCTGATGGAGGAGGTCAGTGTCTTAGAAAAGGAAGAAGCCAGGGAAAAGGAGAAAAGAAAGAATGAGATTTATGACCTTGTGGATCCCCGCTTTTATGTCTGGTAACCATTCCCAATACTGGAAGTTCATGACACCCTGAGAAACAACCCTGGAACTCGGAGCAGTGATCTGCATGCAAAGGAGAAATTGAAAAGTCCAGCAACTGCCTTGATTGAGAGTCACAGACAGTCCCGCTCTGGATCCTGAGTGTTGCTTTTCTTTAGTTTGTCCTCTCTGCTCTGATTCTGGTGTTTCATGGAGTTATGAGACAGACCACCCAGGGCCACTCACGTTATACCCGGGATGGTTGACGATGGTGCTTAGAGAGGAGTTATTTCAACAATGGGACTTTTCCATTATTCTTTCTGTAATCAGCCCTTCACGCTCAGCACATGGAAACCTTCGCATCTGTCACCAGGAGTACAAAACTGATAAGGTGTTGCCGAGAGCCCCTACCCTGGTCAATCCCCTGAGATAACAATAGAAGATCTTAAAAAGTGTAAGGATCTTCTTCCATTTTTATTTCATATGGCCCCTTAGGTAACATGACCCGATGTGGCCATTAAATGACCCTGCTTACACTTGGATTACTCGGTACAAAGCAAATTTATGGTTGTTTATTCTCTCCTCCTATCAGCTATTAGTGCCTAATCATATGGTCTATCGATCATGAGATTAATCGCCTGCTCAAAGAGGCAGCAGGTCTTGTGGAATGCTGCACTGCGCCAGACTGAACTTCAACCTTTTATACAAACTGGAGGAGTCAAATCATCATTCACTGCCTGAAGCCTGCGGTCCCCGGGCCTCCTGAACCCCAGGAGGTAAATCCCTGCTTTTTCAAACAGTGTACTTTGCACTTCCTTTCCTGTGTAAAACTTTACTTCATTGATTCAGGCAGGCACTTGTAAATAAAATCCTTTGCAAGGCATCCTATAAATAATGACCTAAACTGAAAATATGTGGGCTTTCTTACACAAAGCCCCATAGTGCTGCCATAATTAAAGGTCTGTCAGTATTTCTATTAGAAATTCTCATTTTGGAAGATTTATAACTAGACCATTAAAGTTTTGGGCTAAGACTTTCCATGAGTATCATGATTTGAGACCTTTTTTCCCCCCTCCATTTTGTGGAATATGTTTCTTTAAAGATATAAATTATAAAGCGCAGGAACATTATGCCATAGTAGTCTGTATCTGCAGAGATCGAACTCTTTAAAACTTGAGTACGGCACCCTCTAAAGTGGCCACTGTTCGTCTTCGCTGTGTTCTCATTTGCAGTTGATGAGAACAGAGCATCGTTGTCCTGTTTGTTCTGTATTATCACGTTTGTTTCCTGGTCTGTCTCCTCCTCTATGGAGAGTGAGGGCAGGGTGATCTTAAAGTCATTGGTCTTTCTAGCCTATTTATCAGAGAGCCTAGCTGGATGAGCTGGGTTTGTTCAGTAACTGCCTTGAAGGATGGGAATCTGGAAACTTCCCTTCCATTCCTGACACAGTTGGTCCAGGTGGGGAGTAGATACAAGCAGTGAATTTAGGCAAGTCACTTGACTTCTCTGAAAACAAGCTTTCTGATCCATGAAATGGGTGCATTGGGTTCAGGGCTGGTAAATCAGTGTCCTGTGAGTTGAATGGTGCCAGCCCAGTTTTCAATCATTTGAATCCGAATGCCTTTAGGTGAAATCTGATCTTTCTAATTTGCCATAATCCCCACCGTTCCCTGTTGTATTATCCTGTATCAGCAGCCTGCTTTAACCTGCCTGCTAGGTCTGTAAGTGTTTAAGATTCCTTGTAGTTACAGAGTTATAATGTGATCTATTGTTGTTACAGTGGGGTTCGAAATCTGAGATGCAGGGGAGCTGAGGATGCCTTTGACTGTAATTTTACTTCTCTAACTTCTTTTTATCAACAAGAACCTCAAATACTACTTTTTATTTCATTTTGGAAAACTTCTGTTTTCCAGACAGACTGCATTGGTTAATAATTAATTTGCTTTCCCATTTTTAAAGCAGATGGACATCTGTAACTGAGCACGCAGATACAAACGAGCGGAGAGTATGAAATAGTTTTCGTGTGATGAATTGGATGATGTTTTAGCAAGCTTGTGCAGTTGTTTTGTGCATAAGTATATAGTTTCTCTTCGAGGTTTTGATATACTAAAAATAGCTCCTAAGCCTTCCTGCCATTTTAAACACCCAAGGGTCCGCGGGTGAGTCCCGAGCACTTAGCTGCTTCTTCTGTGTGTTTCTGGGCTACTGTTGTCCTCAGAGTTTCGAGTAACTTGCTTGTCTCCATATGCAGTCCATATCTTAATTGTCTCTCTACAGGTCAACTTAGAGAAGTCTCTATAAAACCTGGTTTTTATTTTCCATAAGAGGAAAAGAGCGTCCTAATATGAATTTACCCAAAGGCCCTCGTTTGCATTTTCTCCCGTTTGTCATTTTCTCCCGTTTGTCAAGAGCATTTTGGAAGATTTGTCAGCAAGAGAGGGAGACAGTTTGATACTTGACTCCCAAGCTAAGGAGAAGGCTTTCTTTCATCTCAGCTGAGGCACTGTTGGATATTGAAGGTTGAGAATTTAAAAGCACATATCTAAATAGAGCAAATTAAAGATCTATAGCATAGAAATAATCTGCATAAAAACCAGTCTTGAGGCTTGACCTTTGGTGCTTGAAGTTGTCAACATCTCACAAAAGTAAGGGGCTTTTGAAGGTAGCAGCCGGGTTTAAACAGATCATCATGTGGATACTATTAATAAGAGGAGGTGGTGTCTGCATTGTGGCTAAGAGCTTAGGCTCTGGAGTTCCACTAATTTAGGTATAGTTCTGTCTTGGTTCCTTTTCGATTCTCACTTTGGAGAGGTTCCTTAACACTCCAGCAGCCTCGGTCTCCTCATGTGTGAAGTGGGGATAGCTTGTTGTGAGGAGTAAATGAGAGCACTTCACACAAAAGATTTATCTTGTTAGTCACAGAATAAATAATGCTAATTATCATTATGCTAAGACATAATTGAAATATATTTCTGAGCTTTGAATTTTTTTTAAACAGGTTGAAGTTATGCTTTTTTAAAAATTGGCTGCACCAGGTCTTAGTTGTAGCCTGTAGGGTTTTAATCACAGAAAATCTTTTACTTATTTTTTTTAATTGCAGCAGACAAGGGTCTAGTTACCTGATCAGGAATTGAACCCCAATACCCTGCATTGGGAACGTGGAGTCTTAACCATTGGATACTGGGGAAGTCCCTAAAGATGATGCTTTCTTAAGTGTGTTCACACATGCCAGGTCACCTACCTACATTTCCAGGAAATCTTATGTTTTAACTGTCCTGCTTTCAGTGTTTTCAGGAAACAGATGATGTTTAACTTTAAAAATCTAAGGCTGAAATCTTCTCTGTTACATTTTCTTCTCCCTCCAGATCAATCCAAATTAAAGTTTCATTGCAGGAGTTTCATGGACCCTTATTAGCATTAATTATTGTTGGTGTGCTGGTGAGAGTCCTAAAGTGAGTGCATTAAGATTTAAAACCCTTGAGAAAACTTTAAACCCTCATAGACTGACAGAGCTGGAAGGGACCTAAGCCATCATCTCCTCTAAGCCCCATTCTACAGATAAGGAAAGTGTATTTTACAAGGTAAAATAGGTTTTGAACAGGGACTAGCCTACCTAATGGCTTTTTAATTTGTACTCTCCCTGGAATCTGCACTCATTTGGCATGTTATGATTATGTTCTTATTGTGGGAATTGTATGTATTTATTAGAGGCCATTGAGATGTAGCATTGGGCATTACTTCTGTGGCAAAGGCATGGGGGCAGTAATCATTATTAATGGATTCCATTATTTGGGAGAGCATTTTACCGACTAGAGAAAATTCATTGCATTGATCCATTGTGCCACATTTGTATTATACCTGGTAGTTTAAAATGATATCCTCCAAACTGGGAGGCTGAAAAATTGTCCAGTGTTGGCAGTCATCCCATCGGCACGACCTTCCTTTTACTACTGAAAATACATAGTTCTGCTGAAAGAAACCTTTTGACTGGTCCCCAGTGCCCTGAATGTGTTTAAATCCCTCACTGCTGAAATAGGAGGATTACTACTGCTATCATTGTTCTAAAACAAACTTCCCTTTGGACGATAACAGCAGCGGTAAGTCAGATGTTGAAGAAAGTACCAGCTTAACTTCAGTTTGCTTTAAAAGGGCTTCCTCTTTAATTGACAAGTGTCATGTGTAATAGAGCATGGCAACTCACATAGAAAACCATGGGCTGGGCTTCCCGCTGGGGTTGGAGTTCTTAATGAACGTACAAGTGAATACACTGAGGCAAAAAATTAAAGCGCCCCAACTGTGGGCTATTCATTCTGTTCACTCTGGCCAGCGTGGCGATCGGCAGCAGCTATGCCAATGGCCAAAGAGACCTGTATTGGTCATGTGGCTGTTTGGTAGTCGTGAGCTAGGGTGACTGTGGTCTTTACTAGTGATATTTTGAATAACAGCACAGATCTAGTGTCATTGCTAAGGGATAAATATGTATTTTTTGTTCTAGTTTTTTTTTTTTTTAACGTTAAGATAAAAAGCTGTTTTTGGCACCTGCAACCTTTTCACAGAGTGGTGGTTTTCTGGAGCTCTGGACCACTTGCTATCATTTGTAAGTTCTTTCACTTAGTAATTCCCTTTTCCTTCCCTTCACTCCTTCCCTTCACAAAGAGAACAGAACCGATTTTTCAGAGGTGATGTTTACAGCAGTTCAACACACTCGAATAAGCACTTAGAATAATGTCAACGGGGGGGAGGGCATATTATTATCAAATTAAGTAATGGACGGGCAGTGATATTTTATTTATTAAAGCTCGTCTGAGTACCATTGGAAACAGAGTATGTTGGTTCTGAAGTGCACAGATTAGAAAGGAATGTTGAGTTTGGAAACGTGGCAGCCTGCAGCACTGTGTATGGTTTAAATTAAACCTTTTTTTGGAAAGCAGATTTGCTCTAGGCCACATTTAAGGGAAAAGCTACAGCAGAGTGAGCTGGCTGTGGTTTTTCTTTTACTCTGTAACCGGCCCACTTTCCCTTGTTTTAACACAGAAAAAAGACTTTGGACTCCTTCAGACCAACCACAGAGCTTCTCTGCTGACCACAAAAAGGAAGCTTGGCGTAGAAGCCATAGGATTAATACCCACTGTCTCTTAACCCAACAGAGTGTGAAAACTTTTATAAGAGATTTCTCTGGGCAGGCTGACACTGTAGTTGGACTTGAAACATTTTAAATCAAGAACAACTTTGAATTGCATTATGCCACACTGCTCTGTAAATTGTTATGTGCGATCTCACTGTTAAAAGTTATTTACATGAGCCCCCAGGTTTCAGAGGGATAAACCACTAACAGCTTTGTGTATCTTGAGGAAGAAACACAAGGAGAATTAAAGATAGGCCTATGCCAAATTATCTCAGCGTAGGTAGATCACAGTCAATCAGATTTTATTGTTCCTGGACAAATGGAGACAATTGGCTCTTGGTGGAAAAGCCTTTTAATCTTTGAAAATAATAAGATGAAGATTGTGGATTCTATTAAATCACTTGATCAGCTTTATTAATTCATCACATTGTTTTTCAACTAGGTGAGAAAGCTTCCTTTTAGTAGATGTGCATCTTTCTAAAATAATCATTCGTGCATTGCAGAGGTGTTATTTATTATGCTGACCTACTCAGGGATTATGAATGGTTGTTTCTGCATCCTCAGTGTTCATTTTAATGATTGGAATCTCACCACCCCGATTAACTCATCGTGTGTTTGCACATAGCCACTCTGAAATGACCAAACAAACAAAAACAAAACGAAAAAACCCTCGTGTGTTTTTCACTCCTCCCAATTCCTAGGATTGATGTATTTTAAAAGAAATCATTTGCATTTACATTTTGCCATGCTGAATTAAACAGCTTTTCACAGGTACACTATATCAGCGGTCTGGTTTCTATTCAACAAAGAATCTCAGTTGAAATAATGGATTTGAAAAGTTGAAGGGAAAAACTGGCATACGTGTTTCAGAACTGTGGTCTTACAGTAACCACTGAGTTAATCCTTGGTTGACGGAGTGTCGCGAGAGGGGTTTCTTTGCTGTCATTAGAGAAATTGGTCTGTATAACACTTCCTGTGTGTGAAGAAATGCAGTTGTCATCTTGCCTGGACCATTAAAACAGTATTTAAATACTTCCAGTTGTGAGGAGCCTTGCGTTTATTGTGGTTATTTTCCCAGGTGCCTTAGAAGCAGCTGTTTTGTGCTTTCCTGAACTTAATAGTTGAAGAATGTGGGAAAGAAGTGGTATACTCCCTGGGTAAAGTATTTTAGTCACCCTGGAGTAGTTGCATTGCATCTTGATCATCTGGGTAGAATTCTACTGTAACTAATTGAATCCATTGATCACTGTCTTGTTTTTTTTCCGTCTTCTTCTCAGAGGATTCATTTCATAGGGGTCTATACATCAGTCAAGAAAATGACTACAGAGGAATTACCAAGACTGGTAATAAAGGTAATTTAACCTGGTTTAATATATTTTTTTAAGGCAAACACTCTTAAGTGTCCTTTCCCTGGTGAGAGTTAGCTTCTTAATTAGGCTCTGTTAGAAAACAAGTCAAAATAGGACACTGACCAGTACTTTCAGAGAGGGAGAGAAAAGGGGAGAAAAGGCATCGATCTTGGAGTTAGATGACCTGGTTTCTAGGCCTGTCTATACCAGGGCTTTTCAAACTTTAATGTGTATATGAAATCAACTGGGGAGATTGTTAAATTGCAGATTCAGAGTCAGTGGGCCCGTGGTGCACCCTGAGAGTCTGCAAGTTTCTCTGCAAGAGTCTAACAAGCTTCCTGGGACGTCCATGCTGGACCCCAGACAACACCTTGAATGTGAAGGAGCTGATCTGATGGAGCACTTAACTAACTTTGTGGTTTTGGATACACCATATAACGACTCTACCTCTCTGCTTCCTAATCTCTAAAATAGGGAGGTTAATTTTTACTCTCCCTGCCTCATCAGATTGTTATGAGAATCAAATGAGATAATGTAGATGAAATTTTAAAAGGCTGCGTAAGTAGAAGACATCTAGGATCTTTGTTTATAGATAAAGGCATTCTTGGAATACCTTTCCTCAAATCAGTGCGAGCTGCTCTGTGATGAAAAGCGCCCTGAATTGTGAGAGGGGCTGGAATCCTTCCTTTCCTTACATCTACTCTGTGCTGCCTTTGGCCACATCAGGCTCACCCTGCAGGTCCCTCACTGTCTCATTTTTAAAATAAGGGCTTGACCTGGATTAGCAGATCTCTCAAGTATGGTCTCAAGACCAGCAGCATCAGCATCCCTTGGGAACTTGCTAGAAAGGTGGATTTCCTGTCTAAGTTTTGTGTGATCTCATGTCTCATAGGCTCAAAGAAGAGTTTGGGGTTCCCCCATGGTGTTCACTGAGACTGTGGAAAGGTGGGATGAACACCTGGGGGTTTAAGCTTTACCTCCCTAGAGGTCAGAATAGAATATTGCTGCATTGACCTGTACCTTTTCAGCTAATCCCAGATTTGGGGCTGCTTCAGTGACCCGTGAAACCTGATTGAGACAGAGCAGAACGTGTAGACCCAGGAGTTCTTGTCCATCCTCCTCTTTGCTCTCCTGCTGCCCCGATGCTTGTCAGCCTAACCCAGTACTGTCTTAAACACTTTTCAGAGTTTTTAAGCACTTTCACAAAGGTGACTGCAGTCTGTTTGTGAAGGGTAGATAGGCGTGAGATGAGAACCGAGAGCAAAATACATGATTGTCATAAAGTCACTTACAGTTAGACTTCACATATTTGCAGTTTTAGAGTTTGTTTGTTTGTTTTTATATTAGGAAATACATCTGAAAATTACAAAAAAGCAAAACCGGCTTCCGGTTGTCCGAAGTAGATTTTATCAAGTTCAAACTAAAACTCATGAGCTTTGTGCTCAGAAGAGACTCTCAGTGAAGCCAGCAATATCTGTACAAGTCTGCACAGCAGCAAATAAGGCATAATGAGTAGCTGCTTGCGTTTGGCGAGTGGACGCAAACAGGAGGTGTTAGCTGGCAGCTGAGCAGTGAGGAAGGAACCTGGAGACTCTGTCACAAGTGGAGCAGATAGGAGGGTGCGATGCAAAGTAGCTTGAGCCCCTCTTTCTGTGTGCATATAGATATGCATGTGTATGCGTGCATGCATGCTCAGTTGCTTCAGTCGTGTCTGATTCTTTGCGACCCTATGGACTGTAACCCCCAGGCTTCTTTGTCCAAGGAATTCTTTTTTTTTTTTAATTTTTTATTTTATTTTTTTCCCCAATTATTTTTATTAGTTGGAGGCTAATTACTTTACAATATTGTAGTGGTTTTTGCTATACATTGACATGAATCAGTCATGGATTTACATGTGTTCCCCATCCTGAACCCCCCTTCCACCTCCTTCCCCATCCCATCCCTCTGGGTCATCCCAGTGCACCAGCCCCAAGCACTTGTCTCATGCATCTAACCTGGACTGGCGATGTGTTTCACAGTTGATAATATACATGTTTCGATGCTGTTCTCTCAGATCATTCCACCCTCGCCTTCAAAAATATGGAACGCTTCACGAGTTTGCGTGTCATCCTTGCGCAGGGGCCATGCTAACCTTCTCTGTATCGTTCCAATTTTAGTATATGTGCTGCTGAAGCGAGCACTGTCCAAGGAATTCTTTAGGGAAGAATACTCGAGTGGGTTGCTATGCCCTCCTGCAGGGGATCTTCCTGACCCAGGGATTGAGCCCGCATCTCTTTACATCTCCTGCACTGGCAAGCAGGTTCTCTACCACTAGCTCCAACTGGCATATATGTATATGTGTGAGCAATATAGGAATAAATATGTATGTACCGTGCATATGAGTATGAAAGTGAAGTGAAAGTGTTAGTCACTCAGTCATGACTGACTCTTTGTGACCCCCATGGACTGTAGCCGGCCAGGCTCCTCTGTCCATGGAATTTTCTAGGCATGAATACTAAAGTGGGTAGCCATTCCCTTCTCCAGGGGATCTTGCTGACCCAGGGAATGAACCTAGGTCTCCCATATTGCAGGCAAATTCTTTACTACCTGAACCACCAGGGAAGCATATGAGCCAGACATCCTGGAATGTGAAGGCAAGTGGGCCTTAGGAAGCATCACTGCAAACAAAGCTTGTGGAGGTGATGGAATTCCAGTTGAGCTATTTCAAATCCTCAAAGATGATGCTGTGAAAGTGCTGCACTTAATATGTCAGCAAATTTGGAAAACTCAGCAGAGGCCACAGGACTGGAAAAGGTCAATTTTCATTCCAGTCCCAAAGGAAGGCAATCCCAAAGAATGTTCAAACTACCACACAATTGCACTCATCTCACACGCTAGTAAGGTAATGCTCAAAATTCTCCACGCCAGGCTTCAGCAATACGTGAACCATGAACTTTCAGATGTTCAAGCTGGGTTTAGAAAAGGCAGAGGAACCAGAGATCAAATTGCCAACATCCACTGGATCATCGAAAAAGCAAGAGAGTTCCAGAAAAACATCTATTTCTGCTTTATTGACTATGCCAAAGCCTTTGACTATGTGGATCACAATCAACTGTGGAAAATTCTTCAAGAGATGGGAATACCAGACCACCTGACCTGCCTCTTAAGAAATCTGTATGCAGGTCAGGAAGCAACAGTTAGAACTAGACATGGACCAACAGACTGGTTCCAAATAGGAAAAGGAGTACGTCAAGGCTGTATATTGTCACCCTGCTTATTTAACTTATATGCAGAGTACATCATGAGAAATGCTGGGCTGGATGAAACACAAGCTGGAATCCAGTTTGCTGGGAGAAATATCAATAATCTCAGATATGCAGATGATACCACCCTTATGGCAGAAAATGAAGAAAAACTAAAGAGCCTCTTGATGAAAGTGAAAGAGGAGAGTGAAACAGTTGGCTTAGAGCTCAGCATTCAGAAAACTAAGATCATGGCATCTGGTCCCATCACTTCATGTGAAATAGATGGGGGAACAGTGGAAACAGTGGCTGACTTTATTTTTCTGGGCTCCAAAATCGCTGCAGATGGTGACTGCAGCTATGAAATTAAAAGACGCTTACTCCTTGGAAGAAAAGTTATGACCAACATAGACAGCATATTAAAAAGCAGAGGCATTACTTTGTCAACAAAGGTCCATCTAGTCAAGGCTATGGTTTTTCCAGTGGTCATGTATGGATGTGAGAGTTGGACTATAAAGAAAGCTGAGCGCCGAAGAATTGATGCTTTTGAACTGTGGTGTTGGAGAAGACTCTTGAGAGTCCTTTGGGCTGCAAGGAGATCCAATCAGTCCATCCTGAAGGAGATCAGTGCTGGGTGTTCACTGGAAGGACTGATGCTGAAGCTGAAACTCCAATACTTTGGCCACCTGATGAGAAGAGCTGACTCATTTAAAAAGACCCTGATGCTGGGAGGGATTGAGGGCAGGAGAAGTGGACGACAGAGGATGAGATGGCTGGATGGCATCACCGACTCAATGGACATGAGCTTGTGTATACTCCAGGAGTTGGTGATGGACATGGAGGCCTGGCGTGCTGTAGTCCATGGGGTTGTAAAGAACCAACATAACTGAGCGACTGAACTGAGCTGAACTGAGTGCATATGTGGGCTTCCCTGCTGGCTCTGACAGTAATGAATCTGCCTGCATATATATAAAGATAAGTATATATGGTATACAAATGGACATATATGTATAAATATATGCATATTTTTCTGAATTCTCCAAGTTTATTTTTTACTCTTAAGTTAAGCAGCATATTTAATTTTATATACATACATACATGTATATTCTGTATACTAATATTCCTAAATAGTTCTTTCGGTATTTACTCTAATGAAATACTCTCATGTAACTCATATGCTTAATATCTTCAGGAAGAGATCAAATTATGCTCTGTATGTAAGAATATCAGTTTAAATTATGGAAGGTTTCTCTTCAAAGTGACTTAATGTAGAAAACAAGTAGTCATTAGTGGAAACAGTGGCACGCTTTATATTTTTGGACTTCAAAATAACTGCAGATGGTGACTGCAGCCATGAAATTAAAAGACGCTTACTCCTTGGAAGAAAAGTTATGACCAACCTAGGCAGCATATTAAAAAGCAGAGACATTACTTTGCAACAAAGGTCTGTCTATTCAAGGCTATGGTTTTTCCAGTAATCATGTATGGATATGAGAGTTGGACTATAAAGAAAGCTGAGTGCTGAAGAATTGATGCTTTTGAGCTGTGATGTTGAAGAAGACTCTTGAGAGTCTCTTGGACTGCAAGGAGATTCAACCAGTCCATCCTAAAGGAGATCAGTTCTGAGGATTCATTGGAAGGACTGATACTGAAGCTGAAACTCCAATACTTTGGCCACCTGATGAGAAGAGGTGACTCATTGGAAAAGACCCTGATGCTGGGAAATATTGAAGGTGGGAGGAGAAGGGGACGACAGAGGAAGAGATAACTGGATGGCATCACCAAGTCAATGGACATGAGTTTGAGTAAACTCCAGGAGTTAGTGATGGACATGGAGGCCTGGCGTGCTGCAGTCCATGGGGTTGCAAAGAGCCGACACAACTGAGCGACTGAACTGAACTGAGCTGAACTTAAACTCATGGACTAAACTGAACTGAAATTCTGCAGTTATGAAGAACCTTGTAGATAAGTTTTATCCAGTGGTTTCAGATTTTTCTTAAACAGAGAGCTTATCTTCAGAACCAAATTCATGGGGGAGTGCTGTCTATCTGTCTATACACATGCATATTGGTCTATCTGCACATATCTTACTATATATAAAACTGGGGAATGTTGGGGTACTGGAATCTGTTGGCTTTGGCACTTCTCTTCCAGAACAGCTTCTGTTTGAATCGACCCCTGGGGCAAGGAATCACCTGGGAAACTTGTTACATGCAGATTATGATTCTGTAAGTCCTGGGAAGGGTTTGAGACTCTGCATTTTTTAAAAATTAACTCCGGAGGTGTTACACGATACAGTGACGTAATTTGAGTAGCAAATCCCTAGGGGTTCTGTGTGGACAGTTTGAAATCCTTCAACCTCTTCATTTTACAAATGTGAAAGACTAGGACTTAATAATGAGTTTTCAAAAGCCACATGCCTGGTTAGGGTCTTGTGATTTCTGGTAAACCCTCTGCTCTGTATCCTGCCTGGGAGGGATGGCTGTGTCCTACCCCTTCTGGCTGAACAGAGTAGGTCAGGCCCAGTTCCATTGGCCCTATGAGGGCCCAACAGAAACCTACTGTTACTATAGATGATGCTGGGAGGGTGTGCTCTTCCAGCCCACTCTCTGGCCCATGGAAAAACAGTACTTTGAATCAGACTCCATTTAGACTGGAACATTCTGATTAGCCAGCACGGGCCGTTAGGCCAGTCGCTGTGGTGTCTGCTGCCACAGCAGAATGGATAAGCAGTTCTCAGCCCCCCCAACACAATCCATAAAACTCTTTCATCCTTTTTTTTTTTTTTTTCATGATGTCTAGTTGTGCGCAAATGGAAAATGGCTGAGGAAAAACAGAGTGAAAGTTTATATAAAATATTTATACCTTAAAGATCTTTTATCTTGTGTCATTCAAGAGATAGAGAAGTGAAAAATGTATTGGGAGTACATTATCAAGAGTACATTATAAATTTAAATCTCAGATTGAATAATACCAGCTGCTAATGTGTGGAGCTTTGGAAATGAGTCACTTTTGAATCTTGAGAGTTTACTGCACCAGGTCAGTTACACTTAAGAAGGAAATGCCTTTTGAAAAAGAATTCTATACCGGAATCAAGACTGATACTAATGGGCATTAAAAATCAAATACTTGACATAATATTCATTTTAGAATGTAGTTACATAGAAATGAGATGTAGGATCTGAGAAAGTTTATGGAGCATTTCTCAAAAAGAGAAAAAATCAGATATTTTTGGTTCCATCTTTGTGGAACAGTGTAACCTGTGGTTAACAGTATGTGTCTTATTGTCAGAAAGACTTAGATTTAAATTCTCTATCCACTGTTAGCTGTATGATTTTTGGATCAGTTATTTTCTCTGAGAATCATTTTATTTAAAAAATAAAAGGAATAGAGCTGCCTAATATTTTGTTTTCAGGATTAAGTGGCATCATATTTGTAGAGCACTTCACCCATTGCCTAGACTGAGTGAAGTCACAATAAGTAGTATTCATATCAGTCAGTATTATTACCATTATATTGTCTTTCCTTTTTGGAAACACTGGTAGAAAATCCCGACAGATGCAGGAAGGGCACGCCAAGCTCAGGAGACCTCCTGGCCTTTGCAGGCGCAGCAGCAAACATGGCTAGAACGCCTAGCTCTGGACAGGCCCAAGCGCACGGCCAGTGGTGAGAGCAGAAAATCCTAACCACTGGACCACCAGGGAATTCCCCCAGTTATTATTGAAGAATCTGGAAATCTGCATTTCATATGTAAATCAAAAAATGTTTGAAATAATGGCAGCTGTGTCTTGAGAATGCTGTTGGCTACAAGAAGCAAAGAATAGTGGTCTCAACACAAGTTTGTTTTTCTTATGGCGTGTAAATTCAGACGCAGCCATTCATGTGGGTTTATTTGTTCACTGATGCCAACAGGAATGGGGCTTCCCAGGTGGTGCAGTGGTAAAGAATCTGCTTGCTAATGCAGGAGACACAGGAGACATGGGTTCGATCCCTGGTTTGGGAAGAGGAAATGGTAACCCACTCTAGTATTCTTGCCTGAAAAGTTCCGTGGACAGAGGAGCCTGGCAAGCTATAGTCCAAAGGGTTGCAAAAGAGTCAGATCCAACTGAGCAACTGAGCACGCACGCCAACAAGAGTCTAGGCATTTTCCATTTTTCTTCCCCTGATAGTCTTTATCTGTTGACTTATTTTGTAATTCTTGCCATATTACGGTTGCCATATGTATGTTCAGGGGAGGGTGGTGGGGGAGATGGGTCACGCTAGACTAATTTGTTCTATTTATCAGGGAAGGAGAAAGTTGCCCAGAAACGACACAGGTGGCCTCTCCTTATTCACCGGTTAAAACAGGGTCACTTGCTGCAGGGACATTTGGGGAAGTAGATGTGCAGCTTGCCAGTCCCTGTAGTGGGCCGCGATTGTAGTGGGCAGAGGAGGTAGTGAAGGGCTGTGGTGTTTACCAAGGAGCAGTGCCTGCCCTGGCAGCTAGCTCGACAGGAAGCCCAGCTGCAGGGCCTGGAGACCCCGTGACCTCCAGTGTGTATCAGAAATCTCCAGATTTGAGCATTGTGAAGGGAAAGTATCCTTTGGGGCAAGGCCAGTGCTTTGTTTTTTTATAACTCAGTGGTTTTGTATTGTATGAGATAGATCATTGCTAGCAGTGAAGAAACTGCTGAGGGAACATAGCAAGAATTTATTTAATTTTTAGAAAGGTTATACATTAGGGCTTCCCTGGTGGCTCAGTGGTAAAGTATTCGCCTGCCAGTATTCCCCTGCCAATGTAGGAGACGCAGATTCAGTCCCTGGGTCAGGAAGATGCCCTGGAGGAGGAAATGGTTACCCACTCCAGTATTCTTGCTTGGGAAATCCCTTGGACAGAGGAGCTTGGCCTGCTACAGTCCATGGGGTCACAAAAGAGTCAGACACAACTTAGCGACTAAACAACAAACAACAACACGCATATGCTAAGGAAGACCAAATCTATTTGACTCTAGTCAATCAGATCTTTTGTAATATTTTTGCTTATACTTGTTGCAGCTTTGCTGCTGAGTTAGCTGTTCTTCAGTGTCCTTGACAAATTTAAGAAGCCACCGTGTGTATATAAATTGAGAGAAAATATTTTTGCCACTTCGATCCTGATCATTTCTTCTCAGGGCTATAAAATTTGGGTTTTCATGACCCTGATGTCAATTAAAAACAGAAAAGGAAAGAAAAGAAAAAACCCAAACAAAACAACTCCTGATAGTCTGAAGGGTTTATCCTCATTGTAGGAGGGTGTTGTAGAGTCTAGGGACTGTGAATGGCCACCTGCCAAGTATCTGGAAGCATGGAAACCAAACTTTACAGCATTCATGTAATTCCAATGTATAATCACTTTGTCAGGCCCAGCAAGTCAGTGAGATGTCTAATAACACTAGGATAATTAAATATTTCAGTAACCATACACTCTAAGATAAAAAACAAAACTTTTTTATTAGGGGAGCTATGCTGAGACAACCTTTTGAAATGATTTAAGGGGATCAATAGATAGGTGAATAGGTGAACCAGTCCAATTTAAGGGGATCAATAGATAGGCGAATAGGTGAACCAGTCCACTACTCTAAATAATCTGTTTAAGTTTAAATATATTTACCAGATGTTGTATCAAAATCTAGAAGTGTAGTGAGGGACAATTTTATTTTTTAAATGAATTTTCCTTTTTTTTTTTTGACTGTGCCATCTGGCTTACAGAATCTTAGTTCCCAACCAGGGATTGAACCTGGGACCTTGGCAGTGAAAATGCAGAGTCCTAACCACTCTGGCTCAGCAGTAAAAAATATCTGCGTGCAATATAGGAGATGCAGGTTCGATTCCTGGGGTGGGAAGATCTCCTAGAGGAGGAAATGGCAACCCAATCCAGTATTCTTGCCTGGGAAAACCCCGTGGACAGAGGAGCCTGGCGGGCTACAGTCCATGGGGTCACAAAGAGCTGGACACGGCTCAGCACGGCCTGACTACTGGGTTGCCAGGGAATTCCCAGTGAGAGACTATTTTAGAGACACGGAGGAGAATAGGAGACTTCTCTGTATGGGCAAATTATAATGCATTTCTGGTTAGTAGACAGTCTAAATGTGAGAAGATTGCATGCTGGATGTTTTAAACTTCCTATCTCTACTCCTCACATCAGTCATAGATTGGATTTTGCAGCCTCTGTTTCCTTGCCGTGGACACCGGAGCTCTGAGTCCTCCAAGTGACTCACTTGCTGGCGCACAGAGAGTTCTGGAATGAGCTTTGGACGTAGCTCTGTCTGTATGCCACACTCGTTCTCTTTCCCATGTTGTACCTGCATTGAGTGAGTGAGCAGAAAAATAGCAGATTAACTTAAATGTGGGTTGATGTGCTCAGCAAAGGAGCAGTCCACGCTACTTACAGGATCTGGGCTCTGAGCTACTAATTACCCGTCGTGAAGGAAGCCTGGGGGCTCTGTGTAGGCTGTCCCCCGACCTGACTGCTGCCCATCCCTAAAGACAGTCCATCCAGGATCGCTGGCTGAACACTTGCTTTGCATGGAGATGTAAGGAAAATGTTTTTGCCCTTGAAAAACTTACGTCTTTTTTTCATAGGACGTTTCTGATGTTGCTGTAGTGAGAAAAGTTCCCTGTAGAAGCTCTCTAAACAACACATCGGTCTGTATATGGAAAGGAGAGATAAGGGTGCCCTCCTTTAATGCCATGTACTGACTCGGAGCGTGTTTTGGAAACCAAGACTAGAAGTTAGAGTAAGTTTACTTTGATCTAAAGGAAGCATTTTCTTAGCAGAGTCATTATTATATTATTTCCTAGCTATTAAAATTTGCCATCTTGATGCTTGGTTATTCACTGAAAGCTATGAAATATTTATTAAGGTCATATCAGTGTTGCGTACAAAGGGAGCCACGGAGTGGTTTTTATTCCATGCTTTTTGGTAGCAGCGTTCCTGCTGGTTTGCCTCAACGTCTGTAAATTTTATTGATTATAATTAAGCCAATGTGTATCATCTCTAAGAATTTACATGGGTTTAAAAATCAATCCTTTATGTATTTATTTGAAATAGTTTTAAAAAAGGTTCTTGGAGTAAAAGTGACAGACCTGCAACTATTAATCCTGTTATTTCTGTGAGGCAGAAATTGTGTTATTTTCCATGAAGACATTTGCAGGTTTTAGGTGTTATGATCCTTTTAGTTTTCTTTTAATTTCATTTCCTCTGTCTCCAATCTTTCAGAAGTGTGTCATAGCTTATCCTTATCTCCAGTAGGTTTCTGGGTGTGCCTGGAAAACCCCCCAGCTCAAATCCTAAAGGTTATTTAAATTCCAGTGTTGGATGCTCTCCACATATACGGATTCTGTTGTAGAGATAAGATTATGAAGATTTCATGACAATTGATACTTGCATTTACATGATGGATCAAAGGACTATGGAAGGGCCAATGGGAGATTGTGGTGTCAGAGCTTATTACTAAAAGATTTCTGGGTTTCCTCATGTATCAGCCAAGTTTAACAAATGCATTTATGATATTAAGGCATTAATAGTTATACAAGGTTGTGGAATTAACTCACACTGACATATGTGAGGTCTTAACCAATACAGAGACCAACTGTAAGGCTTTTAAAAAAGTGATATTTTTGTGGAGGTACAAGAATTGACATATTTATATAATTTTTCATAGCAACTAATTTCTGCCTATGTAGAAGTTTATCTACTGTGTGTGCATGTCTATTGTAGGTATATATTGAGAGAGAGAGTTGGAAAGATTATAGTGTTTGACACAAAAATACTGAAGTAAATTGTACTTTTACTTTAAAAATCAAATAAAAATAAAAGCATTATTTATAACATAAGCTCAAACTAAATACATAGCTGGGTGAGCCTTTAAAAACATATATTTTTTTGAGATCCCTTTAACTGTCTCGTTTTAGTTTCCCACATTGGAGCTATGTGGAGATTATGGGCTCTAATATCTTCCATGGCTATGATTCTTATAGATAATCAGTGAAAATTTCTCTTGTTATACTTCTTTAAAATGGCATTTTATTTGTGGTCCCTGAGACTAGTGCATGCCTCTAGGATGGAGGTGACTTATCTCTTTTCTAGGGGTTGAAAAATTAAGCCCTGGCTATAGCAGTTTTGAGTGTTTTCTTTAAGCCCATAGCTTTGATCACAGTTTTTTGAAAGCTTAATTATGAATGGCTGAGGAGTATTTTTTTTAACCCACTTACCAGCTTTTTTTTTTTTTTTTTTTTTGCAGCAAGACTAACTTCCTTTGCTTATGGAAGGCCCCACGTTTGTTTAGAAAACAAAGTCTGCCTTATCCTAATTTTGCTGGTGACAAGATGTGGCTATAAAAACACAAAGAACAAACCTGTTGCTCGTATCAGACCTCTGTTTGGGGGAAGCCTAAATTAATAAAATGGCAATTTGTTAAACTTAACTGGGACTCTGTTTAAGGAGATCTTTTATTTACAAAATTGAGTTGATTCCTCCCTAAAGGGAAAAAAAAAAAAAGGTAATTTTAGTGGCTCCTGAAAGCTTTTAGATAAATACTCCCAAGTCATTTTTCCCAAGTTTAAAAAGCAACATAGATAGTCTGAAGCCTGGTTTTTCCAGCTGTGTAACAAGCACAGAATAGATAGAGGATTCCAAATATTTATCTCCCCACACCCCAAATGATTCTGTGTTCCAGTCAAATATGATTACTTGTGGTGTGTTTCTAGGACACTTTACACTGTGCTCTCTCGGTTCATCCCTCTAGGAATGCTCTTCTTTTTACCCTCACATCTCTGTCCAGAGGAATCCTGTCTGTCCTCAGTCTGCATTTTTTTTTAAGTGCCAATTCTTTCTTGACATCTTCCCGGACTTCCCAACAGGATGTGGTGATTCTGGAAAGGGGTCCACACTTTCCAATTCAATCCCCTCTCTTACCTTGTGGTTGGGTTCCATATTATTGTTTTTCTGCCTTGCATTTTAGGTATTTACATACTGAGTAGTGTCCAGTGGTCGACAGATATTTACTAAATGCCTACTTTTGCCAGATGTATATTATTTACTGGAGAAACCAAAGGTTTGAAACATGGCCTGTGATGTCAATACTGCTTGGTCTTTTCTCTCCCCCATTTGGCTCTGAAATCCCAACGGGTAGAAACAGTCTTAGAGTTCTTTGGTATCCTCTGCAAGCCTTGGCTTCTTGAACATAGTAGCTGCTCAGTAAATCTTCAGGGAGTCAAATTGGTTTACTAATTCAGTTTTCTTTGGATTAAATTTGACTGGAAAGGTCAGCTTTCCTCTTTGGGATCTGAATAAAAGTAGTATTATTTATGCCATTGGCAATTACACTGATTTTGTGTGTGTGTGTGTTATATAAAGGAAGATTTTCCCATTACCTCTGCCATGTACTCTCTGGGCGTTTACTCTGTTTCTTGGCAGGTATGGTGACAGTTGGTATGGGTCAGACAATCAGAGCTTTACTAAGTACCAGTGGATACCACCCCATAGAGCCACCCTGGGGATCTTCATGCATGGGAGCTGACTGACTACAGCTTCTAGACCCTGTCAGCTGTAGCCTTCTCTGGGATCCCAAAGGCTTCCCTGACCCCAGAGAGGCTGAGTGAATGAGTAAGTTCACACTTGTCTCCCTGAAGGATCTAAAATGTAGGTGGGATTAGACGGGTTCACAGCTCTGATCCATAACAGTGTCCTAAAATTTCCTTTTACTTTGATGGGGTAGGAGGAAGATCTGTAAATGTGAGTATAGGGTAAAACTTGAGGTGACCCCTAAGAAGCTGCAGGGCTCTTGGGCAAATGATGGCCAAGACCTACACTATCAGGTTAGCCCAGAAACCCAGCTTGGCAGCCAGTGGCCATAGCATTTTGCATTTTCCCTGTATTCTAGCCACTGTGGGATTTCTGGATGTTAAGACTGTAACCTAACCTGCACTCTTGCCTGAGTATCCCCACTGCCATCACTGTCTAAATGACGAGGATACCTGTTAGTAACATTTTGAACTTTCCTGAAGAATTGTGTTCTTCATTGAGTGCTGTAGTAAATTTCTTTACTTTGGTACTTCGATGGTCTGAGCAGAGCAAAAATTAGTGTCACTGCCTTTTTAACGGCTGGACACTTATCATCAAGCTGTGCCAACATCAGTGATGGTGCACTACAAAGGTGTTTGGTCTTGATAAGCTTGGAAGAAGCAGACTTTGTTGTTGTTGTTTTTTAAAAAAAATAGCTACTGGACTGTTTCAGTTTCCTAAAAGAGAGGAGAAAGAGAATGAAGAGGTATTCTTCCCTAAATAGAAAAGACAGAAAGTTTATAGAAAATAACACCTAAGTTGCTAATGCAGTGTTTACCTTTGCTCTATGATTTTCTCTGTGTGTGTGTGTGTGTGTGTGTGTGTGCGTGTGTGTGCGTGCGCATGCACGCCCATTCACAGGGACACATGACTTCTGGTTTCCCTATATAGTATAAGGCCTTTGCATAGATACCAGATTTGCTCTGTAACCTTGGAAGATTTATTTACTCTCTCAATTCCTTTTATTCCAAATCTTTTATCAAGCACTGTATATTATGTTCTGTAAAATTGTTAAGTAAAAGAGAGTGTGGGAAAAAATTCCAAAATACTGAATTTGTTCCAGGCTCAAAGTATTACAATAGGAAGATGGTGTCTAACCCATCCACTTGAAATAAAAAGCCAAGCAAATGGAAATGTTATATATTTAAGAGGGCATTTCTTAGAGGGAAAAAAAACAGGTTTAATCTTCCTTCCATATTGACACTATTCGTTGTATTTTAACTTAAACATAATTTTAAAAACATGTTTAAAATAACTATAGTGACATTTCTTGTCTGGTTGAGCCAAAGGATGGTAAGACACAAATGTTATCTATAATGCAAGGCTACTTTGAATCATTAAAGCCTCATCTTTGTTAAAACACTGAATATATGATTTGGGAGGAGGAGTTCCTTATCTAGGAAGAATTTTTGGTAGGTCCTCTTTAAAGAAATGAGGGAGATGCCCTGCTGATCTATTTTGAGGAGGAATAAGAAATGGTACCTTGCTGTGGCCACCATGCCAAGGTCCTTTGCTGGTGTGGGTGTGACGGTGACTGTGCTTTTGAACACTTTTAGACCCCTCATTCTAAGCTGCTGTCCTCTTAGGAGCTGTGTGCCCTACTGGAGACAGCAGCGTTTGATCCTTGAAAAAGGGAGGATTTCCTCTGCACCCCTTAGAGACTTCCAAGGGCTTGGAGCAAAGGGTAATTTCAAAGGATTTACCTTAGCAGCTTTGTCACTGAGTGCAGAGAGGGGAATCTCTGTGATGGTTCCAAACTTAGAATAAATGCTAGGGAAGAATCCATAGAACTCAAGGACTTCAACCTCCAGGGGAGAAAAGCAGTAATTTATGGATCTCTCTAGAAATTATGGTTGGGTTCTTTTCCCTCTGAACCCAGTCTTCCTTAGTCATGTGACTGGAATTCAATTATCAGTGCCGTAAATAATCTTGTGAATGGAAGCAGTGTGTTTGGCAGTGAATTTCTGCTTCCTAAAGAGAAAGGAACCTTTAGAAGTTATTAGAATAATGCTGGACTGGCCACGATTCCGAAGGCAAATGGTCAGAGAGGTACAGGACTGGGTCCCTGAAGACAGCAGGTTTTAGATGAGTCACATGTTTGCTGGGGATGGATGGCATGAAGGTGGATATGTTTTTATAAATGCACATTTAAAGCAGGCTGTATTTAGAAGTTTATTTATAATTGGTTTTAGGATAAAGCCAGCCTGTTGATGCATAGCAGAGTTGGTCTTTTGGTTCCATTAGCATCTTTGAAATATTTAACAAGAAGCTGAGTTTAGCACATGAGCTCTTTAAACCATTGTTGGAGATAAGGCAGCCCATATTGGATAATTCCTGCTGTAAACCCGGCCGGCATCCCCTTTGTTTTTCCATCTTGCCCTGCGCCTTGTGTTCAAGACTAAGGAAGGTCAGCTTTTTATAGTCAGAAGTATGTATGCCTTTGAAAATAGCCATCCCCCTACCTATCCTCAGCCAGTAACAATTTATGTCCTAAAGATAGCAAAGTGTGCTGATTTAATTCATTTTACAACCAGTGTCCTTTCATGGGAGCGAGCAGGCTGGTAAAATTGTTTCAGGAACTAGAACATTTTTCTTGGTTATTTATAACATAACTTGACCATCCAGCTACACAGGGCTTCGTTCAATTGAGAAAGTCTATTGAATCCAAAAATAATAATCCTTTCTATTTGTCTGGTATTTGCAGTTTTATAAGGAACTTCACATCCATTCTCTCATTTGAGTTTTCCGACAACTCCGTGAGGGCAGAGAGGGCAGGTATTACCTGCGAGTCACAGATGAGGAACCTGAAACTCCAAGTGCTTAAGTCCTGCCCAGCGTTTCACAACCACTAAGTGACTGGGCCACGGGCCCCCTAGATTTTATTCTGGCTCAAAGGCCAGCGCTCTTTCCACTGTTTGTTTTGATACCCTTGGAAGGTTCGGCGCTCATCTAGGAAAGAAAAATTGGCAGCTCTTGCTGAGGAACACAGAAGTCTGCTGGGAGAAACAGATCTGGGAGAGCTGTGCTGGCTCAAAAGTAAAATGAGAAAAGACCAAGGGTGTCAAGGGCCTTGGCCACCTGCCCTGGTTCACTCCCTGTGATTGTGGGCAAGTCACTTCACTTCTCCACTGAGAACTCACTCTTAATCTGGCCGAGGATGACCATCTCTCGTCGGCCGTGGTCACCCTGCAGATGTGTGGTGAAGACGACGGAGAAGTGATTCCTGTGTGGGATTCCTTGGGTGAAACACAGGACACAGCAGAAAGACGCTCCCACTAGGGGTGTTTTTCGTATTTGGCTTTAAGGTGTGAGGTGGAAAAGCAATCATTTTCCACTATGCTCAGTCGATCAGTCGTGTCCGACTCTTTGCGACCCCATGGACTATAGCCTGCCAAGCTCCTCTGCCCATGGGATTTTCTAGACACAAATACTGGAGTGGTTGCCATTTCCTCCTCCAGGATTTTCCATTAACGGGGCCTCAAATCTACCCTGCGGGCAAGAGTGAGGGATTGCTTTATCTGCCCTCAGTCAGTTCCTCACTCTTCCTCACTCCCTTCTTTTCCTTTCTCTCACCTCTCTGGGCAGGACTGTGAAGATGCCCCTCAGCATTTCCTCTGTGAGGTAAGGGCCCGCAAGCGAAGGAACATGAGATTTGTACCCAAATATCCCAGCCTGAGTGCTTTCCAGGTGTGTGACCTTCGATACATGACTTCTCTCAGCCTCAGTTTCTGTTCTGTCAGGCTAGGATCAGGGTGATGCCTGAGGGGATTAGCATTAAGTGAGGTAATGGAAGCAGAGTGACCAGCACTTAGAGGGCTCTCAATAAATATTCTTCTGTGTTAGAGATTGATGATTAGGACAGAGCGGATGAGAGAAGTCGATACAGAGAGGGATGGCTTTGAGATTTGACTGTTTTCTTCCCTGGAAACACTGCTATATTATCTTTCAGCTTTCATTTTGTCTCTCATTTTTTTTTTCCTCTCTCAGACGTGAGGTGTCTTAAAGGAAAAGACAAGCTGGAAGGTGAGAGTGTTATGCAGATGGAGAGGTCCGTGGCTGACTGTACTTGCAGAAGTCTCTCTTCCCAGCCGTCCTCAGTTTAGAAACAAATGCCCTCTCAACAGGCCAGGGCAGTTTGCAAGGCTGTGGGGAGGCTTCACCCAGGCAGTGTTCTGGTGAAACACTGCTCTGAAAGCGACGCCGTTCCCTACACACTTCACAAAGCAGATGGTTTCTTTTGTTTTCCATGTGGTCGAAAAATGAAATGGAACTTTAATAGAACGTATTGGGGGTTTCCACACTCTGTTATGACTCTGGTGCACAGGTAGAGATTTGGTGGTGGTGGTGTTCAGTTGCTAGTCGTGTTCAACTCTTTGCGACCTCATGGACTGCAGCACGCCAGGTTTCTCTGTCCTTCACTGTCTCCCAGAGTTTGCCCAAACTCATGTCCATTGAGTTGGTGATGCCATCCAACCATCTGATCCTCTGTTGCTCCCTTCTCCTCCTGCCCTCAATCTTTCCCAGCATCATATTTTCCAGTGAGTTGGCTCTTTGCATCAGGTGGCCAAAGTATTGGAGCTTCAGCTTCCACATCAGTCCTTCCAATGAATATTCAAGGTTAATTTCCTTTAGGGTTGAGTGATTTGATTTCCATGCTGTCCAAGGGACTCTCAGGAGTCTTCTCTAGCATCACAGTTTGA
Organism: Muntiacus reevesi; assembly: GCF_963930625.1. Lineage (NCBI taxonomy): Eukaryota > Metazoa > Chordata > Mammalia > Artiodactyla > Cervidae > Muntiacus > Muntiacus reevesi. The sequence continues at coordinate 143,638,908 of NC_089249.1, read as the reverse complement.
AAGCCTCAATCCGTTGGCGTTCAGTCTTTTTATGGTCCAACTCTCACATCTGTACATTACTACTGGAAAAACCGTGGCTTTGACTCAACGGATCTTTCTTGGCAAAGTGATGTCTCTGCTTTTTAATACCCACAGCTTTAGGAGAATTTAGAGACTTCTACTTTCGACTGACAGGGTGGGCAGATGAGAAGGAAGTGAGTGAATGATGGTGCTATCATGTGGTCCAACACGGGTGAGCAGCCAGACATCTGCCATCTGCATGAAAAACTGAGAAGACGGGAAGGGGCATGTTTCTACCTTGGATCCCACACGACAAAGTGGAAGGGAAAATTGGTTTGGTTCCGTTTGATAATCTTTGAGTGCCTGTGATGTGCCAGGCACTGACTGGGATGGGTGTCTAGGGCATGAGAAGGAAAGATACAGGTCTTGTCTTTGAGAAGGTTCGCTTGAACCACATGTGATGGAGCTGAAGTTATGTTTTGAGTTATAAAAGTTAGGACTTGGGGATGCACTTTGGTTCGGGCACTGTCAAGGGATGACTTGCTCTTTTGGGGTACACCCTGGCGTGCAGCGAGTAGCACCTTCTGTATCTGGAATGTATTTAAGGATTGGTATTCTTGAAAGTGTGGCCTCCTCCCCAGTGCTGATATAAAGGGTTTCAAAAAGACATGTCTCAAAATTTGGCATTTATTGGGTATTAACAGGCCAGTCCCCAAGACATTGTTTGTTGTTAACTTTTCAGCTAAGCCATTCTGTATTGATGTTTGTCATTATGTCATTTCAAGATTTTGAGAAATGTCATATAACTGCAAAGGAGAAAACTCTTACTGTGTTTTCCTCCCATCATAATAACTGCTGGAGGAGGGCATCAGGTAGTATATAGTCATGATTTGTCTGAATCCTTGTGATTCCTTATCTCCTCCTCTCCCTCCCCCTAAAAAAGAGAGTATTAAAAACTTGTGCGATAGAAAGCCTTATTCTAGTAAGTCAGTGTTTATGCAGAGGATTCTCACATTTATTTATTGTTACACGACCTAGTCTTTGTAAGCTGGTTATTTCACTGACAGTTACATCTTTACGCGATTAGCTTCTGTCAAGTGTCTTTCTTTCTTGGATTCCGGTTATGTATTCAGTCATTTCCTCACTTATTCTACCATCAGTGACACCTACTATGTGCCATGCACATGTTAGGCAGGTTCCCATCATCAAGGAGCACACTGTCCAACAAAGAGACACAACAGTGAATAGAGTAAAGTTAGATCTATGATTGACCTAAATGCAGAGGATTCAGGGCTGTCTTTCTAAGAGAGCTTTCCTCTTAGCTGAGTTTCAGAGGATGCGTGGGTTGACTTGGGGAGGAGATAGAAGGAGTTAGTTAGCACGTGTGAAGACAAATGGAGAGCTTGGAGAGAACAGGATATGTTCCAGTAGGCGCGTGGGTCAGCCTGGGGGTGTCTGAAGCCACACGGTGTTTCCAAGGCCGTGGCTGACTTGAGTGCCCCACAGTGGAAAGCCCCCTGGAGACTGGTGCAGGGTTACCTGCAGGGCCATAGAGACCCCTTCCCAGGCACTAATAACCTTTTCCCCTTTTTAAATTTTGCCATCCTTTTTACTGTAAATGTTGCTGTTTTAAGATGGGTCAGAAGCTTCGCAGGATGATGGGGACAAGCATGAACTGGTGAATGACAAAGGTCTTTAAATCTCCTTTGAAAAGTAGTCCTACCAAGTTCCTCCTTTCATCTCAATGGATGCTTAATAGGTTAGAGATAAAATCATGACCTTTTCTCCCTTCTAATTGCTTACCTGCAGTTAAAGTTGTTTTTCATATAGAATGTGTTGATGTGAAAATAACTTATTTCTAATTATATCTACAATATACAATATCTACAGTATAGAATATCTAGAAAGAAATAGGTGAATATTAAAACTAACTCTGCCTATTTTTCATTTTTTTCTTCCAGTCTTTCCTGGTATGCATTTGAACATAAAAACAGGATCACATTGCAATGAAATAATTTTTAAAAATCCATTTATTCAAGAGAGAGTTGTATTACTACATTTCTGTAGCAAAACAAACCTTTTAAATCCTCTGTAGGGAACTCTGACAATTATTGGGACTACCAAAACTGGAAAAGCAGAAGTAACTGTAGTTCTCCCCTCTCTGTATTTGGTGGTTTAGTCACTTAAGTCATGTCCAACTCTTGCAACCCCATGACCTGCCAGATTCCTCTGTCCATGGGATTCTCCAGGCAAGAATACTGGATTGGGTTGTCATTTCCTTCTCCAGGGGATCTTCCTGACCCAGGGATCGAACCCAGGTCTTCTGCATTGCAGGCAGATTCTTCACCAACTGAGCTACGAGGGAAGCCCTCTCTATATTTAGTTCTCTATATTTATGATAAAGTTCAAAAGAAGCTTATGAGGAGTTAGTTCAAATATAACTTCAGATACATGTTATAGGGTCAAGTTATTCCAACATCCTATACATTCTATATTATCTTAAACAGTAGTGAATTCATGGTGATGGTAAAAATATTCCTGATTTTTAAAAAGTCTTATTTGTATAACGCCATTTACCTAATGATGTCGTGTACATTATCTTATTTAATTCTCACAACTCACTATTGTTATCATAAATTCTAAAGACCAGAATATTGAAGCATGGAAAAAAATTACCCTGTGCTGTGGTCCTCAGGTATGTTCTGAATCCTTCTTTAAAAAAGGTTATGTTATGCATAGCATAGTGTTTATGGTAAGAATGTTTTCTGTCCTCTGTGTGTGTTTCGGAAGGCCATGCATGACATACAAGTCTCTTTTTATTTTTAAGCTAGTCAGACTACCCTTTCCATAATCCCCCTCCCCGAATTTAAGCCATCCTGAAAAGAGGAGCTTTAATCAACCAGCTCCATTATTGGCTCTGTAAGACCTTGACATTTGCAAACTTTATTTTCTGTCTTTTGTCCCACGCAGTAGCCACTCTTGCAAATCAACCTTGGAAAGTTAGCATTCTTAATGAAGATCTATAGGAGACTTTCTCCTTAGACTGTAAATCAGCTCTTTCAAGGCACCATTCATCTCTTCCTTTGAGCGCATGAATTGGTATATGGCACCTTACAAGAGCTCATTTATCTTACGTGGGTTCCTAGTTATTCCCTCTGCCCACTTCCCCTGGATCGCCAGAGATCAAGGCAGAAGTGCAGTAGAGGATGGCTTTGTACTTTGAAAGTTGCCAAGGTCAGCTGAGGTGCCTGTGGCATTGACTTACAGAGAGCTGGTACTGAGTATCACCCATAACTTTTAGGGTGATATCATCCACACCAGCAAAGGAGTTAATTTGCTAAAGCATTCGCGTTACACTTGGTTAATTAAAGGTGGCTGGAGGATAGACAAAACAGTAGGAGAAAGTTTGTCACTGTACCCAACCGTTAGAGAGTCACCTCTTTAACATTTGCCCAAATTATACAGGCCTCCTTTTGACTTCATATTTAATGTTATACTGATGAGAATGATGAACTTTTATGTACCTCTGCTATATCCTAGGTGCTTTTACAAATATCTTATTTTTTTCGTAACAATCCTACCATGATATAGGATCCATTATCCTCATTTCTCATACAACTAGATGATCATTACTGAGATTAAATAAGAGTACATAACCAGAAGAGTAGAATCAGGATTCAAAACTAAGCATCTCCAACATTTGCCTTTGTGACCATCCTTTGGCAAGGCTGCGGCTTTACTGGAATCACCCACTGTTCGAAGGATGTGGTGCATTATACATCACATTCTGCTAACAAATTAACTGAGGCAGAATGCTGGTATGAGGCTGCAGTTAGCAGTGGACTCCGAGGCTAAGCTTGCATTGCTAATAGTGCTAATAGTTGTTTCTATAGTTTGGATTTCCTCACAAGCAGACTCTTAAGACAAAGGTTTGAGTACTTTATTTGGGAGGCGAGCCCCAGGAATATGGGGAGGGAGTAAGTCCAGTAAAAGGTACCTTAATGAGCAGACTGCTGCTGTGAGCAGCTGGGTCTCAATCCTGGGCGACCCCCACCGAGAGACTAGAGCACATGCCCCCAGCTTGCTTCACTGAGGGCCAGCTCTTGTCCTTCACTGGTTGAGATTGCCCCTGGGCACATTACTTCTGCTCTTCCAGCCTGTCCCCCTCTGCCCTGTGAACAGAGAAAGCCCTGAGGCAGAGGGACTCAGGTGTCTGTGTTTGAGATGGGAAGGCTGTCCACCCCAGCTGTAGGTGACCTCCAGGGTGGGAAGGGCACCAATAGTTTCTGCTACATTTGCTTTTGAAGCCAACACTTGGTGCTGGTAAGGATGCATCTAGATTGGTGACCTGAACTGGAGGGTTGACACCTTGTAGGAGCCAAGCAAGGCAGCAACCAAGGCAGTGAAGCTGGGATTAGTCCCAAGGGAGGAAGGAATTGAGGAATCGGAGGCAGGCAGACCCAGGCTTTGGTCCCATTTCTGCCACTTATTAAATGTGTGTTAGCAAGTCACTTAATTGCTCGGAGCCTCAGTCTTCTCATCTATAAAGTGGACACGACTGCCTTACAGAGTTGGTAAAAAAGACTTTGTAAATTATAAAACAATATGCAGCCTCCTGTTGGTGCTCCTGATGGAGGCATCTGATGGAGTACTCTGTGCTAGTGGAGCTTTGATCGAGGCTGTTTGTTTTTTTGTGAAGCTCCTGAAGAGCGAGTACCATCTTAACGCCCCAGGAAGCCTGTCCTCAAAATATCCTGACCTTGGGGGAGGCAAAGGTCAGTGAATTCAAACCCTTGTGTAGGTCCCTCCTCCTCAGCAAGGTTTTTGGCCAACTGAGACCTGGTAAGCCCTATTCTGCATCAGATTGAGATTGCATTTGCCGAACCTCCCTATGGAGTGGTGATTGTTTTTCTGGTGAGAGTTGCTTTGGATTTGAATCCTGTCAATCAAGCACTGGTTTTCCTAAAGGTCCACCAGCCTTTTTAGAAGACGTCAGCGAGGCTTTCCTCTCTCACACTCCCAGTTTGGTTTCTGACCAGGGGCTGACTCTTAAACAGGTGGTTGACATCAAGTGAATCAGGACTCTCTCCTTGTGTGAATTTGGTCCTAATATAGCCAAGAACTGGGTGGATGGCTCATTTTGGTAGCCACCCTTCAGTCCCCTCGGCTCCTCAGGGAGTTACAGACCAGGAGGAGACCCCATGGCCCTGGTGGTACCCCCGTACATCCAGCATCATGCCCGGGACTTCAGCCCACCCAGCCGGTCAGCCCCTGACTTGAACTCCATCACTCAAGAGGGAGCATTAAAAAACCCACACCTCTGACTCATGCTTTGATTTTGCGGCCTAAAGAGGCAAAGACACTGTAAGGAGCTTTTAGGGGCCATCACCATGGAGCCTCTTTATTGCCTAGCAAGAGCCTTAAATGATAATGGGAAACCTCACTATTGATTGGCTGACTCTTAATTCTTCCTCTTTGGGTTTTGAAGTAGAAGTGATGGTCCAGAATATTTATATTACTCATTGGATATATTAAATTAAACATACGAAAGTCCTGAAGCCATTTAAGATGAGGTTGCAGCACTGGTGAATAGGACTTTATTACCAAAAGAGGGAATAGTAGCTTTTAGTTGTGGCTTAGCTGGAAAGTATATTGATGATAAGAATGGTTCAGCAGAGGTCTTGGGACTCTCAGAAGGAGCTCTGAGTGTGTTTCCTTTTAAGAAAGTTCTTCAGGCCCATCCTCTATAAATGTGATGTGATGGGGCTATGATGTGATGGAGGGTGGGGTAACGAAAAGTTAACTTCTGTCCTGGCTGAAGATAAGCCCTGTTGACATCTTGACAAAGGCTGTTATTGGGTGTTAAGGACTAGTGCTTGAATTCTGGGGCTCCAAGTCTCAGAAGAAAATGTCCACTCACTGTAGGTAGTCACGTGAAGTACATCCTTACTGGACATAGTGGGGTTTAGACTTTATTTCTCTCTCATCTTAAACCTGGTGGAAATTAGAATGGATGAGAGGATTAGACGATTCTATTAAAGGCTGGTCAGGTATATTAGGGCTATAATTTTTGTTCTAAAAAATTTCAACCCCTAAACAAAATGCAGAGCTGTGGCCGTGAAATGGTTAACATGACTGCCTCTCTTACAGGTTTCCCCAGATATGCTTACTTGGTGTACAATGGATAATTGTTAGCTCTTGTTGTGCAGATGCTGTTGCAGATGGAGTCCTGTACCTGCATGCATAGCAAATGAATTAGACTGGCAATCCCCTTTATAAAGCATAAATATGTAATTTGTTCAGCTGTTGTAATTAAATATGTATGTGTGAAACAGCCACCATTCAGGTCATTAATGATGCGCCATGCCAAATTAGAGCTTACAGACAGTAATGTACATTGTTGTGCAATGAGGGAATTGCAAATAACATAGCTAAGCCTTTCTTAGTAAAGTGATGCATTCAGCAGCTTTAAAAGGAATATTTACAGTTGTAACATTATTTTTATTTAGAAGGTACTTTTTTTGTTCAATGTGAAAGTCTATAAGATGGAATTACTTTTATTACCAGTTTAGTTTTATTAATGTTTTAACGTTTTATCGTACAAATGCCAGACTTTATTAAACATGCTGCTTAGTGATAAGTCTTAAGTATCTACTTACATATAAAACAGCAGTTGCCCCTGTTTTTCTACACGGTTATGATAGAATTGATGTATCATAGCACCTTGGAATGTCTTGATTATTTCATTGCATTAAAAAAAAAAAAGCCCTCATAATATTTCAACTCTATTCCCCACTGATAGATAAAGAAATTCCTCTGACAGTAAACAGTCTTTTTATTTCCATAGAAATTGAGCTGAGAAAAATGCAGTTATCAAAATATAAACAAATAAAAGTGGTAAATTTGCCTCATGTGCTTCAATTCCCAATGAATTACTTGTGAATCCAAGGAATTTCCTAAGAAAAGTATCATCCATGGGTCAGAATGGTTGTTTTTAAAATTTTAAGACCCAAAATTTATGAAGTTAGTGCACTTGGGAAAATTAATGTTCTGTCCTTTTTCTCCTTGGTTTCATGTTCCAGTCTTTAAAATACTTGAAGCTGAAATTTAAATATATTAAAACTATTTTTATTTTAAATTCTTTCTGCATTTTTCTGCATTTGTATTTTGGTTGCCTACAGACACTCTATTTTTAACATGCATGTTGTTTTGACGGTTGGTACTGAGACTGTAAGAGCTAACCATCTTGACCTTTCTGTCCACCAGGTCAGCAGGAGGAAGCGTCTCAGAGTTAATTCTGTCTTGTTCACAGCTGGGGACAGAACATTCCTCTGTGATCCGCTTGCCCATGATTTGCTGAGATCTCTTGGAAGTCAAACTTGATACTATAAGTCCTGGGCTTCTGAGGTGGAGCACAGATCAACCTTACTGACACATTTGGTTAGAATTAGATTAGACAAGACCTCTGTGGTCTTTAAAAGTTTCACAAACAGTTGAAAATGGAGTTATTTGGTACATTATCTTAGTTTTGCAACAAGTTCCAATTTAGAAATTTCTTTAAGCCCAATGTCAACCAAGATTCAGGACCTTGAAGAATTTTCAAAGTTAGGACTTTAAAACAGTGTGCATGGATGTAAAATTTTATTTTCTACAAAACAGCAAATACTTCAATTAAGCAAGTATGTATTATATTAGAAAGGTTTGAAACCATAACAACTTGGCTTGCTTTATATAAATTATTCTGTAGTATCAAAAATTTTTACTTAAGAGACGCTTTTATCCTCATATTCTCTGATTTTTCTGTACCTTTTCAGTGCCACTAAACAGAAACATTTAATTTCAGCATTGAAGAAGTTTGATTCATGCATTATTGTTTATGAAATAGAAATGTTATATGTATGACAATAATTTAAGACTTATCTTGGTTGTATTCAAATTTCCCTGAATACTGAAGACCGAAATCCATGAAGTCTTTGCCCTGCTAGCTTCTTGCTTAGCATAAACTATGAACTCATAACCTTTCTGAAAAGATTTTCTTGAAGATTCTTTTCTCATTTAGATCCTTTATCCCAGTTAGAGACCTTAATCTTTTGATGGGCAGCTGCTTTTATTTCTACCTGGTTCAGAACTGTAGCAGGGTGAAATAGCTTTAACTAATGTCAGTCCATACCGTTGCAAAAGAGTCGGGAAATGACTTAACGACTAAACAACAGCAAATGTATATTTTGGTATTTGGAGAGAGAATTTGAAGGATGCTTTATTTAAAATACCCTATTGCAGCTATCAGAGGTCTCTCCTAATTTATTTTCTTGCAGGTATTTCAAAGATGCTCAATCATCAAATGATGATTGAGGAATTTAATGATAGGATAGGAATGAGAATTGGGAGGTGCGAAGGAGTCATTGGATCTGAGAAATGCCCGTAGTTGGGCGAGGTGGGACTGTGTGAAAAAGGCATAGGCCCTACCGAGGTAGCTTCAAGAAGTGGACGCTTGTTTTGGAGTAGTGGTAGCAGGTATATATGGTTTGGCTCATTCAGACCCCTCTCTCCGGAGGGACACATGTAAAACCATCGGCACGTCTGTTGGTCTTGTATTAACTGTGGCAGGGTTGTGCGTTAAAGAACATAACCATCACCAAAAGGGTGGGAACACCCCAGCGGCAGGGGCTAGTGCCCAGGTGCTTTAGGAGAACACCGCAGGCAGGCCTGGCCAATCAGATGCGCTCGCTTGCTGGCAGTTGCTCCTTTGGCCACCACTGCAGTAAACACTTTCCCTTGGATGTTGGTTTTCTGTTGTGTCTGGCAGCCACACAGGGCTGCTTGAACTTTAGCCAGAGGCAAATATTTATACATCAGAGTGTGCAGTGTTCAACTGGTCAGGCCTGAGAGGGAGAGTGAAAGACCTCCGTGCCTTCTGGCCAAAAAGGATGTGTTTCCCCCCGGTGCCCCCATCCCACCCCCTTTCCAGCGAGCGACTTGGTGAAGTGGGACCATCCTGGAGGTCGCAGGAGCTCGGGCTGCCTGTGCTGCTTTCCCAAACGCGTCCAGGCACAACCTGGGGGGTGTGCTTTCCGAAGGGAGGGCGTCCTGACATTGCAGCCTGCTCCTTTAATTTCTCTTGGAAAGTTTACAGTTAATATTTTCCCTGGAACATTGTCAAGCTTTTGACAGAGCCCGAGTGTATGCCGAACTGTGAAATCGAGCCCGAGAAGCAAGTTGTGAGAAATCTGTTTCTACTCAAATCCGTAAGGTTTCGTGAAAAACAAAAACAAAAACAGAAAACTTCAGGGGGGAAGCCGGGAGCGGGTCCCGGCCGGCCTCTCGTGGTGCGGGCTCGGCCGCCATTTTAAGAAGCCGGCGCAGGGCGACGCTGGGCTCCTTACATGGCGGCTGTATTTACTCGGGCGCAGCCAATCACGCCGGCCGGGCCGGGCACGTGACGCGCCACGAGGGCACGCTCAGCCATTTCCTCGCTGCTGAAAAACTTGCTACCTCCACAGAGCACTTTACCTTGTTTTGCATGCCAAATGTTCCTGCAGAATGTGTCTAGCAGACTGGCATTTGTCCATAAAGTTATTTTAGTAGGTAAAAAGTCTCTGAGCACTTGAGCTTTGTGCATTCTTTATGTAAAATGGATTTCCCTTCTTGGCCAGAGGCCAAGGGTACAGCACACTCGCTGGGTGAGAAGAGAGCTTCTCTGCTGAGAAACTGGTGGACCGACACACTCTAATTTTTTGGCTTCTGACCAAACAAGCTCGATGGATGCCAAAATTCAACAAAATAACACATTATTGTGTGATAGGAGCCCTACTCGAAGAGAGCAGGAACTCGGAAGAACTTCATACGGTCCCCCCTCCCTCCATTTTTTAAAGCATTGTCACTTTGGGGAGCTTGCTTTGGGAAGCAAGAGGAAAATAGCAAAATGCAGCCTAGAGACTAAGGTGTGATTTGCACATAAACGTGAAGGAAGGAACTGCAAGAAAGCAGAGGAGTTTAAAATTGCTTTTATGAACTTTTCCCAGACATAACACAGTTCCATGACTTGACTCTTACTCAGATTCTTAACCCTGTAGGCTCCATCTATGTGTCCGGGCTGAATGGTGGGCTACTTAAAATGCAAATAAGAATTTACGTGAGATTTAAGCACTTTAAAAGGACTTAAATCTAAGGATACCTGTAAATGCTAGTAATGGAATCTTGGCAGGCTTATTAGGAACAGCAGAAAACTTCGTATGTTTACATGTTTTATTATGCTTTTGCCCCTGACGTCCGACTTTGAAGTCTATTAAATTACTTGGGTAAGTCAGGTGAGCTCGCTGTACCTCAGTTTCCACATAGGTAAAACGAAGACATTAAAGAAGATAGTTAAGATCTTTTTGAGCTCCAAGGGCACTAAAAATTGAATTTGAATAAACAACAGGCAGAAGTATTAAACAAATTTTCAGTTATTGTATGGAAAATTATCAATCAAAAGGGGAAAGGAGGAATATGTCTAGTTCAAACCACCATCATCTTTCCTCGAAATACTTCTGTAATCCTCAGTGTTCAGGCTTCTTCCCATCTTGATTCTTCACGCAGCAGCGAGAATGGCGTTTAAAGAATTGAATTAGTTTTTTTAATCATCCCTCTGCTTAAAACTCTCTTGTGGTTCCCCATGGATTTAGAATAAAATCCAAACTTGATGCCATGGCTTACAGACGCTGCCTGGTCTCTTCCAACCTCATTTTATATCAAGGGGCTCTCGGATGGCTTACTGACCTTATTCTGGTTTTTGGAACCTGGCAACTTCTTTGCTCCTTGTTGTCTGCTTAGAATACTTTTTTTTTCCCCTGACTCTTCCTGTGGCTGGCTTATTCTTACCTTTCGGCTCCCACTTCAAGTGATACCTCTGTAGAGGAACATTGTATCTAGAATCAGCCGTCATATTGATATTTTCCATCATACTTTTAGCAATCCGGAGTGGTCTTGTTGATTTATTTGATTACTCATTTGAAACCCATTTTCAGTCCCGCAATAATAGGAGTCATCTGTATGTACTGTTCTGTTTTCTATTTTTTGTACCACACGGAAGCACATTGGGAATGAAATGGTCAAGTTAGAGTACTCCAAAATACATACTTCATTTACTTTAAATTTCACTGAAGAGTCTTATATTTTATTGCTTACACTCTGAAAAGTTTTATTACAAAATGCCTTACTAGATTAAGGCTTTCACTTCTGTTTGGAGAGGCGGTAGAACACATTGGCTCAGAGGGGACACAGCTGGGCGCCCTCAGTGGGGCTGTCCTTGGAGCTTGGCTCTGTCACCGACCAGGGGGGTGAACTCTCTACTTCAGTTTCCTCCTCTATAGAGTTCAAAATAAGTTCTTTCATTATAGGATTATTGTGAAGATTAAATGCAATATCATATGTAAAACTCTCATCACAAAGACGTTGACCTTTACTACTGTTGTTCCTACCTCTGCCATTAATTAAGAACACGTGACAGGCTCAGTCCTGGCAGCAGGGGTGAGTGAGGCCTCGCCGTCTATCCGCGGACGGGACGTCTGTGTCAGTGATCCGCTATAGGTGTCTTACCTACAGTACATTGGGCCAGGAGCTGTAGGGGTGTGTGAGCAGAGCATTAGTGGATACAGAAAGGGAGCATCTCCCTCCCCGCAGACAGCAAAGATGCCTTCGGAGAAGGCGCATTGGGCTAGATTAAGTTGTCCTTCAGGTAAAATATGTTCTTTTTGTTGTTGCTGTTTAGTTGCTAAGTTGTGTCGGATCTTTGTGACCCCATGGACTGTAGCCCACCAGGCTCCTCTGTCCATGGGATTCTCCAGGCAAGAATACTGGAGTGGGTTGCCGTGTCTTTCTCCAGGGGATCTTCCTGACCCAAAGATCAAACATGCATCTCCTGCATTGCAGGTGGATTCTTTACTGCTGAGCCACCAGGGAAGCCCCAAATATGTTCCTTAGAGATAATAAAATAATGGCCGCTAATACCTATGTAATTCTTTCACTAATGCACCCAGGTAGCAAGACACTCTTAAGTGTCCTGTATTGTCTCATTTAATCCTCTCTAAGTATTATCTCATTTAATCCTCCCAGCAGCCCTGTGAAGCAGTGTGATTTTCCCCATTTTACAGAGGAGGAAACAGAGCCAAAGAGAGGTGAGGTGGCACGCCCAAGATGGCACAGCTCTCCAGCGCCAGTCCCAGGATCTCATAGGTTTTTGCTGTTAGAACATGATGGCTACCCTGCTCAGTCACTTGGCATTCTGTGGTGCTCTGTGATTGCTTCCGTCGTGTGTGGAAACCCTGAAAGGATTCTGCGAAGAGCCTGTTTCACCTTGTTAGCCCCTGGTGCCTTATTGGTAAAACGTCAGCTGTAACATATCCACCTACCTTGTAGGGTGATTACGAGAATTAAATGAGGTAATTCAGGTAAAGGGCCTAGCATATTGCTTAGCATATGGTAAGCACTGAACAAATGTTTGCCATAACTAGTATTGTTTGTTTAGCCACGTTGAAACGAGCTCTGTGATCCCCTGGGCTGGGTCTGAGCCCTCCTTCTCCTGGTAGCCCTCACGGGGAGGATAGACCCCCAAAGGGAAAAAGTTGGCGGCAGCCGAAATGGCCCGCCACCCAGGTTGTTCGCATCGTCCCTCAGCTGCCTCTCCAACTGCCATGACTGCTTTCCTAATTTAAAAATTACTCTTCCCATTTTACATTTCGGCTCAGAAATCGATGCATCTGTGAGGCAGTTTGTTTTCCCGGGAAAGTGTAAGGAGCCCCTGGTGGTGGTATGGAGACGCGCTCCGTTTAGACTCAATATTGCCACCCACTCCCTCTGCGGTGTCAGAGAACAGCCTGGGGAAGGTCTGTTCCTCCCCCTGCACACTGGGGACCGCAGACCGGCCCATCCGCCAGGGCTCCGCTTATCCGCGGGTGGAGGGAAGCGCCGATTCCCTGCACCTTGCCTCTGTTTCTCCTTCCTTCTGTGCCTCTCACGTTTCCCTGTCTCCAAGACTTCAGCACTGGATAGACGCCCCTGTGTCTCATAGCCAGAGTTCCATGCCCGCTAAAATCCAGGGCAAGGCTCTTCAGAGCCCGAGTTTGCGTTTCCTTTTGTGGAAGTGGGTTTCTGCAAAAGTCGACGATGAGCCCTTTGTGGCTGGACGAGGTGGTCCTTCACGGGGGAGCCTCTGCTGCCTCTGAGTCTGCAGTTTTAGTGCAGATGGGTCCTGTGTGTGTTGGAGAGGTGGGGGGCTTGGTGTGGCTAGCTGTGTAAATGAAACGGAGTGGGCTTATCCTTGAAGTTTTCTTATGTGACCATCTTTAGATTTCAGAGAAGGAAGAACACAGTCCCCAAAGCACTGAGAGTCACAACATATAAATAGCTCTGCTGAGTTGAACAAAAGCGCCTATTGTGTGGCGCGCTGCAGAGCAAGATGTATACTGGGAACTCGGAACAAGATACTAGAGATGTCTTTTCTTTCTTTTTTTACTTGAGCTTGAAAAATTTGTTTTCCCCATATGAATTATGCATTCAGTCTTGGATCTTGAAACAGACTAATTTAATAATGTGGGTTCGAATCCTGGCCATGCCACTTGGCACTGTTTGATTTCAGGCAAATTATTTAACTCTGTGCTGCTGTTGTTATTTAGAGGAATTTTATAATTAATCTTCTAGGGCATTTATGGTGGATGGAAATCTGTTCTTTCAAAGTTGGTAATCAGCCATTGGGTGTACCTGAACTTTCCTTCATTAAAAGTTGGGACAGGTTTTAGTCATTATTTTACCATTGAACTGTTGCTACCAGTCCATACCTGATTTGTATTTTTTCTAAATTAAATAAATTGCTGAAATTCATATAACTGGTACTTGAGTTGATATTCAAAGCCTTCTATATCTGATCCCATCTGTAGATACATTATTTAAGTACAGTAAATATTACCTCATCTGTGAAACAAGGATAGTAATACCTATGTAACAGGCTCTTTGTGAAAATGACACATGATACGTGTGAAAAATGGCTGGTTAGACGCCTTCATAAATTTGAGGGCATCATGGCTAGTCAGTCATTCAGGCTCATCAGCAACCAACAGATTATCTGTGATCAATTCAAAGCGGGTGTAGGCAAGGTGAGGGGGTCAAAGAGATGGGTGGTCTTCTGCGGCCAGGAGAAGGCATGTGAAGGGCAGGCAGGGTGAAGAGGAGGAGGACTGGGTAGCCGAGGCAGGCAGAGCAAGAATCCTGAAGATGAGGTGTGGGGTTGGGCCTGATCTTTGGGTGACAGCTGGAGCTCTGCATTTCTTTCTGCTCTATGTCTAGGTAGCACGTGGCTTCAGAACCTAGAGTGTAGGTATGAAGAGAAGGTTCTAATGTGGTTCAAGGATAAGCCACAGGTCGCTTCTCTGTTTTCAAATAAATACTGTGTATCTAAATTGGTAAGTTAACTAAGAATCTTTTATTATACAGGATCTATTTGCCTGTGTTAGAAAAGACTTCCTTGTCTTCCATGTAAGGAGAGCCGGCCAACAGGAGTGCTGGGAATGTTGGATCATAGGCCCTCATTAAATACCTGCTGATGGATTGATCACATCCATTGATCACATCAGGCATTGGGGAAACTCTTGTTCACATCTACAGTTTTCAGATAAGGGAAAATGTCATATCTGGCTATGTCTGATTATAAGGCTCTTGAGTTTTAATAATGACAGCATTTATTGAGTGCTTCTAGGTGGCAAGCAGTGTTCTAAGCTTCTGTATCAGTTATTTAAGCCTCACAGTAACCTCTGAGTGAGGTACTATTATTCCTCCGATTTTCTGAGTGGAAAATGGGCACCAGTCAGGTGACTCCAAAGCCACTGTCTTAATCACCCCACATGTCTGCAGTCAGAATAGTTCCATCTTCATGGTACTTTGGACTGATGAATCCTCACCCCAGCACCACGAGTTTGGTGAATTCCTTCGTTTGCTGGGTAGTTATTATTTCTGTGCTCCTAGAATTGGGCTCGGCACAGGATGGAATATGGGATTATTCCTGGAGGCTCAGTCATTTTCCTAAGTAGCGCTGCTGTCAGAGTTGTAATTTAAAGTCCCGAGTTCATGGCTTCCAGTCTTGTAATATAGACACACACACTCTATCCTATTTTTATGGTTATATCACAGGAATGATTTGCGTTTATTCAGTCACAAATAGAGCAGAGTGGTAGCTAATCTGTCTCAGGATTTGTTGCAAATTTTCTTATTTACACATGTTAGGATGTAACTGATTGGATCTGATTTCAGGCATCTTCTGAAACAAATAAAATGCTTTATGACCTTTAGGTATAAAGTTTGGAATCAGAATATGTGTGAAATCAGAATCCAGGAACATGAGTCGGATGATATTCTTAAAATGTAGACTCTATCTGATTGCCCTTACATCTAGGATTTTAGTTTTATGACAAAGACTTGGGTTTCTTGCAAGAGTAACTCCTTTTCTTTCCTTCCCGATGGCAGGCTTTACATCATTTTTGGTACTGAGCACCAAACTCTCCTGGCAGATTTTTAATTGAGGTTTTGTAGTTTTAATAGTCTGGTATTATAAAAAGCCAAGTTTGTGCCAGAATTTTTCCAAGACCAGACATGAGCTTTGACACCACAATAAATTAAAGATAAATAAATAAGGAAACATGGCAGTGGAAATGTGGGAAGATTCAAAAATTTTTTTTGTTTAAACTAGCTTGTGAGCCCTACTTGTAAATTTCAGGCATGTTTTCTTAGTACTTCAGCTCAATGTTACAATGCTTAGCTACATTAATCTGTTACTGGGTAACTCCAGAAAGAATGCTAGACCAAACCATTAGGAGATTGGTGGGTTTTTTTTTTTTTTTTCTTATGTGCATTATTGAAATTTGACAACATTCTCATAGCCTCTGCTTTCATTTAAGGATTGGCTATCGAAAATCAGGGTAAGTGAAAGGAACCAAGAGAAACTAATGACCAAATGAATAGTAGTATTTAAAGTCGCAAGTTGCTATGATACAGGCTTCACTGTGACCTGGATGGATAAGGGCTAAACAGGATTTGCTTTCTGGAGAATCTGGGTGCCTGTTCCACCAATTCTGTGTGTCTGCTGCCTGCCTTGTTGGCCTCCTCCTTTTCCCAGCATCACTTATTTCGGTTCTGAGAAACAGCTCCCTCCCATTACACATACCAATTCAATCAGGCAGGAGATAGTGCTGAAGGTTTTTTTATGCCATCAGCTTCTGGTGTGTAGACAGTAGCTGTTTGAGAGAGCCTTGTGAGGGTGGTCGTGGTGAGCATCTTTCTGGATTCTGATCCCTTCTCAACTCAAGGCTTTCAAATTGATCAATTTCTCTTCCTTCTCTTGTTCCCCCTCCCACCTCCTCCCTCCCCCTTCTATTTCCCTTTCTCTCTCTCTTCCATAACACAAAATGGGGATGATTGCACTGATCAAACCCAAGACCTGCCTTGTTTCACAACTACTGGTAAATCATTTGGAAGCCATTACTTGTCTTTCAGATGCTCATCTAGGCACTAGAGTTTGGAATTGAGTTTGCTCCTGCAGGAACCTGCTTTCTTTTTCTAAACTGTGTCTTAAAATTTACAAAAAAGGCCTTAAGAAGCTTTGAAGCAGATTAAAAATAACCCAACAAAAAACTTCCTTCTCTTTCTTTAGTCTACCAAACTCGGTCTAATTTTAGGCCACCATGCGGAACTAAAGCTTTTATTGAGGTTTGAAATGTCAAAATAAGGAGGGATTTGTGTATATTTTCACTTTTGACTTCGTTTACTGGAAGTACTGAAGCACCAAGTGGGAGGCAGTTTTGGAAGTATTTCTGATCTAAAGAGGAAGTTCCATAAATCACCCATAGTAATGTCTCTTTTGGTATTCTGAGGAGATGTGGGTGATTTCTGTCATGCCTCCTGGTCTTTGACCATGTACCTGCCCCTAACTTGCATTTCATAATTTGAACATTTCAGTTGTTCACTCTTGAAAATGTTAATACTCAGATTCTTTAAGATTTGCCTAATACAGAGTTCAGAACTGGCAGGCACTGTCAGAACCCTGTGCTTCGCTTAGTTGCTTAGTCGTGTCCAACTCTCTGGGACCCCATGGACTGTAGCGCGCAGGCTCCTCTGTCCATGGGATTCTCCAGGCAAGAATACTGGAGTGGGTTGCCATGCCCTCCTCCAGGGGGTCTTCCCAACCCAGGGATCGAACTCAGGTCTCCTGCATTGCAGGCGGATTCTTTACCATCTGAGTCACCAGGGAAGCCCAGGAATACTGGAATGGGTAGCCTGTCCCTTCTCCAGGGGCTCTTCCTGACCCAGGAATTGAACTGGGGTCTCCTGCATTGCAGTCGGATTCTTTACCAGCTGAGCTACCAGGGAAGCCCGTGAGAACCCTATGACATGGGAAAAACCATTAGGATTGAGTGTGCCCCCAGAACTATCAGTGTTGGCCAAGTGTTTGGTTTGGACCAATTTATAAAAAGTTCGTGTGCTTGTGAAAATTTTAATCTCTGCTCTTCAGAATATATTGTTTAGTTGCTAAGTCGTGTCTGACTCTTTTGTGAGCCTGTTGGGTTCACAAAAGAACCCAATGGGCCTGCCTGCTTCCTCGGTCCAAGGGATTTTCCAAGCAGGAATACTGGAGTGGGTTGCCATTTCCTTCTTCAGGGGATCTTCCCGACCCAGGGATCAAACTCGCTGCCCCCCGGCCCCCCGTGTCTCCCACATTGCAGGCAGGCTCTTTACCACTGAGCCACCAGGGAAGCCCGCCATTCAGAATAGCTGAGTATAAAATTGAGAAGAAAAGTATAAGAAAAGAAGCCTTTCAGTGACTCCCAGTATCTCTCTTTTGGTCACTGAGTGCTATGAAAAGGGTCTTTTACATTTCCAACTTTTCTGGTCTTAGAAATCTCTTTTCTAGAATTACATCTAGTGATAAATGGAACTTACTCTGCCTCCTCCATGACCCCCACCCCTCTCCATCTAGAGAAAGATAGAGTAGCCTCTGAATGAGGTGTAACAGAAATAAGTGGATTCTAATAGATAGTCAAAATTAATAATTCCCTATTGACAAAGGTGCAGTAGGAGCTTTTCAGTGTTATCCTGCAAATGTTTTTCTCTGATAATGTGGTAGAAAAGAGTTGATGAAGGATCATCATCTGTAGTCAGTTCTGTTTTGCTTCTACCAAAGATGATATACAAATATGATGTATTTCCCAGACAAGCTACAAATTCCCTGTGTCCCAGAAAAAATTTATGCTGGTTAATACATTTATTTTATAGTCTGCCCACTTTTTCCTTTAAAGATCCCCCTATTAATGTCCTTGTTGCCAGAAGGCAAATATCCTAATCTCATAGGATGGATAATTGTAGGAAAGATTCTTCAGAGTTTATCTCCTTATACTTAGCTTTTTATGCAGGGCTTTGTCTACATGTATCTAAAGTCAGCTTAACTTTTTGACCCAATTAACTGATTGGCCTGATGAATTTAATTAAAAGAGGGGAGGTATTTGTGCGGAGAGGACCAGCATTAGTGTAATGCGGTAGTTAAGATGAACAAGACTGATTTAATTTGGTAATTAATTCATTTGATAATTTGATTAGCAGGATAATTTAGTGTCAGTCAGAGACCTGGGTTCAAATTCATATTAAGTAGGCGATCTCGTCTTAAACATTTTAAGTGTGCTTCCCCCCACCTATAGCACATATCATCATAGGGTGCAGGGAGAATTGGTGAAATCAGTCATGTAGAGTGCTTAGCCCAGCACTTGGCACAGAGTCGCTGGTGGACAACAGTGCCTTTTGTTATGTTCTAGGATTTTTGATGTATGTCCTCAGAAAGACACTGTGTCTCAGATCGCTGTCAGATTTCCTTCTGAGTAAGCAGAACGACTTCTTTTTCAGAAGACATCAGTAGCACGAGTATCATATGGTCTCTGAATTTTCTCCACCTTTGTGCAATTGAGGCTTTCCTCCTTTTCTTAGTCACATCGAACTTTAGGTCATAGTAATAGTCCCTGTATTTAAAAAAGCATTTAATAATGTCTATACAAGCTTGTCTTACTTTATTTCCACAAAACCCTACAAGGTGGTGAAGGCAGAGGTTAGATGGTAGAGGTGCAGAATTTTAGAGGAGGCAGGAAGTGTGGTGGCCTGGACTGTGTCTCATTGTTGGGTTGGTACAGAAGCAGTGTGCTCAAGTGATCCATCATTCGTGGCAAAGCTGGCAAAGCAGGTCTGAGTCCAGTGCCCTTTCCACCACACCATGTTGATCAGTTCTCTTAAATGCCCTATTCCTGGCCCCTTATTGATAAGTCGTTCATAGCTCTCAATTTCTGGGGTTCTCAAAACTGTTTAATGAGCATATTTGGATTAAATCCAGATACTCTGACGATAAATGGTGCCCCTTTCAAGATACCTATCTATGTAAGTACAGCAGAGAAATCGTAAGTTCCCCATCAGTTTCCCCTTTTTAACATCATGGCTCTTTTCCCGTAGCCCTCTGAGAAATCAGTTCTATATATATACCTCTACTTCTTTCTGTCACCATCTCTTGTCACCCATGCCCCTCTGACTATGGATGCCACTTTTAAAATAATGATAGCTAGGGATCAATACTGAAATATTTTCAATTAATTCTTATTTATCCTGTAATATCGGCATTACAGAGTTTCCAGTTATGCATTTAACAGATTTTCCTTTTCTCTTCTATTTTATGAAATGTTAATTTTGTTCAACTGCGATTCCTTTGTCAGACTGCTCTAATTACTGGATCTTACATGATTATGAGTATGTATCCCTGTTAGTTAATATTATCTTAGCCACATAAGAACATAACCAATGCATGCAACTAGTATGAAATGCAGTCCAATGGGCTATAAGCCTTTTACTTACATCTTCATTGTCTTGAATTCTTTGTATTTCAATTCTTATCTATAATTTACTCCCATAAACGATATTGTTCTCCTGAGTTTTCTTCCATACCCTCCTCTGTACATTCTCCTTTTTCTTATTTTTGGTTACATTGTATCACTGAAAGTTAAGAAAGGTGAAAATATAATTTACTGTCTTATCTATATTATCTGTATTTAAATGTTTTACTTTTATTTTAGATTTGTGAATTCTTTTATCTCCTGACAGTTCTAGCCTTTTCAAAGGTGAGGTTTATTTTCTGTAAATGTTCTGTAATTTGCCATTCTATGAAAGACTTATGAAAATTTACAAATAATTAACAGCATGTATTTTTTAGAATTATAAGAAATATCTCTTTTAAATGCTACTTCTTTATAATATTATTTCAGAGACTAGGAATTCAATCGCAGTTTTTATAACCTAGTTTTATGATATCAGAAAAAATACATGTATAAATAAAGCAGAATAAAATAACAGTTTTTAATTAGCTTGGTTTTTCTTACAGTAGCCGAATTTTTCATAGCAGAGACTTGCTCTTTTGGGATAGATTTTGCTTTATTTAATATTGATGGGAAAGTGTATTTTTTTAAAGTTAGAGTATAGTTGATTTACAGTGTTCTGTTAGTTTTGGTGTATAGCAAGTGATTCAGTTATACATATATATATTCTTATTCATATTATTTTCCATTATTGTTACTGGATTTTGAGTATAGTTCCTTGTGCTATATACAATATAGGACCTTGCTGTTTGTTTATTTTGTATCTAGTAGTTTGCCTTTGCTAATCCCAGACTTCTGATTGACCCCTCCCTCACTCCCCGTCCCCTCTGTTTGTTTTCTGTGTCTGTGAGTCTGTTTCTGTTTTGTAAATAGCTCGTATCATATTTTAGATTCCACATTTTAGTGATATCATATGATACTTGTCTTTCTCTTTCTGACTTGAAAAGTGTATTTTAAACTCTGTAGTTCACACTTTTATAAGTTTTTAATTTTATAAAGAAGACTAAAGGTATATTTGCTTAGGAGGTTATGTTCTTATTTTGTGAGTAGGTGCTTTTCGTGGATTTTAAATGAAATTCAGTGGTACCTTTTGAGAAAATTGTAGCTATAGTGTGCGACTGAAAACCTAGGGTTAGGAAGCAATACCTAACACTTGATTTGGACAAGAAATTTGTATAAATTTTACAGAGGAATTTAGCAGGTAAAAAAAGTACATCCCCGAGGCAGTATCCAGTTCATGTAGTAAACGCCTAGGTCTGCGGAGCTCGCTCTTAAGTTAAAGGAATCTTCACTTGAACCAGTTATTAATAAAAGCTCATTTAAGATAAATTTGGGAAGCGTCTATCATTGAGAATATATATGCCTTTGTTTTTCTCTGTTGCTCATGAAGTTACATTTTACTGCATTCTTGGCGTAGAGCAAATTTTACAGGCAATATATGACCGACTAGTGGCATTTTATTTCAAAAAATTCATGCTACAGAAGCTCATACAGAAGACTATGATATTAGTTTTTTGTTTGTTTTATCAGCATGCTTTATTTTTTTAAGAGTAACTGTATGCAGAATGCATATTTGCCATTCAGACGAGCTAATGGGCTTACAACTGGAGGGTATAAATTCTAGTATCTGTGTTTTCCAGCTTGCAGCAGTGTTGTCTGAAGCCTGAAACGGCTGATGTTAATCTTCAGTTTGTTTTGTTGCTTTCCAAAAATTAAGTTGAAGTAAAATAAAATGTGATGTAAATCAACTTCTCTGAATAATAATAACAATACAAATAGTAAGATATAAAGTGAAATTTCCTATGTGTCATACTGTTTAAAAACTTTAAAGGATTGTGTGTGTGTGTGTGTGTATTTAATTGAATAGGAGAAGCAGTAAATTGCTGGCATTTCATCAAATTGATGAATTTTGAATTTCCACGTCAGTGATAGTTCTACCTTAAATTCATTTGTCTGATTTGATAACAGTATTTGGAGCGAAAGAAAGAGATAAGGATTTGGACCTTATATTTATAATATCCCAGAAGAATTTCCTTGCTGTTGGCTAGAAATTCAGCTTTCCCACGAAGTTGTAGATAGTGTGATTTGGCATATACCTTTACTTATTCTTTACAGTCAAAGATTTATAGTTCAGAAGGAGTCCGTAGGTAGAGAAGGATCTGAAGAATGGTTTTCTTAGTATTGCATGGTTTGACTAGGAAACCTTTTTATTATTCTGTTTGCTATGCATCTAGACTTGCCCAGAAACAGCAGACTTAGACTATCCCCACTTCAAGCAGAATAAATAAGCAGAGTGGGGCCAGGAAAAGCCAATGAAGAAGCCACAAGGCAATTCATTAACCCATTTGAAGACATTTTCAGGCAACTTGTTAAGCTTCAAAGGTCAAAGTGACCAGCATTGAATTCATCACTGGAAAAAATTCTGGTAGAACAAAGTTAGCCAACTTGACCTTTAATACTTAACAAGTTGTCTTAAAATGTTTTTATTCAATCTGGATACTTTGCTAACATGATTCATCTTCTAATCTATGTAAATGTGACTTTTACATCATATCGGGTTTTCTGTAAGGGCTTCATGTGATGGACTTTCAGAGCAGGTAACACAGGGTTTCTGACTGCTCTGCCCTGCTGTGCGTCCAGCCACAGTGCCAGGGAGAGTGCCCCCTGCAGGGGCGATGGAGGGAGAGCGTTCTAAGTCCCAAGAAGTCAGTGCTTAGGCTGCTCTGAATATTTTCCTGCTGGAAGCTGAGCGTGGGAGGTGGAGGTGTAGCCTCCTGTGTGTCTTCGCCCTGCTCTCGCTCTGCTGGGCTGCAGCAGTGGCCCCTGGCAGGCAGGCCTGGAAGCGGCAGGAAGGCAGCGCTGTCTGCGGGGTGATGCTGGCCCAGCACTTCGCAGGCTCGCGAGCGCCTAGTGCACAAGCGGAGAACTTCGCTCCTGCCAACTGTGACTTCAGAACCCAGGTCTGTTCCTGAACCTGGACGCCCAGCTGTCAATGTGTCGCCATATGTCACCAGCACATGGCACCCTAATTAAAATTTCAAATTGCATGCATTTGTGTTTGCTGGCTGGCTTGCTTAAAAGGCAGAGACCTCACCACCCCAGCCTGCCCCCTCCTCCATGGCTCTGAGGTATTATGTTTGCCATCCGTAGGCACGGGTTGGCAAACGAATGGCCTTTCCTCACTAAAAAACCATCACTCTTGTTCTCTCACCTCCTATTTCGAAGGAAGAATAGTCCCTATTTTAAGAGAGGCAAAAGGCTGTGAGAAAATGTGTCTGGTGCCCTCAACAAGATCTCTATAGATCAGAAATGAGGTCCCTGGTTTTACCAGTGGCTTGTTCAGAGTACTTTTCAGTCTTTACCTCTCTTCTCATTTGAAAGAAAGTGAATATTACTATCCCTTAAACATCGTTTAATTTTTTTTTAATGAGACTTGTTTATTATGATACATATTTGTACTTTAGAGTTAGACCCTGAGAGCTGGTGTTAATGAGTACACCATTGTTTTGTGCTGTCCTCTCTTTGTGCATAGTTGTAGCTTTTTGTATGTTTACATTTGAAAATTTCTAAAACAGGATTACATTGATCCCCCTTGGAAAATAGTAACAATGAAATTCTATGAAAGTAGGTCCTTCTGTTCAAAGTAGCCAAGACTTACTGCTGCTTGGAGACATCATCTATTAATAGCTGCCCTTTATTGATTATTTACAGAAGGGTAAGGAAAATGCAAATGGTGTATCTCTGTCACCTTATTTAATTCTCACATCACTCCTACGACACAGCAGCTGCTGCTGCTGGCATCCTCATTCCAGAGGTGTGTATGATGTGGGTTAGGGCTTCCCTGGTGGCTCAGTGGTGAAGAATCCACCTGCCAATGAGGAGTCATGGGTTCAATGCTTGGGTTGGGAAGATCCCCTGGAGAAGGAAATGGCAACCCATTCCAGTATTCTTGCTTGGGAAATCCCATGGACAGAGGAGCCTGGTGGGCTACAGTCCATGGGGGTCTCAGAACAGTTGAATATAACTGAGCAGCTAAACAACAACAAGAACATGCTGTGGGTTATTTTTGACAACAAGTAACACAAGACAACACACTCTTTGGGTTATGGAAATGAGATTTGAACCCAGATCAGTTTGACAGGAGACTGTGCATATTATATTGCTTCCTCTCTGGAAAGAGAATGGAAGCTTTTTTCTGGTTCATTCTAATACTAGCTTCTTGTGTATATCTTCTTCTAATACTAGCTTCTTGAAAACAAATTGCTGATGTTTTCAGAAATTTGAGCTACACTTCATACAACTCATTTCTTATCAACCCTTGTCGCCGTTTGCAGTCTTGACAAGCAAATATAAGGAGTATTTTCTTCTACAGACAAGGTGGAATTATAGTGCCTCCTGGTGAAATATGCTTGTGGTTTATATAAATCCATGACAAACTCTAATATTGAACTCCTTGAAGACATTATTGCCAAAGATGTCACTGCTATGGCCTAGGTGGTCTGGTCAAACACATGACATGCAATTTATGTCATTTATGTGTGCATGTATGCTAAGTCGCTTCAGTCGTATCTGTCTCTGGGCAACCCTATGGACTGTAGCCCTCCAGGCTCCTTTGTCTATGGGATTCTTCAGGCATGGATACTAGGGTGGGTTGCGATGCCCTTCTCCAGGGGATCTTACCTACTTACTAACTTGTGATGGTGTGATCACTCACACTCACCTAGAATCAGACATCCTGGAACGTGAAGTCAAGTGGGCCTTAGGAAGCATCACTACAAACAAAGCTAGTGGAGATGATGGAATTCCAGATGAGCTATTTCAAATCCTCAAAGATGATGCTGTGAAAGTGCTGCACTTAATATGTCAGCAAATTTGGAAAACTCAGCAGTGGCCACAGGACTGGAAAAGGTCCGTTTTCATTCCAATCCCAAAGAAAGTCAATGCCAAAGAATGCTCAAACTACTGCATAATTGCACTCATCTCACATGCTAGCAAAGTAATGCTCAAAATTCTCCAAGCCAGGCTTCAGCAATACGTGAACTGTGAACTTCCAGATGTTCAAGCTGGTTTTAGAAAAGGCAGAGGAACCAGAGATCAAATTGCCAACATCCGCTGGATCATCAAAAAAGCAAGAAAGTTCCAGAAAAACATCTATTTCTGCTTTATTGACTACACCAAAGCCTTTGACTGTGTGGATCACAATAAACTGTGGAAAATTCTGAGAGATGGGAATGTCAGACCACCTGACCTGTCTCTTAAGAAACCTGTATGCAGGTCAGGAAGCAACAGTTAGAACTGGACATGGAACAACAGACTGGTTCCAAATAGGAAAAGGAGTACATCAAGGCTGTATATTGCCACCCTGCTTATTTAACTTATATGCAGAGTACATCATGAGAAATGCCAGGCTGGATGAAGCACAAGCTGCATTCAAGATTGCTGGGAGAAATATCAATAACCTCAGATATGCAGATGACACCACTCTTATGGCAGAAAGCAAAAAATAACTAAAGAGCCTCTTGATGAAAGTGAAAGAGGAGAGTGAAAAAGTTGGCTTAAAGCTCAACATTCAGAAAACTAAGATCGTGGCATCCGGTCCCATCACTTCATGGCAAATAGATGGGGAAAGAGTGGAAACAGTGGCTGACTTTATTTTGGGGGACTCTAGAATCACTGCAGATGGAGACTGCAGCCATGAAATTAAAGACACTTACTCCTTGGAAGGAAAGTTATGACCAACCTAGATGCATATTCAAAAGCAGAGACATTACTTTGCCAACAAAGGTCCGTCTAGTCAAGGCTATGGTTTTTCCAGTGGTCATGTATGGATGTGAGAGTTGGACTATAAAGAAAGCTGAGTGCTGAAGAATTGATGCTTTTGAACTGTGGTGTTGGAGAAGACTCTTGAGAATCCCCTGGACTGCAATGAGATCTAACCAGTCCATCATAAAGGAATCGGTCCTGAATATTCATTGGAAGGACTGATGCTGAAGCTGAAACTCCAGTACTTTGGCCACCGCATGGGAAGAAGTGACTCATTGGAAAAGACCCTGATGCTGGCAAAGATTGAAGGCAGGAGGAGAAGGGGATGACAGAGGATGAGATGGTTGGATGGCATCACCAACTCAATAGACATGGGTTTGGGTGGACTCCAGCAGTTGGTGATGGACAGGAAGGCCTGGTGTGCTGTGGTTCATGGGTCGCAAAGAGTCGGACACAACTGAGCGACTGAACTGAACTAAACTGGTGGTTATTGATGAGGCCACTCATCTGCAGAAGCAGGAGTGTGTGTGGTTTTCTTTCTCACAACCTAGAAGACTAGTGACCAGGTCAGGAGGCTGCTTGGTCATTAGCTGAGTGCTGGAGCTTGACTGCACGTTCATGATCCCAGTTTCTTCTTTCCCTAACATAATAATCTCATGCAAGCCACCTGATCTGTCTGTGCCTCAGTTTCCTCTCTGTCTAAGAGGGATAAAACTATTATGAATTAATCCATGTAAAACACTTTAGAATGTGGCTCCTGAAACATTGGAAGTACTTAATCAATGTTAGCTAAAATTAGTCATCACATTTAACACTTTACATGGAAAAAGAAGTTATTTTTCAGGAAGATTAATTGATCAGTTTTACAGAAAATTCTAATATTAAGAGACCCTGTCTTTTAAAAGCATCTGAATAAATAAGTCACCTTCTTGATTGGGTCTGCCAATCAATAATCATTGATGATGCTTCTGCTGGGAAATGGTGCATGAAATCTCCAAAATAAAAACTATTATCACAGACCTTAAAAAGATACCAGTCATGTTGGATAGAAAAGATATACACTTACTTTTGTTTCAACAAGTGCTCTGGAGTGTTTACATATGTAGTACAGTGAATTGTCACAACTACATAATGGAATGTGTGCTCAATCCTAAGTAATGACAGAAAGGATGAAGAAAAACTAAACAAATAAACCAAAAAAAAATGCCTACAAATTTTAATAAGGTATATAATACTAATAGTAGTACTTCTAACAATGATAATAACAGAAGTAGAAGCCAACAGTACACATAGAAGCTGCCTCTCTTATGGCTCTAGACAAGCTGTTTACATACTTAGCAAAGTTATGAGATTCTATCAGCTCGAATCTTTTCCACCACAAATTATTCATTTCTTGTAAAACTCCCATGTATTCCACAGGGTTGCTGAAACACAGCAAAGTGTGAAAGAGAAAACAACTACTCCCTCCACATTTTGTTTAAAAATAGAAAATTCTGATGAGAATCTGAGACACAAGCCAAGATCTACTTTCTCAGATTTGGCTGTTTTTTAACCCCAAGTATCATATGAAAATATATTCTGATATCTTAAAGAATCAATATCTTTTTACTACCTCTATGAAAAAGGTAATGACTGTTGATAATTTTTGTAAAATTCCTTGTACTCATTTTAATCAACACATCCTCTCACCTATAGTATCATGCCTTGAGATAAATATGGCAAATGACCCGTGAGCCAACCTGTTTTCTTTCTTTCATTGAACTTTAAAATGTAATATTCTCCCTGGTGTTCAGAGAGATATATTTGTTTGAGCCTCTGTGTATATTACGTGTCATTAAGAAAATTATGAAGAGCTTGATGAAAGCTTGAGGCAAACTCTTAAAATAGAGTTTGTCATGTCAAATTCCTGTCTCTTTTGAGCTGAAAAAGAAAGAAAGGAGTAAGGGCCAATAGGAGGATAGCAGGTAGTAAAAGCCTATTTAAGGTAACATCAATTGTGGAGAAAATATTAGGTACAATTACATAAGGATTGCGTGAGAGGGAGCACCTTGAGAAGCATAATTTAATTAGAATGAATTTATGAGGGAGAGGTCCTGTGCCATTAAACAGAGGGAAGGCAGTGGTAGCGTGCTCTCTTCGTGAGAGCACTTAATGAGTTTCCGCACAAAGTGCTTCAGGTACAAGATTTGCAGCAGGTGGGCATAGTGATGTAGCGCAAAACAAAAGCTCTCAAGTGTCCTCAGTAGCAATTTCTCAATTAAGAGTATTTAGGAAGCTGCTTGGATGGTAATGTTTCTTAATGATGACTTCAGTGAACAGCTATCCAGGCAAGATAACCCTTTTGTCTTTTTAAAAAACCAGATTCCAATGTGTTCTTTAGTTGGTCAGTGAATATCTAAGTGTAGTCCTGGCCTCACTTGACTCCTGTCTTGCCCCTGTGTTAGATCACACCTCATTTAGCATTGCAGACAACGCTAAATGACAAAGTCAATATCATTGACTGTCTTGATATTCCAGAAGAATAATGCCAACGGTGACTTTAGATTGAGACTTTTGTCTTTATGGTTTGTTTCCTATTTCTGGTCAGAGGGAATTAGGGTGTTATCTCCCTATACTGTAATTGTGATCATAAACTTTATCAGGATTCTTTAAAATAAAATCCAAGTAGGTGAAAGGGAAGGAAAACATAGTTGTGAAATTGGGGGAAGGAGGCCTTAATAAAGGTATGACCTTAACCTTGGTCAAAACATGTTCCCTGAGACCCTGGGAAATCTCATATGTGGAGGGTTTAAACCATATGGAAGGTTTAAAAAATTGGCAAGAGAATAATTCGTTGTTTAAGGATTTATTTGTGTCTGTTTCTCAGAAGATATGTTTTTGGGATTTATTGCAAATAATCCTGTTAATCTTTTCCTAGGTATCCCGACAGGCCAGGTGGCTAAGGATGATACATAACACGACTATGGAAATGCCATAAATTATTACATAGTATATAAGTATCTATGGTATCCATGACTAACTTTTAAAATGGCATAGTTATAAATATCTGTAAAGTCTGTGCTCAATTGCACTGATTACTGTGGTACTAATGTGTAAAGAACATGTATTTTGGTTTTGTTTTGTTTTCCACCCTTAGGTTTTATTTATAAAACAAAAATTTTACATTTGCAGAAGAGGGACATTAGCAGGGTGTAAATTAAAGACAAAAAAACCCCAATTGGGGAGAATATTTTAAATGTCTTGCAGGGAGTGGAAGAAAGAATTTTGCTTAAAAATTTCACCATATGCTAACTATATACAGCACTTCAAGTTTATTTATTGTTAAAGCCTCATGTAAATCACGTCATTCTGAAAGTCATGGAAACTGCACATTTGTGCATTAAACTATGTAAACAACAAAAACTGGTCATCCATCCAATTGTTGCTTCACTTATTTTGAGTTATAGTGTAATTTTGTGGAGGGTGAAATGGAGATTGCACAATATAGCGATTTCCTGTAACACCTACATTTTTGCTGATCTAGCAAGGTCTGTTGGTATGAGAACTTAACCTTTATTTTATTTCAAAATGTGTTTTTTATTCTGAGTTCCATTGGTGCCTATGGTTTCACTTTTCTGTGTGAACCACACATTAAACCCGCCCTGACTAAATGAAGGAGTCAAGTGGTAGAAAAGACCTTATAGGCAGGCGGATTTTATACTGGAATGAGTTCAAGAATACTTTGAACCTATCAGTAACATTATTAATAGGGAGAAAGTGTAAATGCTAACACTTCAAGTGCTCAAGTGTACATGTCAAAATGAAAGCATAAAGTTACATAGGACTGCTCACCAGCTTCCTTTATTTATAAAGCAGATACATCCCTTGCACATAATTTGTCCTGTTCACTTTTGTTTATGACTGTTCTTCTGTCTGGGGTGCCTGGTTCTTCCTCTGCTTGTTGGCGCTCCACTCATCCTTTCAAGCTGCCTCCAGTCTTTTGAGAAACCAGGGAAAGAATGGATCTTTTTTCTCCTGCCCTGGCTCCCTTGATTAACCTTCTTCCCGGTCCTTTGACCCATTGTGCATGGTTTAAGTTGCCATGTGGTTTTTAGTCTGGATTGCATTTGTATTTGGTTGTATGAGAGTTGGTCTTCCTCATGAGCTTCTGTTTTCTTAGTGCTTAAAACAGTTCTTTCTAACAGTAAATACTCAATAACTATGGATTGGACTGAATTAAAGGAAAAAAACAGAAGCAGAAGATATTAAGAAGAGGTGGAAAGAATACATAGAAGAACTATACAAAAAAGATCTTCATGACCCAGATAACCACAATGGTGTGATCAGACATCCCAGAATGTGAAGTCAAGCGGGCCTTAGCTTAGGAAGCATCACTATGAACAAAACTAGTGGAGGTTTTGGAATTCCAGTTCAGCTATTTCAAATCCTAAAAGATGATGCTGTGAAAGTGCTGCACTCAATATACCAGCAAATTTGGAAAACTCAGCAGAGGCCACAGGACTGGAAAAGGTCAGTTTTCACTGCAATCCCAAAGAAAGGCAATGCCAAAGAATACTCAAACTATTGCACAATTGCACTCATCTCACACACTAGCAAAGTAATGCTCAGAATTCTCCACACCGGGCTTCAACAGTTCATGAACTGTGAACTTCCAGATGTTCAAGCTGGTTTTAGAAAAGGTGGAGGAACCAAATTGCCAACATCCTTTGGAGCATCGTTAAAGTAAGAGAGTTTCAGAAAAACATCTCTTTCTGCTTTATTGCCTATGCCAAAGCTTTTGACTGTGTTAATCACAACAAACTGTGGAAAATTCTTCAAAAGATGGGAATACCAGACCACCTTACCTGCCTCCTGAGAAATCTGTATGCAGGTCAGGAAGCAACAGTTAGAACTGGACATGGAACAGCAGACTATTTCCAAATTGGGAAATGAGTATGCCACGGCTGCATGTTGTCACCCTGCTTATTTAACTTATATGCAGAGTACATCATGAGAAATGCCAGGCTGGATGAAGCACAAGCTGCATTCAAGATTGCTGGGAGAAATATCAATAACCTCAGATATGCAGATGACACCACCCTTATGCCAGAAAGCAAAAAGTAACTAAAGAGCCTCTTGATGAAAGTGAATGAGGAGAGTAAAAAAGTTGGCTTAAAGCTCAACATTCAGAAAAGTAAGATCTTGGCATCTGGTCCCATCACTTCATGGCAAATAGATGGGGAAGCAATGGAAACAGTGAGAGACTTTATTATGGGGGGGCTCCAAAATCACTGCAGATGGTGATTGCAGCCATGAAATTAAAAGATGCTTGCTCCTTGGAAGAAAAGCTATGACCAACCTAGACAGTATGTTAAAAAGCAGAGACATTACTTTGCCAACAATGGTCCATCTAGTCAAGGCTATGGTTTTTCCGATAGTCATGTATGGATGAGAGAGTTGGACTATAAAGAAAGCTGAGTGCCGAAAATTGATGCTTTTGAACTGTGGTGTTGGAGAAGACTCTTGATAGTCCCTTGGACTGCAGGGAGATCCAACCAGTCAATCCTAAAGGAAATCAGTCCTGAATATTCTTTGGAAGGGCTGTTGCTGAAGCTGAAACTCCGATACTTTGACCACCTGATGCAAAGAAGTGACTCATTGGAAAAGACCCTGATGCTGGAAAAGATTGAAGGCAGGAGGAGAAGGGGATGATGGAGGATGAGATGATTGGATGGCATCACCTACATGATGGACATCAGTTTGAGTAGGCTCTGGGAGTTAGTGATAGACAGGGAAGGCTGGCGTGCTGCAGTCCATGGGATATGAGTGAGCGATTGGACTGAACTGAAGGGGAAAAAATGAGAGAAGTCTACTTCAGTAGGATCCAGGCAGTAAATTGGTGAGGATGCATTTAGGGAAATCTGTACCTCTCTAGGAATGACTAGTGCCTGGCTCCCAGTGGACTATGTGACAGACTGATCCCATGTTTTACGGTAGATTTTAAGGTGTATT
This sequence comes from Muntiacus reevesi, assembly GCF_963930625.1. Classification (NCBI taxonomy): domain Eukaryota; kingdom Metazoa; phylum Chordata; class Mammalia; order Artiodactyla; family Cervidae; genus Muntiacus; species Muntiacus reevesi. The sequence goes on along the minus strand of NC_089249.1, from coordinate 143,607,232 downwards.
ATGTATGTGTTGTGGTATTTGAATACTGATTTTTGATCAAAGAAGTTTTTTCTTTATAGATAATCCAATAAACCCATCTTCTGTAAATTCTGAAGGATTTTTTCTTGGGAGGGGAGCGGTTACTAACTGCCTAGTGATTTATGAAACGATGAAGTGGAACAGAGGTATGTCACCAGCTGAATTGTTCTCATCAAAGTGACCTCCCCTTTTCCTGTGGCCTCCTTGAAGTGGATCTAGTCTAGAAGAACCTCTGATTATTGTCTTAGGATTCTTGTCTACCTAGGCATAGGTTCAAGAGACCAAAACTAAGCTGATCTTGTGATTAGTGACTTGGAGCTGGTAAGTGGAGGGACTGCAAGTTACTTAGGCTTGAATTGTTTCACACATTGTTCCTGAGAGGTTCTCCTGATTCACAGAACTTTCTATAATCAGTCTGATTCACGCATCTATTTGGATTTATAGCATGCATGTTAAATGACTGTAAACGTAGTGCCTGATATAAGACATAGCAGGAAGACCTATCTTTAAAAGAAAAGCCTTTACTGTGTAATGCTAGATAGCTTGTTAAGTGAGTTTCCTTTTTTTTTTTGTAGCCATCCTCATTCTTTGAAAAGACAAAAGGGCAAAAATGCACTGAAATTTGATTTAATTTCTAATTGTGGATGTTTGACTGTATCTGCCTTAGTCTGCCTTATGGCCCTGGGGTGGATGCTGAATGAAGATAATGAAGCTCTCTGGAGATTGGATGTTGAGCTTCTTTTTAGTAGAACAGACTTCCCTGCCATTCTTACCTACCAGGGATGGTAAGTCGAGGAAAAGTCCATCCTTTGTTTCTGTTACTATGTGAGCATTCCTGATATATCCTGGATGACATGGAGAAACATTTAGGTAGAGCTTTTTTCTCTCAGAGCTTGCTCATTCATTCTCTCAACAACTGTTTACTTTGAACCCACTCTTCTAGACCCTGGACTTGTCTTCTATTAGCTCAAATATAATTTTCTCAATCGAGAGGGCTTACCACAATGCTAGGACATGTTGGTTAATTTAAAGCCCATTGCCAATTATAAATGTATTTTGCTGTCGGTTCGAGTAGGTCCTAAAGGCTAGCATATAAAGGAACACTGCTTCTTTAAACTTTAGGTTATTTTTTTATTTTAAACCCTTTTGTTGTGGAATCAAACATTTAGGAAGAGAGGATACACTGTAAGTGAGCAAGTTCAGGAAACTTGATCATGAGAACCACTTGCTGCAACCACCTCTCAGGCAAGAGGCAGCATTGCCAGGAGCCCAGAAGCCATTGTGTTCTTTTCCATATCACAGTTCCCTTCTAGAGATGATCCCTTTCTTGGCCCTTCTTGTAACCACTTCCTTGCTTGCCTCTTTCGGTCACAGTTTGTCTTTATTTGTTCAACTCTGTGCTCAAGATTAATCTGTTGTTTCAATGTGGCTGTAATTTGTTTACTTTTTAAAAGATAGTTGTGGTATAGTCATAGGATGGAAGCCTCTATAGCACTGAAAGAACACTATTATTACCCCCCTTTTATAGATGAGGAAATTGAAGCAGAAGGAGGCGAATCAATTTGCTTAAGGTTCTGCTGCTAGGATATGTTATAAACCTGGGATTTGAACCTAACTAGTCTTAATGTCTGGAGAAGGCAATGGCACCCCACTCCAGTACTGGTGGGCTGCAGTCCGTGGGGTCGCTAGGAGTCGGACACGACTGAGAGACTTCACTTTCCCTTTTCACTTTCCTGCATTGGAGAAGGAGATGGCAACCCACTCCAGTGTTCTTGCCTGGAGAATCCCAGGGACGGGGGAGCCTGGTGGGCTGCCATCTATGGGGTCACACAGGGTCAGACATGACTGAAGCGACTTAGCAGCAGCAGCAGCAGTCTTAATGTCTGAGTTGTTCTCTTGTTGTAGTCTTGTTCTCTTAATATTATTCTAAGTTGTCTAAGACTTTTAGCAAGACTTCACCTAAATGATGTACAGCATTTCAATTTCTCTGAAGGTTTATTTAACAGATTTTCTTAAAAGTGCATTCTCAGAGGCAAGACCTTCTTATAGATACTATAGTGATGATATAAAAGTATAGACATTTCTAGACTTAATGCAAATTGACAGCCCCTGGAGATAGTCTAGTCACTGTATTCTTTATTTTAAAACTTTGAAAGTAGAAGGTCAAAAACTTGTGAGACTGGGCAGAGAACTGATAAGAACTGAAGTGGTCCCAGGTTTACTCCATGTGTTTCAGTCTTTTGGTCAACACGCTGAGTCTTACCCAATTGGATGCCCAGTTTCTTGCTGAGAACATTTCAAGGCTTGGTGTCAGCTATTGCTAGAAAGAAAAGCTATAGACAGTGCTTGACAGCTAACAAAGTTTCAGATAAGACCAAGTGGACAGGACAGAAAACTGAACTTTGGTGGACTTGAAGCTGAAACCAGTGACTGTCGCGTTCTTTCTCAAAGTCATAAGCATGATTAGAAGTCAATGTAAAGGTGTTATTCCCCTAGTTTTGACAATTCTTATGTGGCCTCAGAGACATGTATTGCCTCTTTTTCTGTGTTTCCTTTGACCAAATGAATTTCTCCTACTTTCGCTGTTACCCAAAGGTGTTTAAAAGATGAAAGGTGTGTCCTAGATAAATAGAAATTGATCAAATACTAACTGTTGAAAAGAACCAAAGATAGTCCCGCCATCCTTTCTCCTGTTGTCGGAACTTTTTTTATTACTGCCCATCATTACACTCCCAAACCCACTCTTTTGCAACACATGCACACACTCACCATTGTATTGTTTCAAACTTTTGCATTGACATCAACATCCCTGTTGTTCTGAAGAACTGTTCTAGGAAAGAATAAGTGAATTCTTGATAGCTAGGGTTAATACATGGGACCTAGAGGAAGACAGAAGTCAAGTCATTATGAATCAAGTCATTCTAATCATTGAAGAGGTCCAACAGTAGACTGGGTTTGTAGAGAGGCTAGGGACCCCACAAAGGGAGGGAGCTGGTCTGCTGAAGTGGTTCAGGGACTTTGTAGCTGAGATGGATTGGGAAATTGCACGAGACAACCTTCAAAATTTGTACAATTTTTAAAAAGATTTTGAAATGAAATTTATCAAATTGTTGGTTTGGGGAGCAACTTATCTTCTTTGATAATTTTGTTTTTCTCAGATTTAAGTAAATACACATGGGGAAATTATTCTTGAGTAATAAGCAGTAGACCTTGTTTACATATATCCATATTCTTGCCCCATTTGTTTTCATTAGAAGATATATTTTCAGCTTGGATCCAATTTTTGGGGAGTGGGGGTTAGTTGCTTCACAGTATTGTGTTAGTTTCTGCTGATTCACAAGGAAGTGAATAAGCTGTATGTATACATATATCCCCTTCCTCTTGGGCCTCTCTCCCTCCTCTATCCCACCCATCTCCATGTTTTTTAAATATAAAAATGAGACTATAAGGCAGTGTTAAACTGCTTAGCCAGAAACTGTGTTGTACATGGTCATCTTTCCTTTCTTTTTCTTTTCTTTTACTTTCTTTTTAACTTCATGATTTGATTTTGTCCTAGAAAATTTACAAATTCCACGTACATGCGCCTCCCTCTCCAGCCTGGTAGCTGTCATTAAAAAGAAACTTGGGTGCTCATGGGGCACGTAGAGTTCAGCTTGATAGTCGGAAGTGTGGGAGGTGTCCTGGGAAACCTGTAGCTGTAAGCCTTCATCTTTGACCAGAGAAGCACTGTTAAGATATGCCCAGATGGGATTCCCGTGAATCTCTCTTCTGTGAAGTGGGACTTTTGTGGCACCAACAGCAAAGCAATTCATGAACAGAAAGCCTTCTCTAGCATCACCATTGCTGATGGTCACTGTTTCTTGCCTCCCTCTGCTTTTATTTGGCGAGAGGTTTTTTTATTTATTCACGCACACGTTTTTACAAGATTAGAACAAATGTCCATGTTAATAACATCCCAAGTTATTATTTTGGGGGGAGATGTGCACATTTCATCTTGTTGGTGTGGGGTTTTGCTGAGGAAAGCAAACAGAGAATTGAATGAAGTTTCACTCAGCCTGACTAGATGACGGTATGCCGTGTAAATGTAGCAAACATTTTTTTTTTTAATTCACTCAGGAGTGGATAAGGAGAGGCACTATTTGCAATGTGTGAAATACTTCTAAAAATTGAGAACTCCCTGTGAGGTGTGGTTGTAGTAGGAGTAGGTCAAGTGTTTCCTTCTTTAATATTTAGCCAGAAGAGACCACTTAGCTCCTCTGAAGCCTTGCTTATAACTGATCATCCCTTGCATATAACTGATCATCCCTTTCTTTTTTTCTGTTTACAACATTATGATCCAACTCTTGTTCTTGTACACTAGTGAGATCTTTCATTCTGAAAATCCTGCTACAAGCAAGTTCTGACCAATTCATCATTCTTGCTGCCATTCTCTACTGAAGTACATCTTGGTTCATGCCACTTTGAGAATGAGCTCAGCAGAGAAAGGAGAAATATATAGTGGTTTAAGTATGAAAAGGAAAAGAATACTCTGGTAGTTTTTCAGCTTGTGTTTGTTTTGTTTTTTAGTTTTGAAAAGACCCAAGCTCCCACTTTTTAATTTTTTTAATTTAAAAGAAAGCAAGTTGATAAATTAGAAGCATTGTCTTTGGAGTCCAGGAGACTTGAGTTTGGAGTTGCACTTTGTGACCTTGGACAAACTACTTACTCTTTCCGAGGTTCAGCTTGCTGCCTGTAAAATAGGAATAATAGTATATCATAGGGTTGTTACATGGATTAAATAAGAATACTTAGTCTTAGGTGTATGGCACAGGGCTTTACCCATGGCAAGTGGCTTGCTATTATTCTTGTATTAACAAAGCTGTCCAGGTATTTCTTCCTATTAGTAATTTTCATAAAATACATATTAAACTCTGTAATTTAATATGATTGAAAACTTTTAATAAACATGTCTAGAGTTTAAGATTTAAGACTTTAAAAAGAGTTCACACAGGATTGGTTTCTTGGTGATTAAGTAGTGGGCAGTCATAAGATTTTTATTTTATGACATGTTTAGGAGAAAGTACTGAATGAAGCTTGTAATAGTAACAGCCCCTTTAATGAGAGGACCAGATAGAGAAGTCATTTCCAGTGCTGCCTGGGAAAAGGGTGGATTTCCTGTGGCATCATAACAGTTCTGAGTAAAGGACCTCAAAAAATTCCTGAATTAAAGGAGCTTGGAAACTAAAAAATGCAAGGTTTTTTTTTTTTTCTCTCCTATAAATTGATCTATTGCATCCTAATGATATTAAGTAGAAGTTGATTTTTCAGAGGAAAGAGATGCTTGAGAGAATTGAATTGTCTGTCAGACTGGCATATTTCTCTTTGGAGAAACTGAAACCTGTTCGTTCTGTAAAAACAGTTATTTGTGTTTAGATTTGCTCTCTTGGAAATCATAATTAACCCTCTAGGGTTAAATAGTTTTCTCTCCCCTAAATGGCTTTTGTTGATTATTTTTTAAAGATTCATTTTCCATATAATCTCTCAGAGGCCAGAAAGCAGATAGCCTTCAAAGTACGTATCACACTGTGCACCTAGGCTCAAAATTAATATTTTCATCTTTATTTTAAAGATTTTTTTTAATAAAAGTAATATGAGCTTATTATAGATCCTTTGGAAAATACAGAAAAATGGAAGAGAAACATACACAGCTCCACCGTCCAAAAATAATCATCATCACAGTCTTGGTGCATTTCCTTCTGGATGTTTCTCTGTTTGCACAGAGCACCATGGTGGATAGTCATGGCAGAATATATATGTGGGCTCTTCAAGGATCTGCTCATGAGGCCAGGTGCTGCTGGACAGGAATTGGTGGCAGCCAGGCAAAGTGTGTGGGCCTGCTCATAAGGATGACAGGATCACAAAGGATAGCAGACTGCCCTTGGACCCTCAGCCCAGTGGGATGCGTAGTTTTCCTCAAGTGGGAAAAGATTGTAAAGGGAAGGTGGTTGCTGCAGGCGAACTCAAAAGAGATCTTCAGATTGTCCCTGTGGTAAGTAACAAGGGCCCAAAAAATAAACCAGACCTTTGCTCTGCTTTGGTATTTCTGTATTCAGGAAAAAATCATTAGTTTCAGTAAGTTCAGGTTTTAAAGGTAACTTCTTTCTCTTGAACATTTCCCAGTAGGGATTAAATTATTGTCATTAATTTGAAATGTGAAGGGGGAGACATAAACATGAGAGAATTGAGAATTGTTAGCACATAGCAAATTTTTACAGCGTCTATCCCTGACCTGAATCATGACTATTTTCTTTTGAGTTAAATCTTTCTTTATAGATGCTTTCTAGTCTGTCCTATGCAACCTTTGACTTTTCTCATGTTGAGTCATACTTGGTTCTGTTTTTTATATATAAATATATATCCAACATCACCGGCTCAGTGGACGTGAGTTTAAGCAAACCCCAGGAGATAGTGAAGTACAGGCAAGCCCTGAGTGCTGCAGCCCTCAGCGGGGGGTCACAAAGAATCAGACATGACTTAGCAACTGAACAACAATGTATACATATGTATGTATCTCCATTACTGGACAAAGACTGGAAGAGAGCATTGGGAATGTGCAGTATATCCAGAGATCACTTGTATTGAGAGATGATTTCATTGTAATCCTTCCTGATTGAACCTCTCAAACCTTTTATTCTCAGCTGCAGAGTGAATGTTTTATTCCTTTTCCCTTGGCTGTGTCTCTGTCTGCATGCAGTCCTCAGGTGGACTTCTTTACTAAAGAGAAGAGCATAATATTCTTCAAGTTTGCCTAGCTCTTTGGCATTTAAACAAGCTAGAGAGATGCACAAATTTAGCAAAGGATCGGGGCCAAAGTGATGGCTGAACTGGCATCATTTCACATTTTTCATGCTGTGTATTTATAGCAATAAATTTCAAGCAAGGAAATAGATTGCATGGAGTATGCTGTATTAGGAAGGAAGTTTGTATACTTTTGTGGCTTATTAGTATCTTAGTATAACCTTCTTCCCACTTCGCTGGTTGAGTGAACTGAAACGGTTAAGTTCAGGGGCTTTTTGGTTGTTATTCATGTGTCTGGCCAGTTAAAGGGTAGGTGTTGTTTTTTTTTTTTTTTTTATTAAAAAAACCCAAGAAAACCAAACTGAGCTCCCAGAATTATTACTTGGTGGTTGTGGCTTTACTTCTCTTTCTGTCTCTCATTCTAAGAGTCTGAAGATACCTTCTCATGACCGCTGGCCTCGTAGCTGCTAAGTTCTAAAGCTCTGTAATGAAATGCATATGTTAACTTAAAAAGCAAACGGTACCCAAAAAACAAACAGTGCCCAATTTTTTAATAAGGAGATAACAATAGTACAATAAAATTATATTTCCCAGTCATTGAAATCTTATAATCAAAAATACTGAGAAAATTTTGCTTCCATAATTGTCTTGCTTTTTGAATCAGTGGTGGGTTATATAGTTCAGAAAGGAATTGCCTAAATGTTATTTATTTAATAACTATAATGTATAAATGATGATGATAAGGATAAAAAATAACACCTTATTTTTTTTTTTAAAAAGATAGATACTAGCCTCAATGCTTTCATGAATTATCTCATTTAGTTGTATCAACAAACTTTTAAGTCATAATATTATCATTCTCATTTTATAAATGAAGAAACCTAGTTTTTTGAGAACTTAAATAACTTCCTTTAGAATATAGATCTTAAATGTCTAGAGTAAACAAATGATAACAGAAAATATTCCCCTCCACTAAATATTCTTTCTCCCACATAGTTCATTTGTTAGAGAGTTTTGGAATAGGGGCTTTTTCTTTTTTTTTAAAAAAAGAGAAAATCTTGGTAGGCATTTTAGTCTTCATTAATCATACAGAGTTATGATGTGAATTTGAGTGAGCAAAGCACTTGTTGGATTTGTAGCTGTAGGGTAATAGGGTTGTTTGTGGAAGATTTAAAGGAGGGGTGATGGTGAAAAAAGTTTGTTTTTACAAAATGAAAAAGCAAGCAAACTGACTTTATGTGCTCAAGGTCATAGGATGGAGTTGAACATCAAAGACATATTCCATCTACTGCGAAAGTTTCACCTTTTACCCCAATAAAACTTTTCTCATATGTCACCTTTGAGACGCACACCAGAGCTTATTGTTCTATAGAGCTTCCAAATAAAGTGCATTTACTTCAAGTACAGAAAATGTAAATCTAGAAAAAATATTTTAGATTTAGAAAGCATGACTTTTGAATTCTAAGTATTTATTATCCAGCAGGGACTGTGAGCCCATGAGTAGGTACTGAATTATATTCATCTTTACATCTAGAGTGCCTGGGACAGGGTCTGACAGGTAACATCATTAAGAGTCCATAAAGCTTTTTGAATACATGAATGAGTGAAGAAATGAATGAACAAAATTATAGAGTTTTCTCCTATCATCTGCTAAACATTTGCCTATCATTGTAAAGACCCTCCTTTTAAAAACATTAAAAAGAGGATATGTAACCTAGTTTTATTAATAATACTGAGTATTCAGTCATATATATTATAGCTGGACTTACTTTGTAGTTAGGTTCATAAAAGAAAATTCACAATTCAGTGGCGTGGGGACCACACCTTCAGACACAGACACTCCATTCAGACGTGCAGACCCCCACCCTGCTCAGCGTCTGGGCTGCAGCCCAGACTGAGGTTGGACGGCGGGAAGAAGGAAGCCCTGTGGTTAAACCACTTGGGATGATCGAAAGTCGACCGTACTTATTTTCAATTTGGCAGCCACATGAGCCTTTTCCTCCAGTGTGCAGTTCTCCCTGGCTGTCTCCACTCTGGGGGCCGCTCACCGCTGGTGACCTGGCAGAGGCGTCTGAGGAGGCTCACCGTGGCTCCCTCCGACCGCTCCTCCGCCTGCTCCGGTGCTTTGCCTGCCGCGGCCATGCGCTCTGGTCTCAGGGAGCTAATCAGCTGCAGTGAGTGCAAGAGAAGTAAAAAGACAAAAATCAAGAAAGTGTGACCTGGGGATAATGATAGTGGAATGTTAAATTTAACATGACCTGAGTTTGGCTGGGTGTAAATATTTACAACATGTGAAAATGTTCCTGGCTCCTCCTACGGTTTCACTTTGATTCAGATCCTTGGAAATTTCTGGTGGGCCGTTGTTATTTGAGTCCACCAATGTATCTGTCTTGATACTCCAGATTTGAATACCATCTTAGTTAGAGGCGTGGTGTGGTAGTTATGATGTGTGAATGTGTGAGTGTCTCGGTGTCTGGGAGAGAAAGGTTGTGAAGATGCGTGTTCTTGTGGGACAGACCTGTATCTCCCAGGATGAGCTAGTGTATGTAAGCTGGTTCATTTTCTCTTTTCTGTTTCTTTCAACCTATGTTTTTTTCTTTTCCATTTTCATCTCAAGTTGATATGTTATTTAAATTTGCACTAACACCTGGGTATAGTTTCCTACCCACATTGAACCTCAGTTAGAAGAACCTCAGGCCTTTGTGATCTTAATTTTAACCAATTTCCCTGGATAAAATGCTCTTGATACCAAATAACTGTATGTTGAATATTTATTATTGCTTGAGAGCAGTGTCTTGGAAAGGGTGTCAGGGGTTTCCTAAAGGAGTAGTAAAATTCAGTTTTCCCTGTAGCATTTACCAGCTGCCTTGCAATTTGGGTAGCCTGAAATATGGTCAGAGTGCATGTTACCCAACTTTCCCTGGCAGTTCTGCTCTCTCATGCTTCACGCAGATGATGTCCCATCCCCCGCCGACCATCAGGCACATGTCGGGACCTGGTCGTATCTTCATGACTCTAGCAGGGAAGGGTGGATGCCAGGAAAATAAGAATCAAGCTAGTAACCTACTTGACTTAAAGAAAGCACCCCTGCATTTTGTTGGAAGTATGGGAGTTTGGAGGTGTCCCCAATCAAACCTAAATCTGTAGGTGGTCAACCATGATTGAGTTGCTGTTTTCTTACAGGTGTGTGGAGGGTATCATTTCATGACTCCCCTAGGCCTGAATGGATGGACGATTAAAATATATAAATTCATGGATCATATCAGAGAGAAAGGATTCTAATTTGTGGCCAGAATGGGTCTACTCTTGTGTTCTGCTAGGGTTTATCAGGATATTCCTTGCTGAAAGTTGCTTGTCCAGTTTGGATTGAACCCCTTAAATTTAACAAACTTTAGCCTTGCAAGAAAAAAAACAGAAAATCCTAGAAAGTAAGAGTTTGCTAATATCTTGTGTAGAATTTCAATAATGGGAGTCAGGATGAAAAGCCAGTGTTGGCTGATGGAAGTTAAACGTTGGGCTCATAATAAATTGTATTTGCATTTCAGTTAACAGATTGCAAACTGCCCTCCATTTATTATTTTATTTGAGCTTTGTCATTGTTCCCCAAGGGAAAATGTCTATTATTATTATCATTATTATAAACATCACTTTCCATTTCACAAGTTATGAAATGGAGGCTCTGAGAATTTAAGAGATTTTCCCTAAATTACTGAACTGACCTGCCAATGCAGGAGACATACGAGATGCAGGTTTGATCCCTGGGTTGGGAAGATCCCCTGGGAGAGGGCATGGCAACCCATTCCAGTATTCTTGCCCATGAAAAAAGGAGCCTGGTGGGTTACAGTCCATAGGGTTGTAAAGAGTTGGACACGACTGAGGCGACTTAGCATGCACGCACATGCTGTAGCTAAGCCTAACTTTCTGAGGACTTCTCTTTTATTATCTCATAGTTGGCATTCTAACAGAAATAAAGCTGTTTTATAAATGCATATTTTATAATACTGCAAGCTAATATAGGAAATGGCATTGAAGTTATATACTTTGCCTGCTAAAATCAGCACAATTTGTGAAACAGGCCTTACCTCTCATAAACTGCTTTAGTTCCTGCACACTTTACTACTATATTGTTGTGATGAAGTTTGCAAAGCACTGCAAAGACTCAGATGCACTTTTCCTGTCCTTACACCAGACAGTGCTATGACGTGGTCTGGAGACTTCAACAGATGATGTGGGCCTACGGTGAAGTACTTACTAAAATTTAGGTCTTTCTTCACGAACATACTTCTTTTTTAAAAGATGTAATTTTATTTTTATTTATTTATTTGTTTTCAGCCAAGCCACTGTGTGGCTCTCTGGGATCTTAGTTCCCCCAGGGGTTGAACTTGTGCCCCCAGCAGTGGAAGTGCGGCTTCTTAACCCCCGGGCCACCAGGGAAGTCCCCATGAATATATTTCTTTTTAAAATTGAAAAAAAAATGTATCTATGAATTTGTATCATTGTTTTAAAATGTGTTTCTAATGAAGAGAATTAAAATTACATTTTATGGATTCTTCAACATTGATAAACTGCTAAAAATGATTATACTGTAATTTGAGGTATAAAATCTTTTATATCACTTAAATGAATAATTCATTATATGTGACACAGCTGGAAAATTCTGATGGGGCCCTGTCCAGGCAGTTACTGATTGTGTAATGCTATCAGTTTTTGATAAACTTGCTTCATGTTTCTCTGCTTTGCACACATAAACATTAAAGTCACCCACTGTTTGAAGACAAGAGATTGTCACTTTTTAGGAGTTAGCATCAATAGATACATCTGGAGCTAGGTAAGAAATTAAAAGACCAGAGCAAAAATCAGACTAACCCCATTGATAAAAATTCAGTTCTTCAGGAGCTGACCAACATAAAGTCTTTCCCAGACATGACCACTGACTATAAAAGGCTTTTAAAGTACACATCATCATTATTGTAGAAATGTAACTTATTCAAGTAGGTGAGATAAATCAGCTCCTCATCTATCAAGCTACAACTGAACAAGGATGATAGTATCTGACTTGTAGATGACTTTTCTTACTGCCTGTGCAAATCAAGTCACTACGAAATCACTGTTTATTAACTTTTTTCAGTAACATGATGGTCTAAGTATTTCAAGACTTGTTTATCCCGCTTCCACATGACGTGGAATCAGATCCTGCCCTCTGCTGTGCTACGGTTTTTCTGCCTGAAACAGGTAAATTGAACAAGAACCCATGAGGATGCAAACTTATGTACATGTAGTCATTACTCATGTACGTTGCTTTGGTTAAATAAACCCTTGATGTCCTTGATGGCTTGTTTGCCAAGAACTTGATAATCCCCTCCCACTTGCTGCTATCAAATGCAAGGAGAAATGTGAATGGTTATGAACTTGCATGATGCTGGTATATGCACATAGTGATATTTGGCACAGTTAAACCTTGTTTAGTAGCTTCCTGGTTCATTTTCTTTTCACTCCATCAGAGAGTTTGGGCCTTTGTGGACCATCACTGTATGTAGTTCATAGAGATATATGGTTCACATTTCTCAAAGGGCCATGAGGTTTAAGCAATAATCTAGTGCCATCATCATACGATCTATTCCTGGAAGGTGCATCTTCAAAAGCTTTGACTTTTTTTGGATGCCCAGTGCAGTACCGTGGGTTCCGCTTTTTGCCTGCCACCCCCACAAGCCCTAAATTTTACATACACACACACATACAAACATGAAAAATATTAAGCTAAGTACAGGACTTTCAAAGAAAGGGATCTCGTTCTTGTTATGATGGCAGGTAGTGTTAGGGTGAAACATAAAAGTTGTTCCAATTGGTTCCTGAAACTTGGAAAAGTTTTATTGTTTCAGCTGAACTGAATCATCCTCTTAGTTTTTTAAAGCTGATCAATTCAACAAGACAGGACTGATTCCTCAGGCAAATTAACTGCCCCTGAGACAAGTGTTCAGAATAATTCTTCTTGTACGATCTTCGGTATTGGTATGTAGCAATAATCTTTACTGTCCTATTTTGTTTAATTGTCTGTGTAGATATCTCTAGAAAGGAGGTTGATTAAACTTTGACATAACTTGAATTTATTGTATGAACTATATTAACATACATAATTATGCCTGGAAGAGAACTGTACATAATTTTAAAATTTATGGTTAAGAGATCTACACAATTTTTTCTCTGTAGCTTTCCTTTAGCTGTGTGTTAGGAGGTGTTCAGGAATATGAGTTTAGGTTAATAACCCACGACAGAGCTAAAGTCAGGAAGAGGTGGTCCCAGGGGACCTGAGTTAGCTCTTGTTGGGAAAAACTCAAAATTGGGAAATAGGACTTTGGAGCCATAGGTCAAAGGAGGATATGAAATATTTGCCCCACAGCCCCTACATGAATAACCTTTATTTTGGAGAGGAAAGGTTTCTTAGACTTACTCAATGAGGATTAAAATGAGAATAAACCTATATTCCCTATATTCTCTCTCTCAGTGGTCTATAAACTCATAAATGAAACAGAATAAAGACTTAAAATCTAACATTGTATTCAATCTGAGCTCTTCCACTTAAGCAGTTTGGGACTTCAGGCATGCTGCTGTTCATCTGTTAGCTTCAATTTCTTTGCCTCTACAAATGACAGTGTTTATATTGTGGCATTGTTATAAAGAAAAAATGAGATAATATTAAAAAGTGTTTAAGGTACAGATACTGGCACATTGAAGATACATAGTAAATGTTGATTTCCTTCTTGTTCAGCAAAAGCTTCAGGAGGAAAGCTGGTGGTGGGAATGCTTATGTGTTTCATTACTTCAGTAGAATTTGCCAAAAATATTTACCTCATTAATGCCGAGTAATTAAAACAGAGACACATATCTAAATATGAACACAGAGATATTTTATAATTGAGCTGTTGCTCCTTTATTGTAATGCAGTGTGGACTCGTTCTTTACCTCTGTGTCTCTGAAAATCTTATAATTTTAAAATATAAGTTCTTCTGGGAGTCTTCTGATTGAAATGTGTTCGGTCACTCAGTCGTGTCTGACTCTTTGTGACTCCATGGACTGCAGCACCCCAAGCTTCCCTGTCCTTCACCATCTCCCCGAGCTTGCTCAAACTCTTGTCCATCAAGTTGGTGATGCCATCCAACCATCTCATCATATGTCGTCCCCTTCTCCTCCTGCCTTCAGTCTTTCCTAGCATCAGGGTCATTTCTAATGAGTCAGCTCTTCTCATCAGGTGGCCAAAGTATAGGAACTTCAGCTTCAGCATCAGTCCTTCCAGTGAATATTCAGGACTGATTTCCTTTAGGATTTGCTGGTTTGATCTCCTTACAGTCCAGGGTACTCTTAAGAGTCTTTTCCAACACCACAGTTCAAAAGCATCAGTTCTTTCGCACTCTGACTGAAATGGGCTTTCTTCAACTCCATTCATATCCTGGATTTATAAGATAACTGAGAATTCCCTGAATTGACAAGTGGTGTATATTTGTGAGTTTATATGTTTTCTTGGGAAGCCAGCGTGTGGCTTTCGTCATTTCCAAAGAGTTAGGGAGCCCAAAATATTTAATACTGATTGTCATGATGACTTTCTGCTTACATTTTTTGGCCCGAGAATGTAAATGTTGCTATTGATGTATGTTAAAGACTTATTGTATAGTGGGTAAGCTTGTTAAATGTTTTATCACATTGGAACCTGAGCCTTTATGAGCCTAGGTCCATAGAGATATTTTCAAGCACTTAGGAATAGAAAGTCCAGGCACAGTTTGCCCTAGCCTGGCAGAATACCAAAACCAGGGATGGACAATTCACTCAGCTGTTTATTTTGTACATAGTTTCCCTCAAAATGTGAAAATTGTGATTTAATAATAGTACTGTGTTTCTACACCATGTATTAAAGGTATGAGAGGTTTTTTTTTTAAGCCTTGAAAGGGCGACATTAAAATGATCATCTCATGAATCATGGTGTGTGGAATACACCTTAGACCGTGAACCTCTGTTTTGGGGGATTTTATTTATTTTCTATGTATGTATGAAAAGTCTATAATTGCCAGAAAGATTAGCTCCATCTGTTCCTCATTCCCTCTATGGGACTGGGGAGGGGGAAAATTTATGGAAGGTTCAGATTGGTTAAAAAAAACCCACAGCAGGAAACCTTTTGTCTTACTGAAGTATCCTGGTTACATGGCTTCTCTGGTGACTCAGCAGGTAAAGAATCCACCTGCAATGCAGGAGATACTGGTTGGATCCCTGGGTCAGGAAGATCCCCTGGAGGAGGAAATGGCAACCCACTCCAGTATTCTTGTCTGGAGAATCCCATGGACAGAGGAACCTGGCGGGCTGCAGTCCATGAGGTCGCAAAGAGCTGAACATGACTGAAGTGACTTAGCATGCATGCATTCCAGTTAACAGCTGGGAAAATTAGGGATAACCCATTTGCCAGATAGCTGGACATTGGCCAATTTGAAGAAATCTTAAATACAGATCTTAGCAAATTCTTAGTTTGTTGTTGAATTAACCCATCATGATATAAACATATCTTGAAATGATCAAAACTTGTGAGTTATAAGTAAGGTTGTATTTGCCTCGATGAGAATTAATTGTTGTCCAGCCTTACTGGACATGTCCCACTGTAGCCCTTTTGTACCTGAAGTTTGTTCATGTCTATTGGATTTTAAGCATTGTTAATAATACAGTCAGAGCAACACTGAAGAGTTAGTTTTAGTGGTGTTTGCCAGCTCAACCAGCTGATTACTTTGTTCTGAGCATAGCTCATATACCTGGTAGAGTTCTCTCATCTATTATGCATTTCTTGTGGTTCCTGTAGACTTGCCTTCCAACTTGATTCATTCACTTTATCCACCCAGTGTATAAGTATTGAACAACTGTTATGTGGAATACACTGTTTTGTGGCTCCAAGAATTAGTTCTTTGCTTTAAGAGTACACACTTGGGTGCTGTTTTGGAGAATTGTTAGCTATGTTTTATCCAGAGGAACAAATGAGAGAGAACAAGGAAATTCAGTAATTTTGCCAGTGTTTCAACATCAAAAATGATGAAAATCAAATATAAACACACACCTGGGTATTCTTTTTGCTGACCACATGATCCTCTACGCTTTTATGTCCAGCACTATGTAAACAACAAAAGTGTTCACAATAACATTGCTGTTTTTCTATAGCCATCTTTAGAAGATTTTTCTAAGGATTTTGAATTTTTAGGGGATTTAGAAGGATTTTGCCTCATTTGGGCTGGAAATTTGGTGTCTCCATTGAAACCTGGAAACCAAACCAGACAGTTTGGGGTTCTCTTTCATTTAGAATGTCAGAGAACATAAAAGTGAAAAAGCCTATTTTGTCTTAATTCTTCATATTCATTATGTTTTGTTTGTTTTAAATTTCTACTGAATATTACTGACTTTTCTTGCTTCTAATAAACTCTGTTTCAAACGAGTTACTTAGAAAAACATTGGGAGAAGATAAACCTGAGCCTAATGATCATAAACTTTTCAACTAAAGAGTGTTGACTAAGCTGTGAATCTTTTGGCAAGGTCACACAGCCTTTCTGGTTCCTGGTCTACCTCTTGACAGTTTTTAAATTTTAAGAATTTTCCTTCTACCTAGTTTTTCTGTAAAAGAATTTCATGGTAGTAGTCGAATAGCAGTGTGTGTCTACTGTTTTTCCGAACTTTTCTTTCTTGTAGCATTTGGGAATTTAGCAGAATTTTAGCAAGTAGTGATTACCACTACCACACAAGAAAAATTGCTAACATTTCCAAAATACACTAACTATGAAGATTGAGTTTCATAGGAGTGATTTAAATGCCTAGAACACAAGTGTTTGTGTCATAACATTTTTTAAAAAACAAGAGACGCTTACTT
Organism: Muntiacus reevesi; assembly: GCF_963930625.1. NCBI lineage: Eukaryota > Metazoa > Chordata > Mammalia > Artiodactyla > Cervidae > Muntiacus > Muntiacus reevesi. The sequence continues at coordinate 143,590,551 of NC_089249.1, read as the reverse complement.
CTGTTTATTACTATAAAATTTATATGCCATCATCATAATTTGCATTAGACACCCTGGTAAAAAGAAGAGAATAAAATCACCTAGGGGAAAAAAAATCACCTAGGGAAATCCATGTAAAATTTTGCCATTTTGGGAGGTAGGCTTTTGAATATATGTATGTATTTTTAAAACCCTTTTAAAAAATTTAGTGCATTATCACAAACACCTTTTCTGTCATTATATACTCTCCTTCAGCATCGTCTTAAAGACTAACATATGAATGGACCATTATTTGTGAAATCAGTTCTACACTGGATACTGAGTGGTTGCAAGCTTTTGCTATTATAATTAATATGGCAATTAATATCCATATAGCACAATCATGATTGTGTATTTATAGATTTCTTTTTAAAAAGCAATATTGTGATTTTAAAACATTTTCTAGACAAAACTAAGTGATATGGAATTGTTTAATTTCTTCCTTATATGCTTTTTTTTTCTTGTATGCTTTCTTGTTTGTATACTTCATAAAAGAATTAGTTTTCAAACTGCTAACCTCAATTATTTAAAAACTGCTTTTAAACATTTGTTAGCTATATAGTTTTGACATGTTACTTAAGTTACCTAGTTATTAAACTTATAAGTTATCTTACATTTAAGGAAATACCAATTATCTCACATTGTTTTCACTAATAGAACAGTGTATGATAGCTTCCATTTGGGGGTTGCCTGTAGACTAGAGCATATTCCATTGGCATTTTCCACCAATAATTTGAGAGCATGTCTTATGCCACTGTCTCCTTGGAGATGGGAAGTGAAGAATTTCTTGGATCTTAAGAAAGAAGAGGGATTACAAAATCCACAATATTAATGTTTATATTTTTAAAAATAATCTTTTACTTCCTGGGGTTTTAAGTGTGTGTGAGTGTGTGTGTTCCTCTGTATTCATCATAGAATATCTCAAATGCCATTGGAATACTTTACCCAGTTCCCTCCAATTTGTGGGTTTGCGGGCTGGTCCAGCAGCAGGCTTTGGAGAAGTTACTTGCTACCTTATTATAACATACTTAAACTCAATAGCAATTCAGGCCTTACTGGGTATTTACCTAATTTATTGTGGCAATGCGGTATTTAGACCACTGATTAAGTGAAGTCTGTCAGTATAGTTAAAAGAAATTAGAGACACTATCATTGCTAAATCACTTTACAATTCAAAGAAGAATTGTAAACATATGAATCCATTTAATTATAATAGTGCCAATTATAAGAGAAATTGTAACACTGAGAACAGTGGCTTTTATGTAATCATAATAATGGCATGTATTTATCTTGGTTTGGCAAGTTAGGCCTTTCTTTAATACTTGGCTTTGCCTAAATAGAATGTGGTTTGCTGAAACCCACAATAACCCCACACCCTCCAATTTGTTATTGCAGAAAATACTGAACAATAATCATGTGGTATGAATGATTAATGTATGCATGGGTTAGTAAGTATCTTTGAGGTTTAAAAAGTGTTTTTATTTACATTCTTCTGTTGGCTGCAGGTATAAAACAAATAAATACAAATCCACATGTGTTAAAAATTCCCGTTCCTTTTCATACGAGTGTTTGCAGCGTGTGTACAGTCATAGCCTTTTCATTGTTTTCTGTGCTTTTGGTTTTTGTTTATCTAATGCATATCCTTTAGTAATATTTTAACTGCAGTGTTTGATATGTAATCCACTTTTAAATTTGCTAAGTGCTTTGAATTTAGCCTTATCCTAAATATAGAAATAATCAATTTAGTAATATTTGAAGATTGGCAAATTTAATTTATAATGTGTTCAAAATCATACCTATTAGAGTCACACTTAGTTCTAGAAGAGCATATGTAAAAAGATTACTCATATTTTCTGTTTAATAGGATTACTATTATCATGGAGGAAGAGGTACTATCTAGTGGTATAAACAAAATTACTGTGGAGTTGGAACATTTCTACACTTTAATCTCAGGGCTTTTATTTATTTCTACTTCCTGCCTTCAGAAAGATAATTTGCAGCAGTTCCACACTGTGCATTTGTAGATGTGGAAGGAAATCCTATTTTCCTAAGCAAAAAAAGAAGGAATTTAAGTTTAATGAGGGCTCTAATAAAAAGAAAAAACTTTTAAAAACTCGGATAGATCTTTAAGAATAAATAGACCTTCAGTGAACATGTAGAATTCATTGTAAAACCTATACATTATAAAGAACTACATTATAAAGAATTATTAGAAATCCAAACTGTTGATTTATTGGTACGACATAGCCCAGAAAGTAAAGATAAACATATAGTAGATTTAAAAACTTGACATCTGGAAAGGGTTAATATTTTTTATTATATGAAATTTGATATAAAATTGTGGGCAACCCATGACACGGTTTGGAGTACTTGATTATTCTTTTCTCAATAAATAAGAGTGGCATACAGTTAATTTCAGCACTGTAATTGAGCAGTGCATTCTGGGAAGTCGAAAAGCCCTGTAAGATGAGGAAATGTTTTAGGGACTAATCACGAGAAGAAAGGAGCCTTTCATAGCCCGTATGATGCTGTTGTCAGAGCTAAAGGCAGATAATGATTCGGTAATAATGGCACATTGTGAATATTTAAGCTGAAAAGATTTGGGCAAAATGAACAGACATTGTTGGTTTGTTAAAACTGAACAGTTGGTCCCTGAGCTTCAAAAGCGCTCTGAACTCAGTACCACATTTTTATTCTAAATTTTTCCTAAAACAAGACACTTTTTTGAAAGTTATATCAAACACCGCCACTATAAGATGTTTTAAAATGATCTACTTGTTTAATTTTTACTGTAGAAATAAATAGTATGGGCTCGCTCTTGTTACTGAGAAGTTTAAAAGTTTTGTGTTTCTTCTATGTCTTCTAAACTTCTCTGGCAGAAGCAGTGCCTTCAAAGAACATTCTGATAGCAATGATGTAAAATATTGAATATGAAACCAAGAGTGTCAGAGTGCAAAGAAAGTGACGTGATTTGCATTTTGTTTCTAAGGCTTCTAATACACCCTTAAGAGTCTTGCAGCTGGGTTTCTATGTACCTTGTCTTTGCTTCTCATTAGTATGTTTTCAACCTGTTTGTTTGCGTTCTGGAAGCATCTGTTAAATGCAGATTTATATAGCTCTGGTTACCCATTTTTGGGTGAATGTTACCAGAATCTTAACATTTGAGTCCTCATAGCCTTCCTTTAGCTTAGAACGGGAAGAGAACTGTACTCTGAGCCAAAAGCAGTATATTTCAAAACTTACTAACTTTAATGGTGTGTTTTTAGAGTTGGTAGCACATCTGGGAAAGAGCTAGATTCTGTTTTGCTAAAGTGTAGGTAAACACACCAGTACCTATACTTTAAAAAGCATTATGGAAAACCTTAGGGAAATAGCGCTTTTTAAAATTTTTAAAAATCTGATTCAATTAGAAAAGAATACTTTTTAGTGTAAGTTATAGGATAAAATTCAACCTTTATGTGTGTAAGATATGTATATCTCCAGTGAGCTCTCATTTATTATATGTATGTTACAATGACATAAATAATTCCAAGTCTGGTATTTCTTTTATAAATATACTTTTCATGTGCAGTTTTACACAAAGACTGAAATGAAACAGATTTCTGAGGCTATACAAATGTTTTTTGTTGAGTAAAAAAGATTACTTATTAAAATGGTTTCAGAATTTAAACCAAAATAACTTTTTTTTTTTTGGTTTATTCTCTGAGATTGTTTGAAGGGAAAAAAATGTTGCCGTATGTTTACACTAACATTCATTTTTACCCATATGCTTTAAATCTGTGTATTTATTTAACCAAATATTGTTTATTTTTAGAACTGTTTAATTTTTCTTTTTAACTGGAATTTTTAAACAGCAGCTCTTTTAAAATTAAGTTAAATAAAATTACACCATTTCAAGGACATTTTCTTCAGGATTTTGAACTAAGAAATAAGTCCTTTATTACCATTAGGTGAGACTAGTTTTTGGGCAGGAAATAGGCAGAGTCCAAAAGCAAAAATAAAGCAGAACAAATGTTTACCAGGAAAATTTACTGTAACCCAAGCAGATTCTTGTATCACTTTTCTAAAGTAGCTTTCATGAAGGGTACTCCATGCAACTATGAGCCGAAGAGCCTTTCCTTGTACTTCTGCAGAGAAGCATAGTTTGAATTTTGACACTCTACCTGTACAGATTTACATTTTTTTCCAGTTTGAGAGGTGGGAATTGAAAATATAAAATGAGATTGTTATTTACTTAGAAGCTCCATAAAATTGCTAACTTATTTTAAGAATAGAAGATAAACATTTCAAATTATATTTTGAAAAAAATAGTTTCTGTAATCACTTTTTGACTTTTTCTTAGATTCCATGTAATTCCAGAATTATTTGTTCTAATTTTTTTTTTGTCTGGAAGTATGGATTTCTCATTTGGTATTAAGCAGTAATTTTCTTTAAAATGATAGTTATTATCCCCTACTCCATCCTCTGTATTTCTGTTTGTTCAGATTAGCATTCTTTTATCAGACAACTCTGGCCATAATCAAGGGAATCAAGGGTGCTAAACTTTCTTAACATTTACTTTGAGGTTTTCTGAGGATATCATCTAAACCTTCATCAGAGGAACCGTCCCGGAAAATTAACCTTAAATTTTGATCTAAATAATTTAAAGCCCTAATCAGAAATCACCCTGTTTGAAAACCGGCCTCTCCACTTACAAATTACCAGAAGACTCTTGCCTAATATGAAGAGAAATGCATGAGGTAGAACTTCTGTGGAGATGAAGAGAGATTTTTTTTTTTTTTACCACTAATAGAATTACATTTTATTTACTGAGGAATAGAACAATAAGGTCAGACAATGTGCTTAACATAGGGTATTTATTAAAGAATTTCAGTTTGTTTTAAAAAATATTTTTGTTAGTTTATTGTCTTAGATTCAGCTATTCAATTTAATTGTAAACAATTTTACTTAAATCTAACAGCCCCAGGAGCTCAGCGGTGAAGAACCCACCTGCAGTGTTAAGAGACGGTTTGATCTCTATGTTGGGAAGTGATCCCCTGGTGAAGGAAGTGGCAACTCATTCTAATATTCTTGCCTGGGAAATCCCATGGACAGAGGAGCCTGGTGGGCTACAGTTAGTGGGATTGCAACCGAGTCAGACATGACTTAGCAACTAAACAGCAAACATTTTACTGTTTATACTGTTTCATACTAACCAAAATACATGTTTTAATATTTGCACCTTACACTCCATGGAAATAGGGTTTTGGGTTTTTATTGTGAAATATATTTAAAATATAAATGCATACTATTGTCTCTCTTGAAGAGTCATGGTATACATTATTAAAGGGTCTGAGAACTTTTAGCAGTTCCCAGATTTGTCAGTGGAACTGTTTTTTGTTTTTAACTCCTGTGAATCCCCCCAAAACACACTTAGCAAAATTATGCCTTGAGTCTTTTTTTTTTTAACTCTTTTTAAGTGAAGAAATTTAGGATTTTTGGTCCCTTTTAAAGGTATAAAAATCATCTTTCTGCTCAAGGGGAATCCTTAAAAATGAATATGTTCTGGTCTCCATTTCGATACCAAGTGCTTCTTGGAGGGGGGCTTTATCGCAAGTAATGTTGCTTGATTTGGCTATCCACTCCCGTGGCCCCCATCCATCCAGTCCATTGCAATTTACTTTAAGTACTTCAAACTGTGTCCTTGCAAGACAGATTTGCCTGGAGCCATTCCAAGTTGGCAAAGGGATGTTCTAATAAAGCTCTAAGTGGTACTACTTGCTGATCAAGAGGAGAGGGGAAGGGTGGTGACAACGTGATGCTACAAAGGTCATTTCATATGAATCTAAAGTCCATTTTTAAAAGGTCTCCTTTCTTTTCATCCCATAATTTTGTGCACTGGAAAGATTTGTTAGTGAAGCGCTCTTTTATTATGTTATGCCTACCAAGAAACAGACTTCTAAAAAGTATTAATTTTCAAGATTCCTGATATAGGAATCCATTGTACACTTCTGCTTTAAATTTGTCCCATGCCTCAAAAAATGTTTTATCACTTCCAGTCTTTTTTAGGAAAAAAACAAATTCATTGAAAGGAAATTGATTTGAAGATTTTAGCCTAAAACTTAGTAAATATTCAGTGTAAAACCATCATATAAATTTTTATGTACCTAGTATCTTTTTGCCTAGAAAAGACATGGAACAACTGTGGCAGGAAATGTTATCTTTTATTACCAAAAAAGAAGTTTGCTGTGTTGACGTCTTCAGTATTTGCTGAATAAGCATACATGATTCTTTTTCTATCATAGTATGTATCTAAGAGATCTTAGATTTGTTAATGTTTGAGCCCTCATTAGTATGAAAGGTAAGTCTGCTTTAGTGTTTGAGCTAAAAATCTTAAAAAAAAAAAAAAACCCACATAATACAACACCAACTCTATAATCTTCTTACCAAATAGACTGTAGTAATTCCAAAGGACTTAACACATTTATTAGCTAAATGACGTACAGTTTGAGAGACCATAAACATACATTTAAAAACTGTTATAAGTGAAACAGGCTCTTGACAATAATTCATATAATCTAATTAGCTAATGTATCAGTTGTTAATACTTTTGAAGATATCCTGTAAACAAAAATGAAATGTTGGGCACCCAGCAAACATGTATGATAGAAGAAAATCCAACTCCAGCAGGAAAATAGTATTTGTGGAATATGTAATGTGGTACTATGGTAGCATTACAAGAGATCAGTGACCAGCTGGGGTTAGTAAACCTTTGCATCTTGCTATTGATGTTAGGCAGCCACTTGGTAAAGCCTGGAAAGTAACATGTGCCTCAACAGTTAGCACTTAGAGACTGTGTTTTAACAAGTCTGCGGATATGTATTTACATGATAGACCATACTAACACCTTTTAGTGTTATCTGTCAATCAAGATTTAATACTGTTCTTTGATAAAATGTATCTGGTGTTCATTTTCATTAAGTTATCCTACTTTGTGTTTTTACGTATTCTGTAAGAATCCATGACTGCCTGACCTCTTGGCAGTCTTCTGTAAACTTCACGTTAACCCTGCTTACTAGGGATTGCAGGGGTCATTTTCATCCTTGTGAAACTGAAAGGTCCAAGTGATTGAGTCCAAAGATGCTTGGGAAGGGATCTGCAAAATCTCGCCCACCTCCAAAAAAGAGAAATGCTTTAGTTTATGCATTTGGCAACCACGCCTCCCATCTTTTTATTTTTATTTTTGGTGAAAGGATTTTACATCAGACAGATATTATTAAAAGATTTTATTTAACACTCAGATGCATTTTGTTCTAAAACGAATGCTTGCTCAAGAGTCTAAGAAGGCTCCATGGGAAGAGCAAAGCAATCTAAGCCATATGTATTGGGCAGGTTGCCAGTTGTTTGCCAATATGCCCAAGCCACCTGGCTGTGCATTCAGCCAAGTATGCCATTCCGACCAGCCAGCTTTAACCTCCCGGCTGCTTTTCAGAGCTTAGGAAACGCGGAAGGCCGGGAGCTGCACTTCATTTCTCCCATGCCAATAGATCTCACTCAGACAAACAGCACAGCTCCACTGACCGGTAACTCACAAACACCCATTCTGAATGAGCTCTCCTTTTGTTTAAAACACCATTCACTGGTGTTGAACCAGTGCCATAAGATGAGTCTGGAGATAGCAGACTGAAACCTTTACCCATATGCCATAGACAGACACTTTGACTGACAAGCAGCATTTTATTCCCAAGTCTGCAGCGATAGGGTTTTGTGATTCTGGTTTGCTGAGATTTGGGTTGACTATATTTGCCACTGGTTTCAATTTTTATTTTGGGTGCTTCTAACTTTTAAATGTTTGAAAACGTTTGTTCATTTGGTTTTTCCCTTTTTGTTTAGTTTAGACATTAGTTCTGCTGTTGCATAATTTATGTATCAAGCCTGATTTCATAATCTTTGGCAATCTAGGTCAGGGATTGTGTAGAACAGGCAACTTTACAATTCTGGTTGGAACCTTGAAGGCTGGTTTGTTCTTTACCAAAGTCAAATTAGGGGAAGTCTTACTACTAAAAGGTGGTATTCTTTCTTTCATCTGATCATAAGAATTATGTAAGGTGTCTAATTTCCTTTTTTGCCTTGGCTCCTAAGAAACTCAGAGATAAATTTAATTCTTAGCCTCAGTAGATACTTCACCCTAGGTTTCTGCCCCTGTAACTTCTCTTCTTAGCCTCTGTTGTTTTGTTCATATTTTTCGTTCATGGCTTTAAATTTGCATTTGTGTGTGTATATATTTGTGAATTTAATACATGAATGTGAACCATCTCAAATCATTTTGGGAATGTAAGTGTGATAATGGATAAGTAAACATAAATTCAGTGTAGAAACTTTAGTCTATTCTTAATTAAAAATTTTAAATGAACTTTTCTAGTATCATTGCAGGTGTCTCAGATTAATCATCCCATGTTTTACCTAAAGGGAGCTATGATGATTTAGGCCTAGAACTTTCATTGCTATAAATTTCTGCATGAGACTTGGACTGGCCAGTTTATAATTTCCCATCAGTATTGTGGTCTGTACATTCTTAGTGGATGCCATTTCCCTCTTCCTGGCTCAGTGACCACTATCTCTCAGATCTTGAAGATCTGTTTTGGCTTGGCTCCAATTTAATCAGTCTGAATGGATTCTATTGAGTAACTTGACTCATTCACCCTGCTGAAGAGAGTCTGAATACACTATTTCTGAGGATTTAAAAAAAACTATTATAATGTTCTTTTTGACTAGAATTGTCAGTCATTTCAGGAAAAACATGTGATCTGTGTTTGTGTGTGCCTGCGTGCATTTGTGTGTGTATGTGTATTTGGGGGGCCCATTTTTCACTCCACTAATAAGACCCATTCGAATTGTAGCATTTTGGCGTAAGTCCTAGGACACACTCAACAAAGCCCCGAGAAGGTGGAGTTGCACCAGCTCGCAAGATGGATAGACTGAGCTGGGGGAAGTGTCCCAGCGGGCTTCTGCAGTCTGTCAGAGGAGCCGCAGCTGTAACCACCCATCTGTGCATCCTTGGCTTGGGCTGGGCTTCAGTGTTGAACACTTACCCTGAAGAAAGATGTTCAAAAGGAATGGATGGTATGGTTCAAATAATAGTGGCCAAAATGTGACAGGGCTAATGCTTGAAGAGAACTATTGTATTCCACAAACTGTAAGATTGAGCCTTTTGGCATTTCTAAAGTTCTAACATTTCTGCGATGTTCATTACATTGCTTGTTTTCCTGGCTCCTCCTAGGAAGAAACACTGGGCTTTATTTTTTTATGTGTACGTGAGGATTTTTAGCATAACGTTAAATCCAAAAGAAATCTTGACAGCCATATTCATAGTGTCTTCCCTGATTCATATTTTTAATCTTATGAGTTAAGCTTTCTGCAGTAGGTAGCCATCTTTCATATCTTGGTTCCAGAGCATTTGTTATCTCTTCATTCATTTTGAAATAAAAATTTTTCTTTTGAAAAGATTTGTTAGCAACAAGAAGCTCAATAATTCTGGACAAACAAAAGACTGTTACTTATTTAAACTTTTTAAGGTTTTTTTATAAGAACCATAAAAAAATCTTAAAAGGACCCACTAATAACCAGGAATGTAAATACCCCCAAAATAATACAAAAAATTTCCCCCTCATTTTGATATAGAAAAATTATATAGATCATTTATATTTAAGAGATTTATACATATGCTTGATATAGGCAGGTGAATGCATTTCATCCATGTCATCTAAAATAAGTCATTCATGGGGTGAGAATAAAAAAACCAATGAGACTTTCTTTTTCTTTTGTTGGATCAAAAATTTCATATGTATATATACTACATATATGGTGTGTCAATTAGATTGAATTAAAAAGTATATCACTTAAAAAGTGTTCTTGGAAAAGTAAACTATTATGCAGTTTCCCCCATTATCACCCCTCTAGCCAATTACTCAGTCATATATTAAAGAAAAGAAAGATCTTTTGTGTTTATGCTTGAAAATTTGTGATGTGTTTACAGTGCAATGAAATTTATATTCCATCTCTTACAAATTTTCCTATACTCAGATCCCCTCAAACATCATTTCTGCCTTAGAAAGGATTCTTAGGCAGTTTAAAAAAAAAAAAAAGTCTCTTTATTTGATTTCACTCAACTATATGAGCTTATCAACCAAAAATGGAGTGTTCAATCAGATGTCATCTCAATGAATAATCATTTATGGATTATTTATTGAGTGCCTACTACACTTGGTGCTAAAAATCCCATCCTTGCCCTATGGAAGATTAAAGTGTGATTAAATCAGGAGCCATGTGTCTTTGCTTCTTCCCCAGCATTCATTTATTACCCATTCAATCTCATTTTCTTGGAAAATTCTTAAATGTTGAATTTTCAATTAAACATAGGATACAGGTGTAAAAACAGTATTAAAAATGATTTTGGGCAAAAAGGATTTGATAAAATTTGACTGTGATTTCAAATTTTTAAAAAGTTTTGATAACCAATAACAAAGGAGAACAATATCCTTAACATAATAGAATTATCTACATCAGAAAAAATCATACATACTGAAAAATATTTCATCAGTGAGGATGAAATATTTGAGTCATCCTCACTAAAATTAGGAACAAAGTTGAGTGCTATCACCATTATTATATAATGTTCTCCTAGAAATTATGTCCAGTGTAATAATATATGATTCAGAAAGGAAAGAGGAGACAGAATTATCACTCTTTGCAAATAATGTAACTACTTATACAAAGAATTTGACAAAAAACATGTGGAATTAATAAGAAAATTTAGCAGAATATCTGATTAAAAGATAAATACCTTCTAGCAACAAATTTTCATCATCTAATCATCTCTAATGAGAAGCTATGATGGAAAAATGATCTCATTCAGTAAAATAATAAAAATCACAAAATATCTAGGAATAACCTTAAAATAACTTGGCAGTGAATTGATGAAAAGGCCTGCTCTGAAGTTGGTGTTCTGAATCGTGAGGATTATAGGAATGGGAAAGAATGGCATGTAAAGGTCGTGTCTCTTATGCATTCCTCTTATATTGCAACCTGGAAGTTATATCTTACTCCTCTTTCATCGTGCCTCTTAACTAATCAGCCACCAAGTTCTGCCAAGTCTGCTTTCTTTTTAGCTTGCAAGTCAGTTTCCATCTTACCCCATGCTTCCTTTAGTTTCACACCCTTATTATTTCTAACCTACGCTATCTTTTGCCTCCTCTTTTTGCTCTCATTCTCTCTGTGTCATCCATATGCTATTGCCAGGGTGATATTTCCACAAAGAGAATTATCACTGCTTTCCTGACATCTCTTCAATAGCTCCATCGCCTACTATAGGAATTCTGTATTTACCAGCAATCCAAACAGGATTCGTTATTCCCTGCGCCCCCCGTCCCCCACATACCTCTAGTGTCATTACTACTCCCACCTCCACCTCTCACAAATGCATACGTTGTAATTCAGCACTCTGACCAGGCTCTGCCGAAATGCTTGCAGTTTACCAGGGTTCTGTGCCTTATCAGTGCCTCAGTTCTGCAAGAGCAGGGTGGTGCCATTGCATGTTCTAAGTTGCTAGAACATGTCACCTCCTCTCCTGTTACTCTCCATCCATATGACTTTGCAGCCTGGAAAACTCCAGATCCTCTTACAACATTCAGGGTAAGCACTGTATCATTTGGAAGACTGTTGCATACACAGTCTTGCAAAGTTGCTTACTTTCCTTGTTCCTTTAGCATCTTGGTATGTAATTCTTTCATTTTATGTACCACACTAGACTGTAGCCATTCGTATTAAACCCCTAGTAGGGTAGGAATTCACTGTTATCTCTAACATCAAGCACAGTGGCTAGAACTTGGATGCTCAATATTATTTGCTGAAATGACAATCAAGAAAATTTTCTTTAAGTTTGAAATTCATGAAGTTTTATGTTTTTGAGATAATTTTATAGTTATACAATTTTTTTTCTAGATTAATTGCTTTAAAATTTCTTAGTTTTGTGGCATGTTAGAACTCAACAATAGCTGGCATAAAATAGAAGTACACAGTTTTAATGTCACAGCTGAAGTTTGAAAAATACTTAATGTTTTTTTTTGCAGGAATAAATTATAAAGTTTTATGAATTAGGCTATAATTTGTGTTTATGGTGTTAGTGATAATCATTTCTTTATTAAATGCCTAGGTTAAGATCATCAGCTTATTTACTAATTTTCACAATCAGGTAACATGTTTTATTGAAACTAATAAATGATACAAAATCATAGGTGTATAAATTCAGATCCATTAAAATATTTATTCAGATTCTTTTATATGTTTAGGACTGAACTGGGTTTTAGAAAAGTATAGAACAGCTCAATCTTTAAGAAGATTCTATAAAGGAAGTGACTTGCTTATGTAACATTCAGACCGTGATGAAAACAAAAGAGTATTTCATCCTGCAATACAAAGTATTGTCACCCCCATTTTATAGATAAGGAAACTGAGTTTTACAGAAGTTGGTGACTTTACTATCATTACAAAGCCAGCTGTTAATGATGGGTTTCAGGCCAGGACCTAGATTTTTCAGTCTCTGATGAAGGACTCAAAAGAGTTTAATATGCAAAAAAGGAATTTGATGAATTTGAAAAATGTAAAGCAAGTCCACAAAGAACAAGAAACAGAATAGTAATTCATGAGTTTTCTGTTTCCCCTTTTTTACTTATGAATTTATAGAAGTAAATATTCAGTAGGTTATATCTAAATAATAAAACATGGCATTTGGGTGGCTCTAATATTTTGTAGGCACTCCAGAAACACTAATTAATCTAAGTTCACAAATATTCCTGAGTGATGGGACTAGACCATTTTAACTAAAAGGGAAATTAAGCCATATATATTATATATGTACATATTTATGTAAAGCATAGTAGAGCAATATTACATTGAAATTTTATTGCTGTGAGTTTGGGATGACATCTTATAAGTGGCAAAGCCACAAGTGAGTTATGCAGGTCATCTCAACTCAATGCCAATAAAATGTTTTTACTGTACCACATCATCCGGTATTCTGCCTATGCTACAAATTTAAAAGAGAACCAATTTTAGAAATTTCCAGAGTTGTAAAAGTTTTTATTGGGACTATATTTCAAACTTGCTGGCTTGTAAATATTAGTTCCATTAATTGTGGTACAAATTAGTGCATGCATGTGAATGCATGCTCAGTTGTGTCCAACTGTTTGCCACACTAAGGACTGTAGCCCATCAGGCTCCCCTGTCCATAGGGTTTCCCAGGCAAGAATACAGGAGTGGGTTGCCATTTCCTTCTCCAGGAAATCTTCCCAACCCAGGGATCAGACCTACATCTCTTGCATTGGCAGAATTCTTTCCTACTGAGTCACCTGGGAAGCCCCAAAATTAGTGCACAAAGAGTTAAAAAAAAAAACAAACACTCATGATAGGGATCTTGAAAAATATTTCTAGTTTCATTTTTTTCCTGTTCTACATATAAATGCTGTCTTCTTGCTTCTCTTTATATGTAAAGTTTTTTCCCTTTCCAAAAGCTACTTTAAGCCCCATCTCCAAGGAGCTCCCCGTAGGTCCTTCACATCACCCCTAAGTTTGATCTAATTTTTCTGAGCACTTGCTTTTACTTATTGCCCATAAATTCATTAGTAGATGTTCTTATTGCTTTTAAATCACTCTTTTGTTGTTGTTGTTTAGTCTTTAAGTTGTGTCTGACTTTTTTGATAAAGTAGCTCTGTAGCTCATGAGGCTCCTCTGTCCATGGGGTTTTTTCCCAGTTTAAGAATACTGGAGTGGGTTGCCTTTTCCTTCCACAAGGGATTTTCCCAACCCAGGGGTTGAACCTACATCTCTTGCACTGGTAGATGGATTCTTTATCACTGAACCACCAGGGAAGCCCAAATTACTGTTAGTTGTAGTTTATAATTAAACTATTAATTTAAAGTTTATCATTATTAAGCTTTTAATTGAGTGTACGGTGGCACTAGTGGTAAAGAATTCGCCTGCCAACGCAGGGCATGAGACACAAGAAACTAGGGCTTGGTCTCTGAGGCAGGAAGATCCCTTAGGGTAGGAAATGGCAACCTGCTCCAGTGGTCTTGCCTGAAAACTTCCATGGACAGAGGAGCTTGGTGGGCTGTAGTACATGGGGTCACAAAGAGTCGGATGCAGCTGAGTACGCACGCATACTGTCTTTCCCACATAAATTCTAAGCTCTTTGAGAGTGTATTCATTGCTCTATGTTGTTCCTGGTCTTTAGGACAGTATTTTTATTTGCTTGTTTGTTTATTTGTTTTAATATCCTTTCTTTCCTCCTTCCCTTGTGTTCTTCCACAGACATTGATTGAGTGCCTACCATTTATTTTCATGCCTTAGTATGCATTGGATATTGATGAAGAAAGACTGCCTCGAGAAGAGCTTATAGAAATGATTCTCAAATTATGGTGTACATAATAATACCTTAAGGAGCATTGTTAAGGAAGTCTTTTCCCATACCTTACACCTAGAGACTCAGGGCTGGTACCAAGGATCTGTACTTCTTAACACCAGGTGATTTTCATGCTAGGAGTGCACAGACTTTGAAAAATCCCAGTTATAGGTGAAGGGTGAATGCACCATAAGCTGATCATCATAATGCTCTGCTATTTAAAAGGTCTTGGCACTTCCCTGGTGGTGCACTGGCTAAGACTCCGCAGTTCCAGTACAGAGGGCCCAGGTTCAATCTCTGGTCAGGGAACTAGATCCTACATGCTGCAACAAAACTTGACACAGCCAAATAAATGTTTTCTTAAAAAATAATAATAATAATAAAAGTTCCTATTTTGGCAACATGCTCCAGGTATTCAGGGAATCCAGTGGAGAGTCACCAACTGAAATTAGAGAAGTCAGAGGAGTGATGTCATCATTGCTGCTGATGAATAAATACTTGCTTTGTGAATAAATGAATGGCTATTTCAATTTAGAATTGGGCTGAGGTAGTGGAAGCCCTGGGGTTCTGTGACCCTGAGCAAGTTCCTAAACTTCTCTGAGCTTGAGTAGAGTGACCACATGTTGGGGTCTTCTCAATGCTGGTGCCATTAGATTGGTTTCTGTAGCTACTTGGCATAGTTTACTACTTTCTGTCAAGAAGCCATAGGTGAGAGCTGTGAAACAGTCTTTGAATTCTTAAGTATTTTTTTCATTTCAAAGAAAGTGTGCAGAAGGAGAGTATGCCCTGATTCCCAGGGCTTCAGAGGGTCTGTTTCACAGGGATCTAGTCTAAATGCATCTGGACGTGAGTGTGAGCGAACTCTGGGAGACAGCGCAGAGCAGGGCAGCCTGGCGTGTTACACTCCGTAGGGCCGCAGAGTTGGACACGACTTAGCAAGTGAACAGCAGCAACAATCTAAAAAGCAGTTTCTCAGTCGATAACTCTGGTTTTGCAGTTTTGAATGCTTGATGTGGATCCATTCTTGCATCATGTGGGTACATGACTGCCTCCTCTGGCTTCTGATTGCCCCCTCTTCTGTGAGCTGGAATGTCTGTTCTCTTCTTTGTCTCTCTACATACCCATCAGGGTACTTTTCTCCATGTAACATTTCAAAACTATGGCATGTTAAAGAAATGCACCCCTCAGAGAGGCCCTAGTAGCTAGCTTGAGCCCCAGCAAGAGATGCGATATCTAGCCATTTTGACAGAGAAATTCATATTATCATAAAGCTGACCATATTCCCACCTTTCTAGCTGTACTGTTTTAATGGTCAGAGTTTAGATGACTTACAAGTTTTTTAAGAAGACTGAATATGTATGTTGGCTTCTGGCACTTGCAGAGTGGGATTTTTATTTAAAAGACATGAAAAAACACATTTTGGTTACAATATTTTTGTTTTTTTAATTTGTTATTGGAGATGACCACAACTGAGTTATTTCCTGGAAATACAACCGTAATTGTGACGTCCATGCTAGCTTTCTACAAACTTGTGACAGCTGTGACATTTGGTTTCCCTGGCTTCATGTTTCATTCTCTCTCTCCCTGGTGGGTCCTATCTTGAACCAATTCAAGCCTTTTTCCCTTATACTCCACTCTCAAGAAAGAAGCTATGATTAGAAGAGGAAGTTGCAACATGTGATAAAAGGCATAGTAGGCAGCAAGAGTAGGGTGTGTTAATGAATAAAGGAATGAAACTACTGCATTGCAATCAATTTTAAAAAGTGGAAAAAAAAAGTGAGTTTATCAGCTTGTCATTCACTTGTAAGACAATAAGAGGACTGCGTTTCCCTCCTCCCCTCTCCCCACTACACTGCCCTGAGTTGAAGATTGGTTTGCTGTTGTGTAGACTCATTGTTTTGTTAGGTTAGTGTCTAACAGTGTAGATGATAAATCTACGCTGGAAATGATATTACCCTAAGGAAGTTTCTGAACGTCCCTTTCCTCCCGGGGTCCCACCTGTGACAGAATACTAGGACTACTGTTACATTCTAACTCTGATTCAAAACACATTAAAAACATCCCAAAACAGAGTACTTTCTGCTAGTCCAGTGGTTAAGACTTTGAGCTTCCACGCTTCCACTGCAGGGGTCGTGGGTTTGATTGCTTGTTGGGGAATTAAGATCTCAGGAAAAGAAATCCCCAAATAGTCAATTAATCTGGGTCCAGTTCAGGATATACTTATCATTTCAGAAAATACCCATATTTTGAGAAAAAAGGGGAAAGCAGGTAGAAGTAATTTTTTCTCGATCAGTGTTGACATGGGAATAGCTAATCTCTTTAGAACCGGCCAACATAATCATCATTGGAGAGAGTTCTTCAACTAAATAGGTGTGACGAGGAGGGTGTATCTTGAGTGTGTTGCTAGTTAGGGTCCCAAAACACATGGCAGAAGACAAAATCACAGACAGTGTATGCTCTGTGCTTTTAAGGCAGATGCTATATATGATTTTTACATGGTTTCTTTGATGTGAGTTGTCACAATGTACTTTACCATATCCAAACCAAAAATAGTGACTCTTACCTACAAAAATGACATATAGGCATTTTAACATACAAAGAAATAGAAGAAACCCAAAGTTCTAGGACTAACAAAGAGCTTCCAAGCTGCACCTGGCCTAAGAGTCTAACTCGGATACATTTTAAACTGTTATTGGAGCAGAATTTTCCTAGAAAGGACAGCTTTCCTGTTTCTCATCATCCCATCTCATTATTTTGTGACATCTTTCTTTTTCCTGTTGTCAGTTAGTTTAAAATGCCTCAGTGGATTCATTTGTTGTATTAATGTGTGAAGGGCACAACCAAGGACTGTGTGCTTTTTAGTTCATAGCAGATACAGTCCATTTCTCTAATTATATCTCCCAAAGAGCTTTGGCAATCACTCTTTTCCTTTTCAACAGTGAGAAAACTTTAAGAAAATTAACCTTTGAAAAAAAGAAACCAAAGCAAATAACCCTATAAAGTCATAGCCAATGACTTTTTCATGTTTTTATCCCAGTGCCTAAGGTGTTTAATCATTTTTGCATTGATTAATTAATACATATCTGTTGTGTGCTGAGTCGCTTCAGTCATGTCTGACTCTTTGCGATTCTATGGACTGTAGCCCGCCGGGCTCCTCTGTCCATGGCATTCTTCAGGCGAGAATACTGGAGTGGGTCGCCATGCCCTCCTCTAGGGGGTCTTTCCCCGCATGGATCAAACCTGTATCTCTTACGTCTCCTGTATTGGCAGACAGATTCTTTACCAGTATATATCTGGAAACTTTATCTTCAACTCCAGTCTAGTATAAGCTCTCCAAGAGCAGAGAGTTTTGTCTCTTGTGTTCACTGCTGTATTCGTGGCACCCAGAATGCTGCAGGGTACCTAGTATGTGTGTTTTTCATCTCCATTCCTAGTGTTGAATGAATGAATGAATGAGTTAAAAGCACTTCTTAACTCTCACAACAGTCAACGATATGGTAATTTGTAATTCATATTAACAAGAACCTCAGACTAAGCTCAGACTAACATAGCCATGTTTCAAGTAAAAGCGCTCTCATAATTCTGCAAAATATACACTTTTATAATAGTCAAGTTGTTTTATTAAACCAAAGGTAACTTTGTTGGGTTATATTAACAGTCAAAGAATTAATTATTTTGACAATTAACATTAATAAATTCTTAAGTCTCTATGGTGGGCAAAATATTGTGCTTAAGTATATTAGGAATGAAATTTAGAAAATTTACAAACTAGTTTTTCTCCTCATGAGCAGCATAGGTAAAAGGAAATACACAAGACTCATTGTTTTTTTTTTTTTAACAACAGTCAACAGCAGTCTGCTTGTTTTTTTCATTAGTTCTATGAGGTTTTTTCTTTTCTATCACTGTCTTCAAATATAACTATCACAAGGTGGAATATTTGGTAGGTTTCCCACATTCTTGTGTATGCTCTTGGATTGTGATCTAGCCTTCCTAGTCCGCTCTGTCTCAGCTTTCCCAGGTGTAAAATTGGCCTAACAGAGCTCATCTACTAGCAAGGAGGGGTAGGAGACTTAATTAGCAAACAGCTGGAAAACCCCTTGAGATAGCTCTGTGAGTCAGAATGGAAGTGCTTTGTTATTAATCATTATTATTATTGTTATTATTTTTAAATGGCTCAGAGCCATCTCTAAATTTAGTAGTAAAATGAATGCATCTAATAATTCTTCCCGTGTACATGATCTGTGGTCATGCATTTCACAAATTAAATGGCAGAATACTTGTAGGATATGATTATAATGATCCAAGTAAATGATCCTCAACCAGTTCAGAATTATGTGACTAAGGCCCCTAGGAGCTAAAGCAAGCACTTTGCTTTGTTACCTTTCAGCTTCTTGAATGACCCATTTTGTGTAAATTTATATGAAAGGAAAAAAAAATTAGTTGTTTTTTTTTTTTTTTTTCTATTAACTTGGTCTTTTGTGTGTAATTAGCTGGGAACTGGGGATGGGTGGGTCACCTCCTAATTTCCAAATACGTCTGTCTGTGGCACCTTGTCCCATTCTAAACGTGATTGCCTTAACTTCCTATCAGTTATTGTGTCAAGTTTAATTTGTGAACTTTAGAAGTCAGAGAGTTTCAAACATCCTTTGAAAAGATAATCATGTGAATCATACATGTGTCTTATTTTTTTTCTAGTTGTTGTTCCCTGGTCTCTTCCTGTACCCTTCTGTCAAGAAACGCTTTTGGGTCTGGGTTAGGTTGTGTTGCAAGTCGGTGGAGAATCGGTTTCCACTGAGATCATATGCCTTTAGCTTGAATTATCTCAGGCAGACATCCTGGCTAGGTGCAATGCAAAACTCAGAGGGTGCAAGCCTGAGAAGACCTAACGCTGGCAGCCCACTAAGGTGGGGAGGAGGAAAGAAAAGGGAAATTCTATCTTTTCTGGTGCTTTTCCCCTCTTGGTTTCCCCACAGAAAATCAATAGCGTGGTCGATAGTTGGTTTTGAGTTGTTCACTACATGCTGGAGTTTTTCTGATGTAAACCTTTGGTGTCTGGACTTCAGACATTATAATGTGTCAGGGAAGATTTGATAGCTGCCACAGCCCTCCTGGGTTACATTTTATTCCCTGTGACAGCCTTTGTAATGTGAGAGGGGAAGTACAGATCAATTTTTACACCATTTAGTTGTTGGGGGAAATTTTTTTTTCCCTGTGAATTGATTTGAAAAATTTACCCTATTTGTTCTAAACAGCAATAGAATGAGACCTTTTTATTAAAGAATATATTTTTTTAAAAAAGGAATATATTCAAATAAGAAGCAATTCAAGCCTTGCTCTGAGTTGTTAAGACTCCGTTGTATCCTGTTCAGAATTCCTCAAATTCCTTTTGCATGACTTGGAATGACACTTTTAATTTTAAATGTATCCATTTGGGAAAACCTGGTGTCCTTCTTTAGCAATACTGTGGGATAGTGATATCATAAAGAAGATGGCACAGTGTCAAGTATAATGCTTGAGTGGTTTAATGCAGCTTTTGGTTTCTTTGAAACTCTGTGGTGTCATTTATGGATATTTAATAACTACAGACAATTAATATAATCATTATAATTTTCTGTTAAAATGTCTTAATTTTCATTTAAATCCTTTCTATTAAATCTCTTGCTATTTGAATTTGAAAATCATTACGTTTTTCTTCCACAAATGAGGGTTTAAGTTGCTTACCTATATTTTTCTTTCATTCTAATATTTATTTTCCTTCAGCATAATAAGTCTTATCAGAATTACCCTTGAGAAGCTGTAAGGTAACCTCTACTATATTTATATTCAGTGAATACAAGATGAAAAAAATTGTGTTTGTAAGATAACTTCAAATTTTGAAAGATAAATTTCTAAATGGAATGAAAATGTTTCTGTAAGATTATGTTGAAACAGCATCCTACAGAGGTGCAAATGCTGTGTCTTTAAAATACTAAATACATTTATTTAAAATAATGGCCAAATATTTGAACAGTGATATTTAAGCAGGAATACTAGAATCAAGCTTCTTATTCTCAGTGTTAGATATCCATCATGCTGTATTAATTGAAAGGATTTGGTATAATCTCATAAAGAAACAGGCAAACTCTGGGCTTTCCTCTCTAGTAAAAATATATCATTCATGTCTTCCATTACCGTGCTATAATTATGGTAAGTGAAGCAGAACGGAATCGATAGAGCAATTTATCAATGCATTCCAAACTATTCTAGCACCGTTTACGTCATCTACTGCAGATACTGTCATTCAATAAAGAGACATCTAATAGTATCAGGATTTTAGACTGATCCATTTCAGCATAATGTTTTCCTATGTCATGTTCTAATTTGGATCATCATTTAATTAATTGTTTCACTCTGTATGATATTATGTGAAGTAAAATAGTTCCTGAATTGAATTTCAGTAGAAATTTCAAAGTTTAGTCTTAAAGTTTAAAAAGCACTGCAATATTATAAACAGTGTAAATCATGCATAGATTTAGCCTTTTAGGTGCTGTATGGAATTATATCACAGTTGAAACCAAGATAGAAGCCAGGTATCCATCATGCCCTCAAGATACTTTAAAATTTAAATAACAGATATTTGGTTGGGGATATTATTTAATGACTTAAAATTTGTTTGAAGTCACAAGATTCAAAAATATTTTAAGCTTTATCATATTTATTATTTAACAATAATTATAGACTCATAGAAAATTTAGTTCATTTAGATTTTTTTCCCATAAAACCATAAACAATATGGTCTTTTTACCATAAATGATCCTCTATAATATGGTACTAAATACTTACAGCATTGAAGGGAAGATACTAAATTGTATATTAATATGTTGCTTATTTTAGTAAGGAAAATATATTTCAGATTATTAGATTGTTATTTTCCTTTTCTATATGGTGGTAAAATTGCCATCCAATGTCATGTAGTTAATTCAACCTTTTACAAAATAATATAAATCTGGTAATGATGCCAAAGTCTCACCAATGCAAAATTATCACTTTTATTTCAGATTTGTAGCCATCAAGAAATGTTTTTAAGGACAGAAGTTATTTTTGGTTGAGTCAGAAACATTGAAACTTATGGAGAAAGAGTGAAATTGATTGTAACAGTAGTGTCAGAAAATACAACTCTTAGTTTAGGAAAAATGGTATTATGTACAAGTTTTCTCTTTTTGCTTTCCTTTAGGCTAGTTCTTAAGATAACATTTGTTCTTGTCTTTTGGGTAATTACATATAATTACATATATCCTTAAGATAGTGTCCATGAACTCATAGAACATTAAGTGGGACACAGTCTGACATTTTGGAATCATTCTCTAGAATTGTACTTCATGGGATGTGATGACAGCCCTTCTCCCTTCTATTTTATATCTTGAAATTGAACCGGCTTGTGACTGTTTTGACATAAACTGTGGCTATGTTTTTGGCCATCTCTTTCCTTCTTTATATCCTCCATTTTCCTGCTCACTGGTCTCCCTCCAGGATTGATTTTTAAGAACTTGTGTGCTAAAGGGTTAAAGAATCACATTTTGAGCCGCTTCAGCGTGATGTATTTAAGTTAAGAAAATTGGGGTGTCATTTACCTTGGTGAAGATGTTATAAATTGTTTGGTTGGCAAGATTTACTGAGGGCTAGTCTACCTGATACCACACCGTATTGTTGAGTGTGGACTATTTTTAACTAGCCTTCTATTTAAACAGTGTCAGCGAATTCTGAGCGCTTGCCAAACACATTCGCAAAATGGTTGCCAAGCTGTAAGATGGCTGCCAAGGTCTGAGCACACCGAAGAGGTTCAAAATGGTGACCAGGTTCATGGGGTCTGTTGGTCAGATTCCCCCACTGCCTCTCTTACCCACCCCCCTCCCCAACACGCACCTGCCACCCAAAAGGGAAGGGGAGGAAAAACCCCGAAGATGCAGGACTTGGCACCAGCCCCTTGGCACGAGGGGTTGTAGCATCATCCAGAGATTCAAGTAGTCACCGTGTCCTCCTCGCTTCCCCAGCTTGGCAGGAGACTCTTCAGGGGATACGTGAGGTGAAAACACCACCGTAAAGCAACGTGGCCATGTCCTCCACCTGATCTCATGTGCACCACATAATTCTTTAGAAAGGGGCTGGGTGGGGTAGGGGAGACTAGACGAAGCAGCGCTTTCAGAGAGCTTTCTAGCCGGGATCCAAGAGCTTACCCGAGGCTTCGGGCTGCGCCTTTTCGTACTGCCTGCCTTAAGTGGCACAAACTTTATATACAACAGGTTTAAGATTTATTTTAGTTTTGCATTTGTTTACTTAAGTTTATAGCAATTGCTTTCTGGCAGTTGTGCTACTTAGCAGATTGAAATAAAATCATAAGGGTGAATTAAAACATACTGCTGTTAGTGCTGATTAGAATTTTAGCTTAGTGTAAATACCGGATGCAGGGTCCAACTTCTCAGACACTTGGCTTGAGCTCAATAGGGATCTCCAGGCTACACAGGAGACACTGTGCCTGCACTTGGATGCTTTTAAAATTCTTGGATAGGTGGAGCACTCTACTTCTCCTGGCATGTCAGTTCATTGTACTGCCTGCATAATGTGCTCGGGTTCCAAGGTAGACAGAGACGCTGGGGAAATCACAGTCAGAGAGAAGAGCTGGAACTTGAAAAACAAAACCTGGACAAAGGATGTTAATGAGACCCTGTGAAGTTATTACTGTGTGTTTTGGTTATTAGATATAAATAACCAGTGCTGAACAAAGTAGAACTGTAGGGTTTGTGGTATTTTGAACAGTGACCTAATGATGAGTATATTTCTACAACTTGTTAAAATTCTCCTCTGTGTGACACTTTAAAAAATATGCTTGGTGAATTAACTTCTCCAGGCCATCAGTTTACTCAGGGAATTCCTTAAATAGGTCTTCTGTTTTATATCAGCTGTGGGCTAGGTTTTATACTCTGATGAAATACTGAACTCCTAAAGAGAATTTTTAATTGATAGAGCATTTTATTAAATACTTAAGTAGCTATACAAAAAAGCTGGTTGTCTTGAAAGTTGTGTTTTGTTTTGGGTCAATCAGTAGTGGAATTGGCTGGTGATAATATTATAGTAATATGGCTTATATAGTTTGAGCTCTTGGAGGTCAGCATTTTAGGATTTGTTCAGTCATGGAGAACTGTTTAGTAGGCAGGTTACACTTGGTATATACTCTATTGTAAGAGGTAGCCAAGAAATGTGGCTTCTCGGTTCTTTTACTATTTTTTTTTAAACTGGTATCAGTAAAAAGAAAAAAAAAAAAAAAACCTTTGTGTTTAGTTAACAATGACTGTAGCTAATGCTCTTGTAGTTCTTTTCCAGTCTTTTCGCTCATGGTAAGCATTGTCAACCAAGGCCCAACCATTCAATAGGTGAAACCAAATGTTATTGACAGTGCTGAAATTTGAACTTTGCATCTTTCAGTGTAAAAGATCAATGCCCATTAAGATGTTTCAGCTCTGGAAGTTTCAACATAGAGCTACCTAGGCTTTTAGAGGTTAGCTGGGCAAATGTGCATGTGATATGAAAATTGCATTGCAGATGCCTTAATATATATTTACAGAGTACATTTGCAATGTTACATATTACAAATGTAAGCTAGTTTAATTAAAAAACATTTCTTGCTAATACTTATATATCTTACTGTGAGTTAATGACAAGGAACTTGAGTAAAACCTTTCCTTCTGAATTAAAAATCAGGAGTTCATGCCTCTTTACAATGAATCATAGTACTTGTGGTAATCTTCAAATTAAGAATGTATAAGTAGAACTGATTATTATCTGTCAAATTTTCCCATTCTTTTCCATTATATATTATTCATTGGCAGTTTATTTAGGTGAACGATATTGTTGTAGAAAGGTAAATATGAAATCCCTAGAAATATTCTATTTTTACTTTGCTCATATTATATCCATGAATATGTAAGCAAATAGAATTTTTTCAGGTTGCCTGTAACATGAGGTAATTCTAAATTTTGTAGTATAAAATGCCATTCAGGTGATGTTTAGGGAGGTAGAATAAAGCAGAGTGTTGTAAATTCACAGATAATTCAGCATTCTTGCTTCTGTGAAAAACAGTACTTTTCAATATTTTTAAGAAAAACTTTGCCATGGTAAGGCATAGTCCATATTTTCTGTTAGTGAAGTACAAAATCATTTCTTCAGGAAATTTTTCTATTAGTCCTTCCAAAGTGAGTATTTTAATTTAATAAGATTGTGTTTTAAACTTACGTTGTAGTCTCTTTGGCATTTTACCCTTTTTGTGCATAGTATACATGTATAATTAGTACATGGGGTGTATGTGTATGCTTGTTCTACCCAAGTATGTATAGAGATATAAAATTTACTTTCTATATAGTAGCTTTCTGCATAGGGCAACCCAAACAGCTGTTATTCCTTTTTATAGCTTCTTTAATCTATGTGCCAACAAGTCAGTTTACAAAATCTGTTTTGTTGATGACTGCTGCGATAATAATTGTGGTGTTTTGTGGCTTGGCAAAAGGCTGGGGTCTCCTCTGAGGACTCGTGCCAAAGGCTTTGAAGGGGTTGAGGTGGATTCACTGCCAAAATGAGTCACCACTCTCTATTTTATTTAGTGTCCTTCTGCCAAGGCCTTAGACACTCTCTGTTTTCATTCTTTTGTAGGCTTTCCTCCCCACATTGTGGTTTTCTTCACAGCCAGAGGCCTGGGTCTGCCAGGATAGGTGAGAGAAACTGGCCGCCCTTCACTAAACGCCAGTGTGCAGTGGAGCTGGAGGGATGGGGTTAGCTGTTGTGTTCCTTGAATGAATGTGAGTTTAATTATACAGTTATGAATCCAAAATAAAATGATGGATAATCTGGTTCACTCTAATCACCTGGATTTGGGTTAGAAATTCTCAGAAGAGTAGTTATTATTTATTTTAAAGTAGCACCCAAATAATGTGACAGTGTTTTAATGCTTTTCATAATTGATTGTTGAAAAACCTTAGATTATTCACGAGTACTGGCTGCAGGCCCAAATCTTGAATTTTTCCTCAAACAAAAGAGTACCATCCCCTTCCTTTTTAAATGCCATAATATTTTGCTTCAGATAAACTATTTTATACACATGCCCAATAGTTTTCAAGGAATAATCCTAAAAATTTTTATTTCTACCTGTCTAGATTTAAGTTCTCACTGATAAGTGGACTCTGAACTATCAACTGCTAGTTATTATATAAGATATATTAGAGATTTAAGTATTTTTCTCTTCCTTAAATTCTTTTAATAGATTGAGATACGTTGGACTAAATATCCTCTTGCTAGATTCTTCTAACTCAGATATGTTATGCATGTAGAAAGATGACTGGGATAAATCTGAATCTTCAAAATATAAGCAAAAATGGCATTTTGTACATTACTGTTGTTTATTTTTGTTCAGTCCCTAAGTCGTGTTAACTTTTTGCGACCCTTGGACTGCAACATGCCAGGCTCCCATGACTGTCTCCCGGTGTTTGCCTAAATATATGTCCATTGAGTTGGTGATGCTCTCCAACCATCGTTACTATGAGAAGGACTTAATTGAACCTTTGATTACTTTGGCCCCAAAAATTCAGATGACTTTTTTCTTAACTGAACTTATGACACCATCCTAAAAGCGAATAAACTGTACATGCAGAAATAAATTGACGGGAATAGTTTTTGCTTTAAGTACCCATTCATTGTGTTATATCTTTAAACATGGTCTACATTATAACATCCCCTGAAAACATTTCCATAACTATAAAGTATGTTTTTCAAAGTTCAAAGTCCTAACTGTAGGACATCAAAATACTTTCCATGTATTGTGGCCTAAGCTTTTGTTCCTTAGGAAAGAAAAATGCCATAAAATGACTTTGACACTTTGTTTACAAAATAACTACTATTAGTAGTTGATTATTATTCCTTATAAATATTTCAGTTAAAATGTATAATTACATAAATGAGGAGTCTGAGATAATATTAGGATAAAAATTGATGTCGTCGCATCCTGCAAAGGTTAGTGGTTAGTGTTCTGATAAGTTAATGTATGTGAAAGCCCTTTAAACTGTAAAATATTATATAAATATCAAAACATTATGGTTTTTTTTTTGTTTTCTTAAACTCTGGATTATCAAACCCTTTTCTCCATGTATCTTCTTTACATTTAGTTTTCATTTAAAATAGCAAAAATAAGTAGAAATAGTTGCTGAAAACCTGTTGTCATTTTGTGATATAAATTTACTTGGAATTTAAATACTTAGAGTTCACGGCAAGATTCCAAGACAGAAATTCTTTTGGATGATCTATAAACCACTCAATCCCTGCTTAATGTTAACCATGTGAAAAGTTCCAGGTGACATTCACTTGAGCCTTGTTTGAACCCCATAAACTGAGTGAAGTCCTGTAAACCCTGTGCAAACCCCAAAGAATCAAAAATAACTAGCCCTAGTGCATTTCATTAAACCCACTGTTTTCTAGTGGCTGCTTTAATGTGCCCCAAATTTGAAGACAAACTTTGCATTTGGAAGTGAGTTGTTTTGTTTCGGAAGGGTTTTGAACTTTGGTGTTGGAGAAGACTCTTGAGAGTCCCTTGGACTGCAAAGAGATCAAACCAGTCAATCATAAAGGAAATCAAGCCTGAATATTCATTGGAAGGACTGATGCTGAAGCTGAAGCTCCAATAGTTTGGCCACCTGATGGAAGAGCTAACTCATTAGACAATATTCTGATGCTGGGAACGATTGAAGGCAGGAGGAGAAGGGGACGACAAGGATGAGATGTTTGGATGACATCACTGACTCAATGGACATAAGTTTGAGCAATTTCAGGGAGATGGTGAAGGACGGTGAAGCCTGGCATGCTGCAGTCCATGGGGTCGCGAAGAGTCAGACACAACTGAGCAACTAAACTGAACTGACGAATCATAAGATGCTTAGTAGTTAGGTATAGTTATCCTATTATGAAGGTCTAATAATAATGCTAGTTCAAAAGAGGAACAGGTGTCTCCTTAAAAGTCTCAATATTCCAAGGATCCCTCAAAAGTCAACCTGGAATCGAACTGGAGTCTCCTGTATTACAGGCGGATTCTTTACCAACTGAGCTATCAGGGAAGCCAAAGACATAAATAGGGTAATAGTAATGGTTGTCATCCTAGTCATGGTATTAATAATAGAGATTTTCATCAACATTATTTTGAAAGAGTAATGTTGTCTTGAATTTATCCTGAACCTTTGCATCAAATACTTATCTATCCTTTATTATGACAGTGTAAGTTGATGGGAGCTAAGTATTATTGGTCCTTTTATGCAAAAGGGAACAGAATCCCTGATCAGTGAAGTTACTTGGCTTCTAATTAGTTGCATGACTTAAGATACAGGTAGATTAATCTTTTGGGGCATTGATTTCCTCTTCTGAAAAATGGTTTATTAGATTCTTTTCAATTCTTAAAAACATCTGGAAATGCTACTGCTGTTGTTTAGAAAGCCTGCCCCCAAAAACAACAGTCTTTGTGTCATTGTTCATTAAATCTGTTTTGAAGATGAGATGACTGATCTATTGAGGACACATTCTAAATCACTGGCCTCACTTTCCTTTATTAATCACCATAATCAGAAGTATAATAGTTACCACACACCAAATGCTTCCTCTGCCTTGAACATCATGTGCTGGTCTCTGTCCATCAGTTAGCTCACTGGTCTTTCTGTAGTTCTTCATTAGTAGCCTTAGTGTCTTACTGTATCAGCGATTCTATTAAGTTGACTACACATTTTGTGTGACTATTTTTACAGGCCAGTGTCCTTGAGTATTCAAGAATTCTGATATTCCTTTTGCCTGTAAATGTTGACAGCCACCCAAAATGAGGACTCTCTTTCAATCTCCTAACCAGTTTGCCTTGACTATCAGTCTTATGATGAGTTTGGTAAGGATTAAGTGATTTTCATACATTTGTCTGTGCATTATTTCAACCATCCATCTATCTACTTGTGTACATGTAATCTTTTTTTTCTGGCGAAAGCTAGATGAATGAGAAATCCACCTTGTCTTCAAGAGCTTGCAACTTCCAAAGTTACAGATCCACCATGAAAAGAGTGTCAACATGCACCTTAAGTTCCTCACCTAAGTGGCACTGGGAAATATTTTCAGATAAGCAAATGTTGAGTGAAGTGTGTGCTTTACAGATTTTCGTGTTTCATCTCCAAGTAAAACATGGCACTCTGAGGAATTGGGCTTTAAGAGTGTATGTGCTTAGCTTAGTTCTAGATGCTAAAGAATGTCATAAATAGCTGCTGAAATAGTCCTGCGTCAGCCACGAACAGTACCTTTGAAGCAGTCACTGCATGCACTGGGCTCTTTGTCTGTTGTAGGATCTGCTCATTAAAGCTACTTTCTGGGTCTTTGTTCATGTCATGCAGACCTTGTGGCAGGTGTTACAGCTGCCAGCCTGGCACAGCCCGTTGGGTGTGTGTTGTAATTGCTCTTGATACCATCCTTAGTGGGTGGGGGAGGAAGGCAGCATCATGGGTGATGGGTGGTGAGAGGATGCCCTCAGGCTGTTTCTGACATATGGTCACCACTGCTGTTTCACTGCAGTGTCTGCTTGGGGCCTACAAATATTGGACCCTTGAGTTGAGTTTGCTGCCACCATTGGATTCCTTGCAGCTATCATTGTTTCACAGCTGGGCAATGATTTTTAGCTTAGAAAAGGATTATTCATCTCAGGGCCAAAAATAGTGCACTGCCAACATGACCCTGAGAACTTTCTTAAGTTTATTAAATGAGAGAATAAGTGTCCTCATGACCTCCTTTTTTAAGTGTTTCCTGGTTTTGAACTTTTTTTTGGCTAAAATGTTATCGTCATCATTATTTCTAAACTTATAAAGGATTAAATTTCCTCTTCAAGAGTTTCACATATTTCTTTTATGTATACAAGGTGATAAGTAAACATTGATCTGAGGAAATTCTGAAAAATCTTATTCAGCCAGCATTTACCATGCCCTTATCTGTCAGCCCCTGAACGAGATGCAGGGAAAAGAGAGGCCAGACTTCAACTCGCTCTCACTCTAGCAAGAGAGACAAACCTATGCACAGCTAACCACAACATTGGACTGAGTGATTCAAGTGAAAATGAGGTCATGTGTGTTCCAGTGTGGGTATGCTTGTATTTGTGTGTGCAATAATGGAAGATAGTCCTTTTCACTGAACACTTGGGTGAGACGGATTTGAGAAAACTTCATGCACAAAACTTCTCAATGCACAAATTAGGCAAGTCCCAAATATGAATACACTCTTACGAGGGAGGATTTCAGGCTGTCTGGAATCTCCAAACTTGAGTTTGTCCACTGTACTGAATTAAAGGGGCTTTCCAGATGACTCAGTGGTAAAGAATCCACCTGTCAACTTTCGATCCCTGGATCGGGAAGATTCCCTGGAGAGGGAAATGGCAACCCACTCCGGTATTCTTGCCTGGGAAATCCCATGAACAGGGCAGCCTGGCGGGCTGCGGTCCATGGGGTCACAAAGAGTTGGACACAACTGAGTGACTGAACATGCATGTGTGAGAAACGCTAAGACAGCAACCGCATACACGCTGAGCACCCACTCTTAACGCACATGGAGAGAGAGCATTAAGGCTCTAATCTGACCTTAGTGATTTTGCAAATATAAAGATAGCATTTCATGGTCCCTGAAGTGATATATTGTTGGAAGAGCATTCATACCATTTTGTTTTAATTGATTCTATCTCTTAAGTATGCAACCAATCTGCGTATATCTCCTTTTAATTATTTATTTGAGCTGTGAGAGAGAAGTCAGTAATCATTTGGTGATCCATTCAGATACCTGCAACGGAAGGTATCCATCTTTTATCTGACAGACATGCTGAAAGATGTAAAACAAAATATTTTTATTTAGCAATTTCATCAATATTCTTTGTAGTGCAAACCGTTTTAAAATGCAATTTATGCAAGATGCTCAGTAAGTATTTTTGATTGAAAAAAAATGGCCACAGGAGAAAAAAATGGTCACAAGAATTAAATTTATGAAATTGAGGAAAAGGCTAGAACATAAGAACAGGATAAATCAATAAATAAATTCTCTTCAGAAGGAAATCAAATATTATAGTTAGGGTGAACAATGAAATAAACCCTCTGTAAGAACATTAGCCAACACATTTAAGTGTCTTCTCTATGCTTATTATGGAAAGTGTGACAGAAGGAGGTGGAAGAAATTTATCAGAAATGAATGATATTTATTGCCATGTTCCTGTTGACAAGTTTCAGTACACAGGCACACTAGTGAAATAGAGGTTGAAATTATCATGGATAGAAAAAGCTTTAAAAAATACCCTTTCTTTTCTAGGAAAATATTTGTAAATTGTGTTTGGTTAATACAAGTACAGAGAAAGCATATAGAAGTTTTCAATCTATTTTCAAAGAATTGGTAAGATGCTGGGTAAGATATGCAGGTCCTTGTCCTAGTCCTGTATGTTGAAAATGATTGTTTTAATTGGATTACTTCTTTGGAAAAAAGACAAAGAGCACATTGCTAAAAGCTTCTCGAAGCCATTTTCCATATTTGTAATAATATAAGTGCTAGAAATGTGCTTCCATTATATGCAAAGGCAATAATGCCTTCTGTAAGCATAGAGTCTCTATAAGACTTTTATAATATTGTCAATTTAAATTCAAGCAGACAAAAATTATTTTTAACTTCAGATAAGAGGACCAGCTCCTTTCTGCTTTGCAGTTTTTTGGCCACTCTTTCTAATTCTGTTCCAAAGAGCAACTTAAAAGTCACTTTTTATTTAGCTAAAAAAAACAATGTTTATTTCTTTAAGTACTGTGTCAATTCTATATGATCTGGATGGTGTGTGTCATAAATGTAGTTTCTGCATGATTGGCTGAATTTTTCACTTTTAGCTAAGATGTCTGCTGTAGCCCAATACTTGGGAATGTTTGTGTTGAGAGATAACTTGGAATTTATTACCTTACTTTTAAGAGTACCTCTGCTAATATAGATATAACAGCTTAATTATAATGTTCCATCATTTGTATATAGGCGTGTACATGAACAGAAAGTAAATGGCCTATGCTATATAATATGTTTCTTTTCATGATTTTATTTTAAACTTTACAGTGTTATTTACATGACCAGACAAAATTTGAAATTGTAAGAAAACTATGGGCCAGTTAAGTGCCTTTGGAAATGTCCTTTGAGATAATGAAATGTTGTATAGAACATTATGAGTGTAAAATGAAAAGGCTCTCTTTATCTCCTTTCTAAAGCCATGTCAAAACTTTTGCTTTCATAATATGCCATTGAAAAACATATTATACAAATATATTATAAAATCTTACCGTGAAATTTTTTGCTTGCAAGTAGGGAATTATGCACCCTACCAAAGGATAATTATATTTAATATTGAGAAGCTCATTGAAAATCTGTGTGGATTTGGTTCATATGAACTATAGATTGATGAAAGCTATTTTACTTTTGGATACTCCACGAATTCCAGACATCTCTTTCTGTCTTTTCTATGTATGAGAAATCCATACACAACAGAGAAAGGATGGAAAAGATGGAGAGCTTTCAGTTCCCTTATTTTCACTTTTGTTTCATCCTCCTGAGCTTGTTCTTCGTTTATATAAACTTTTGTGGTGTGTCTTTCACACATCATCGCTCCTTGCTTCAAAGGCTTCTTTTAATAACTTAGCCCTGACTCACTTTTTTTTTGCATATGAAATTGATTTAACTAAATGTGTGTGTGTGTGCACACGTGTGTGCATATATATGCACTCCAACATGTACACACACATCTGTACAAATAAAAATTTAACTGGAAAGGAGAGTCTATGCTCTCTCGTTTACTTTAAACACATGCCCACAGACCCTTGTTGAAGTGAGAAAGCCTAAACTTGGAGTCAGTCTATTTTTGAGATCCAGATTTTTCTCTTAGTGCTGTTTCAGTTTCTTCAATCTGAAATAAGGACAATAATATTTGCTTTGCAAAAGTTTCTGGGAAAGTTACATGCATGTGAATAACTTGGCTCACAGTGCTGACCATTCTTATTCAAGCAGTTGGTAAATCCTTGCTGTTTCCATCATCATCATATAGGAATATACTTAAGTAATATAAGTTAACTGATAGTAAGCAGAAGGTTGAAGTTAAGACTTTTTGTTGCTGAACAATTGATCTTAAGTACAATCACATGAAAATTGTTAGTTATATTAACCTGAAATGATTGTTTTAAATGACAGTATTATCTATGTGATTTTGAATTGTCAAACCAAATTGTGTTAAAATGGAAATGAAAATTTCTATTAACATAGTGTCCCTAATTTTTAAAAAATATTTCAGTAAATACAGATTTAAATCAAGAAAGAAATAATGATATGCTGATGGTTTTACGAAATAACAAAAATATAAATAAAATTTATAACTTGAAAATACTATATTAGGAGCTAAACAATCCAATTATTTTTCCTGTTCTTTAAATAAAGATAAATCAATTTAATTATTTCCTAAAGATAGAAATATCAACTGAGTAACTCTGATACGTCCTAGTTATTTCTTCCATTATTAGAAATTAGAATTATACCAGAATTCAGAGAAAGGTGTGTTTTTCAATCTTATGTCCTACCAACAAGCATTATACATCAAGCGTCAATGCCTTCTCATAATATCCACTCAATGACTATTTGAATTTTATTTTCAATGGGTTGACCCTCACTGGAGAAGCTCTGTATTAACCAGTTTGCAAGGCTGGCTAAGACTTTTTCTCTTCTTCATAACATACCAACTGATGCCTGGAGCATGCTGCATGCTAATGGCCAATCGTTACCTGCTAGCACAAACTTGCACTTTTGTTTTTAGTAGTTGTGTGCCTACCAGAAGTTAGTTTTGTTATCCCCAGACCTGTTTATACTAGTATTATTGGTATTGTTATAATATAATTTAATTAAATTTATGTGATGACATACAACTTCAAAAAGAAAAAGGAAGTTTTATTTCTGTGAAAATAAGCCATAAGCTTATTAAAGGCGAGTTACAAAATTTTTTGTCAGATTACATGTGGGTGAGTTGTCTCAATTGTAAAGGGAAATTTGTAAAAATATAAAAGGATCCTGTGCTTAGATTATCTTAGAATTATGTTTAGATTCTCCCTGCACTTAAAAAACAACCTGAAAATCTTTTATAGGTGTGGTTTGTATAAGAACAATGCTGCATTTAGCAGATATTAAGGCTGTATCTCTGTGTAGAAGGACTGCCAACAAATGTGCATGTCTTTAAAGTTAAATTGCTTAAGGTGTGTATGTCTCATCAAAATGTATTTTTATCCATTTAAAAAAACTAACCAATCAACTACTAGCTCCTTCTGTATTGAGAGGCAGTGCTTCTATTCTTTTTCTTGTTAGTATTCTTTTCATAGATTTAGAGATACTCTGTTTTTTTTCCCCCAACAAGGAAAATCAGAGGGAATTGGCAGATAGGGTTCACATCTTGGGCTGAGAGACTTGTAAAGGGTCAAGACCTGAAATTTTTCTGTGGGAGTTGATATGCTGAGGTTGGTCAGTTCCATTAAAAAAAAAAAAAATCATCCCGTTCCAGATGGTCTAATTATAGACTTTGGAAGGTAACTTAGTGAAGCAGTGGATGGCATGGAGGTCTAACTGGCAGAGGGTGAGTGTCCCAGAAGTTGGGCAGAACCAAGAGATAGAGCCTGTGGGTCAGTGGTTAGCATCATAGAACTCTGTCAGGAGCTAATAGGACTCCAGGTGCTAACCTGAATTTCAGTGCCAAGAATTTTGTTCTTGGGAAGCAGGCAAGGAAAAACAAGTCATCATCTCCAGTTCCAGATGAGTCAGGGTACTTGACTGAACACTTAAGGTGGAGTTTACCTGCTGAGAACGCTGCACAGATTGCTCGTACCAAAACTGGAGCACAAGGTCAGAAGCTAGGGGGAAGCTTAATGCGGAGGTTCATGGTAAACTGTTTCTCAGAGCCCCTCCTTTCTCCTGAGGATGGTTGCACTTACAGATGGGTACTGTTATGCAGTTTGACATCGAATGGCTTACCTGGGGGTGACAGAGAGCCAGGTGAGGACTTCATGTGTTTAAATAGGGGAGAAAATAAAATAGCTCTGTGTCTGTCTAAATGAAGACAAAACCCAATAACCAGAGGATTGAGAGCTTTCCTGAAAAAACTCCTATTTTTGAAGGAAGCATCTGCTTCCAGGGTTAGATTAACCATAACTAAATAAGATAAACTCTTTGCCTTTCTTTGTTGTTGCTCTTGTCTGTCCTGGCATCTAGTATTGCCTGACACCAAAAAAAAAAGCAGTGAAATAAAGGTTCGTTTGACCTATGGGCTTTCCTGGTAGCTCAGCTGGTAAAGAATCTGCCTGCAATGAGGGAGACCTGGGTTCAGTCCCTGGGTTGGGAAGACCCCCTGCACAAGGGAGCAGCTACCTACTCCAGTATTCTGACCTGGAAAATTCCATGGGGTTGCAAAGAGTCAGACACTAGTGAGTGACTTTCACTTTCACTTTCATTTGACCTATCTGGGTCACATTTTTAATTAAGAGTTATCCTTCATTAAAGCAAGCTTTATTATTATTTTTTAAAATATCTACTTACTATTTTTATAAATTTGGATTTCTGGGTTTTTTTTTGGTTATTATTATTTTGTTGCTGGAGTGGTGGTTCAGTGGTGTTTTACAGTGGGGCATACTTATAGCTGAACCGAGGTGTT
Organism: Muntiacus reevesi; assembly: GCF_963930625.1. Classification (NCBI taxonomy): domain Eukaryota; kingdom Metazoa; phylum Chordata; class Mammalia; order Artiodactyla; family Cervidae; genus Muntiacus; species Muntiacus reevesi. Next base: position 143,555,329 of record NC_089249.1, on the reverse strand, counting down.
TGCGTCAGACTTTTTACACATAAAAGTACTTTGCATGGTTTTATTTCAAGTGTATCAACTTACGTCATCTGTGGCACTGAAAGTGAGCTTGTAATTCCCAGAGCACTGGGACAGTTCATTCAAAGGTTAGCCCACCTATGTTTGTAGTAGTTCTCTGTAATATAATTATAACTAATTTCCACTGTTGTTTTTGGAGAAAACTGTAGACTGTAATTATGTGTTAGCGCTTTTTAAACAGCTCCCTGCATTGTCATATTATTTTAAATGGGCTCTGTTTTAAAATAACCTTTCATGTTTTGATTGCAAGAATATAGCTTACATGGGTCTGTAGTTAGCAAAATACAAGGATCTAGCAAATGATAGAGCGTTAACACAACTCTGGAAGCATTTGTTAAACATTTCTAGAAGTGCCCTGGATTTACAGGGGAGAATAAGCAAGGGAGTAGAAATTTCTTGTCCTTTAACCATTGACTAGCCCTGTTAGATAGGCAAAATATTACACAGAATAGGAAAAAATTACACAGTAATACAAATGTGAAAGTGCTACACGCGAAGCATATTGTATTTCATTTTTGTGGTCCACTCAAAGGCATCTCAGAGCAGAATTAGAATAAAGTCCCATCTCCCAGAATTAAGGGCAGCAACACCATTTTATGTCTTGACAAATGTTGCCCGTATCATCCCCAAATGGCAGATATCTGCATCTAGTTAGTCATCTGGACACACCCTTCCCTTGCTACATTTCATGGCCATATTAGTAATAGAATTTTAGTGTTGATTTAAAAGACAGTCTGCCTTAAAGCAGATTGCATAGTTTGCACACTGTGAATTGTAATTAAAGTGTAAGGGGTGCTTATTATGTCAACAACTGGCATGAGAACCCCCGAGCAGCAGGTGACCCCGCGCATGTGACGTCTGTGACAGCTAGGATCCCCTTTTCACTGGCTTAGCAATCTGAAAGTCCAAATTGAAAGAAGCCCAGAGGCTGTATATTTCATTAGATCCCAGGGGAAGTGCAGGATACAGCTTCCTTCTGTTTTCCTGGGAGGTCGCCAGAAAGTTTGTGGAGCTCTGTTTCTGTCAGAGGCTCAAAAGAGAAAAGAAAAAGCACACACAAAACAAAACAGCATACACACCACAAAGCCATCCACCAATCACCCCCAGGACCATAAATTTGACATTTCCCACAGTCTCACTGAGACCACAGCGTTGCTGTGTCAGCAGTATACCCCTTGCTTTGAGTTGTTTGAAAGGAAGACTCCGTGTTCTAGCATTTAAAAAATGCTTAATCTTCCATATGCAGTGATTCTTTTCATATAAAACCATGAAAAATTATCAAGTACAGATATCCTATGATTTGCTCTAAATGCTTTGGCATTATGCGTTGCATTCTCCTCACCTCCTAGGATGGGGCAGAAGTCTGAATTTAGAAAGACGAAACCACACGAATAATAAAGGAGCAGACCAAGAAGTCGTACTGTGATGGGCAAACCATTTGAAATGTGGTCACATCAAAGGTGTGCTACTTCGGGCGGCTCAGATCCTTTTAAAGGAGATTTTTTATGGCATTCCATAGTGAGTACAGGCCCTCACTAAGGTTTTGGTTCTGGTGAAAGTTTTCGGTCTTTAATCTTCTTGAGACCTGGCTGGCGGTTGCTGGAGTGAATAGGAAAGGTGTCTCTCTTTTTTCACCTCCCATTCGGGGGTAGGCTTCTTCCGTCACGGAGTTTCCATAGCACAAAAATGGAAGCTATGGTGCTTTGTTGCTTAGCTTTGATAACTCAGGTATTTTGGGAGTTGATTTTTAATTTGGTACTCAACCTTCCTACATGAACTGATGTGACTGTAGCTGCTGTGCTCTCAGGAAGGCCAAATTTAAGCCTAGCAGGAAGTATTTCTAGCCTTATAGATCCCTAGCATAGCTTTTAGTCCCTAAGTGTTGTTAAATTTAAAACAGAAAATAAGAACTCTGTGAACCCAGACTTCACTTTTTGTGTGTGTGTTTTACTTTTTGGCCAAAAAAGGAGGGGTAACAGGTCACTGTTTGTATGCTTATATGTGTGTCTGTGTTCTTATGCTAGTCTGGAAAGAAAACCCCAAGGCTTGAGAGAAAAAGATGCACCATTTTTATAAATATGGTAAATAAAACCTTCCAACTTTAGAGTTGCATTCAATCCCTTATTATTATTAAGGGAGTACCAGTTATGTTTATAATTATAGTCCACCTATTTTAGAAAATTTGCAAAGAATTAATTTATTTGTATTTATATTTTTCATGGTAAGTTCCTTTATTCAGCCAGAGGGAAATCCAATATCCTTGCAGAATTTTACCTCAGTTACCCAGAGAAGAATAGACTGGGGGTGGAATGTGACAGTAATTTGTCTGTCTCTGCTGCCGCAGGTTAGCAAACTGATCATCAATTTCTGTGGCAAAATAAGCATAGTGTAGAGGTTAAAAACAGAAAACAAAACTGTCCCAGGTCCAGAATTTTCCATTTATTACTTAGCTCCTAAATGAAGCTTTTTATTTTTTCTCTCATTGTGTAATGTGAATACTACTTCCTTAACCTTTATTTTTAGTTTATCATCCTTTATTATATGTCCTTATCTGCCTTGAAAGTATATATTATATTGTTTTATCATCTGTACAAAATCATGTCACTTTGTGGGTATTATAGTATGTTAATACCTATCACCTGATAAAGGGTGAATGCATAGAAAATAAGCCATTTTCAAAACTTTTGACTAATTTTAGAAACTTTTGGCTAATTTTGTCTATTGTGGGCACTAGACAAGTCATTTGCACATCTCAAATAGGAAGAAGGAATTTCCTTCCTTGTGTGTAGCCATTTCAGGAATTTTAGCCTTAATTGAAAAACACACCTTGTTTTCTGATTGTACTTTGTTGGTTCTAGGAGATAGAAAAATCCATAGGCAGTCTCTGGGATAGGCCTTGCTTAGAAGTCTTGCCCAGAGTAGCCTCTCACCTCTATTCCTCCATTCAAGGTCACTTATTGAGCATTTCCTAAGTGCCAGCCCGTCTTTAAGTGTGTGCCCTCAAGGGCTTGCAACTTGTTGGTAGGGCCGATGGGGATTCTGCTCATGGAGAAATGAAATAGAAGCTGAGCCCCGTTCTTAGTAACCAGGCTGTGGGAAGCCAGAGGAAGGAGGGATTAATTCTGTGAAGAGGAAGGGAAAGGATCCTGTCTTCATCCTCTTCTACACTGAATTATATTCTAAATTCAGGGCAGGGATCTGTGCTATATAAATGTGACTAACAGGCCTCAGAAAAGAATGCAGTTTTTCCTTTCTGTGCCTAAGTGGAGTGTGGACAGAAACAGAGGGTAAAAGCAAAGCCAGAACTATATAAATTCACCAAAATCGTTTCAAATATTTGATAGGAAGCTTTGGGTAAAATGTTAAAAGTTTTAATTAATGTATTTTAATGGCAGTTGAGGGTTAATACACCCAATGGGCACTTACTTGGCCTCGTTGTCAGTGTGTTGTTCCCGTAGAGTTGAGAATAGTAGTGTGGACTGGTCTGTGTAATACCAGTGGGATAATTAAACTTTGCATAGTCTGTCACTTATTCCTCAGGCAGAGGGACTTAGGAGTTGGCAGTAGGTCATCCTGCATTGCAGTTTTATGTTCTAAATGTAGCTAAGTCTGAACTTACAGGAAAAAAAGAGAGAGAAAATGGAAGTGGTGAGTTCTTTTTGACTAAGGAATTTGTTCAGTCGAGGCAAAGGGCCAGTTTGAACAGCGTAAGCCTGAGACATCTTTCACAAGGGGCTCTGTGTGCCCGTTCAGCGTTCTGCTTTGCTTTGCTTCTGAAGACATGACATCTATTTTCCGTCTAATCTCTCAGAAGTAATTGTACCCATTGATTTTATTTTCTCAAGGAACTTTCACGCAGATCTTGCAGTGTAGCGAGCACACACACATTTTCTCTCCACGCTGGTGCCGTCCTGTCCAGGGCCGCAGGCGGACTTGCAGCAGCTCCCGGGCCTGCAGGCTTCCTGGAACCTAGACGCTGGGAGCGCGGAACACGTGAGCCTCCAGTTCAGGGCTCTGTCTCCAGGGCTCACAAGAATGCCGGGCACACAGTAGGTGCTCGATCCCTGTCTGTTGGCATTATTAATGGAATGATATGCTGACTAAATGATTAGAGGGTACTATTAAGGAATTTCAGTCGAGCTTCCATTTCCTCGGTTGCTAGATTTGTAATATTTTGATCAGCATGTGTCAACATTTCTAAAATTATTTCAGCTTGATCAATGACATCTGAAGTTCCACTTACTCTATTGCAATCACTCGTTTCTTGGGACATACAATTCTTAGGAAAAAATGATTTGGACTTCAAGAATTTAGGAATTTTAGGAGAAAACTAGTGCTCATTTACTTTAATAGCCTTAAAGATGAGGAAAATGAGACCCAGGTTTGCAGAGCTTTTAACAGTCGATTCTGGATCCCAGATTTCCTAATTCTGAACCTGGTGTTCTCTTTTTGGATATTCAGCCAAATACCTTAAAGCTTTTCCTCTCTGTTGCTCTCACTTTTGATCTCTCATTTGTGAATACTTTCTTTAGACCAAACAGGGGATAATAAAGTACTCCAGGGGAGAGAAACTCAGAGGTGAACCTCACATGGCAATGCTACAGGCCTGCTGCAAGGTGCAGCCAACAACAACAAAAAAAGTGAGCTGGCGATCTGCCTTCCACGCAAAGGTTATTTTTCTTATTACAACAAAACTAATTAGTGGATTTTCTAATGTAAGAAAATGTTGCTGTTAGTAAAAGTTTTCTCTGTGCCAGAAAGCAGATGGTGGCAGTGAACAGTGTTTTCTTTTGCCAGGTTTTGTATATGCTTTCTAAACCTGCAAGAGATTTTGCTTCTCCAGATTCAGATTTCTGATCTTTTTTATTTTTAAACAGAAATAGAAACTTATATTTAAATGTACTTGCATCATGTGGTCTGTTTGACATATCATGGTTCCTTGAAAATGTTGAGTAACATTTGATGTTCTGCATGAATTTCTTCTCAGAGTCTTGGGACTTTTTAATGTTGGGCTGTACTTTCTCTCCTGACGGAAATCTAGAGGTTGTGCCTCGAGGGTACTGCTGCAATAGGGAGTTTTGATGGGATTATAAGGAGCAGTGTATGAGATTTTCTTTATGTGGAAAATTTTTTATTTTGTTTTGTTTTGCTTCCAATTACTGTGTAAATACCAGCTTTTCTCAGTAGGGTTCCTTAGAGTCTGCCTCTATGCATGATGATGTCAGGGTTTGTATACAGTTTTGAATAATTCATTTCCCTATCTACTGCCGGTGAGATGTTACACTCTTCCTGTTCGTTTAAAAATTTTTTTGCCTACTGTTTTTGATGAAATTCCTTTCAAATAGGTTTGTTCAAAGTCTTCCCCTTTGAAGTCTAAGCATGTCAGGACAATACGAATATGGCGGCATTAAAACAAAGTGCTTTCTGGTTTTAAGACCAGGTGGGAGGACACGTGACTACAGTAGTATAGATGTCAGGCTATTTTGTATGATAAAGACTTAAAACTACGTTGACTAAGTCTTTGAAAATTTCCTCTTTCTAGAGGGTTTCCATTTAGAGGAGAAAAGGAAATCATTAGATGAGTTGTTAAAATATAGAATAAAAATGGAAAATGAAAACCAGCCCAGTGATGTTTTTTTCTGAGATCGTTTGGATAAATATAACAAGAAAGAATTGCCCTAAATTTACTAAATGGAAAAGAATTATGAAATTTTATGTTGTTTCTGGAGGTGGTAGCCAGAATCAAAAGAAATAACAGAGGCCTTCATCCCTTCTTTTACATCATTCCCCTGTTAAACTCTACTATGTTCCATCTGTCCCTCAATACAAACCTGATAATTCAGATACCAGGCAGGTATTATGTCACCTTTAATTCCTGAATAAACTCTGATCTTTTCTTGTAACTCTCCCTAGGTCTGTTGTAAATAAAATTTCCTGTCTTATTTGAAGAACGAGATTTCTGACCCCTGTTCAAAATAAACCACTTGTTTTGTTACTGTGATTTTTATTTTTTTAAATACATTTTCTTTGTTCTTCTCATTTATAATTTTTAGAAAGATATTTATTTCTTTGCCTGCACTGGGTCTTAGGCAACATTCCGGATCTTTAGTCTTCATTGTGGCATGTGGGATCTAGTTCCCTGACCAGGGAGTCAACCTCAATCCCCTGCTTTGGAAGTTGGGAATCTTAGCCACTGGACCATCATGGAAGTCTCTATAATTTGTTTTTAATCTTCTTTTCTAGTAACCAAGAAATAAAATAGGACAGTTTAGAAGGACCAGTGAGTGATTTCAACCAAAAATGCTTTAGTTACCTCTTATTCTTTGCTTACTATTGTAAATCTGAAAAGACAGAGATGATATTGAAATCTCTCTGAACCCTAGGTTAAGGCCGTGGCTGTGTGAATGCTATAGGGGGTTAAACGTGGCTTCTTGAAGCCCAGCAATAACAGAGTGTAGGGGTGAGGTGGGATATGATTGGCAAATAGAACTGCTGGGTTTTTTCCCCTTAATTTATTTATTTTCAATTGAGGGATAATTACAATATTGTATTGTGCCATCCTGCCATGCATCATCATGGCTCAGCCATAGATACACATATGTGCCCTCCCTCCACCTCCCACCCCATCCCACCCTTTTCTGTTGTCACAACCCCGGTTTGAATTCCCTGAGTCATCCAGCAAACCGTGGGAATTTGCTGTCTGACTCAATTTTGTTTTACATGGTGGTGCTCCAGTTTCCCTGTCAGCTTTTCCTTGTCTGTAGGCTTCCACCATGATAAAAAAAAAATTGAAAAAACTGAGAAACTACAGAGGTTTGTTATTTTTGTTAAACGGAAAGCAATCAGATAAACCATTTCCTTTTTGTGGAAATCTCCACTTCCATTCTCCTACCCTTGTAGACTTAGGAAAGTGTTCTCAAAAGCTCCATGTCACCACCACTGGTGTTAACTGGGGCTGTGAGGGAAGTAACTACTTTTAAAAAACAAGTAATATACACATTGGGGCTTCCCTGTTGGCTCAGTGGTAAAGAATTCACCTGCAGTGCAGGAGACACAGGTTCAATTCCCAGGTCAAGAAGAATCCCCTGGAGAAGGGGATGACTACCCACTCCAGTATTCTTGCCTGGGAAATCCCATGGACAGAGAAGCCTCTTGGGTTACAGTCCATGGGGTCACAAAGAGTCAGACCTGACTTAGAGACTAGACAACAACAATATATACTTTAATAAACAGTCCAGAGTTGAATGGGTGGAATTCTTAGTCAATATTTTGAGCCACCTCAGAATTGAGAAAAAGCGCACAATGACTTGCTCATAGTAGATGATCAATAAATGTTTGGTGAACTAAAATAAGCTTTTTCCCCTAAGAATCACTAATTATTAGTTGATCTTTAGAGTGATAATGGTTCTTGAAAAGTGAATCAAAATGAAGTCCCAGTCACCACTTAGACTTTTTATGAGGAGCACTTATTGAAACAGTACCTCTTTTAGAAACTTTCCAGAAAACATAATTTTTTAAATCAAAATAAATCCAGGTGACAAATAAGAAACTTAAAAAAAAAAAAGCATATCCTGTCAAACCTCAACATGAATCAGCCATAGGTATACATATATCCCCTCCCTTTTGAACCTCCCTCTCATCTCCCTCCTCTGTAAAGCAATTATCCTTCAATTAAAAAAAAAAAAAAGCATATCCTGAAGGTAGTTCATTTGCCTAATCCTACATAAACTATTACTAGTAATTGTATGGGAGACAGTTTAATTTTAGGATTATTACTAAGCAAATTACTCATCCATACTGAGTTACTGAAAATACTTATCCCCCCTTTCAACATGACCACAGTAAAGAATATAGATTGCACCTTAAAATGAAAATAAAAATGACAGATAAAATGAACTTTAGATGAAGATAGAAGCAAATAAGTTCAACTGGTACCTAACTGGGTGTAAGTGGGTAAGATCCCATGATCTGTGGTGCATTTCTGAAAGCTTTTCTGTATTCAGAGCTACATAAGTAAATTCATGTATTTTAATTATCTAAGTTTGTTTTTTTCTTTTTTTGTAGGATGTTTGTAGTTTTCTCATTTGTATCAACTCACACATTTTTGAAATTTTATAATTTAGTATAGTTTTGGTTATAGATTAAAGTTCACTGACTAATCTTTTTAGCATGTTTAACTGCTGCAGGGTATAAAGATACACAGAACTTGATGGCTTCCAAGTGTGGTTCAAACATCCAAAGCACTCGAGATTAGCACCATGTGAAGAAATTTTAAAATATTGTACTGCAATTAATTTTAAATAACTTAGCACTGCATATGTCAGGGAGAAAGCCATGATAGAATCCAAATGGAAACTCCTAAAAGTGAGATGACTCAGTACATTTAAATCATTTTATCTATCATAAAGACATAGAGGCAAAACATATACCATTAATTCTACTTGCAAAAAGCCTGGGTGAATTTCTAAAGAGTCAGTATCACTTGAACTTCGTTATGATGCTGTACCATTTTTTGACTGACCAAATGATAGCTCCTAGATTCATGCATATTAGTTAAAAGTACAGAAACCAAGTTATTGTCAACATGAAAATTGAAAGCATATGGAAATTAAAATATATATCTTATATTACATATAAATACATCTATTTATATGTAATATAAATTAAAATATATATGTAATATAAATTAAAATATATATCTTATATTACATATAAATACATGTATTTATATGTAATATAAATATTACATATTTAGGGATTAGAGGCGCCAATGCTCCACACAATCAAAAATCATTGTATAGCTTATAGTCATTGCTCAGTGTATGTGTTTCCTTTATACATACAGTTGCACATCTGCAGATTCAATCAACTCTGGATCATGTAGTTCTATAGTATTTACTATTGAAAAAGTCTGCTTGTATAATGGACCCACACAGTTCAAATCTGCATTGTTCAAGGATCAACTGTACATACATTTATGGGTATATGCATATAAACGTATGGTATATACATATGCACACACACACTGTGTGTGTGTGTGTGTGTGTGTGTGTATCTGAAATGTTTTTGAAAACTTATTGTCCTCAATGCTAGTCTAGGACCTAGGACCGAGATTAAATTCTTCAAGGATACCTTATTCAGTAGCTCTGAAAACAAAAAGTTTTCTGGTGTTCTGAGTTATATGATACACTAGGAAATAAAGAGAAAACTCTGCTTATTGGCTTCTGTAGTGAGGATTGGTTAAGTCACTGAAGATAAGCATTTACAATTCATAGCAGTGTATTTGTTGTCATTCATAAGGTAAAGAAGAGACAGTCTGTGACTTATGATGGTTATTGAACCCATGTTATTTCTAATTGTAATTGGGATCAGCAACTAATATCCCCCAGTCCCTTTTGATTAAAATATGGGTCCCAGCCTTGAATGCAGCCAGAAGACCAACAACTGGATTGCTAATGATCTGTTTCAAATTAGAACTCTAAGGCCGGAAAGAACCTTTACAGGATACCTAACTGCCTCCCCCACACATCCATTCTGTTCCTGAATCTAGGACCAGAAAGCCAAGCCAATGACTCCCATAAAGTCTATTCTCACCATGTGGGGTATAACACCATCCAGGTACGTAGCCTCCCAAAGCCAGAAAATTCACCCTAAAACATCTGTTGACATCTCCCAAAATAGGCCCTGTTGTATGTCCATGGCCCTGAAATAGCCATTTTTTCACCTTCTGATTTCAATTCCAACAAGTATCTTTTAGTACCTATATGTTCCAGATACCCTGCTCTGTGCGGTAAAAATAATGAGACAAGAATACAAGTAAGAAGTCAGTGCGATTCTTCAACCAGTTTCTGTGTTAGAATACCAGTGTCCACGAAGTGTACAGTTAAGAGTTACAGCTCCTATAATTTACAAGGCATTTCAAATCATGCCATTCAGTTCTTAAAATTCCTAAAGTCAGGCATCTTGAAGACGAGTACATTGAAGTTCAGAGAAATGAAGGGGCTTGTCCAGTTCCACGAAACAAATATAAATGGCCAAGAGGAGACTCAGACTCAGGTTTTCTAATACCAATTCCTCTACTTTTTTCAATGTACCACAGCTACCTGTATTAAACTGTCATTTCTCTTGAAGGGAGTATACCAGGCCTGATTATGAATAGCATCATGAAATTATGTCTAAGGGAGAAAATCCTGATTTTTAAAAAGTTTTTTTACATTTTGCACCATTCCCAACAATGCAGTAATAAAGGGCTCTGCCTAAACCTTTGTATATCTTACTGGAAGTTAATCTCAATGATTCCTATCAACAGTTAGTATCCAGGCTACTGGAAATTCTGTTACAAGGCTACAGTTAGTGGTACAGTACAGATTGTGAATAGTAAGAGAATAAAAGTCATTACAAATGTGCTCAATAGTGTGTTGCTGGACATTAATTTCACCAAGAGACAGGACTTAATCAAGAGGAGATGCCACAGAATCTTGGTTTTATTATCATTATCCTGATTGACTGAGGACTGTAAGAGCAGAGACCTTGCCTTTTTAAATTTTGTATCTCCAGGTATGCAGGGAGAAAGAAGGCTCACAGCAGATGCGTTGATGAATGCCTGAATTAATAAATGGACTAAGTGAGCCCAAAGACAAGGACGTTAAAAGGAAGCAGTGTTTTTTCAGGAGACTGTTCCAGTATCATTGTCCCCTTTTATTAGGAGTACTGGTGTGAACATTACTAACACTGAGGAGTCCCAGGCTTCTCCAAAATCCAGCTCTCACCGATGCTGGGACTCACAAAACATCTGATAGTCCTGTATTCTCTGCTTGGGGGGGAAGGGGTAGGAAAGAAAAAAAGAAACAAAAACCCCAAACTTCCTGATTTACCTAACCACAGACTCTTCAACCTTCTCATTAAGGCGTCTGCATTTTTTTAGGCAAATTGTTACTATGCCATTCTCATCCTCTTCTTTGACAGCATTATCTTCTGGTTATGAATATGACAGGGTCCAGTGATTTGATTTGTGAGAGTTTGGTCCTTTATAGTCAGTGGATCGAAATCCTGTCCACCATGCTTTCTCCCTGCCTCCCGTCCCTCCCCTTCCCCCACCACCAATTCTTAATTCCCTTTCCTCCTTTTTTCCTTTTCAAGCAGAAAAATGTCACAGTAAACCCCACCATCTTGTCATCCAAAATTCCATGGGCGCTTTAGCTCAAGGGGTCTTCTTCTCGAGGCCTTCACCTTACTTTTAGACAGTTGTCATTATCTTTGTCTAAAGGTCATAGCTAAATTGAATAAAAGGAAAGCTGTGTTTTCCTGTCGATGCACAAAGGCAGTATTGACTTCCCTAATCCAGTTTGCTGAGGGGTGAGAGAATTAAATTAGATATCTAAGCACAGAAATTGAGAGCCTTTGAAAACAAAGATAAGGAGACAAGACTGTATTTTCCCTTTTCCTGGGAGCTCTGGGCTCTAGATTTTGCAGGTGTGTCATCTGATCCATGGCTTGCATCGATCAAAACTGTGCCAATGCATATTTAATTAGCAAGGGGACCCTAGATGCATTATAGCCATCATCCCTATATTGAATGGACTGTCAGACTTTCTGCACACTTCTCCACCCCCACCCTCCCCTCCACCCGTGCCCCCTCCCTTGCCTCCTTGTTTGGGAAGCTTCTGCATTTTGTCTGAGCAGCTAAAAAGTTTCTTTGTTTTTAGCTGCTGATGCATACAGCACCACTGAGGAGAATACAAACAAGTAGAGTCCTAAAGTGTTTATTTTGTCTAGGAAGACAAGCTCAACCAATTTGATGCCTTTGGTAAGATTTTCAAACCCTGTAAAAAACCACCACCACCACCAACAACAAAAGAAATACATTTTTCAACTCTGTAGGTATAGCTTTTCTTTAAAGGAGTCAATTATATTAGGATAAAAAATGAGGATCCTGGGATAAATACTTTAATAATAAAATAAAAGAATAAGTAGTTGTCTATTATAATAGAAAAAGTATTTTTTTTAAAAAATAACTCTCTGGTCTTGACCATTAGATAAGACATGTTAGCAAATTTTTAATTTATCAGCCCAAATTGCATGATAAAATTCATTCTGTCCTGCTATTAGGGAATTCAATGAATGTAGAAAAATTAAGATAGAAGGTGGGTAAAATGTTAGAATTGGATGTATTTTTAAATTTTTTTTTTTTTTTTTTAAGTTTCAAAGGTTTCATAGGAACATCTATTGGTGGGGGTTCTTAAAGTGATGGGAAGTTTGGAGTTTTGCCTCCGACAGGTTATTTCATGGGATTGTAGTCACCGTTGATTTTCACACAGGTTACAAAGCCTGAGTACCCAGACAGAGTGCTGTCTGATAAACAGATGTAAGGCACCAAGTCTGCTTAGAATAAAGAGCAACAGACTGTGAGCACATATTTAGGACTCATTTAAACTCATCAGCATAGTCTAGCTCAGAGTGCTGTGTCTCTAGTCTACTTTTGAGGTGGCTTCTTGCTGGTAGAGTAACAAGAAATTTTTTTTCTTACTACAATTTGCTGTGGGGACTCATGGGAAATTCATTTGCATACATCTTGTTACCAAGACTGACTACTTCCTGGCTTAGACAAAGTGTTGCCTGATAAACAGACTTAACACACAAATGTCTGTCTGGAATAAACAACGGCAAGCTGAGATTTACATTTCCATTATCAGAGATAATCTCTTTCCCAGAATATGGGAATTAAGAACCTTTATTTTAAAACCAGGACTGTGACGCTGATGTTTTATATCAGAATCATGTCATGTGTAAGTTTGGCTTGAGTTTTTTTTGAAAGAAGCAAAAATGTATTATGGATGGGAAGATTTATATTGCAGAGGTAAATGTACATTTCTTTGGGGGGGGGGATGTTACAGTTTCAAAACCGGGTTTTCTTGCATTATTTGATCCACATGACAACTCTATTAAATTAGTCAAAATAGTTATTAGTGTCCCCATTTTACAGATGAAAAAACTGAGATGCAGAGTAATTAAATTATATAGCTGAGATTTTTTAGGGTTCCGTCTTTTTAACATTTCATACTCTTTTCTATAGTGAAATATGAAGAAAATAGCAAAAAAGTTAATCCTTAGAATACTAACTGAACTTAACATAATTATCCTCAAAGAGATCATTTTATTATTTTAATAAATTTTTGACAGATACCCAGATACATGAAAATAATGTGTATAGACTATAGCTAAATTATACATCATTTTCATTTGACATGTTTGTTTTTATAGCATGAAAGTATACAGGGAGTTTTTCTACTTCCAATTGTATAGATGACTATATAAGTACTCTTTAAGTATATTTTCTTCTGTTGAAGAACTCCAAGAACTTACTGTTATAATTCATTTTGTTTGTGAAAAAAACTGACTCAAGAGGAGAAATCGAGCGCAGTTCTGATATGCAATAGTGTCATAGTTGTGGCTTTTTAGACAAGTCTTTGTTTACACATGAGTGGGTAGGTAACCAGGTTGACTCACTATTGTGAGTTCTGAAGTGATCAACGGGTCACTATCACATATTAACATAGCTCCTATTATGAGAAAAACAAAATTCAAAGGTTACCTCAACATTTTAGTTTGTTTCAGTCATGGCCCCTTGTCAAAGAAAACATGAGAAATTAGAAATTGTGTTCAAGTATCACACTTGCACATCTCTATAATCACCACATTCTTGCCATTGACTTCATTTATAACTTCACTGAAAAAGCCCATCACGACTTGAAGTCAGTCTCATGCGAAGGTTGAGGTTTGAAGATTGAGTCATTTGGTCTTTGCTTTCAGAGTGACTGAGGTTGTAGTTTTCAAAGCTTAGAAATGATTCCCCCCTCAGTGTCATAACACAACAATGGTGAGACCATTTTACTTTTCTCTCAATGTGTTAAAACTGTGTATCATTCCACAACCTCCCTGTGCACGTAGCCAAGTAACACGTTTATGAGTAGGTGATAAGACAGTTGAATCACTCTTCAACCTAAACAGTCTCATCATCATACACAGCCCCGACTAAACAGATGGGCCTAGAATACCAGCATTAATGCCAAAAAATCGAATTCCTGCAAATTTAATATTTCACATATTTTTCTTCAGAAAGACACGTAAAAAAAATAAGTTTCAAGGAGGAAATTTGTAGTCATCTAGATTATGTAACACTTTTAATCCCAACCCTGAAAATGCCATGCCCGGAAGTGGTGAGGGGGTGAATCTCCTGAGCAGCTGGCAGCCCCTGGGGTGGTCTGGTGGAGCCCTTCCAAGTCGCTGCTACATGAACACAGCCTTCCTGCTCCATCCGAATCCGGATTAGAGGATTCGGGGACCAACGTGTGCAAACTGGCCTGGTCCTTTTGGAATGAGGGCTTTCCCTCTGCCCCGTCTCTGCCTCCCTTCTGGTGAAGAAGGATTTGCCGTGCATCCCTTGATTACTGTGATTATCATAACACATGCAGTTCTAGCTCACTGGGAAAGTTACACAGGCCAAATTTTGTATTTTAAATACAGTTAAGACTTCCCATTTAAAGAACCATGAACTGTTTCCATTTTCAAAGATAAGAAAACTTTTACGGTGTGACTCATCTCATAATTTGTTTGTTTTAAAAACCAGGTTATTGTATATTCATTTTTCATTAAGTGGACCACAGTTGTATACATTAATTGCCATTAAATATTGGTTTGGTTGTTTACTGAGCTTAAAAGATTTATATCCATTCTCTGAAAATGCTGGTGGTAATTGAAGATTTTTGGTGGTCTAGATTTAATGATGGTATTACAAAATTCTGTTTGTTCTTTGCCAGACCATGATGGATAATGTTATATTTAGCGGATAGTATTGTATTCATCAGTGTTTACTCGTAAGCTGCAGATTGTATATACATATGTGCAACTGTGCAGTGACATTCTACATTCTCAAATAAAGATTTTTAAAATATTTCCTCACACCTCTGTCTTTAAGGTCCTGGTGATACTGGAAAAACATAGACAATATTCCTAAAGATTATAAAGTGTTACAATAATACTTCTTTTATAACTGCAGCTATAAGACTGATAAGCAAAATACATCTATTATAGCCATTTTTCTAGATTTCCTTACTGTAATAAATGTCTTATGGTACTGAATGATCAAAATAGAGTAATTCTAAGCCTTAGATTACCAATCAGAAATAGGTTTCTATAACATCACAGATGTAGAAAAAATGAATCTTGGATTCTTTGGTTTGACTCTTTTACAAACTACTTATCTTTCCAAACCTCTGTTAAAAAAAAAAAAAAGCCTACCTAAATTTTGAAAATCTTTCAGGGCCACAATCCTAGAGGGTAACCATTTGTTATATTCAGAGTATAATCATTTTCTTTTACCCCAGGAGCATTCCTAACGCTTCATTTAGTTGGAGGAAAGGATTCATTCCTGACTTTGCCTTTCCTTTTTCACATATAAACAACAACTCCATCTCTTTTTTTGGCGGCATTTTCACTTTCTTTCTTTCTTTCACTCCACTAACTCATTTTTGTTTCTGGATGCCTTCTCATTTCTTCTTCGTATCACCTTTTAATTTGGGAGATAACCGGACACAAAACTCTAACAAAGCCTTTTCAAGCTTTGTCTTTAGCCAAATCAGTATGCATGTAGGGAGCTTTAACTTAAGCGAAATTACTTTTCCAGTGGAACCTGGATTTGTACTTTTGGGGTCTGGAGACTTTTGTTGATTTCATGTTGACTGAATAGGAATTACACTGGTTTTTTTCAGGGTGGGAAGTGCTCCCCACCACTGTGTGGCTGCCCTTCTTTTATCAGCTCTTCACAACAGCAGTTGTTAGGATTTTGAGGTCTTCTTCGAGCCTCAGAATATGACAGAATTTCTCTTATCTTGGGATTTTTTGAATGTGTGAACTATTTCTGCCATCCATCATTTTAGCCTGCACACATTTCTGGGGGCCTTTCATGTGTCAGACACCATCCTCAGCTCTTATTATTCTGAGAAGCCTCTTGCCATGTGTCGGCCAGGGGATCAGAGGAGGTGATTGTCTGCAACTTCTAAATGTCGTGCAAGATTTCCCAGCCATGAACCAGAGGGATGTGCCTCTCCTCCTTGCCAGGTCCCACGAAGGGGGACATCAAGCAGGAATAGAGACCTTTTCTGCCCTCCTTTTTCATTTTGTAAGTCCCAGTTAGCTTTTAGGTGTAAACTTAGTGTATTTTCAGTCACTGGCAGTGGTTCAGCACTAGAAGCCTGAACAAGTGAAAATTCATCCTTTTAGTTCTGTGGTTATCAAATCCTTGGCTGGGCCAGGTACTCTTGGAAGGTACTGGACCTAAGACTAGAATAAGAAAGGAATTCTTTTCTCACGGAGTTCAGATTTTCATGCAATATCATTGAGAAATACCTTAGTGCAACATAATGTAAGTCACACTGTAAGAGATGTATGGCCAATGAGAGAGGAGAGAGGAAAAGTTGAATTCTGGGTTGGGCACCAGGAAGATTTAACAGCATTCCATCTTTGCTTCATGCCTGGAGAAGAACAGAAAATACATGGAAGTGATGTCTGTATTTTTGCCCGATCAGTTTTACCCTATTGACCTATTTTTGTCACTCTTCACCATCCTAAAAGGAGTATTCTTTTGAGGTTCCAAGTTGAAGGGGAGCAGAATTGAGGGGAGGGCGACTGGATCCGTGCATAAGTAGTAAATCCAGTACAAGATTCTGTTCCTGCACTGCACAAGCTTATGGAAGCTCAGGCTAGTGTGTTGGCATTAGGATTTATTTTATTCCTTTCCCAAGTGATTATATTGATAGTGAAATATCTTTGTCTGAGTACTCCAGCAATATAGCTGTAGGCGCCATAAAAATGCATAGATAGATGACTACCAGTTCAATTAAGAGGTCTCAATCCAGTCTCCTATATGAAAACCCTGTCTATTTTAGGTTTAAATTTCTGCTCATAAATTTTTTAGAAACCAAAAGAAAAATTGCTTTTCAAGGTTAGGTTGAAGTCTAAGGTTCCTTAAACAAAAAACAAATCCCTGGATGGGAAAAAAATTGATAACCCTAATGTACTTCCTCACAATGGCATTTCCAACTCCATTATTTAAACACATTTTAAATAATATTCTCCTCACTGTGATATACAAATCTTCTGGCTTTCAACCAGGAAACCAGAGAAAGTTGCTACCATGGGAGACTTGGGTACAAGAAAGGCACCCAATTCTATGCAGGTGAATTTTTTTGTGGGCCTCTAATTATTTCAGGTGTTGGGAATCAAAAGGCCATATGATAACTGTCCCCAAAAGTAAGCTGTGAAGTTACCTTGGTTTCTGACAGGTCTCTACCAACTATGGACAAGACAAAATTAAATTAAGTTTTTGCCTTCATGATAGTGTTTTAATGCAAATACTTAAGAAAGAGATCTTTCCTTTGTATCAATTACTTATGGGTAGAAATTAATTTATAATTCTGGTCACCTGCTTGGCTCCATACATAACAGCATCGGTGACCTTTTGTAATACCAAAGAAAGAGTCCATGCGTCCTCAGCAAGAATTGCACCAGGACTGGGTAATTTTGTTCCTCGTTGGTTCAAAAAAGAAATAGCATTAAATGGCCCATGGTAGAAAATAATTAAGTTTTAAGATCATTTAACTTTTCTTGTAGATCTTTGGCTTTTCCTGTCTGTTACCAGGATGGTGTATTTTAGTATGCAGTATCTGGTGGAGAACAGTATCCCCAGCTTTTGAATAAAACTGGGAAATTAAATTCCATTTTCACTTTGGCTAGATGCCTCTTCCAGTGTTTGTAGCTGAGCTTTCACAAGAATGCTGCGGCCCCTTTCAGACCAACTCTGAGCTGTTTTCCTGCCGCTCAGCCGTTTGCTGTTTGTTTGCTTCTTTTTCTGTGGCTTGGAATTTTAAACTTTCTTTGAACATATCTATTGCCATCTTCTGTTGCTATTCATGTTTTCTGTAATTCTGCTATCTTTCTATAAAGATAGGGTGACAAATGTAAAAGAAAATTTCAAAGAGCAAAGAAGTCTGCTTTTAGATTATTAAGACAGTTGTTTGGATCTTTCATTATTTCTTTTTTTTTTTTTTTAGCAGTGATCCTATTTTATTGTGGGGAAATTGAGTTACGTAGGGATCTTTCATTATTTCTTTTGCCTTAATATTGATAGATAAAATTCAGAAAAGTAACTGGCTATGGTATGTTTAAATTAATTGAGATAAAAAATTTTTCCTTGTGTTCACAAAGAAGTGAATATTATCATTCATATATTATTATCATATATTATTATTCATAATAATATAATTATCATAAAGATATTAATACACCAAAAAAAAGAACATTCACTAAGCTCTCAGATAGAAAGTTAGGTTTACTAGTCTTATTCCAAAGAAAATGTTCTGTTAGGCAAAATTTTAGGTATCTATATTGGCACATGATCAAGAAGAATTTTAACTTTCCCTAAGACAAACTTAGATATTTTCTCTGATTTCAATTGTGGATATTAATGGTTTAAAATTTTCCAGTACACAAATAATGAAGGTATGCCTTTCTCCTAAAACATGTTGAATTACTTATGTGAATGTTTAATTTATAATTTTTAATTGCAAAGTTACAGAATATTCCCTTAGAAAAAGAGAAGGTAGTCATGCCGTATTTTAAAATCACTTGCTATAAATGGAATATTAATTGATTGAGTTAAAATTTCAAAAGTGATCCCATATAAATTTATATTCCAATTTTCAGTGCAGACTTTGTATTTAACTTTGTGGTTCATTCTGAAGAATTTCTCTAAAGTTTTTTGAGAAATACTGTAATACTTTTGGTTTGTGTCTTCACTATGGCTATTGTTACATTATGATAAAAAGCTATCACTTTGCCAGAGTTAAATAAAAATTCAGATTTTCACATTTGAACCTTTGAATCAATCTAGAATTTTTGCTCCATGCACCAGGTTAAGAGCATCTAAAAAATTTTAAATAGACATTTTTTAAAAAGTGCTTTCCAATCATTAAAATCTGCATTTGCCAAAAAGCAGGGAGTCTTTCTTACAGTAATAAATTAGTGTTTCTCGACCTAGGGTCACTAGTAGTACTACTTCTTTGTGCAGTATCTCCAAGAAAGAAAATGCTAAAGCTATAACTCTATTGGTGAAATAGAAGTAATATTTTCAATTTAATCACAGTTAAGTGTCATGACCTTTTGATCTTGCATTGAACTTCTTGCTGAAATGTGGTCAGATTTTAGATAGCTCATTCTAACCCTGTGAAGTCAAGGTAAAGTGCAGATCCAGGCTTTCCATAGGTAGAGATTTTTCTAGAAAATTTTTTGTTTTTCGATAATGTTATATACGGTTTCAAGTCTCAGAAAAATGCTTTAGGTAAAAAAATCTCTCCTTGAAATAGTTTGCCTGACTTTTTTCTCCTCTCCCCAAGAAAATGTATCATAAGTATGCTTCTAATTCTGTGAAAGTTTTTGATCTAACTTGTTTATCTCATCTTACAATTAAATGTTATTTTACTTTCAATTGTCTCATTTAGAAGTTAAATTGATTGGATTAAATTTTTAGTTTAAAAATGATTGTATTTTTATCAGTAAAATAAAAAATAAATGCGATCCAATAAAGGTGTGCAAGAACCTGTTTTTGCTCACAAGCCCCTTTAGAATCTCCCAGATGCATCAGTACAAGAGGAAAATAATACTTACAAAGTGGGGGGAGATGTATACCTTTTAGAAAGATGTCTTTGAGTGATCCTGTTATTTTAAGAAAAGGCGCTAGAGTATTAGGATTCTAGTATTTAATGGTGTTAGTCTGCATAGTCTGTTGCTGTAATACGGAGCTAAATATCAACAGAACTTGTTTCTGTTGTTTGGGTTGCTTTTATATACCAGCTTCAAAATATGTTTTGACACTTTATTATGTTCTGAATCAAGCTTCAGATGTGTGTAATGAAGGATGAAGTCTTTATCAGACTCTAGTGTATAAATAATGGAGAAGAGCAGTTTGGAAAGGGTCTCTGTGTAGGAGGATGGTTTCTGAAGAGTTTTAAGTTATGATCTGGCGCAAGCCAAGTGCTGCCGGAGGTGTAAACAGAACCGGGAGTCCTCTCTGAAGGCACGGGCTGCTGCGGCTGCTGCCCTTCTCCCCCTGTCTTTTCTTTCTTCCTTTTTTGATCATCATGGCACTTCTGTAATGTTCTCACTCCTGGTTTACATGCTGAACCTTTTGAGAAAGTCTGCCACCTCTGATCCACTTTCTTTCACAGACCCTGTAATTTTTGGCCGTATTTTTATGTTTTTCAGATTCAAGTCAATCTGAAAGTCCCAGCCAGCCAAGTGATGCTGACATTAAGGACCAGCCAGAAAATGGTAAGTTTAGTTTGGGACTCTGGTTGCTGCTCTGAGAGTCCAGGGTAGCCAGCAGCCAACCAAATAGGAGGATTTTAAGGTCTGCCCGAGTGGGTGGCCCACACAGTAGGAACAGTTTTTGAGAACTTAAGGAGTTTTCTGGGTCACTCTAACAGCCCCAAACCCTTCCCCTCAGCCACAAACTCTATCAGGTACTCTTAAGAACCTTCGTTCCCAAGAAAGTTGGTTACTGTTTGAGGCAGGGTTGATTTACCTGATCGGTATCATTTACAGCATAAGTGAGGAGCCAATGCCTTTTTATTTCAGTTCCTTTTAATGTGGCAAGTGACCTACGATCTTCTTCATAATGATTTAAGTTTATTGACTGACAAGTATTTTTGAGGCCTTTTGGAAGATTTTTGCTTCTGCTAAATAATTAGTGTAAGAAAATGATGTCTGCCTTTGAAAGATTTTCACTTTAAGTTGTCTAAAACAGTAAGGGTACATGACAGTATAAAATTTGTCAATTGCATAAATGTATAAGCTGTATATTGCAGGAACTTGATTAACCTAGAATACACACTTTATATATAAACATAATAGTATCCACTAAAATACTAAGTGTGTAGTATATGTGTTCCAAGGATGAAAACAGTTATCATAGGTTAGAATTTGAGTAAAACCATCGGTTTCAATAAAAACTGAGAAGTGAACTAGTGGTACTCATCACATGCTAAACACTGTATTATGCACTTTCATGGATATAATCTCATAAAATTCCATAGTGATCTTCCTTGATGAAAGAGCTGAAGCCTCTAATAGTAACTTGACCGTGAAGGACCTTCGAAGGGAATATGGCACTGTGGCTAAAAGGCGGTGGTGTCAGACCTGTGTTTAAATTGTACCTCAATCCTTTCTTTCCTTTGTAATTTTCCTTTGTAATTATTTATCCTCACATAGTACTGATTCATTTCTCTTTTGAAGTGGTATGGTAATAATATTACTGACATGTTGAAGAATTAAATAAGATAATATATATAACATGCTCACAGTATTATCTTTCATAGTACTTTACACTAAATAAAAGTTGGCTGTTGTTCAGTATTCCTTGTATTATTTTTCTAGTTAGTGTAATCCTACCATTCTTTGTTTTTCACTTACTTAAAATGAACTCACTCCTCCCAACTGTCTTATTTTTGTTGTTCTATTTTTCTGTTTTGATCTCCACCCTATCTTTTGGAATAGATAGGTAAACTGAATTATGTCAGTGTTGTGGGGTGGAGAATTGATTTTATCACTTTGAATAGCCTGTCACTGATTTCTCAGGATTTGTTCATTTCCCAAGCCTCAGAAATTCTCTACAATGTTGCTGGGCTCCCATATTAAATATGCACTGTCTTGCTATTCCTCTCCTCATCCTGGTATTTTGGTGGTATTTTACGTATCAAAGTTGTCTTTTCACAGCAGGCATTAAAAAAGAGAGAGAGAGAGAGCAAGAGACCTCTGAAAGCTTGTTTTTAGTGTCATAAACAGCTACATCTTATTTTTTGTTGACATTTTAAAGAGTGATATTTATAGACTGGTTTCACTCTTTATTTCCCACTTGACTTATAGGTGATGGCTTATATATCTCTTTCTAACATACAATATATTTATGTATAATCTGCTTGAAGTTGTGTCCAGAGATATTCATTTTATTTTCGCTGTTAAGAATTGGTGGGCTGCTGGGGTGTGTGGCTTTCGTGTTTGGGTCTGGCCGCCCCTCTTGCAGGCCTGCGATTCATCTGTCTTCATAAAATGGCCGACAAGCTGTTCACATGCAAATATAAATTGAGAGCATGAGAGGCCTGGCATGCCTTTCTGGAGCTGCTGTAATACCGATATTGTGCATTTCCCATTCCAAAAAGCAACCAGGATTGAGCCTGAATTTTTCGGCCAAAGACGAGGAGAGACTAGCCAAATTCATTGTTAACCACAGATCTCTTGGTGCCACCTCAAGGATTCACAGCACCGTTTGGGAAGGATCATGTGAGTTCGAAGAAAGAAAGTATTAATATCCAGGAGAGACAATAATAAATTCCTATGTTTCAAATTTCTATTTATTTCAGAGAAAGAGATGTTGCTTCATCTTAGACAGTTCCAACTGGAGTTCGGACTAGAGGAACACTAGCCTCTTTGGTTTCCTCTTTCTGCCTTTTGTCAATCTCAGATAAAGTTATTTGAGGAAAAAATTATTTTTTTTCCTCTTTTTTAAAGATGTATAATCCCTGAAGGAAAATAAATGAAGTTTTCTGGATTAGGTGTTTAGATGCATTAGATGACTTCCTGGGGTTGCTTTGACCAAGTCTTCTTTCATTTTCATTACCCCAGGTTATGGAAGATGAGTTCCTGAAAGGTTTTTGCTTGTTTGTTTGTTTCATTTTTGTTTTTAAGAAAAGAACACTCATAAATGTATCAACAAAACTCTTAAAAGAACTTTTGAAATCTTGGTGGATGAAGAAGTGACAGACTCTGATCCTCAAATAAAGTGGGAACTCATTATTCCTTCTTTATGTATATATCGAGGGGAAATAGTATTCTTTTTATCCTAGCTCTTGAAGAGAAAGGTAATGGGAAACGAATGGTATTTTCCTAGTAAACCATGGAGAATGAATAGACAAATGGTAACATGCTGTTTCATCCAAAACCATAAACTAGGCCATGTAACTTTACCTAAAGTGGATGCAGCTGTTTCTTCCCTGCCCAACTAGTTTCTTTATTTCTACACAATTTTTGCTTTCTTTTCTTGTACTCCCTTAAGACTCAACTGTAAAAGAAAACAAATCTTTGTCCAATTAGAGTATTACATGGGAATTTTGAAGGAATTATCTGAAA
The DNA here is from genome assembly GCF_963930625.1 of Muntiacus reevesi. Classification (NCBI taxonomy): domain Eukaryota; kingdom Metazoa; phylum Chordata; class Mammalia; order Artiodactyla; family Cervidae; genus Muntiacus; species Muntiacus reevesi. The sequence goes on along the minus strand of NC_089249.1, from coordinate 143,532,037 downwards.
CCCAGAGATAAAATGTCAGAATCACTGAAACTCAACACTGGTATAATGTAATGATTCAGAACTCCACCTCTAGAGTCAAACAGGCCTGAGTTCAAATGAAAGGAAGGCTGGGTGACTTTGAGTAAGGTTTTGCCCCAATCTCAGTTTTCTTATCAGTAAAATAGGAACACTGCAAGATCCTAGCTCCTGAGTAACAAAACGAGAATATGCCTGTGAAACAGCGTAATGTGGGTTCATAGTAAGCACCCAAAGATAACCATCAGTACTCTCCAGTTAAAGCTCGGATCTGTAATGAGATACACATATTCAAAAGGAAGCAAGCGGGGAGACTTGGAGTAGAAAGAGGAAGAGTGTCGGCAATAAACCAAGGCCCTATAGAGGCATCTTTTGTAGATACCTACCCTGTTCTGAAATGTCAGGTTTAAGTCTCTTAAATCTGCCCATAATCCCTATACTGGCATATCTATTTTGTTGTTTAGTTCCGTTCTTCACATTCTATTTACCTCTCAGGAGTTGAGAACTACAGAAGTGATCTCTAGGGCCTTCAGAATGAATGCGCAAGAAGATTATTCTAGAAAGAAGGGACTTCACTTAGATGTCTTTAATTTTGGCTGAAGTTTTCCTTGGAACAAACCAAATAGAATCTGCCTTATTAAAAACTATAAGCTGTTGATGGATGGAATTCATAACCAATTTCGGATGCTTTGAGCATGACACATACGTAGTATTTATTAAAATTAATAGGTAGACAAATAAACTGTCAGTATCCCCAAATGGTTTTTGAGTATTTGCTCATTATTGATTTACCAAGAGGCTTTTAAGGAAAAAAAATAAACAAACCCTGGAGAAGTTGAAAATCTAATTTGAGTATGGGGGAAAGTTGTACAGTGGTACATAGTTTTTGAGTATTTGCTCATTGTTGATTTACCACGAGGTTTTTAAGAAAAAATAAAAACCCTGAAGAAGTTGAAATCTAATTTGGTTGTGGGGGAAAGTTGTATAGTTGTACATGTATGACAAGTGGGCATACAAACACAGATATGACTAATAGTGCTGGGAAGCCAAAGCTCGGGGCTATTCTAATGGACATAGTAGGTCAAGTTGTAACTCCACCCTCACCCCACCCTAATGAGCAGGTGTGATCAAAGATACAAAATACCATCATGTTGATGGTTGATGACCATAAAGAATGGAATCCAACCAAGTTTTCAACCTGACTGTTATTATTTATTTAATCCTTTTGCATGTTACAGAAATCCCCTTTCTGGCTTTTCAAGAGCTCCTGAAGATTTTAAGCCTTATATGTTAGACTTTGACTTAGAAGATCTACTCATACCACCTTTGTGAATTCCCAGGAGGTAATTTGGCTACTTATCTGCGGCAGTGCTTCCTCAGTATTTACAGGGCCTGCGAACAGTCCTCTAAAGCTTGCGTTCTGTGTGGCTTCAGGTCAGGCATTCATGAGGGAGAAGCTCATGTGATAGCCCTCCTACTTAATTGTAGGCACACATCCGTGGGGCCACACTGAGGCAGTGGCTGAGGGAATAGCATCGTCCAGCACTGGCATTCTGAAAGCATATCCTCAATCGGGGCTCCCTGTGCATGCACCCTTAGCTAAAACCAGAGAAGACAATGTACAGTTCCTGCCAGAAAAAGAAAAGCTGTGTTCATGTGTATTTGATTGGATTTTGTTTTTCCTATTTACTGTTTCTCATCACTTGTACAAGCTGCTAATAATAATAATCTCATCTTAGTGGTTTTTAAAAGGTGATATTTATAGCAGGAAATCAGAGTTCGTGTTTAGATCATTTTCTTTAGCTTTACTCATGTTTACTCTTCCTCATTTACCTGGTATTTGCATATGTGTTGGTGGCATCAACTCTCAGATGGGCCACTTCCAGTCAGTAGAAAGCCATTAATCATGATGTTTGCCCCAGATTTTGAAAATTTCCAGCTCTATCTGCCAGTTCAAAATCACCCTGGAGTATTGGTTGGATCTCGTGTTCATGTTCAGCATCTTTGTTTATGTCCTTCCCATCTTGTATCACCAAGCTAGATATTGTTGCTGAGTGTTGCTAGATGAACAGGGAATCTCAATTGTTAGTATTTCATTGGTTATTAGTAACTCGTTTCTGTATTTTGAGTATTTCAGTACAAATAACTTCCAAGGATACTAACTTCCCGACTTAAGATGTGTATGCAGGATTCACTCTGTAACTTGGTGGTGAGATAAGAAATATATATTTATATTTCTTTTGGACAAACATTCTTTTACCTGATAATATTTTCATTACAAATTTCAGGCCTTCTGCTTTAACGTTTTTCTCTTTACTTCCTCAAATATATAGGAGATACATTGCAGTATGATATTATAATATTAGTACGTAGTTGGAAGGTAAAATAAAATTCATAATTCTAGCTAGATGCTGAGAATTGTTTCTTACTACTGAATGGACTGCTGTTTCAGGAACTATTTTGATTATTGGTCATTTTAGTTGTGTCATTTTAGGAATTTTGAAGGCGGTGCACAGCTGAACAGTTAGCATTTTATTGGGAAAGCAGGAGCACTCTAGCACCATTGACTTGTAAATAAAGCTTGTCAATATTTCATAATTTGCATGATTTTCTCTTACAATTACCTAGCAACAGTTATTCTCAGCAGTGTTCTTTCCAAAAACCCTGCAGGGACAGACACAGTAGAGTGACCACCAAAATAGCAGCAATAACAGTAATGATCAATATTCTAAATATTGTAAAGGTCCCAACTCAGGGAAACATTAAAACCTAAATGCCTTCTGGTTTCCAGATCTGTGTAATTAAATTCTGACTGATGAATTTTCAGCAATGAGATGGAGCTAGCCTATCTTGTTTTAGAGACCGGGGAACTAGAATTTGGTTTAATCTAAAATGTCAGTCTGAGACCAGGTGAATTGTGCTTTCTTAAATATTGTTAGCAAATGTGACCCATCATTGTTTGCAGGGGCTCTTTAGAAATGCCTCCAAACAAAGTAAATTCTTGAATCTTGTGTTTAGAAAGATGAGGTACCAGGTGAGACTGGAGGCTTCCCCCACAGGCTTAACACAGTATAGAGTACCCTGAGCTTTATTTACCACAGGATCCAGGGTAGTAAAAGAGCGTTTTCAAGTGAAAAAGAGAAGGAGGAAATCTGTCATTTTAAAGAAGTAGTTTACTTCTCACATTAGGGGTATTTTATTGTCTACATATACAGGTTAACTAGGTGAACAGATTTTTAAGTGGTTGGCTAGTAGCCAAAATAGGGAATGTTTTAGACTCCTATTCCCCTAATTTCTAAATTCTGAAATGGACTGACTGGGTGGTCTATTTCAGACACAACCACCCCTACCCCCATCCCCGCAACTCCATCTCCCGCCACCAATCCCTCACGCGCAAATTGTACAGAGGAAAGAAGACATAAAGGGGTGTCTTTCTGGTTCTCAAATTTGTTCTGTGTCTATGACTCGTGGTCCAGGAGAAACAATCGTTTGGATGTAACATTGCAAATAGAAAAGGGTTTTTAAGTGTTTGTTTATAATTTATGTGAGATTGTGTAAATATATCCATCGATCTTGATTCTCAAAACAGGAAGCAATGCTGTTCATATTTGAATCGGGCTCAGGAAAGAAATCAAATGAGGGGCCGTCATTCAATCACGGTGGCGTGGAGAAGTTGTGGTGGGTGGTACACCTGGTGTTCAGGGGCAGCACCACCTGCACTGTTCTCTGTTCCCTGTGTTTGAACCCGGGACAGGCCCTGATAGAACCCTTCGGCAGATCTTGGAAGGACCGGCAGCGCGCTCCTAATGGTTGCTTTCATGCACCTCTCTCTGTCACTGAAAAATCCACATGGTGAATTCTCAGGGAGCCTAGTTTGGGTCAGGAATAGTGTATGAGGTCTCTTTGCCACACATAATAGGGTCTGATTTGACACTTGAGGGTGAATTTGTTGATTTAAATCCTGTATATTATTTTGGGGAAAGAATTACCCATTTGTGGATCATGTTAGTAAACTGAATGCGATATAAATAATTTATTTGGGGATTTGGAGCTGCTAATCCAGATTGATTAGTCGTCTGCTAGAAAAATTCATGTGGCCACAAGGATTTTTGGCACCTTTTCCCTCTACAGCTTCCTCATTCTTCTTCTCTTCTTCAGGTTTCACTCAGCTCCAGGCAACTCTGTTCCCTTGGCATTGCCTTGTCGTTAAGGAAATCTACTGGGATAGTGCAAACTGAGGTGGGGGGAGGGGTAGTATTTACTGCAGGTTACTCTGCCCCTTCTCAATTATTAAGTTCTATACTTGGTTGATTTTAACCCAAAGAGAACAGGGGGGTCTCATATGCCTTATCCACAGGCATCGTATGGCGAATATCCAAAGAGAGAAGTATAAAGGATGTTGTGGTGAATCCTAGCAAAATAGGAAGAGATTTCCAACAATCTCTCCATGAAGGAAAGTCAGTGTTTTCTTAGATCTCTGTAGGTATTTTGCAACCAGAGAGCTTCTCAGCAAGCTGCATTTGTAAACTCAAGAGATGAACAAATAGAAGCCAAATCACAGCTTCCGGATAGGTCAGATTAGCAAAGGAGAGCTGCCATTATAAGCCTGACACTGAGCATCTGTTAAGGGGAAATCAGTTGTCCAAGCCACTTAAAGACCTGCACCTCAATTTTCTTATAAGTCATCTGCTTGCTCAGTCAGTCAGTCATGTCCAACTCTTTGCAACCCCATGGAATGCTGCCAGTCAGACTCCTCTGTCCATGGGATTCTCTGGGCAAGAATATTGGAGTGAGTTGCCATTCCCTTTTCTGGGGGATCTTCCCAACCCAGGGATTGAATCTGTATCTCTTGCGTCTCCTGCACTGGCAGACAGATTCTTTCTCACTGAGCCACCTGGGGAGCTCAGATCTTTATTAAGAATCTGCTGGGTACATTTGGACTATGTACAGGATGCACTGAGGGACTGCAGACGTGGATCAGACTTCCTGTTCTGGAGGACCTGGTAGTCTAGTAAGGGGGAAGAGGCTTCATTCATTGTTTCAACAAATATTTATCAGACATTCTCAGAACCAGATTTACTGAGTAAAACAGATAGCATCTCTGCTGGAAGAAAACACACATAATATAACAAGTGGTGTTAAATACTTTGAAGAAAAACAAAGCTAGATAAAGGAAAGACGGTGCTTTCTAGGTGACACTAGTGGTAAAGAACCCCCTGCCAATGCAGGAGACAGAAGAGACATGGTTCCACCCCTGGGTCGGGAAGATCACTGGAGGAAGGCTTGGCAGCCCACTCCTGTATTTTTGTCTGGAGAATCCCATGGACAGAGGAGCCTGGGGTGCTACAGAGTTCGACACAACTGAAGTGACCCAGCACACATGCACACACAAGGGCTAAACAGTGGAGTGTAGGGCACTATTTTACAGAAGGTGGACGGGGAAGGCCTTTTTGACCTGTTGACTTTTGAGCTAAGACTTGATGATGGTAAAGAAGAGAACTATGCAGATATTTGGGACTTCTCTTCTAGAAAGAGGGAGCAGTAAATGGAAAGATCCAGAGGCATGTTGGAGGAACAGTCAGGGTTAGGGTGGCTTGTGGTACATAAATGAAAGAAGACCAGTTGGCGACAGGGATAGCAGGAAGCCAAATTATGCTGAACTTTGTTGGCCAAGGAAAGACATGGCAAATCCTTGATAAACTATAATATGCTCGACAAGGGAATGCACATACCAAATCCATTCATTTCTTGATGTGGTGGATATGCCCTGAGCCCTTGTGTTGTGTTAGATACTTAATGTTGAGTGGTGAACAAAGCAAAAAGACCTAATTCATAGCACTGTCAAAGAAGGAGACTGTCATCTGCCACGGCGGTATCTTTTAGTATCCCCAAAGGTTTTCCCTTATGCATACATTACTGAAAACAGAGTCACTTGCATACGACATTTGGCTTCACATATTCTCTCATGCAAACAATTCTTTTTTTCATTTAATGGACATCTAAATCTGTGGGGCTGCAGTTTAACCCTTATCTCAGGACTCTGTTTAGATTGTAAATCCTCAGGTCTCAAGTCCATAACCACGAAGCTTGATTTTTTTCCCCTCCCAATTGTTGCTAGATTTAGCAAATAAAAACACAAGATACAAAGTTAAATTTGCTTTGCAGAACCACAACAAATACCTATTTTAGTATTACATGGGCTCTATTTATTACACAAAAGGACTTGTTTATCTAAACCAAGTCGTGTCTTTTATCTGGCCACCAGTCCTAGTTCTCTGCACACTCATATGGAGGTTACATGGGCAGCAGTAACAGCAGTACCAGAAAAGGTTCAATTAGTCTGTGATGATTTCAGTGATCACAAAGGGTCAAACCACTGGAATTTAACCTGCTGGAAATGAGACCTGGGCAGAGTATCACGAAGTTCTCATGACTCAACTGCTTAAATTCCATTCATTCTGCATCTGCCGGTAGCCCAGTAGTTATCTTGGAACAATAAGCCATTTGTGTGGCATAGTCAGTAGGTACAATACTGTAGTTGAGAGCCATTCAACCCATCCAGGTCAGTGTGTAAGTTTAATTACTGGAACTGTAATTGAGTAAGGCATAGGGACATCATGTGAGTCACTTCTTCAAAGGGAGTATACCTTGTCACAAGTCCTAGTTATTGGCAGACTTTCACCTCATGAAAGATGGTGAAAGTAGAAAACCAGTCAAATCACACAGCACTGCAAAAGTCCACATTCAAAAGTAACATACAGAAAAGACCTTTAGGTTGATTTGAAAATTGACAGAGCTATTTTCTTTATGCTCTACAGGAATCTAAATATATATTATGTTCTCATTTAGGACGGTTTTGCTAGCTATGACAAAACATGTTTGAATGTGTTATACGAGCATGATGTGGTCTTTGTACCCTCCAACTTTAAGAAAGGATAATGTCCACAGATTCAAGGAAAGCACTTTTGGAAATGAGGGTTAAACTGTGTTGAGCTTTGGAGCCAGGTAATGACAAAAATAATGAATTTGCAGGTAACACTCCTGCTATTGATAATAGCTCACATTTGCTGTGGGTTTTCCGTGTGCTGGTGTGGTAGTTTAGGTCTCCCAAGAAGAATATGCCCTTACGGAATTAGATGTGCAGGGATTTTGGGAGCTAAAATCTGTGAGCTATAAAGGGAGGGAGCCAGGTTGGCTGCAGAGGCTTCAGACTGCAATACTGATCTGATACCTGTGAGAGGAGAGAGGAACGGGAGGAGAACTGGGGAGGAAGAATCCTGGACTTCGGGGAGCTTCTAAGAAAGTTCTGTACAGGCCAATGGAAAGTCTTTGAGCTAAAGTCACTTGTTACAAAGTTGTTTTTTTTTTTTTCTTCCCATAGGAACCAGTACACGTTAGTATCCTCTTCTTTAATCATTTACAGGGAGCCTGGAGGAAGCTCTCTGGAATAAACATGGTGGTAAATCCAGAGGGGAGAGATTGGAGTTGTCAGGCAGAGGTGCTTCTTGTCACATGTGATATGAGCAGCTCATTTCTATGGCCGCCACAGCAAGGCACTGTGCCAAGAGTTCTAGATTCATGATCTTATTTCACTCTAATACAACTCTTGGAGATCAGTATTATTAGTGTACCCATTTTACAGATGAGGAAACTGAGACCCGAAAGAATTTAGGTAGCTTTCCTACAGTCAGGAAGGCAGAAAGAATACTCACAGAACAGAGTTTTCAAACTTACATGTCAGAGGCTAATTGCTTAACCATGACCTTACATTATAGAAAGAACAGTATTCAAACTCTGGTTCTGTAACTTATTGATGATGTAAATTTGGACAAACTCTTGGACTTGTGTTTCCCCATTTATAAGGTGGGATGCCATCACCTTCTCCGGAAATGTATTTTAGTTACTGTTTTGTTTTGAGCTTAAGCAGTGTTCGTTCCTTTCCTCCCCCTTGTTCGCTCATCTAGGATGAGCGTCCCATACTCTTAGGTATCTGCCTCAGCCTTTCTCAGGCACCCACAGGCTTAATTAATCCTCGGAACTAAAAGTACTGCTTCTATGCAGATTATGTATATGGATATATCTCTGTGGATGTGTGTATATATAAATTGCCCAGAACTTGTAGTAATTCATAGGAGATACACAATAAAGTGTAGTCTACCTTTCTTTCATCCATTTCTTTGCTTCATGGAAACAAACCCTGTGCTAGATGGCAATCTGGAATGTGTTGTTTTCTTGTTTTTAATTTTGAGGACAAAATTACATTCTTTTGGAAAAATAATGTTCTTATTTTTCATATGAACATTTTTACTCTTTTTCCTACAGTCTCAAGCACTATTCCTATATGAGTCAACAGTGAATATTTTTAAACAATGGACTAAATTTTCATTTGATTTTTGTGGTAGAAGTGGAGTGTATAAAAGTAGTTCTAAGGTAGTGCTTGCTTCGGCAGCACATATACTAAAATTGGAACGATACAGAGAAGATTAGCATGGCCCCTGCACAAGGATGACACGCAAATTTGTGAAGCGTTCCATATTTAAAAAAAAAAAAAAAAGTAGTTGTAAGGTGTTTATACCAGATGCCATTGTATTTGTTGGATGGCATAAAACAATTATGATTGCCAATAAATTTGAAAGTATTTCACTTGGAAAAGATGTAGGAATGTAGTTTTATTGAAAACATAAAAATAAGGAGTTTATTTCCAGTCCCCATTTTTGTGCAGTGCAATAGAAATTTGTACCTCATCCCTTTGATTTTAGATTTCTGAATTATTTAAAAGAGTCGGTTAATTCTCCATTTCAAGTGAGTAAGACAAAGTTCATTAGGATATCTGATTCCTAGCATGTCCCCCATTCACAGATCATGTTAACTCCTTAGAGAGATTTATCTTCTTTTTAAAATTGCAAATGCTGTCCAAACTGAAAGCTTTTCAATTTAATGCCTTCTTACAGTTTGGGACTATAAGTAAGATCTTTAATATAGAGAAGGGACGAGTCACCTTGTTGTCGGAGCATCAGTCATTTCTAAAGGTAGCAGTGCTAGGACCTGCATGTGCAGTGAGTTCTAGTAGATTTGCAAATTGCCATCATGAAAGATATATAAGTAAAATTCAACACACGCTAACAGTGTTCCTGACCAGTGGTTACCAACTGGTGGTTCTTGAATGGGGTCAAAGAAGAAAAATCTTAAGAGAAATTGTGCTTTTTTCCCTAGATAATAAGATGCATAGGCGGACAATTTTTGCTTTTGACTTTGTGAGCTCACTGGTCATGTAATACAGAGACTCTTGTTTGCCAGTTGTAGTTTGAATTCATCTAATAAAAGATGGAGGAGAGATAAATGATCCAGTATTTAGTAAAAATGGTAAGTTAAATACTTTGAGAAATAGGCTCCATGAGAGGAAAATATTTTAAGATTTCTTTAACAGTGAAAAGATACAGAAGTCTCTGCGGTAGACCAGTGGTTAATAATAGCCTTTAACTTTCCCTTTGGAAGGAGAGGGAAGAAGAGAAAAGCAGGTACCAGGAAGAGCCAATAAAGAGGAGTTGTGACCAGGGCTGCTCAGCATCTCCATATAATGCATCCTTTTATTCATCCTTTCAACAGATATTGTGAAACTCACTTCTGTCTAAGCAGAATTGATAGTAAGGGCCACTGGAAAAAGCCACTCAAAGTAAGAGACTTGGGTAGCACTTCTCTATATAAATTGACCCAGGAAATCATACTTTCAGAATACAGTATCTTAACAAAGTTTGGGTCGCCTAATCATACATTGTAGTGTTGGACATTTGTGTTCTGGGTTCAGTACTCTTCCTGTATGGATTCTGTGCATCAATAGGAGTGGTGAGAAAACTGATCTCAGTAGAATAATAGTGTGTACTAGGCTAGGCACTTTAAATCGTTGGACTCTGTTGTCTTAATTTGGCCTAATCTAAGAGCTAGAGCGTGGGGAAAATGAGGTTCGGGGAAAATGAGGTTCAGGGAGGTTGAGGCACAGATCCATGGTCAGCAGCTAATGAATGGCAGAGGAAGGGTTGCTTTTCTTTTCTGGGGAAGGCTCTGGCATCGTACAGATGATAAACAGTGAGCTGCTTTGAAATGTCTTGGAATGCTTTAAACTCAGCAGTGATAATAACCTCAAATAATTTGTATTATTAGTACAATAATTGTATTATTTCAGTGTGTTTTCTCTATGTCCTGCCCTTTCTTCCCAGAGAAATGGTAAACATGAGGGTAGAGAATGACAGTGGTGATGATACACCTATGATGGGGGCAGTAGTGGTTAATCAGTTAAAACTAGACAATCCATCACTTGTTTTAGCTGAACATCAACTAATGTAAAGAGTAATATGTCACAGTATGCTCAAAATTAAACCAATAAGAAAGATTTGCAGAATTTCACATTTCCCTAGGGATAATTTCCCATGAGTCATGTGTGACAATCTGACATAGGTACCAAGTGAGGGAGATGGCATTATTAATAACAAATGCATCATTATTTTTTAGAAGATGCAAAATAAAAATAAATAGAAGCTCTAATGTTTTCTTCCAGTCTCCCTAATACGTATTTTGAGGACATTGCTATTCTAGATAATGTAGAATAGACTTCCCTCAGGGGAAGAATTCAATGTTTGCAGGAAGGAATTTCTGTTCCAAACATAGTATCTGGCAATCAAATAAATATTTTGGAGTGAATGAGTGAGTGAACAAATGAATGAATGGCTCTTGCCCTCAGGAGCTTAAAGTTTTTCCCACTCCCATCCCTGTCTTGCCTCTTCCCACATTCCTCTCCCCACTGATAACCACTAGTTTGTTCTCTATACCTTTGAAAAAGTCTTTTGCTCAAACAGATATATTTGACATATAACATCTTGTATGTTTAAAGCTGACTTGATACCTTTACATTGCAATATGATTGCCATTGTAGCATTAGCTGACACTTATATGGCATTACACAATTATCATTTTCTAGTGTTGGGAACAATTAGGACTCTTAGCAAGTCTAATGTGTACGATATAGTATTGTTACCTATAATCACCATACTGTATGTTAGAGCTCCTGACTTTACTTATCCACTAGTTGCAAGTATGCGCCCTGAAATAACTTCTCTTACATTTTCCCACCTCTAGTCCCTGATAACCACCATTTTAGGAGTTTAAAGTCTTTTCAGGGAAATATATATTTAAAAGTAATTCCCCCCCTTGCAATTCATCCTTTCTTAGTCATCTGTATATTTATTATTCATAATGTATATGCTAATCCTTGTGTTAGGCAGTGGGAATATAAAGATAAATGAGGTGCAGCCCCAATGTTCATCAAACATATATTCTAATAAAGAAGATGAATATTTAAATAGATATTTGCCATGAATTTTGACTGATCTCCTGAAGGTATTTAGGATCCATGATACAAGTGATAAAATGATAGTGGGTACAATGATAAAAGTGGGTACAAATGATAAAAGTTATGCAAGAGGCAGCAATAGTTAAGCTACATCATACAAGAGCTTTATTAAACATTTGACCTAACTACTGAAATGTATGTTATGTTCCTCGACATTACCTATGACTTTCTTGCCCCTTAGAACGAGCTCAAACCTCCACTCCACACTCTGAAACAATCTGAACCTCACCCAGTGTTTCTGCGTGTTTCTGGGAGGGCTTTCAGGCTAAGGTCCATTCTGGTCCTTAGTTCCCATACCTGCAGTTAGTTTAAGCGACAGGTCTTTTTTCAAACTGTGCAATGCCCTCTTCCATGGCCTGTGCCCTAGATGTTGGGATGGGCCTTTTCTCCATAATTCCCTTCTGTGCACACTTAGAACTTATCTGAGTTGCTGAGGTTGGTGGAGTTGTATGGTAATGGAGTGGGGGAGGGAGCTCTCAGAATACACAAGCAACTTCATACTGATTTTACACAACTCTGTTCCTCAAAACACTGGGGCGACTGTGCCAAGTTACTATTGCCCTCTCTTTTTTCCCTTACCCTCTCCTCTCTGAGCTGCTTGTTCTTGGTGGTGGTTTAGTCACTAAGTTGGGTCTCTCTCTTGTGACTGCATGGACTATAGTCCATCAGGCTCCTCTCTCCATGGAATTTTCCAGGCAAAAATACTGGAGTGGGTTGCTATTTCCTTCTCCAGGAGATCTTCCCGACCCAGGAATCAAACTTGGGTCTCCTGCATTGCGGGCGGATTCTTTACGAACTGAGTCACCAGTGAAACTCTTCTTGTCTTGTTTAGTTCTAAATGCAGAGGAGTTTCACTGTATCTTATTTCCTTGAATTTTACAATCTGATGTTCTTAGAGGGTCTCCTTTATTAATAAGAAATGTACCACCAATATATTTTCCTAATCAAAGAATGCTAGTGCTCTTGATAATAAAATAAATGGGATTCTCAGCTTCTGTATATGTGAGAGAAAAGATATAGCATCCTTATTTAGCAAAAAGAACATTTGATCCACCATGTAAGGCTCAATTTGGCTAAGGCATTGTGTATCTGAACAGTTTCTAATACACGATAGTCATATCATGTTTAATTCTTGGATGGCCAGTCATCCAGCATGTTTCCCTTGGAGTGAAGCTTGCTGACTTCCTGGCTGACAGATAGAAAGCATCCATAAATGAGAGACAGAGACAAAATTAAAATGTGACTTCTTTGGCATCCACCTTTCGAACCTAGGCCTTCCCCCACTTTACTCTAATTCAATTTAGGAGATGTTGGATGGAAACTAATACAGTTAAAAAGAACTTCATGTAATCTCACTAACATTCTTAGAACATGATGCTCAAGGTTTTCTGGTCAAGGATATTTGCATTTGCATTTATAGAACAGTTAGAGGCAGAATTCTGTGCGTGTGAAAAGTCCTTGCTCTGAGAATGACATTTCCAAGCTGTCAAAATCTGATGCACTCAAAGCTAAACCCAAAATTGCCTTTTATTCTGTAAATATTGAAGAAGGGGCTTAGCATGGCACCACTGAACTTGCTAGCCAAGGAACTAGCCTACTGGGTTGGAATCAGAAAAAGGCTCTTTGTTGAGTTTAAATTGTCACAAAATTCAAGCTTGAAGGATGCAGTGAGCAAGTATTACAAGCAGCCATAGGCCCATGTTTTCCTGCTGGTCACTCAGCCCCTTTGACACTATTTTCTGGTGCATCATTGGGAGTGTAAGAAAATTGCATGAATCTACGTTGTTTGACCGTTCTTATCTCTAACATCTTGATGTTTACAGTGAACCACAGAGATATTCACACTAAACCTGCACATATTATGTTCATCCAGTCAACCAATATTTATTTATTAAACATCTGCTGGATGCCTGACACTGTTCCAAGCATTAGTTACAGGACTGATGAAGCCCAGAGAAGTAAAGAGATGTGCCTGAGATAACACATGAATTAGCAGTATACCTGAGACCCTGAATATCATGTCCCCTGTCAAAAATTCTTTCTACTCTGTTATCACTCTGCCTTTCTTAGGCTTCTCTTTCTCCCCACCCCACCCCCCGTCTCCCAAGTAGACTGAAGTCCAATAGTTACTTGAAAGGCTATTGAAATTGTTCTCTTTACTTTCCAAGTTGTAAAGTTTATTTGAAAGTCATTTGTTCAGAATTTTGAATCAAATTATGGCAACTTTCATGTTCCACTTATTTGTGTGCTTCTGGGAATAACGTCTGCAAAGGCCAGCCTCATTATCAAGTAGATTGTAAATCCCATGAAGGCAGGGCCTATTTATCCCTGATCACCCCCCATTTTCTCTTGAGCACAGTGCCTGCCCTCCAGTGTGCGTGTGGATGAGTGCCAGTTGTAAGTGCAGAACTGAACGACTCTCCCGATGCCTTAGGGTACTGCTCTTGCCTGGCATGGTGTTTCTGCAGCACAAGCTCTCCAGAGAAGTCTGCTGCTGGGAAGTTGACAGATGACTCGATCTGCATTTGCTGGGCCTCTGCTTAGCCCCGCGCAGTTCCCAGCTCATTTCCTCCTGCTTCAGTGCCTTGGTGGTCATCAAGCAGCTTGCAGCTGTGCTTGCTGGATTGTGGTCGGAGCCTCTGAGGTTGGTGGTCCGCAGGCATAGCAAGGTGCTTTTGCGGCAAGGCACGGAGAGTTGGCTGCCAGTCGGGGAGGAATGATTTTCCCTGGGACTCGGCTGGGGCTGACAGCATCGCAGGCTCTACATCTGACGGTCCTCCCTGTTCCCCATCACTGCCGTCCTCATCTGCCCACAGCCGTCAGCTTCCCACACTCTGAAGGAAAATCTTGTATGAGGCCGAGCTGGGTGTAGCTTGTCACAGTGTGAGACAAATGCGTGTTACCTGGCCAAGCTGACTTTGACATGAAGGGATCTTTGCAATGGGAGATTGAGCAGAGCAAAGGAAAACAAGAATAAGATGGAAGTGGGTTCTTTGTGAGCATTTAAGCAAGTACATGTGTGACAAGAAAGGCCAGTTCATGTGATTTTAACAAGCATCTTAAACTATACTTTATGGAGAAGCCTAAGACCTGGTCTCTCTCTTGTTCATGCTTCTTTTTGTATAGGGTAAAGAGCAAGCATGAAATTTGAAGGAGTGATGAGCTTGACAGTTCTTCCTAGTAGAGGAAGCTGGGTTTTAGGAGGAAAAGTCCAATCATCTGACTTGAGCTTTGACAGGTGCACGGGTGCAAGAGGGATGGGATATCCCTAATTTTGTCATCTTCCTGGCTGTGAAATGTTTTTTAAAACATTTGCTTGTGGACTTTCCCACTTCAGAACTGACCCTGGAAATGTACTTAAAACTTTTGTGTTTCAACTTCCTCATCTGTGAAATGGAAACAGGTGATTCTTGCCTTTCTTCTCCCAAGGCTTTGGTAAAAGCATAATCAGATAATGTATCTGAAAGCACTTTATAAGCAATCAAGCCGTGTATAATACAATGAGCTGTTGTAATAACTTCAGGTCATCAGGAATTTCTTTATTTCCTTCCTTGATCCCCTGGAAAATGCTAGGAGGCTACTGAGTATGTTTCATATTTTTCTCCTCTCAACCCTACAGTGCTCATTTTCAAGTAAATATGGTTTTAAAGCTGCTGCATGGGGAATGAATGTGCCTCTCCATGGGCAGTGTATTTTACTATTTGGCACATGGCTCCCCCCAGCCCCCGAACCTACAGAAAGATATTCTTTCTGCATTTATGTGGCACCACTTTTACCCTCTATTCTGAACGAAGTTGGAATTATAAAATTGTGAACATCATTTTTAAAAAGGTAAACATCTGAAGTTACCTCAAAAAGCCCTAACAAACAGATACATGAAACCCACAGTTTCTGATGATATTCCAGCTGGTCCAGAATGCATCTAAGTCACCTTCAGACTGTGTCAATATATCAGTGTTTGATTTCAAATTGACTCAGGTTTATTGTCTTAAACTTCCTTGAATCCCCAGTCCTTTTTCTTATTTGCATTGATTATATTCTAAAAGTGGGTCTACACCTTTAGTTGGCTTTTCCTTAAACTTTTCTTTTTTTGGAACAATCAGGTCAGAGACAAAATAGGTTCTAACTCTGTGTATTTGTTGTTTTGGTGAATCATGAGAGTTATAGGGATATAGTTGTTTCCAGTAATTCCTGTGTGTATTTAGTGGTCTTAAGAGGAAATATTAGCATCCTTTTTTCTTAAGCCTCTGGTCTGAAAGATCTGTAAAGCATGGACTTGAAATTCTCTGACAAATTATCTCTAAGGTTCAGAAAGAAATTTTAAGCATCTTCTAATTCCACCTTTATCTCTGCCTTTGAGCCTCCATTTCTACCCACTAATAATCCCTGACTACCAGATACCTGTGTCTTCAAGATATCAAAGTTTATTATTATTATTATTATTATTTTTGCTTAGCATTATTTTTTTTCATTTATTTTTATTAGTTGGAGGCTAATTACTTTACAATATTGTAGTGGTTTTTGCTATACATTAACATGAATCAGTCATGGATTTACATGTGTTCCCCATCCTGAACCCCCCTCCCACCTTCCTCCCCATCCCATCCCATCCCTCTGGGTCATCCCAGTGCACCAGCCCTGAGCACTTGTCTCATGCATCCAACCTGAACTGGCGATCTGTTTCACACTTGACAATATACATGTTTCGATGCGGTTCTCTCAGATCATCCCACCTTCGCCTTCTCCCATAGAGTCCAAAAGTCTGTTCTGTACATCTGTGTCTCTTTTTCTGTCTTGCATATAGGGTTATCATTACCATCTTTCTAAATTCCATATATATGTGTTAGTATACTGTATTGTTATGTTTATGTATATATATGTGTTAGTATACTGTATTGGTCTTTATCTTTCTGGCTTACTTCACTCTGTATAATGGGCTCCAGTTTCATCCATCTCATTAGAACTGATTCAAATATATTCTTTTTAATGGCTGAGTAATATTCCATGGTGTATATGTACCACAGCTTCCTTATCCATTCATCTGCTCATGGGTATCTAGGTTGCTTCCATGTCCTGGCTATTATAAACAGTGCTGCGATGAACACTGGGGTGCACGTGTCTCTTTCAGATCTGGATTCCTCAGTGTGTATGCCCAGAAGTGGGATTGCTGGGTCATATGGCAGTTCTATTTCCAGTTTTTTAAGGAATCTGCACACTGTTCTCCATAGTGGCTGTACTAGTTTGCATTCCCACCAACAGTGTAAGAGTGTTCCCTTTTCTCCACACCCTCTCCAGCATTTATTGCTTGTAGACTTTTGGATAGCAGCCATTCTGACTGGCATGTAATGGTACCTCATTGTGGTTTTGATTTGCATTTCTCTGATAACGAGTGATGTTGAGCATCTTTTCATGTGTTTGTTAGCCATCTGTATGTCTTCTTTGGAGAAATGTCTGTTTAGATCTTTGGCCCACTTTTTGATTGGGTCATTTATTTTTCTAGAATTGAGCTTCAGGAGTTGCTTGTATATTTTTGAGATTAATCCTTTGTCTGTTTCTTCATTTGCTATTATTTTCTCCCATTCTGAAGGCTATCTTTTCACCTTCCTTATAGTTTCCTTTGTTGTGCAAAAGCCTAAGATATCAAAGTTTATTTTTAAAAAGAAAATATTAATAAGTTTCATAGAAGAAAACATCCAGTCTGCATTGGGAGTGCTATGGTACATTTTTTGTTTTCATGAATTTTTCTGGTTGAACCAAATTCTCTCACCACACCTTCTCAGAAAAGTCTACAACTCTGCCCATATAGAAGTATAGCAGAACAGGCAAGGTTTAGTCATTGCCAAGACCTTGTGTTTTTTGTTTGTTTTTTTTTTTTTTTTTTGCTGTGTGGTACTTGCTGAGGAGGCTCTTACTTATACTCTGACAAATATGACATAAATTGGTGGAGAAGAACTTCCTTTGTTAAATGGCTCATTCATTTCACTGGACTGATGTAAGTTATATGAACCACAATGAATCACAACAATTACTAGTTTAATTCCTTTTTTACCCTGGATTCATTTAAAAGGTTTGCTCTCTAAATATAGGACCTGTAGATAAAAGGTTTCTTTAAAAATCACTCTCTTTTCAAGATGTTTTCATTAGTTGGTATTCATTTAAGTGGGTTCTACTCTGCATACCATTAAAGGTGTGTGTAAATGTTTTTATTGGTTTCTTCCCTATCTTCCACTTTTATATTTCCTCCGTAAGAGGCAATGCCATTAACCTTAGCAATGCTGAGTGTGATTGTCTTTCGATCAGCCCCATCATTGCAAACCACTGATCCATAGCTTACATTACTTAAACCACTGGTTCCTAAACAGAAAAATAGCCCCATTACCTTCCTTGGAATGGTGATAGGCTGTCTGAAAAATCCTTTCAAAAAAGAAGAGTGAGCAAAAATACTCCCTGGTTCCTTTGGGAATAGTCCTTTCTTTGATAGAAGTGTTTATAGTAGTGGAACCTAAGTTTCCTATTTTAACTACACATGAAACATTTATTGAGTCCCTGTTATGTTCAGGGTGCTTTTTTGGACACACAGGTGATGCCAAGCTTTTTGGATGTAGTCCTTTAAGAGATGTACTTTTTTCCCTCCCAGTGATAGACATGTATGCTCCTAATAATAACACAAGGTAAATATGCAAAGTGCTCTAAGAGGGAAGCAGACAGACATAGGCGAGAGAATGCTTGATTTCAGATTTTAAAGACAAGGAGTGGTAAGTTAGATTTCACCCAGTGGAGAAGAAAACTGAGGAGGAAGAAGGAAGAGGCATGTTCAAATCAGTGAAATAGCCACCAGAGTGACTGTGTGGTCTGAATGTTTATGGTGAAGGTTGAAAGTAGCCATCATCTGGTGTGACTTGTGCAAGGTAAAATGAGCAGTGACAGAAGGCGAAGTGTCCACGGGGAGGACATTCATGTTTTAGCCTCCCCTTTGAGGTTCCCCCTGTGGGGTAAACCAAACACGCTATCAGTTTACACATTTTGGAAGGCTTACTGTCTTCCGAATTTGGCGCTCAACTAGCCAGAGTGTTGGAGAAGGCATTGAATTAAGAACTCAGAAAACTTCGCTCCATTCCTAGCTGAGCCACTAACTAGCTAAACTCTTGGATAAGTAACTATTCTCTGAGCCTTGGTTTACTCTTCTATAAAGTGGAGGTAACAATACCTACTTCATAGTTGTTAAGAGTCTTAAATGAGATAATTCATAGAAGATTCTTAGCAAAGTGCTTGGTATATAACTAGTGCTCAAAAAATGGGATCCATTAATTTAAAATGATATTCCCATACCTCATTGCCCTTCTTAAATGAATTGAACTTTCTTTTGTGCTCAGTCATGGCTGACTCTTTGTGACCCCATGGACTGTAGCCTGCCAGGCTCCTCAGTCCGTGGAATTTTCCAGGCAAGAATACTGGAATGGGTTGCCATTTCCTTCTCCAGGAACTTTCTTTTAGTTATTGATAACTTAGAACATACTGGGAAAAGTCCTCTGTTCAACATGGCTGCATTAATTTGGAAATAAGATCTGGTTTATTTTCTCCACAACAAAAATCACTCTAAAAAAGTGCTTGAAAGTGAAAGTGAAGTCGCTCAGTCGTGTCCGACTCTTTGCGACCCCATGGACTGTAGCCTACCAGGCTCCTCCGTCCATGGGATTTTCCAGGCAAGAGTACAGGAGTGGGCTGCCATTTCCTTCTCCAGGGGATCTTCCCGACCCAGGGATTGAACCCAGGTCTCCCGAATTGTAGGCAGACGCTTTACCAAATATACTTGTGTTTATAGAGCAGGTATGTTGAGCATTTTGAGACCTGAAGCTTATGAAATTGTAGTTTCATGCATAACTAAAACAAACATGTGTGTGTGCCAAGTCACTTCAGTCGTGTCCGACTCTGTGCGACTCCTGGACTGTAGCCCGCCGGGCTGCTCTGGCCATAGGGTTCTCCAGGCAAGAATACTGGAGTGGGTTACCATGCCCTCCTCCAGGGATCTTCCTGACCCAGGGATTGAACCCACGTGTCTCTTATATCTCCTGCATTGGCAGGCAGTTTCTTTACTATTAATGCCACTGGCGAAGTCCCAAATAATCATAGAATAGAACTTTTCCCATTGCTTGACGCTTGCTCCTTAGTGTCTCAGTGAGTTTACAGACACCAAGAGAAGATGGTCTTCTCTAGTTACATGCTAAGGAGTGAAGTTTTCCTTCTCTTACACCTTCCCATGTCAGAAGGCTCGAAAGATCCCTCAAATCACTGTTAGCATTTACTGCTGTTACTGCAGTTTTGTGTCTTGGTCTTTTCATTGACTAGTATTTTACCTTCCTTTCCTCTGAACTTTGAAAGACACAAGTGTTTGAAAGCTTGATCTTAGTCTGTCCTAAGCTGTGGAGAAGAGAATTTTAACTTAGTTTCCCCAAATGGGGCCACTATGTCTTTAACTTTTCTTTTTAATTTAATCTCTATGTCTATGCAAGAAAAGTTTTCACTTAAAGCACGACCTTTAATGAAAGCATTTTTGTTAAAGGGAAATCTTAATGGAGAGAACTATAGATAACAAATTGGAAGAAAGTGTCTGGCAACACAGACTTCTGCGAGTTTGAAGCTCTCGGTGAAATCTCAAACAGTCGGAATGGAAAATTACCCAGTCTGTTTTCTCAAGATAGACTTGTTTGTACAGCTACCCAAAGTTTAAATGGCAGAACAGTAGGTACACACGCTGTACTTAGGAGCTGTGTTTGTATTACAATGCCGTGTTTTTAACCTCTTTTGAGTTTGGAACACAAGCTGGCTAATGTCTTAGTTCTTTGCTTCCTGGTTTATTAGTGAATAGCATGGTTGTATTTAATAACCAGGACAAACAGGCAAGTAACTTCACTGAGATTATGTTTCTCTCTCATCCCTTAGGTTTTTACTTCAGTTGCATATGAAGACTACTCTAAAATTAAATATTAAGTCCCACTCTCAGGAGATCAAAGAGTCTTCAAATATCTGAGGATTCTTAAGTATATCGTTATTTTGTAGAGTCCTGTTAAAGGTCTGGGACTTACAAAAATTTGAATCAATAAGCAGGCTATATTCACAGTTATCAGCATTCTTAGCAGAAATGTACACAGCTCACCTCTGATGATCATGTATGGATAATAATAATTGCTAGCATTTGTATTATACCTTGGAGTTTTACAAAACAGCTTCCTTTGCATTATTTCATGGGATATCTTGTGGAGCTTCTTCCTAGTATAATTACATGATATTCAAATAGATCTAAACTCATTTCACTAGAGTCTGAATAAAGCATATTGAATTTTTAAAAAGTGTCACTTGTCTGAAATTTTTGAGAATAGTGCATTTTAGAAATTAGACTCCAAGAACTCTAAATCCACATTTCTAAAATAAGAGTACAGAAAATGCCATTAAAATGTGATACAGCTATTTCTATAGATTAGTATATAGCCCACAGAGATTTGTTGTACTTGTTAAAATAATTCTTTACAATGAATAATCCAGTGCAGCTAATTTTATTTCTGCTTCATATAATAGTTGTTTTTCATGAAAATAAAAAGTTGTTCTGTTCAGTTCAGTCGCTCAGTCGTGTCTGACTCTGCGACCCCATGATCGCAGCATGCCAGGCCTCCCTGTCCATCACTAACTCCCAGAGTTTACTCAAACTCATGTCCATCGAGTCAGTGATGCCATCCAGCCATCTCATCCTCTGTCGTCCCCTTCTTCTGCTCCCAATCCCTCCCAGCATCAGGGTCTTTTCCAATGAGTCAGCTCTTCGCATCAGGTGGCCAAAGTATTGGAGTTTCAGCTTCAGCATCAGTCCTTCCAATGAACACCCAGGACTGATCTCCTTTAGGATGGACTGCTTGGATCTCCTTGCAGTCCAAGGGGCTCTCAAGAGTCTTCTCCAACACCACAGTTCAAAACATCAATTTTTCGGCGCTCAACTTTCTTCACAGTCCAACTCTCACATCCATACATGACCCCTGGAAAAACCATAGCCTTGACTAGACGGACCTGTTGGCAAAGTAATGTCTCTGCTTTTTAATATGCTGTCTAGGTTGGTCATAACTTTCCTTCCAAGGAGTAAGCATCTTTTAATTTCATGGCTGCAATCACCATCTGCAGTGATACCTTTGCAGATAAGTGTAAGTATATGATTTGTATATGTGTATATATTTACCAAGTTGGCCAAAAGTTTGGATTTTTCCATACAATGTTACACGAAAGCCAAATGAACTTTTTGACTAACCCAACATAGTTTAATTTGTATATATATGAACCTCCATTTTATAAAGATTGGAAGGCTTATTTACAAAGAGAACAGTAAAATGGAAAATATAAACAAGTAAAAAATGAAGATTGGGAAATATGTAAATTAAGGTAGAAACACAATTAAATTTGAAAAAGATTCTATTCTATTGTTCTACATTGTTAATAGCATTGAGCCATAAGCTTGTTTCTGAACTTCCTGGCAGCCCGAGGAAAAAGAGAAATACCCATGATTAATTATGTGATTCTCATTACCTATGAGATGATACATATCCATTCCTCAAGGAAAGAAAGATTTTCATGGCTCTTAGTTGTAGTATTTTTCATGTGGAACTTCAGCAGGAGGACTCAGGGCATTCAGTGTTAGGGACATGGATGCAATAGAGGACTTGATAAAAATAACTTCTTTTAGGGTCCACTAACTAGAAGCTGAGAAACTAATACAGATGTCTACTTTAATGAAAATTATTTGGCATAATCCATGACAAAACCTGCTTCTAATCTGTCAGAAAATTTGCAAAAGCTAGAGAAATTGACATTGTGATCTTTACAAAATCTATGGCAATAGGTGGATCTCAATGTCTTCACATGGTTTTAAATGTTTCTCATGGCTAGGCACTTGGTTAATTGATGTGTTTTAAGAACTGATAATTGCTTAAAGAAGGCTACCCTGGTGGCTCAGACGGTAAAGAAACTGCCAGCATGCAGGAGACCCGGGTTTGATCCCTGGATCAGGAAGATCCCCTGGAGAAGCGAATGGCCACCCACTCCAGTATTCTTGGCTGGAGAATTCCATGGACAAAGTGCTTAAAGACTGAATTATTATACTTCACAGAGAAAACAAGCAGAGTCTGCCTCTCAAGGTGGAAACTGTGGCTCCTTAACATGATTGTTGCCAGGATGTAGGGAAAACAGATATTTGCCCTTGTGATTATTTTTTAAGTATTTTTAAAAATTATCGTCTCCCCTTAATTGCTTGAAGATTCTTTTAGCAGTGGATCATGTCTATTGCTGGTTAAAGGGAACCAGAACTCTGAATGCAAAGCCTTTTGAGAGAGAGAGTGAGCACACGCTGATTTAATTCTCCTCCAAATAGAAATGATTGATATCAGATTCTTGTCTCAAAGCACTTTCCCCGAGTGGAAAGAACTCTGGGTTCTTCAGGGAAAGTGACGGTAGGTTCTGTCCAAGCCAGGTCACCTACAAAAGCCAGAGCCAGTGCCTCTTGGTAAAGTGTGTGTTGGCAGAGCGAAGTCACCACTGGCCTGGTGACCTTGCATTTCTGTCTCATCCAGACCCCTCGCTGAGAGAGAACTTCTCCACTTAAAATATTACATGCACACACTACTGTTGCTTAGGACTAAAAGGGTTATTTAAACATGGGATAAAGTGGTAGGTGTGAAGGTGTGTATTTTGACAATGGTGGTTTCCTCTTGCAGTGATCAGATTTTCTTTTGACCCTGTTCATTCATTGCAGAAAGGTGTAGGCTGGTACCCATATCCTCACCTGGATACTTGGGATGGGAATTCGAGAAGTCTTCGCTTCTAGAATGGAGTGTGGTCATGTTAACAACTTGAACAGTAAAATACTGAACAGTATAGCCTGATATTCTCCTGTGAAGCATAACAGTACAAAAAGAGAGTTTTGTTTTCCAAATACCAATTCCTGGCTATAGTCATTTTTTTAATGTGTAACTTCAGATTTATTTCATCAGAGAACAACTGGGAGGTCCCAAGACAGTGACTAAGTGGGAATATGCAGCAATGACGAGTGAAAGCTCCGTTTCTAAGAATCTTGGTTTTGTGGAAATCCCCCTTAGACTAATGATGGAAGAGAAAACATGTGGTGTGTGTTTGGTAGATCATTCCCCAACAGGATGTTTTATTTTTTGTGTTTAGTCTTTGTCCATAGTAACAATTATAATGAATGCATCAAAAATAAAGCATTCAGACCTTGTGACCTGCCTTGGAATCAGCATGAGTTAGTTTGGGGGCAGGAAAATCCAGCTGCGTATTAGCTTTATTAGATGTTCCCAAACATTTTATTGCAATATTTTGGAAAAAACAGCCACAAACAAATCTTAAGTTTTCAATGTGTTTCCTATTCAATATGCATTTTGTTTTTGAAGAATAATTAAATTGGATGTGTATAATTCCTTTCTCCTTGATTCATTAAAATGCTGTCTTTAGGGAGAGCAGTTTCAACACAGGAGGATTATTCCTTTTCCCAACAACCTGTTCCTAGAAAGGGGAGTATATCTTTAGTGCCCCCTGCTACCCCTCCAAATGTTCTCCAAGCTGAAGGAAAAAAAAAGATTTTAAAAGTTCAGACTATTACTTTTCACTTGGTTCTAATGTTATTGCTTGAGATTTTTTCCCCCTATTCTGATGATCAGAATTGCTACTTTTAATTACGTGACTAAAAAGAGCTGAGCACTGTGTAGGGCTTTTCACCTTACTCAATCCTCTTTTTTTAGCGCTTCCCCAGATGGACTTCCCTGATAGCTTAGTTGGTAAAGAATCTGCCTGTGCTGCAGGAGACCCTGGTTCGATTTCTGGGCTGGGAAGATCCACTGGAGAAGGGATAGGCTACCTACTCTAATATTCTTGGGCTTCCCTTGTGGCGCAGCTGGTAAAGAATCTGCCCACAATGTAGGAGACCCGGGTTCTATCCCAGGGCTGGGAAGGTCTGCTGGAGAAGCGAAAGGCTACCCACTCCAGTATTTTGGCCTGGATAATTCCATAACTACAGTCCATGAGGTTGCAAAGCGTCAGACACGACTGAGCAACTTTCACTTCATTGAGGTGGTGCTAGTGTTAAAGAACCCGCCTGCCAATACAGAAGACTTAAGAGACGTGGGTTTGATCCCTGGGAAGGGAAGGTACCCCAGAGGAGGGCATGGTAATCCACTCCAGTATTCTTGCCTGCAGAATCCCCATGGACAGAGGAGCCTGGTGGGCTACAGTCCATAGGGTCGCAAAGAATTAGACATGACCAAGTGGCTTAACATGCACAAATCCTCTTTTTTATCAATGAGGAAACTGAGGCTCAGAGAACTTAAACATACTGCACAGGTGACATGACTACTAATGGCAGAACATAATCATTCCTCCCTCAACATTTGATAAATATGTATTTCTTTGTGCCAGATGCCTTTTTAGTGGCACAGGATATATCGGTGAATGAAGCATCTAAACCCTACCCCTCCACCCTGCAAGTACATTCTAGTTGATGGAGACAGAGAATTCAAACATAAATCAGAAAAAGGTATAGTGTGCCATCTGGTGAGAAGTGGGGAAAAATTAAGAAAGGAGATGATGGGGTAGGGAGTCAGGAGCAGCTGGAGTTTTAAGAAGATGGCCACAAACACCTTACTGAGAAACTGACATTTAAACAGATGAGAAGGAGGTGATGGAGCAGGACAGGAAGATATCCGGGAGAGGACTAGTGAAGATGGAATGAAGGGAGTGAGGTGGAGAGTAGGAGAGGGACTCAGGTAAAGGGTTGGGGATGAGGGCAGCTCATACAGGACAGTGGTTGTCAAACTTTCGCAGCATCACGGTCACTCGGAAGACTGTTGTTAAAACACACATTGCTTGGCACATTGCCCCTAGAGTGTCTGATTCATAATTTGCATTTCTAACACGCTTTCATGCGCTGCTTCTGCTGCTGGTTCAGGGATCACACTTTGGGATGCACTAAGGCTCTTTTCAGATTCTGGCTTTGACTCTCAATGCATGCACGCCATTGGCAGGATTTGAGCACAGGAGAGAAAGATCTCGTGCACTGGAGGGTAGGCTGTAGGAGTCAAGGGCAGAAGAAGGGAAACCAATTAGGGCACCACTGTAGTAATCCAGATAAGAGATCATGGTGACAGCATTAAGCTGTGTTATCTCTATTCTGAGTTTATTTGAGCTTGACCTCTAAAGCAAAAGCATACTAAGCTTTAGTTACATTTAACCTAAAATTCCTTTGGTTAAATCTCTAGCTAGAGTGAGTGTGTGTATTCCTTTTCAAAGAACTGCTGGTTTAGAAGTATGGGAAAAAGACAAAATATGGGGAGTTCAGAGTTGAGATATTTTTTTAGTAGGGCTGACAAGGATCTGCCCAGGAAGACAGGACTTTGTGGAGTGACCCTGAGGAGGCAGCAAGGGTGATCAGCAAGACTAATCAATCTGAGAGACTCCAGCGTTGACCTTCAACTGACCCTCTCTATATAAGCTGATCTTTGGTAGGATTAGAGAGGTGAAAGTTCCTAGAATCACTAGAAATATTGTCTGTAGCGCATACACTGTTTCCTTGCGTGGGTGCATGTGTGCTTAATTGCTCAGTCATGTCTGACTCTGCAACCCCATGGACTGTAGCCCGCCAGGCTCCTCTGTCCATGTGATTTCCCAGGCAGAATACTGGAGCGGGTTGTCATTTCCTTCTCCAGGGGATCTTCCCAACCCAGGGTTTGAACTTGCATCTCTTGCATCTCCTGCACTGACAGGCGGATTCTTTACCGCTGAGTCACCTGGGCAGACAGTGTTTCCTGAACCACTCACATCTGTGAGGAACTGAAATATGGCGTGACCTTTGCTTCCTTCCTGATAGGAAGCAAAGAAGAGGGAAGCGATGAGGCCAAAGTTGATCTTGGAGTCACCAGTCCCCAGTGAGTAACTGCGTCTTTCTCCAGGTCTCTTAATCTCATCAGAAAATTGGAATAATAATAGTGTTCGTGTCACAGCAGGGGGTCAGATGAGGCTACAACATTAGTTGTAACCATCTTGACCGTCACAATGAAATTTAAGTAGATTTCTTGGCTTTTCAAATCTGACACTTCCTGGTCCTTTATCCAAATTCCTACCACACACACAGAAAAATAGTGTGTTGTTAGGGCAGAGGTGAAATGGTGGTAATGGCGTGTATGTTAGCGTGCCTGGTGGGCCTGGGAGAGGGGGGAGCAGAAACCCCTTGGATGGAGTGAAGAGGGGAGCAGGCGGGTAGGAAATGGAGATAAGGTGGAGAAGCAGAGGAGAGAGACTGAGACGGAGAGCAGACGCCCCAGGAAAAGGGGAAGGAGAGCAGGAGAAAGGGTGGCAACGCGGAAAGAATGAGGAGTTCCTGGAACCGGATATCAGGGCCGAGAATAAAGGGCCGAGGAGCTACTGGGGCAGAAGACAGCTTCATGGCCCCACAGGCCAAGTGCACCTTACCAAGCCTCTGTTACTCACAAGATGGCCATTGCTGGCCCTGCAGAAGTCTCTGCACTTTTGAGGGGCAGCAGAAAACAAGAGAAATATCAGAGAAATCACAAGTTACACTTCAGAGGCTCACTTAGCGGCAGTGTCTGTGACAAGCAGACTCATGAAATCTGATATCCATGCAAACCTTTTAAGCAGATAATCTGAGAACCCAGACAGTTGTTATAAGTCCCCGTGAAAGCATCTGAGGATTCTTTTTGCACATCCTGGGGCCAAACCCGGTGTGACCTGCTCCTCCATTGAGATAGAAGCAAAAAGGACAGCCATCATCTCTTCAGTACCCACCCCGCTTATTTTATCCTCCGATGGGCAGAATTAGTTCCATTTAGCAGATGCAGACTCTGAGGCTCAGACTGTAAACAGGTATGGTGGATGTCAAACCTGGCGGCTGGCTCTAAAGGACTATCTTTCTGTTACCAAGACACTGTCTCCTGAGTGTTTTCAGGGACTCACTAGTCGGCCTCTTTGCTTTTCTCACTTCTGTGGCTCTCTGCCTGCATGCCTGTCTTTTGGCCGTTCCATCTCTCACCGGCAAACCCCAGAATCGTTTTTGGATCAGGATTTGGTGAAGAGTTCTGTAGGATTTGGTACAGAGTTTTTCTGTTTTCTTGGGTGTTGCTTCTAGAATGCTTTCTCACACCCGCCTCTTACCATTATTGATTTACAGGTTCAGTTCAGTTCAGTTGCTCAGTCGTATCCAACTCTTTGTGACCCCTTGAACTGTAGCATGCCAGACTTCGCTGTCCATCATTGATTTATGAGGTTACCCACAAAATGATGTTGGCCCCGAATCACCTAGTTCATGGAGGGTCTTTACTAGTACCATCCCATCCCCACTCACACACATGCAGTGCCCACTTTCTGGCCTGGGAGTCCTGGGTGAGTTGTTCCATAGTATCAGGGTTACCTGTTCTGCCGCATCCAGGTATGCACAGCCACGCCCTGGCTGTCCTGCGCACTGGAGAATGCAAAACTCTCAGGATATAAGAGTCACCCTGTGCCAAAGTTTGGGAACCACTCTGCTCTGGCATGTCTCTCACAGGGTCATCCATTTTTGATCCATCTTGCCTTCCTCTACTACATCTAACACAGTACTATGCACGTAGAAGGGGTTCAGAAAGACTTGGGTTGATGAACGGAGAGTAGATTACCCATTTCAACCTAAAGCAGTGTCTTTAGAAAAAAAAAATCCCATGGTGTGGCATGAACATGGAAGGATTTAGGCCTTCTACAATAACCATACCACAATCCAACACCAGAAAGTGTGATTTCTTAAAAACCGTAATGAAATCCATTCACCTGGATGAATGTGCCAAATGATCAAGTGTATCAGCCAATAATCTCTAAAGAATCATTTCCAGGACCCATATACGATCATGTTTCCTTTTTGTGTTTTCCCCAGCAGAAGGAAGTTGGCAATTGAATTACCTGTTTGTGATAGCGAAACTTTTATGAACCTTTAGCAGATCCATTTATAGGCATCTTTTAAAGACTCCAGATTTTCCTGGGCCTTTTGTGGTGATAACTGATGCATCTGAAGTAGAACTGGGAGCTATTCTTTGTCAAGAGATAGAAAATATAGGCAGTCTTGTCTTCCTTATAAATGTAAGTTGTTGTTGTTATTATTATTATTATGTCAGCGGTAAACTGCTCCCGGGAGAACTGAGATACAGCATCGCAGAGAGAGAGTGCGCCTGGCTGTGAAAATGGGCAGTAGGAGTATGATGATATTATCTTGTGGTAATGAATTTACCTTTATGACAGATCATTATCCCCTTCTGTAGCTGAACCGGATGAAGGACAAGTCTAGCAGAATAACCTGGTGGTGCTTGGGATTTATTGGCTTTAAATTTTTAAACTGGAAAAATGCAGTTACAGCCAGGTTATCTCTATATGAATGTTGCAGAGGGGGACAGAGATGAAAGAAGTCACATTTGCTTTCTGGTAATGGTAGAAAGCAGGTGGTCGTGACAGTCTTTAACAAAACAATGAATGCAGTTCCTCATATGCTTTGTCATTTTAGTGCTCGAGTCAGGGGATGAAATGAATGGTAAAAAATCCATAGGACATCATCATCATCATTGATAATAAAAACGACTTAAGGTTTCACTGAGTGTTACACTATAGAAAAGAGCAAAGATTTATTTTTTAAATGAATGAGATGAGATTTCCTTCCCAGGTGTGTGTCATTCAAGTTCGTGATTTCAAGGCTTCATGTAAACATGGGACTGTCTTATGTTAGTGACTGTGGGGGATGGTAGATTATAGTTTTGCATAGCGGTGAGCTGGGGTATGATGAGGTAGGTGTCTCCATGGGGAGAGGATGGGTTTGGAATCATGTAGTTTGACATCCTGGCTTTGTCTTTTACTTATCCTGTGACCTCAAGCGAGTCACTTAAACTGTCCTAGTTTTCTGTTTGGAAGCAAAGAAGTCAACACCTGACTCTCAAATTATTTCTATGCTTTAGTGTCGGGTACCTAGTAAGTCTTCAACACGTGATCTTCGTTGGTGTTCCTGCTGTTGTTACTGTTGTGATTGTCCTGATTCAGGAGCCTGGTGTTAACACTCTGCTGTATTTAACTAGGACCCACACCTAGTGATTGTGGGTCAATGAGAATCAATGCTGATGTAAAGCTCCTCAACCCCTGCATTTCTACAGGAGTTGTAAGAAATCTATCCCACTCTTTAGTAATCTATACTACAGGGCCTGACTCTCAAACCGTTTTCCATTTGCATGATTATCAGAAGAGAGGCCAAGTGTTCATTCTCTCTTTGTGAATACCTTGTAGAGTTTCCCCATCTGTATCCTCTTTCCTCTGATTTTCCCTACAAGGCCTTTTCTGCTTTCATCTGAATTTCTGACACTCTGTACATTATGATAATCATGTGGAACCCAGGACCAGGCAGCCCATATAAAGGGGCTTCATCAGACTTGAATGTGAAGAGACAGTTAATTCCTTTTCCCTAGATTCACTCCTATCAATCTCAGAATCCTGAATTCTTTCTTCAATATCAGTACCCTCTATCTTCTGTTTTGGGCAAAATGTGATTGTGTCGCCCTACCACCACCTCCCCTAATAGCCCCCTGACCCGCCAATCTGTACATGATTCTTCCTTAACTTAAAATTTTCCATGTTTCTGGGCATGTTCACTTCACTGTCTTCCTGTTTTTTGTTTTGTTTTGTTTTGTTTTGTTTTGAAATCTTGCTTTCAATAATGAGAGGGAAAGACAGGAAAATTCACATGGAGGTGTATGTATGTAATACCTTGGGTCCAGATTCTCCTCAATTCAAGGAGTAAAAGAAAACCTCAAAGGTGTAAGAATGTAAGTGAATGCTTCCTTCTTTCTGTTTCTTAGAATGATTGCATAGATAGAAGCAGTTGCTTCTTTTTTCACTTTTTAATACAATGGGATCCTGCTTTTAAGTTCATTTGCTTTGAGCATAGAGAAATGCCTAGAGTTTCCCTGTAACAGAGATGTTTTACAAAATAAGATCACATTGGAGTTATTCAGTCAAGATGTGTCTCAGGTGAAATGTTAATCCATTCAGCATTTCTTTGTGTTTTGGAAATGTCTTTAGTGTGCTGGGCTGGTGGCCACATTTTCTGGTAATATAGGCTTGGTATCAGTCTTTAGCAAGTCAGATTTTAACAAGTATGAGGCTGTGGGGCTGAAGTAGGGAAAAGACCCCTAGAAGTGAAAGGACTCAACCTCTCTCCAGTCAGAACCGCCATTCACCTTCTCCTTGACGCTACGACTGCAAGCGTCATACGCTGCAAGAGCTTTTCAGTACTTTAACCAGCTCTGGAGTAGAGGCTTTCCCCCTTGTCAAAATACCCGGAGAGGAAGCATCTTCCTGCCTTTCAGTGTATGAGAAGTAAAGAAAGGGGGAATTAGGGATGCTAAATATCTTCTCATGCTCTGGATAGTTCCATCTAATGAAGAACTAACTTTCCTAAAATGCCAGTAATGTCCCTATTAAGAAAGGGCTTACCAGATGGTTTGGTCATCCTTTTGGAAGTGCCTTTGAAATATTAGGTGCCTAATATAGCATCAACTATATATAGCATCAACTGGGCTTCCCTGGTGGCTCAGCGGTAAAGAATCTGCCTGCCAGTGCAGGAGATGCAGGTTCAATCCCTGGGTCATGAAGATTTCTTGGAGGAGGAAATGGCAACTCACTCCAGTATTCTTGCCTGGGAAATCCCATGGACATAGCGTCTGCTGAATATTAGGGAATGGTGCCCACTACATTGGTCTCCCATGTTGACAGGTACTATGCTGGGGTCTATGCGTTATTTCATTTAGTCCTCACTTCAGCAATAGAAGGGCTTCCCTGTTGGCTCAGGGGTAAAGAACGTGCTGGCAATGCAGGAGATGTGGCAGGAGCTGCAGGTTCGATTCCTGGGTCAGGAAGATGCCCTGGAAAAGGAAATGGCAACCCACTCTAGTATTCTTGCCTGAAAACTCCCATGGACAGCCCATGGGGTTGCAAAAGAGTTGGATACAAGATAGAGACTAAACAACAACGATGAGTAATAGAATAAGAAACTGAGGCTCAAGGTGGTGCATGCACTTACCTGGTGGAGAAGGACTGGGATCTGAGCACGTCTTCCCAGCAGCAAGCCAGGCTCTGTCCTCTGCTGCCTGCCTCTCAGGTGACTCTTTTCCTCCAGTGGGGAAGAGAGGTTACCCACTTCTGTCTAGGAGTTGACTGCTGTCAAGGCATGGAGAGCCATATGTTACCCGTCCTTTGCAGTAACACCTGCATTCTTTATACCACTGGCAGCCCAATAAATATCTGATAATCATAATCCTGGCTGTATGGACTTGTGGGCACTCAGCTGCAGGACACCTGTGGGTACACAACTGGCCTGTGCTTTGACTGTTAGGAAACAGAGTTCACTGAGATGAACCATGGCCAAGCAAGAAATTTATAATCTCCCTCATCTTTTGTCTGTATCAGACCTGTGTAAATCCAGTGTTCCTGTTCCTTAATGGGCTCTCAGGTAAAAATATAGGTATCAGCATTGCTCCAAGGTTGTTCTTTATTAGAACTCTTGATTGCCTAACTTGATTTTTATTACCTAAAATTTTGGTTCTTAGTAGCATTCTGTAATTCACTGCTGGTCCCCCTCCCCAACATTTTGACTTGAAAAAATTTTCAAATTGGAATTTCTTTACAATAAAGTTTATTCAAAATCTCAATTGATAGAAGAAAAAGAAAAAAAGAAAACCTTGTAGCTTTTCAAATATTTCTCTCCCCCATGTGACAGCTAGGGCTTCCCAGGTAGTGCTAGTGGTAAAGAGCCCGCCTGCCAATGCAGTAGACTTAAGAGAAGCAGCCTTGATTCCTGGGTCAGGAAGATCCCCTGGAGAAGAAAATGGTAATCCAGTATTCTTGCCTGGAGGATCACTTGAACAGAGGAAACTGGTTGGCTTCAGTTCATAGGGTCACAAAAAGTCAGACATGACTGAAGTGACTTCACACAAACATGTGACAGCTAACTCATAGCTTCCACTGTGAAGCTGGTGTGGCTTTAAACTTGAATGTATGCACAAAAATACAGTAAATTAAGTAGTAGTCAAGGATGGATCAAAATCATATTTATGGGGAAGAGGTTGGAGGGAAGTGGTGTTAAGGGATCCAAAGTGTTTTGAGAGCTCGTGGTTTTAGTGGTACTGATATGGAAGAAATAACCTTCTCACAGGGCTATTTGGTGAAGGACACTTCCTTTTGACTGTAAAGCTGGAGTTTCAGTTTTTGGTTAGAATCCACTGAGCCCATCACCTAGTGGGAGGAAAATCTATTGTAGTTAGATCTGCAGGTCAGATATTTGTATGTATACACCGGTGACAGTGATGGTGTTCTCATAATCATGTCATCTGCCAAGCCCTTTCTCAGTGCCTGGGCCTGTGGAATAGATATTCTTATCTGTGCAATTACGGAGCCATGGTTGAGAGTGTGGGTTCTTTAATTAGACTGCTTGAGTGGAAATCTCAACTCTGTCAATTAGTATCTGTGTGACCTTTGGCTTAGTTGTGCCTCAGTTTGCTTCATCTATAAAAATGAGGACAGAAGAGTGTCTGCCTCATAGCACTTTGAAGATGATAAGAAAATAACACATGCAAAGCTGGGATGAATAGCTGGAACATAGTGAACCCTCAGTAACACTCGCTAGCGTCACTCCTGAGTTACTTTTCTACCCACAAAGAATCTGTGCAACTCTCCCCACTTCACAGTGCTCACCGTGCTGGTCTTGGGGGACAGTACAGGCCATCACTGCCTTCCAGGAAGCTTTCTTTAACACTCTCAGACTAGTCTAGGGCCGCCCTCTGTGCTCTCAGGATCTGCTTCTACTACCAGGGCCTTTATCAGGTTGTAGTGTAATTGTCCTGATATTGGCCTGCTTCCCTGACTAGACTGCAGGTATCTGAAGGCTCAGGATATACACCCCAATGCCTATCAGAGTGCCCGGAACAAATAATGTTCGATAAATGTTGTCTGAATTAATTAATGGAAGTTTAATTGCCTTATTCAGGGTCACAAACCTGGTAACTGAGAACCACGTCTTATAAAAATAAACTATGCATTGTTCTTATTGTTGTTTAGTTGCTTAGTCATGCTCGACTCTTGTGACCCCATGGACTGTAGCCCATGTAGCCATGGTTGTCTGAGGAGCCCTTACAAATAGCTGAGAAAAAAAAGAGAAGCTAAAGGCAAAGAAGAAAAGGAAAGATATACCCATTTGAATGCAGAGTTTCAAAGAATAGCAAGGAGAGATAAGAAAGGCTTCATCAGTGATCAGTGCAAAGAGATAGAGGAAAACAATAGAGTGGGAGAGACTAGAGATCTCTTCAAGAAAATTAGAGATACCAAGGGAACATTTCATGCAAAGATTAGCACAATAAAGGACAGAAATGGTATACACCTGGCAGAAGCAGAAGATATTAAGAAGAGGTGGCAAGAATACACGGAAGAACTGTACAAAAAAGATCTTCATGACCCAGATAACCAGGATGGTGTGATCACTCACTTAGAGCCAGACATCCTGGAATGTGAAGTCAAGTGGCCCTTAGGAAGCATCACTACGAACAAAGCTAGTGGAGGTGATGGAATTCCAGTTGAGCTATTTCAAATCCTAAAAGATGAGGCTGTGAAAGTGCTGCACTTAATATGCCAGCAAATGTGGAAAACTCAGCAGTGGCCACAGGACTGGAAAAGGTCAGTTTTCATTCCAATCCCAAAGAAAGTCAATGCCAAAGAATGTTTAAACTATCGCACGATTGCACTCATCTCACACACTAGTAAAGTAATGCTCAAAATTCTCCAAGCCAGGCTTCAATAGTATGTGAGCTGTGAACTTCCAGATGTTCAAGCTGGTTTTAGAGAAGGCAGAGGAACCAGAGATCAAATTGCCAACTTCCACTGGATCATCAAAAGGCAAGAGAGTTCCAGAAAAACATGAACTTCTGTTTTATTGACTATGCCAAAGTCTTTGTGTGTGTCACAATAAACTGTGGAAAATTCTGAAAGAGATGGGAATACCAGACCACCTGACCTGCCTCCTGAGAAACCTGTATGCAGGTCAAGAAGCAACAGTTAGAACTGGACATGGAACAGCAGACTGGTTCCAAATTGGGAAAGGAGTACATCAAGGCTGTATGTTGTCACCCTGCTTATTTAACTTATATGCAGAGCACATCATGCGAAATGCCAGGCTGGATGAAGCACAAGCTGGAATCAAGATTGCCGAGAGAAATATCAATAACCTCAGATATGCAGATGACACCACCCTTATGGCAGAAAGCAAAGAGGAACTAAAGAGCCTCTGATGAAAGTAAAAGAGGACAGTGAAACAGCTGACTTAAAACTCAGTTTTCAAAAAACAAAGATCATGACATCTGGCCCCATCATTTCATGGCAAATAGATGGGGAAATAATGGAAACAGTGAGAGACTTTAGTTTTTCCGGCTCCAAAATCACTGCAGATGGTGACTGCAGCCATGAAATTAAAAGACGCATGCTCCTTGGAAGAAAAGCTATGACCAACCTAGATAGCATATTAAACAGCAGAGGCATTACTTTGTCAACAAAGGTCTGCCTAGTCAAAGCTATGGTTTTTTCAGTAGTCACGTATGGATGTGAGAGTTGGACTATAAAGAAAGCTGAGTACCGAAGAACTGATGCTTTTGAACTGTGGTGTTGGAGAAGACTCTTGATAGTCCCTTGGACTGCAGGGAGATCCAACCAGTCAATCCTAAAGGAAATCAGTCCTGCATATTCATTGGAAGGACTGATGGTGAAGCTGAAACTCCAATACTTTGGCCACTGATGCGAAGAAGTGACTCATTGGAAAAGACCCTGATGCTGGGAAAGACAGAAGGCGGGAGGAGAAAGGGACAACAGAGGATGAGATGGTTGGATAACATCACCGACTTGATGCATGTGAGTTTGAGCAAGCTCTGGGAGTTGGTAATGGACAGGGAAGCCTGGCATGCTGCAGTCCCTAGGGTTGCAAAGAGTCGGACACAATTGAGCAACGAAGCTGAACTGAACTGAAGTAGGCTGTAACCCACTAGCCCAGCAGGCTCCTCTGTCCATGGGATTTTCTAAACAAAAATGCTGGAGTGGGTTTCCCTTTCCTTCTCCAGGGGATCTTCCTGACCCATGGATCGAACCTGCATATCCTATATCGGCAGGCAATTCTTTGCCAGTGAACTACCACCCTTTAAACTATAATATTCCCCTAATAATAATAATACATTAAATTATGATTTAAGACTGACCATTACTTAGAGAATGTTGTCCAGATTGAACACTCTCCAAATTTTGGCCCTATCATCCTTGCAAACCTCTATCTAGCAGTAATACTTGCTGTCTCTCCTGCTCCCAACATACATACTTGGCTTCCTAGCCATAGGCTTATCCTTGATCCCATTAAGTTTGATCACTTACGCTCCCATTGTTTTCTGACAGTTGTCATTATTTATTGAGCGCGCAATGTAGAGAGGGCTATGATTCTCTGAGGACACAGATGAAATCAAAAGGTGATGACATTTGAATTAAGAAGGAAATGGCAACCCACTCCAGTATTCTTGCCTAGAAAATTCCATGGATGGAGGAGCCTGGTGGGCTACAGTCCATGGGGTCACAGAGAGTCGGACACAGCTGAGCGATTTCACTTTCACTTTCACTTGCTGGCGTGAATCCAGTCTTCTTACTAGTTCTTCTTTGAAAAGTGTTTTTGCTAAACTGAGGACAGGGAGTATGCTAATGTTTGATCCAAGTCTATCATCTATACTTAGCTCATAGATTGACATAGATTGTTGATGAATGAAGCAAGCTGAGAGAAAACTTTAGGTTTAGAATTAAAGCACCTTAAAAAAAATAGAAAAGAAAAACTCCATTTAACTTCTCCTTATCTCTTTTGATAGTAGTTGGAACTTCAGAAATTGACCTGTTGAGCTTACTGATGTAGTTGGTTTGGTGTTAGCAATAGGGACTTTGGGCATTTTGGCTGTGTCTCCTTTATTTCACCTACATTCTTTCTCTGAGAGCTGAAAACAGAAAAAATGTTTATTTTCAAGCATTATATGTTATTTCACATTCCTATAGAGTCTGTGGACTTCAGGTACAAAGATGATGTCAAGAACAAACAAAATACTATTTGTGGGGTTCCTGGGAGTTTATTAACAGTAAACGTATCTTCTCGGCAGTAAGAGATCAGAGAGGCTGGGCCAACGTGTTCACATACACATAAAGACCAATGAATCAATATTTGAAATTAAGATCTTCCAAAAAGGGCAAGATTGAGTTTTATATTTATGAACTATATATATATGAGAGCCTCCCAAACAAAACAAAACTTTGTCATTTTGAAATGCTAACTGTATTTCTACAGTTGAATTTAAAAGTTTTAACTTTTAGTTTAAAGTTAAAAACATCAAATTCTAACCGTAATATCTGAAGTAGATACTAGGGTAAGGGTGAGGGGTAGAGGTCATGACTGAGGAAGAAGTGAAATCTCAAAAGAATTGTAAGAATCATTCCCTGACTTAAGAGTTTGCATTCTAACCATAGAGTCAATAAGTCAGTTCAGTAGTAGGCAGAATTACCTGGTATCAAAATTACCTAATGAGATTTGTAAGACAATGTTTATACACTTGAAAGAGTTTTTCACCGAAGGACCAAATGACCCCTCTGCGCCTTAAGTGAAAGTGAAAGTCACTCACTTTGCCATCCCATGGACTACACAGTCCATGGAATTCTCTAGGCCAGAATACTAGAGTGGATAGCCTTTCCCTTCTCCTGGGGATCTTCCCAACCCAAGGATCAAACCCAGGTCTCCCGCATTGCAGGCAGATTCTTTACCAACTAAGACACAAAGGAAGCCCAAGAATACTGGAGTGGGTAACCTTCCCTTCTCCAGGGGATCTTCCCGACCCAGGAATTGAACCCGGGTCTCCTGCATTGCAGGCGGATTCTTTACCAACTGAGCTATCAGGGAAGCTTCTTCTCACCTTGAGGGGAGTTGGGCAGTTTTGGTTGTCACAAAAAGAGGGAGTTGTCGGCATTCAGTGGTGGAGGTCAGGGATGCTAAGTGTCCTATAGCTTACTGGGTAGTTTTGGACATTGGAAGGAATCCATCTCAAAATGCTGATAACCCTGCCAAGAAGCATTGCAGAAATTCTAAAAACTCAGTGCTCCAGCTTAGGTAAAGCCAGGTCTGAAACTTACTGGTTCACTCTGCAAGTCATGCAAATGCTCTGTTCCCTAAAATCAAGGAAATGGCCTGAATCATAAAGGGCTTCACTGATCAAAGTCAGTAGAGTGAAACATGTCCATTCTTCTGCCTAAAACGGCAAATTCTTTTAGCATTGATTTAAAGCTATAAGGAGTCAAGACTGTCTTTATTGATGCTTTCTCTCCATCCATGGTGAAGTAAGGAGCTCAAGTGTAGAGGCCCTGGATTGAGTGTAGTTCATTTCAAAAAGGTATTTCTTCATTCAGTGTTAATATTCCTATTTCTTGTAGACATTTTTATAGTATCCTAAGTATTGTAACATCTTAAAAAGTTTAAATACAGTGTTCATCTGAAAAATACTGAAAAACAAAATTAGATTTCTAAATACCTGTTTTCTAGAACATGCAGCTTGCACTTAGTTACCAGTAAGAATTTTCAGCAAATCAAATTCTATAAAAAAAAATAAAACATAACTGGCAAAATAAATATGCTATCTTTCTCTGCTGCTGCTGCTGCTAAGTCGCTTCAGTCATGTCCGACTTCATATCTTTCTCTAAATACTCCTAAATATTTTATTGAAAAATTAGGTAAAACTTAGTCTACTGAAAAAGAAAATTGTCTGAGGGTCCTTTTCTTGGTGAGTATCTATAGTTATCACCCCTAAAATAGGAAACCAAAATTTTTATTTCCATACCTACAATAATACTTGACCCAGGTAGATAGTTAATGTGCATTTAAAAAATAAATCTGTATTTAAAATTATTTTAGGAATTATAACTAATGGTATTTTTACAAAAACTCTGAATAAATATATTTATTAGTAAATATAGGAATCAGATTACTAAAATACATGCTCAATTTATTTCAAACCATTTGGAGACTAAGTACTGTTTTTATTTCACTTTACAAAAGCCTAAGAAATACCAGAATATTTGTTTCTAATGATAAGTTTTGTGTTACTTGCTTTAGAAAATAATTTCATTTTTACTCAGAAATTCTTTGTAAATAAAATATCATTATTGTATATACAACTTTTATGTAGATACGACATTATTTGTTTTTTCACATCAAAAGATCGTAGTTATTTCTACCTGTTTTTTAAAATTTTTCTATTGATTTAACATCTAAAACATAATTTATTATTATAATAATAGCTATCATTTTTTGAGCACATTCTATATTTAGGTTCTTTGCCAAGTATTTTTATATTATTATTTTAAATGGGAATAATGTTTTTTCTCTTCCTTCTTATTTTTTATATTATGAAAGTATGATAACACATTTTCAGGAAACTTAGAAGATACAGAACAAAGTTACATATATTTCCACTGTATGTTATAATTATTTTTTTAAGTAGATGAATTTAAGTTTTTAACTGGAGTTTCAATATCAAACTTTCAAAAATTAATAGAATGAATAGACAGAAAAGAAGAATATAGTAGACCTGAAAAGCACTATGAACCAATTCAACATAATTAAGATTTATACAGTTTTCACACAACATCAGGATACAAATTCTATTCAAGTTGCCATAGACTATAAACCAGGAGACATTGGAATATATCCAGGGACATAAAACAGGGTGCACAAATTTTATGGTCTAAAG
Organism: Muntiacus reevesi; assembly: GCF_963930625.1. Lineage (NCBI taxonomy): Eukaryota > Metazoa > Chordata > Mammalia > Artiodactyla > Cervidae > Muntiacus > Muntiacus reevesi. The sequence continues at coordinate 143,492,707 of NC_089249.1, read as the reverse complement.
ATATTAAAATCATATGGAGTCTGTTCTATTATCATTATGGAATTATGTTAAAATTCAATATAAAAAGATATTTGGAAAAAAGCCACATATTTTCAAGTGCAACATGACATTTACCAAGAGAAATCTTGACTTTTGGCTAATTATTTTAAATACATTATCTCTTTATTCCTAGCAACAATCTTTAGAGGTAGGTACAACCATTAGTGCCATTTTATGGCTACAGAAACTGAGGCTTAGGACATTTGGGATTCTAATTTCTGCAATATTTTCCCTACCACTATGTGATACATAAATAATAGCTTGCAGATATAATTTTTGAAGGACAAGATAAGTGAACATGTTGCCATATTGATCTCTTTACAAGAGAAAAGACAAGTGTATTGCAAGTTCACCTTAATTTATACTAAGTCCAGAATGTTTTGTTTTTCTGATCACAAATAACTGAAAACTATGAGACTGAGTTTGTTTTATAATTTCTTATTTTACATTAGATATATAACTTATTTAAATGCAGCAGTAAGTCTGAAGAAGTTTGATAAATGAGGCAGAATTAGCTTCCTTTTGAGTGAACTTTCAAAGCAATGGTAATAACTCGCTAAGAAGAATGGACACTGGCAGGTTTGAATCCTTGGTTGCAAGCTGACACTTTGAGGGAATGTTCTTAGCAAAACACTCACTTCAAGGGAAATTAGGTCAGGCTTCTGGAACATTTATCATGTGTACCTGTCACCAGTAAGACCCAGTCCTTAAAGTGAACTGCGATCGCAAGAACTGATCCCTCCTGCTCGGGGTTGCAGAGGACACTCTAAACCAGTAGTTCTACAAATATGTGAGCTTGGCAGAAATTCCCATAAAACTGAAGCCAACGCCCATATAGTTGCTGTGGGAATTGAATTCCTTAATACTCTGTTTATAGAATTTTGAAACGGCAAATGGATTCGGTCTGTTCCAAAAAACAATCTGTCCCATGGCTTGTTTGGAATAACATCTAGAGTTGCTATAGAAGGACGTAGGCAGACAACCCCTGTCTGCTTTAGAAGTCAGTTTCACCAGCCTCTGCTTGTCTCATACCACACAGTCAGGTTGGTTTTTGTCCAACTCAGAGTACTATTTGCATAAAGGAAAGGCCACCTTCTACTGAAACTAAGGAGTTGCTCATTTGATACAGAAACTAGAGTAGTTAGCAAAATCCAGAGCTAGAGGAGTTAACAAAATCCGGAGCAGTTGAAGGTAAGATAGAATGCATGGTAAAACCAAAACAACATAAATGAGTCATAACTCAGTGTCCTTTCAGTAATAGTGTGGCATCATTTGGGTGGTTTCAGAGCAATGTCAGCAAGTATGGGGATCCCACATAGGAATTTGAGATTGCACCTGCATCGGTTTATGTGCTAATTTTAGCTCAGTGAACATCATTCACTGGGGTCTTATGGATCGAAATGACCTCATTCTCCAAGCAGTCAAATCTCTATATCTACTTGGTTAAGTTACCTTATCTTTGAAAGGAAGTAATTACTCATCTTTTTCGTAAATTTTTGTCGAGTAAACATACCTAAAGATGTAACCAAAAATTGCTAATTTATATGTGAACTTGGTTGAAGAAAAAGGTGATATTATTAAATGTTCATGTATGAATCTACCATTTTATGCCAAGAAAATAAAAAGAATAAATGGATAAGAATAAATATTTCATTTCTGTGTTCCCTTGTCATATATATAGTGAGGACCCACCATATGCTAGTCACTGTATAAGTGGTAGAATTAAAGCAATGAGCGATTAGAGTTCCTGCTTTTATTGAACTCTCATTTATATATGTGTGTGTGTATGACAGATCCCTAGATAAAAAATACCCTGTGTAACATGCCAAATAGAGGTTATTTTAAAATTCAGGAGACAAACTCAAGAACTTAAATTTTATCTGTAAGAGGTAGCTTTTGAAACAAAGTTTTGTTTTTAACTATATCCTTAAAAAAGATGGGGCTGTTATACATGAAAACCCAGAAGATTTGAGGGGCTAAAAGGGGAGAATGGGTTTGGAAGAAATCTACCAATGATTTCTTGCTGGAAGAATTAAAAAAAAAAAAAAGACAAAACCTTTCATTATCACACTCTATTAAGCCAGGACCAGGAAACAATTTCTAATCAGCACTCTGATCTGGGCAGAGATTGTGCAGCCTTTTGTACCAGGCCTCAGATCTGTGTTCTCCATTCACACATGCTCACTTCCAGCTGTTGTCATTGAAATCCCACATAATCTTTCAAGGTCAAAGGGCAGTCACCCATGGCTGCTGCAGTTAAAAGGTTATGCTGATTTCTGTTGTCAAATATTGGCCCTTTTCTCTTCCAATCACTCCCATTCTACTTTTTCTAACAAGAAAAATCCAGCCTAGAATTGTATTACATGACTTTAAAGTCTTAAAAGTGTTCCTCCGTTGTGCTAACACGACATGGCCTGAACAGTCTAATTCATTCTGTTATATTTCACAAAGAATTTTCTGCTACTTCTAAAATACTTTGTGTTTGTGCTAAGCCAGCAAACTTCAAAGTCTAGTGGCCTGGACTATTTGTGGCGTGCCATGGTATCTGCAGAATTGTATACTATAGATCCTATAATTTAATAAATGCTGTGAATTATGGCATCAGTAACTAAGTAATTGCTGGGTGAGTAGGAATTGCACAAAGCAAATGACTTTTAAAAAGATGGTTTCTGTTTGTATTTTGTGTTTCTAAACATTAGCTTTATTTTATTATATATTTAGAAAATGACAGCCACCTATTTGTAATTTTTTTGTAGTCTTAGACAAGTCATTGTAAGAATTCTTTTAAAATATATTGTTTCAGTTCATCAGTGATTTTCTTCTTGTGCTCCGTGGACTGAAGTCAGCGTTGAGTGTCTTAAAATTAGCACATGGCTCCTGGTCATCTTCTTTCCTTGTCATTGCGTGTGTCCTCAGGTGGTTTAGCATGCAGGCTCTGTGTAAATGGTTTCACAGCCATGTGAATTAAACCTAAAAAGAAAGAACAGAATGATAGGCATTAAATTTTTTTTTCCTGTTTTACATCCATAAACCAGGGTAGCCCTCAGGTGATCTAGTTTCATGTCTATTTCATTTAAGGTAATCAGTTTCTGATGTATTCAGAGAATGCATTTCCTTATTTTTTCTCCAGTATGTATGAGTTTGAAAGCAGAAACTGAAGCTATTACAAATAGTTTGATCCATTTGCAGATTAACAGTTGTTACTGTCCAAGTTTAGAGAAAACTTTGGTTCAGAACATAGAAACAATAAGTTTGCTTGAAAGCCTCTTTTAATTCAAAACCAGGTTAATTAAGAAATATTTTTAAGTTTATGATGCATTAAAAGATAACATTAATTTTAATATATTTATAAAATAAAAATAATTATATTAATTATATAGAAGCTACTTTTTCCTAACATGAAGCAAAATTTTCTCTTTAAGAACTTTTTTTTTTATGGTGCTTTAAAAATTTTTTTCTAAAGCAAGTGTTTCTCTCTTTTTGTACTAAACTAATTTGAGGTTGGGTCCGCTTGAAGAATATCCATTTATGCTTATTATAGGTCTAATAAATGTATAAGTCTAAATGTTTAAGGGCATGGGAAAATTAATTGGCTCACATGACAAAACAGTGAAAGAGAGTATTTAGCCTGAGGAAGAGAAAATTAAGGGCTGAGGACTGTCTTTCAATGAGTGAAGGGCAGCAAAATGGAAGAGAGAGGAGATTTATTCTGCCTGTTCCAGAGGAAAAGTGAAGTGAAGTTACAGCATGGCAAACATATTAATTAATTATTTTAAAAAAATCAAAGCTCATTATTTTATTAGTCTAAAATTCTTTAAGACGCAATGATGATTACTCCATTACTAAGTGATCTTTAAGATCCTGTCATTTCTAGTTCATTCTATGATATTATGCATCCAAACATTTCTAAACATACAAATAAGTAAAAATCTTTTCCCACTTTTTATTTAGATGTTTTGATGTCTTTTAGACATAGTCCTTTAATTAAATGCCTAATCACTTGTAACTCAAAGTCATAAACCCTCTTGATAGTGAAGTTGAGCCATCAAATTTAATTTAATGAAATACTACTCTTCCCTTATTAACTGCAGGAATTGGTAAAAGGATGTGACGAGGTTTTTATGTTAGATTGGATAATCAAGTCTCTGGTATTATATTTGTTGGATTAAGATGCAATAAAATACATTATATAAAGAGAACTAAACAAACCTGTGTTCTAACCCTAATTCTGCCACTAGGTGTGTGTCCTTGGGCAAGTCACTTAACCTCAATGAGCTTAAGCTTCCTTTTCTATAAAATCAGAATACTGCCAACTACACAGGGCTACAGGAAGAATTAGAGCTAATATGTCTAAAGTATGTAGCAGAGTAGCAAACACGTAGTACATACTGGATAAATGAAAGCTATGCTTTTGGTGAAAATGAACACTACCTGGAGTTGTTCTACCGATGAATTTTTCAGCTAGGTAACTTATCTTTACAATACCTGTTACTGGCTTGATCCATTTACCTAATCTGGATACTTTAAAGTGATTGCAAGTTAAGATTGGGAATATCCTTTAACCTTGCCTTAAAGGTGTGAATTAGCTCAAAGAGTTCAGATTCTAATATCCCCTCAGCACTTTAGTACATAAACCAAATGGGGGAAAATAGGAAAAGGAGCAGAACAGTATATGAACAAAAGGACATTTGCCAAAAACAAATGGTATCCTTGTCAAATTATTTAGGAAATTGTGAGTTAAATGATATTAAGAAAGTTTGTAAGAAACTCTCAGAGGCTTTAATATGTAAATATTCCGCGTCATTCTCTAAGGGTGGTTGTGATAGTGTTTTCTGCACTATTTTTACTATGGAAATCTTTATCTTATATGTACTTGTATCTTTATTTTTAACTCGTTTGTGGTGGAGAATCTGGGGGGACTATCAGGAAGGTCCTTTGGAGAAGGGCATGGCAACCCTCTCCAGTATTCTTGCCTGGAGAATTCCATGGAGACAGGAGCCTGCAGGCTGCAATCCATAGAGTTAGACACAACTGAAGCAACTTAGCACAAACACACACACACACACACACACTCTACATAACAGGGTTTGGGAAGCGCTGATATGAATCCTGACATGGAGGATGGAACATACCTGTATTTGGAGACCAACAGGTGGGACATCTTGGTTGCAACACAGAATATATATTGGGTTGGCCAAAATGTTTGCTGGGGATTTTTGTAACATCTTATGGAAAAACCTGAATGAACTTTTTGACCAACCCAATATTTGGATGATATTGGAACTACTACCTGAAATGCTGTGAAGATATATTAGAGGCCAGATTTTGAAGAGCTTTAAATACTTAGCTAATACATCTAAACTTTATTCTCAAAGAAATCATGAAATACTGATGGTTTTATTTTCAGACAAAACACAACAACCAACCATGTGTTCTGTCTCTGCTATGCTAGTAGATGAACATGAAGAGAAGATATATAGCAGGCATCACAAATTTCTTTGGCTAGAAGGGCCTTACAGAACATTTAAATAAATGAAATACAATAAAGTGTACTGGGGAATGTGGTATATTTGTAAGCTCATGCTCAGTTTAAAAACTTTCATGTGCAAAAAAAAAAAAATTAGTATTCTGCTAGCCAAGCAAAATGTGTTTGCAGACTGGACTGCTAATTTGTGGCACTTTTGATTCTAAAGGGAAAGACTGGCACTTATGTTGGTTAGGTTAAGTACTAGGCTACTATAATAAAGACCAAAAAAATAAGGTGGTTAAAGTACATTAAAACCTATTTTTCTTTTTGTAACTGTTCCAGATGATAGGCTAAGTTTGCAGGGAGGTTCTACTCTACACCATCATTCAGGGTCCCAGTTTCTTCTTCTTGCTTTGCCATCCCATGGGCTCTGTCTTTGTTCACAGACCAAAAATTTAAAATTTGGGTTTAATGGATCAGTAGACATATTTACACCCCCCCTTAAAAAAAATCAGTTTTCTAAGATATTCCAAAAGAAAAGTATAGAAGGAACATGTGACTGGAGGTAAACTAAAGTGATTAACATAGTGCTTTAGAGGGCTACTGAATAAGGGTGTCTCAAAGTACTCATCTGAATCACTGAATCAATATTTATTGCACACCTAGAAAAGGGATTGTGATGGGCTCTGTGGGCAGAGTCAGATCAGAAGACATAGCCTGCTCTTGCCTGGTTTGTTGTAGGGGTGCTGAAGGAGGACAGGAAGACAAATCACTGTCAGATAAAGACAAGGAGTCTACTACGGGAGGCAGGTCAAGCTGACACTCTACTCAGCAGGATTGAATGAGCACAGCTGATAAGTATGGGCTGAACCGTGGGGGACGGAGAAGAGGAAGAAGCCACATGCCCTCCCCTTGGGTGGCTCAGAAGCCAGCTGGGAGTTCACCGAAGCAGGAATGAAAATTCCAGGGAGGAACAGAGTTGATGAGGTCAGCTTTTCTTCAGGAGCAGGAGAACTCGAGTTCTGTGAGAGCAGTGTCTTCAGGATTTTGTCCAAGACCTGCAGTTCACAGACAGTCCCGAGTACTTGTGGAATGGAAATGGCCTGACCACGAGGGAGCTCTTTCCCTTTGAGGAACTCAAGCATGCAGAGATCTGGCCACTGGCTTGTCTTACTAGTGATGGAACCACATTTACCAAAAGAGGATAGAGGTTACTGTCGACCCTCCATATGCATGGACCTTGTTTCCAGGACCCCCAAGGATACAAGACTCCTCAGATGCTGAAGTTCCTTGTGTAAAATGGCACGGTTGGCTTTGGTATCTGCGGGTTCTTCATCCCCTTATGTGGAGAGTGGGCTGTACCTGTGAAAGGACCTGTTTATGCAGTGTGCCTCCATCCGTTGGCTAGATGAAATTTGATAATTTAGAGCTGAGAGCCTTTGATCTTTTTGTTTAGTTACCAAGTCGTGTCAAACTCTTTGCAGTCCCATGAATTGTAGCCCACCAGGCTCCTCTGTCCATGGGATTTCCCAGGCCAGAATACTGGAGTGGGTTGCCATGCCCTCCTCCAGGGGATCTTCCCAACCTGGGGATGGAACCCACGTCTCCTGCCTTGGCAGGCAGATTCCTTTACCACTGAACCACTGCAGCGTCCTGCCTTTGTTCTTCCAACAGAACAAACAAGCATATCATCTCATGTATACACTTTCCTCCTCAAATACATCAGCTCTGTTTCAGGATGTTCCAACTTTCTTTAAAGGCCAGCCTTCCAGATGGCTTGTTACCACTTATTTCTTCCCTGACCTCTGAACCGTTCTGCAAGGGTACCTATGTCTCTGCAAATCAAGCTTTTTTTCTTTAAGAGGTAGATAGATATTCAGTTCCTTCATAAGATGAAGAGACTTCTAATAGCATTTTCCATAATAACTGCTGATATCATCAAGATAAAGAAAGCTGCTTTTCCTAACCACCCATAAAAGAATTTAGCTCTTTGTATTTCTGCCTGTCTAGAAAGTCTAATCCCTCCCCACTGTGAGTATGACAGACTCCAAGGTATTGAAATCTGTACTCTAACTGTGAATTCATTGAACAAGACTTCAGCGACTGAACTTTTTTAGCCATTTTATCTAAAATGAAAAAGAATCTGGTCCTTATTTCAGTCTCCTATACAATTGCTCCTGAACAGTAGTTCAGAATTGAAGAGAGTTAGACAGTGTGCAGTCTGGCTTTTCACCTAAGGCATACTTAACCAAAGTATATGTTTTGCACTCATTTCTGAGAGGCCCTACTCAAAATGTAAATCCTGGGACCTTTTGGGAATGTTTACTCAGCTTCCTATCTGAAGCTCTCTCAATGCTAACATCTGAATTCAGAATTACGTACTTAAATTTGCCTTTGTATTGTCTTTTCTATTTTTCTCTCATCTTGCAATAAAGTAGACCACCCAGATTAGTGTTATTTCCCTGAAAGTCATTTTTGTGATTTGGTTTGTGTTAGTAAGAACAAAATATTAATCTGCTCAGGTTTGCTTAGTAATTACGTTAGCTGTGTCATTTTTTCCATCATTTCTCAGGTTTCACTTCTCGTTGTTGTCTTCTAGAGTTCATCAGTGGGTTTCCAAATAATTGGTGAAGGAACAAAACCAGTTTCATAGTCATTTAAAGTTACATGGAGTGTTTACACAGGTCTTTCCTAGGGGACTTATTATAAACATGAAGTAGTCAAGGCAATGTGACTCAGTTTCATGATACTGTGAGGGGATGGTTCCTTCAGGATTTGTGAATACTTCTTTTTTATTTTTCTGGTTTTTGTACACTGACATATATTTCATCTTCTAAATTACAGACATTCCACTAAAATAGACTTTAGGAGGCAGGTTGCTGGAAGGGGAGGAGGATCCAGTTGTTATTTTTACAGTGACTTTCAGGATGATACAAGATGCTAGCTTAAGTGTGGGACTAGACTTTTTTTAGCCCCTTATGTCCATTGAATAATGCTGTCCTTTATCCTGTTTTTATTTGGTCTCCCAAAACATGAACTATATCAAAACAATAGGACAACCTAGACACTTCTCCTCAGGGAACCTTCTATCACCTCCTTGATTGGAAGCTTTGTCTAAATGGCTTGTCTGTCCTGTCCTTGTCCTGTTTAGTTTGGAGGGACTGTTTGGGTGGTTCATTTTAATAGTTTTTCAGATGCATATTGGCTTGATTTCACTGCTAGAGATGAGAGAGAATAAGAGACAGAAATAAGATGTTCTGTCAACATTTTTATAAAAAAGGAAAGAAAGCATATTGAGCCCAATGTGAACTGTGTTTGTTCATTCCGAGCCATGTCTGGAGTGCATAAAGAGAGACCTTCCCTGACCACTGTTTCTAAAGCTTTTCCTATTTGCGTCCTTACTATTATTTATTCCCTTTGTTGTCATTGTTCAGTTGCTAAGTCATGTCCGACTCTTTGCGACCCCAGGGACTGCAGCATGCCAGGCTTCTCTGTCCTTCCCTACCTCCCGGAGTTTACTCAAACTCATGTCCATTGAGTATGTGATGTCACTCAACCATCTCATTCTCTGTCACCCCCTTCTCCTGCCCTCAATCTTTCCCAGCAGTGAGTCAGCTCTTCACATTAGGTGGCCAAAGTATTGGAGCTTCAGCTTCAGCTTCAGCATCAGTCCTTCCAATTAATATTCAGGGTTGATTTCCTTTGGGATTGAGTGGTTTGATCTCCTTGTCTTCCAACGGACTCTCAAGAGCCTTCTCCAGCTCCACAGTTCAAAAGGATCCATTCTTTGGCACTCATTTTCAGCTGTATCTAATCCTAGACTATAAATTTCCTGAAGGTAGGGACTGTGTCTTAAACCCTTGGCCCAGTGTCTGACACAGGGGACACAGAGGAGGTGCTCAAGAAGTATTTGTTGAAAAATGAATGAATCATCAGATTTGCCTGTCAGAGAGACATTTCTGGCTGCAGTGTGGGAAGCAGACTAGAGGAGAAGCCAAGACTGATGATATAGACCGTAGGAGGCTGTCCCATCATGCTGGTGAGAAGTGTGAAGAGCCAGTGCCACAGTCAAGAGGGAGAGATGGAGATACGCATGGAGTGGAATCAGGGGGGGGATTCGCTGCATGTGGGTGTTTGCAAGAGGCGAGAGTCAGGGATGACATAAACATAGAAAATGAGATGAACGGTGGATGGCTCATTGAAGTAGGGAATTCAAAGAATAAGAACAGATTTTTGGAGAGAAGGAGAGGAACTCGACTTTGGACATGTTGGGTCTAAGGATACCTGTAGGCTGTCTGGATAGAAATATCTAATAAATATTTTGATTTATGTTTTTGGAACCCAGGAGAGAGATCTTGGCAAAAGTTAAAGATTTGAGAGTCATTGGCCTATAGATTGATTCATGCACTCATTCAACAAATATGCGCTTGCTAACTGCTTTGTCCCAGGTATTGAATACAATGATGAACCAAGCAAATATTTTTCTAGTTTTCACACATATCACAGTCAAGCCTGGTAGCTGGTAGCATGGAAATAAAATAACACAGGAAATATATAATAAGTAGAGATGAGCACAAATGTTGGAGAACACCAACATTTAAGAGGTGGACAAAAGAAGAGGAGAAGGATGATGGTTTGAATGGATGAACGCTTGGGCTTCCCCCTCCCAAGTCCTTGCGCTAATCTAAACTAAGTTTTCAAAATACATTGGTTGCTTTTTCTGGAGGCAGGATTAAAGTATGTTCACATTCACTCTGCTTAGAAATTCATGTTAAGTCGTCCTTAAAATAAGGAATTTCACAGGTTGGAACTGAAACAAGTATCAGCCCGCAAGCAAGTGACACAGACAGAGATGAGCAGGAGCTGGAGATAAACCCAGATTTTCGCATTCAGCTCTGAATTTCCTTCCTTTTGTTAGATGGGTCTTAAGTCAAACTTAATGCAGGTTGTGGTTGGATTTCCTTTGTTATGGGCTGTGGGGTAAACGTGATGTTCACACTGTCACAGTAGAAAGAGATATTATGCTCTGTTTTGCCAGGACTTTGTTAGAGTTTTACTTATTTATTTATTTTTACGTCTCAGTTCTTTTAACCCAAGAGGCAGCAACATCTCAGGCACCTACCAAATAAAAGTCAAACGAATACCTGGGTGTGGGTTGTTTTAAGAAGTGAAATTTCTTAGTCACTTCTTCAAATGAATTTTGTCTTTTTTAAAAAAAATGGTGGTGTATATATGTGTTTCTTTTTTTAATTAATATAAATGGCATAAACCTTATGTGAGTTTCAAGTGTACAAGGCAATAATTCAGTTGATGTATATACTATGAAATGGCCACCACGATAAAGTGTGTTAATATCCATCCCCACATGTGGTGCCATTTTATTTTTATAAAGTAAAGTATGATTATTGCGTATTCTAAAAGTTAGAACCACTTCTTCTAAAATATCATAGATTGTGTGTTTGATGTAAGAATTAACTGAATATTGTCTTTTAATTCTCAGTCAAAACATCTTTCTTATGCAAAAGTCCAATTTAGCCAACAGAAAAAGAATAATTTGTAGATCCATTTATAATTCTCCAAAACTTGGTGATTTCTTTTTGCATATGTTTATGTACATGATGGTTAACAAATTTATTGCTGCATAGACAGGTAAACTTGTTTCCTTTTAGTAGTGGGCAAAATCTAACTTTTATGACTAACATAAACCATATTTATGGATTATTTGTTATACATTTAGACTAGTCCATTTTCTTACATTGTGTTTCTTAAAGGTATGTTTCTTATTTCAAAGAATAGTTATTAAAAAAAACAAACCCTTCCACCAACTACTCCTTGACCCTGTTTTTAAAACAGGTTAACACTAGTTCTATAGACAGATCTCTCAACTAGATTCCACCTGTGATACTCACAGTCAGAAAACTTTAGAGGCAGAGAGGGAAATGACATGCAGAAATTATGTATTTCTTGCCATTTATAAATATGTTCCCAAATATACCATAAAAATAAATAAGCAGTGGATGATTAGATGTAATATCAGATATCTTAAGGGAAATTAATTATATCCAGCAAAAATAAAGCAGATGCAAAATTCAGAGATTAAGTCATTTTGAACTGTTGATTACCTTTTAGAAAGTTTTATTTGTGCTAAAAGAATTTGTGTTTATGGTTCAAGGTTTGGGGCTTGTTCTTTGCAGGCTGGCTTTCTAAAGAGTCACTCTGGTGCCTCTTGAAGTGAAGGGAACGGCTTTAAATCTTGTTTGGTTTGAATGAATGGATAGCTAATCCCTATCAGATGTTTCTTTAGAGAATAATGTTTAAAAACTGTTATGGAATTTAGCTATCCTAGCTGATTCTTAGGTAGGGTGTTTTCATCCCAGTTGTGAAGGTCTCAGAGGTCAGCCAAGGTAACCATTTATTTAAATCATCTTTTGTTTCAGATTTCCTGTTGAACTCTCTTTTTTTAACCATTTCAAAAATCACCCAGTTGTGTCATAGCTTTCCATAACCCCTAGATTCAAAGATTCAAACCAAAAAACCATCTACATAACTAAATGACTGTACCCTCCCACATATCTCTAACTAGAACAGAATATGAAATTAGACTTCACATTTTCTAATCACAATGAAACTAATATTTGGAATTCTCTCGTCAAATGTCTTCTATTTATGACACTTTTGTTTCTTTTGTTTTTGTCTCCCCAGGACATTTGGGCTTCCAGGACAGTTTTGTCACATCAGGTGTTTTTAGTGTGACTGAGCTAGTAAGAGTGTCACAGAGTAAGTATAATTTTGCTTTGATTTGATAGTTTTGCCTTGGGTTTTTGCTTACCTTTTGCCTCCTAAAGACGTAAATCGCTTTCAGAATCTCCTTTTCATACACCCATTGGAAGCATTTTGCCATGTAGTTTGTTTGACAGCCAAGAATTTAAGTCAGGAAAAATTAAATATTTTAATGTGAGACATAGGGAAAGAACTGAAATCCTGAGTGTCTCAGGTATTTCCTAGCTGATAGTGTGAACCTGGTTTAAAGAAGTTCTGAAGCTTCTGGATTTCTAAGAAATTCTGCATTTTAAAAGAATTTGGTTTTGACCTTTAAAAGGATGCTAATGCCTTTAGCGTGAGTGACACCCTGCAGCATGATCATTACCAGCTTGTCAATAATCACCAACAACAGTGAATTAAAAGTACCTGTCACCACCCTGTTCCATTGATCAAAGGGTTATTGACTGTATTTGGCTATGATATAATTCAGACAGTCCAAGGAGAAGGTATAGGATTCCCCCCCCATTTCCCTGTACCCCGCCACACAGACACACACACACACACTGTTGCTGTCCCACAAAGACTTCTCTTTGTTTTTATTTAAAAGTGTACCTACAATACCCTTGAAACTGATGTAGTATCATACATCAACTATACTTCAAAAACCTAATAATAATTTTCATCATATTTCAGATAACTTTGCAGGCCTTGGAAAGATCATTATAGGCCTTAGGCATTGTGCCTATGGTGCTTAATGGTTAAAAATAGAATAAAAGTTTCTGGATAACCTTAAAAGAACACATATCTACACTGACTGTGGTGTTCTATGTCCCAGTACTAAGGGAAAAGATACCGAATATTTAAATTTTAATTTTATACCCTTTCTACTTAAAAATACCACTTGTAGATAAAATTTGCATTGTTGAAGTTGGTTTCAAGCTGCATCAAATTCTTTGAGGAATGAGGTGGAGTAAAAGTAAATATTTTTATTTCAAGTTCATACCCTCCATTCACTGTATTACAGTCTTGCAAGCTTGACTGAGTAAGCAAGTCAGTCTCATGACAAGATGTCAGATCAAGCAAGGCAAGCTATCCTGATTCTCACAAGCTCAGGTTCTGTCTGTTCTTATTTCTTAGAAGTCCAGAAAGTGGGATACAAGGTATGGGCAGGGAATGCAGGGGTAGAGGAAAAGAGAATCTGTCTGCTAAGCATAGGTTTTCATGTATGTTACATAAAATTAATCCTTGCAATAAACATGTCAGTTAAGATATTACTCTCATTTTTACACATGAGTTAAATTAAGGATCTAGTTAAATCATTTATCCAAAGTCAAACAAGTGGGCAAAAGGTTAAATCTGTGTAGTGCTAGCATCTGTACTTTTAGACTAACCCAAAGGAACTTGAAGAAATCTGCGGCCTGAGATTAGACAGGGAAACAGCAAGAAGGTAACCATGGTTAGTGTTAGAATTCTAGCGCCAGGAGTCCTTGGTTAATGCTGGAATGTTCTGGTGTAGGCATGTTAAACCTAGAGAATGAAGCATTGTGAGCAGCAAGTTTATAACTTGGAATGGAGAAGTTGCTGCCATATTATGAAGTGATCTAGGAGTACCAACAGCGAGCTGGAGACAAGGTTATCTTGTTAATTTGGAGGGTACATTGCTGCCACAGCACAGCTGATTAGCCATTGACAAATGATAATGCATTCAAATGCATATCTTTTACTTTTTAAGATTTTTAAAAGGTGATCATCATCCTACTTTTTTCTTATAATTTTAATAGTAATATAGAGTATATGTATAACTGTATCCCAGTAATGGCATTACTGGGATAATCATTCATTCATAGATCCCTTACAGGATATCACCTTAGCCTTAATGAGTAAAGAAAACCCTTTTAAGATTGGTGCCCAAGACCTTCTGTAGTCTACCCCGGCCGCTGTGCCTCCTTTGAAGTCTTCATTACTGTCCGTGTCCTCAGACCTAGGCCTTTGCAGGCCAAGGCCCACACTGCTCACCATCCTCAGAATCGCAGCCTCCTTCTGCGCTGTCTGTGTCCTTTAAGGCCTTACATCCCGAGGCTTCTCAGGGCCCATCTTGACTAGACTTCCATCCAGTCTGCCCCACACGGTTGCCAAGGAAATTCTCAGCCTGCCTTCAGGACTGCCAGGGGCTGTGGTTGGTCCTCACACTGAACCTTGCAGAGGGACCTGGCTTGTTTCACGTCCCTGTGAGGAGGGCCGTGTTGCTGATGCCTGGCATCCTGAGCGTCCTTCGGCTCCCAAATGCTTTTCGATTCTGCACTCTGCTGTGTAATCGCTCTAGGATTCACTCACACATGGCCTCATGCTGACTGAAACTGTTTGGCAAGAGTGGGACTGGGCTGTGTCAGCGAAACTGTGGCTTCAGGCCAAAGTGCCATGCAGAGCCCCCTCCCTCTCACAGATCTATAATCTAGGTTTGTCAGGGTCTGTGTCTCAAGATTGCCTTGGCTGCTAGGGGAAGGATCCCCGGCTCATGCTTCCTCACCCACACACTGTTCTGAAAGACTAAACATTCAGGTCACATGATGGAGTCAACATCCTTGACTGTTCCTTACAGTGTTGCCCCCTTCCCCACGGTAGAGATGCTAAGCATCCATTTAAATGCTGCAGTGACACTTTTTCCTGAGAAGTGGGGCTGGGGTGCATTTGCAACCCTGAGATAGAGATAAGCTAACTGACATGTAAGTTGATTTCATGCATGATGTTAGTCCTGGAAGGAGCATGATGCTAAACTAATATGAAAAATTAGAGTAGCTAGAGTTTATCAAGTACCAAGTACCAGGCCTTGTGCTAGACATCATTCAGTCCTCCCATGGTTGCTGTCATTGTCCCTTTTTATAGATGAAGGAATCAGTGATGCTCAAAGTTCAGAAATTTGCTCTTTTCATTTTGCTGTACTCAATTGCCTGCAGACATTTTGGTCATGACCTCTCCTGTAACCAACTGTAGGGCTTCCCTGATGGCTCAGTGGTAAGGAATCCACCTGCCAATGCAGGAGACCCAGGTTCAATCCCTGTGTTGGGAAGATTCCCTGGAGAAGGGAATGGCAACCCACTCCAGTATTCTTGCCTGGAAAATTCCATGGACAGAGGAGCCTGGTAGGCTACAGTCTGTGGGGTCACAAAGAGTCAGACACGACTGAGCAACTAACACACACACTCCTATAACTATTATAGAAGCAAACAACCCAAAGATTCTGTACTTTTACTAAATTATGATTTGTTGTTAGAGTTGATAAACTTTTCAATTATTAATTTGTGCATTAAAAAATTAAAATGATTTTCAGGTAGACCAAAACAAGTAAAGTACTTAATTACAGTTTTTTTCTGGATTTGCTTTCAGGTTTGATTTTTTCCTTTTTAATGAATAGACTTTAGAGAAGTTTAAGTTTATAGTTTTAGATTAACAGAACATAAAGAATTTCAATATGGCTTCCTCTCCAATTTCCTCTCTTATTAACATCTTTTGTTAGTGTGGTACAGTCATTTTAATTGATGAGCTGATACTGATATATTATTATTAGCTCAAGTTTGTAGTTTATATTAAGATTCTTTCTTTGTGTTTTACATTCTGTGTGTTTTGACAAATGCATCCATTGTTACGGAACAGTCTCACTTCCTTACAAATCACCTGTGCTTCCCACTTCCCCAACTAGGGATCCTTTTGTTTTGCCTTTACCTGGATATAAAAGGTAAAAATTTCTAATGTCCTCACTATCTTAGACTTTCTTCCACTGTGTTCCACAGTTCTTATCTTCCTCCTGTCTATCCCAGCCCCACCCAGTCCCCCCAATCACCACTAACTGTAACCACATACGTAGTCCAGAACATTCACACTGATGGTAGCCTTAGCTTGAAAATTTTTCCTCTTTCTGGATCTTTTGAATTTAATTTTTAAATTTGCTAAACAAATATTGACATTCCCCAGGTTTCCAGTTAGTTTCTGTTTTTAGTTTTCCTCCTTTTAAACTTAATAGAGGAGGGAGATGCTATTTCAGTGTTTCCTCATGAGGATTCACTGAAATAACTATGTGCTAAGTTTGTTGATTATAATCATGTTACTACAGGGTGGCAGTGGCAGAGAAACTCAAGGAAAGGCTGCCAGCTTAGCCTTGCACATTCAGAGATGAGGGTCAAGTGACAAGGTTGCTCGACATTTAATTATCCTTCTCACTTGCACACACTTGTTGGAATCAGAGGCTCCTGCTGCTGTCTCCCAGCAAGTCCCCTCTTACCTTACCCCCTCCTCGTGTGTGTGTGTGTGTGTGTGTGTGTGTGTGTGTGTGTGTGTTAGTTGCTCAGTTGTGTCTGACTCATTGCGACCCCATAGACTGTAGCCCACCAGGCTCCTCTGTCCACGTGATTCTCCAGGCAAGAATACTGAAGCTGGTAGCCATTTCCCTCTCCAGGGGATCTTCCTGACCAAAGGATTGAACTCAGGTCTCCTGCATTGCAGGCAGATTCTATACCATCCAAGCTACAAGGGAAGCCTGCCCCCTGTGTATCTACCTTTTAATTTTTTGCATCATCCGGAGTCCGTGAAAGGCAAGAAAGGGTAGTTCTGTTTCTCTTAGCAGCAAAGCAAGTTCTGTAGCATAACAGTAAATGTACATTCATTCTTTTCCCTCCCTGTGCTCGGACCATCTGAAAGTAGTTCTGGTTATTTATTACTCTGCTCTGGGGGAGGGAGGGTGGAATACAGACCACTAGACACGTTGCCAGAGAGAAGGGAGAAGTCCTCGCTGCTCTGGGGGAGGGGGTTTACAAGCGCTAACAATGAGGTGCAGAATCACTGGAGTTGTTTTAGCATAATACTGTGAGGAAAGAGACAGGAACCATCTGTTGAAATGGCTCTGACATGATGCTGCATTTTCAAACAAAGCCTTCTAGAAGCATTTTCAGATGGGTCTGTCTCCCATGAAGTTGCTACAGAGAGAGCCCACTCCACTGGCGGCTGACTGATGCCACTTAGATAGCGCTCTCTGTCAGCACCCTCTCTTGTTTATTTGGCACCAATGTCTTCCTCAGAGTGAGTGCTTTGAGGCTGTCAGATATTCTTCCTGGTATGAACCCAGAAAATCCTCCCTAAAAAAAAAATCCACTCCTTCTGCCCATTTCCTTCTAAAGTGCTGACTCTCTTACTTGAAGTTGGTGGAGTGACTCTGAAACCTTAAATACTTCACTGGGAGAAGAGGAAAACCACAAATACACACAGGCCATTGTGACTCTGGCCTGACGGGTTCTAATTTTCTAGCCGTGGTTTGTACACCCGAGCCGGCTGCAAGGGTTAAGTAAACTTCGTGGCTGGGGATGACTTCATGGCCCTGGAATTTTGAAAAGCCAGGGTTCTCAGTACACTGTGGCCAGCCTTAGAATCTTTGGGTGTGAAAACCACTCTCAGTTACCCAGACCCATTTGGGGTTCCCGTTGCACTGCTGCAGAATCTATTAAAATCCAACAGCTGAACCGTCCTGGCTCTGCCACAAAGCCAGGCTGCTGGGTGGCTACAGAATTCCCGAGGTGTTTGTCAATGGAGAGCAGGAGTGAATGGAGGAAGGCGTCCGCTCAGCCTGGCATGAGGTGGCACCCTAGTGGCTGTTTGCTGCTTTAGAAATGCGCACTCTTCTGTATTCTCACGCGGGAATCGTTGCTAAGATCCAACTTGCAGTTCATTCGTAAAATTCTTTTTTAAGTCTCTAGGTGCTTTGTGCATCTCTGGGGAACCCACATCCACACCCTTGGTTTTCTGGCCAGCAATTTAGTAGGAACACTTTGGGTAACAGTCTAACCTGCCACGATGGAGCTACTACAACAGAATTAACTCGCCTCCAAGGTACAACGAGGAAATGAGTCTGTTTGACAGGGACAAGCCCAAACTTGAAAATTACAAAATGTTCTTGCAAAGAAAGACTCATGAAGAAATTAATATAGGATAAGAGATTCTGAATGTCCTCGTCCTTTGGGGGTGCCGTTTTAAAAATTTGCTGGATTTTAGGTCTTCATTAAAGTGGAGTATGAAACTTTCTTTTCTGAACAAGTGGCCTGTTGGTTCACCTTAGGTCAGGGCTTGGAAATTATTTTTTAAAATAAGGTTATATTCTTACGCAAGTTCGTCTTTTGAAAGAAAGCGTTTGGGTTTGAGCATTAAAGGAAGAACCAGAAAGATTATAATAAAAAATAGACTGCAGCCCTAGCATGAACAGTGGCTGTGACCTTGCCTCTTGTTTGCCATTACACAATTCAATGGCAGTCCACTCAAACTATGCTCTCGATCAATATCCTATTAAAGCAGCACAAAAAGTCTCCATAAACTTAGTGGTTAGCTATGTTTATAAATGGAACTCGGCATAATTAGATGGTCAATAGCAGGCTCTACTAGTAATTTTAAAATGAACATCACACATTTTCTATCTGTAAAAGTCAATGGCACCTCTTCCAGAGTAAGGGTATCATGTGCAGCTCACAAAAGAGTAGGAGTTCCTTTAAAAAACAATCATAATGCCTGTCTCCAAAGTGCAGTTTTTCAAGAAAATCTGTTACATTATGAAATAGAAAATACTGATTGGCCTTGTATATGTTTTTCACTTTGCCTGTCAAAGCCACCTTATTCTGAATATATTATGACATTGCAAATGTTTTATTTTCTAGTTTTAATCAGCCCCTCATAGAAAGATAAAGTAATAAATATTGCCATACTCTTAGGAAGAAAAAAATTACCAGTCTTACTGGCTTAATTTAGTGGGTTTCCTCTACTATAATTCAATAAATTTTCAAAATAAATACTGAAATTGAGTTAGTTCAGAAGGATGCTTTGTTGTATAAATTTTTTCTTTTAATTTTCTTGACATATTTGGGGTGAATATTTGGACAGTAAGGCCGGCAACAAATGGAATGAACTGGCAGTAATAGAAATTTTCATCAAGCTACTCATTCTTCTGAATCCTGGCTCACACTATGTGTGACCAAACATGATTTTTTTTCCTGTCCTACTCTCCTCACCCACTTGAGAAAGAGCCAAATAAAGTAAAAAAGTGTTCCCACCCTTACCTACAAATTGAAATGTGCATATACCCTGTGTTGCTGGGTCCTCTGGCAGTGGTGTTATGATCACCATCTCAGCTGAAATTAGAGCTACGATAAGAACAAGCTCATGACATCAGCAGACCCATCAGTCAACGCTGTGCACGAAGGGTATGTTACACACACACCCGTACAGTCTTCCTGGTTGAAGCAGTGAGTTCTTATGGCAAGACTTAGACAGCCTCTTATTTTCTTTTCTTAGCTGAATCTTCTGCTAAATTTGCCAGACTATGAATATTTTTATTGTAAAGATTTGACTCAGGGGAAAGCAAAACAACACCTTGATGTACACACTATTTTGTTATGATCTCTTCTCATCTATTCATCTATTTACCATCTTTTCTAGGTAATTCTTTCTTTGGATGATATATTACATAAAATCGTATGCAAGATGGCATCATGGTATTATAAAATAGTTATAGAGATAATGGGTAACCTGGCTCTGCTAGATGACTTTGGGCAACATTTAACCCCTCTCAGCTGTGTTCTCCTCATAGGTAACCATCATTTATTCAATCAGCAAAGATTTATTAAGTACCAGTTGTGTGCTGGGCCTGTGTCTGAGTAATGGAAATAGAAACCCCCTTCAGGAGTGCTTTAAAGATGAAGTGGAAAATGTCAAGCGTCTAGCACATAGTAGATGCTCAACAATGGTAACTACTGTGATTATTATTAAACAGGGATTCTGTCTCTGATCTTTCACTCAGAATTGATCTTTGAGCTGACCATACTATCAGCAAATTTATTTAAAATATGTGTGTGTGTATGTGCTGAGTGTGTGTGTATAAATTAACAGGGACTGGTTATAGAATTCATGTTCTAAAAATCAGTTTATTACAAGAACCATTCTAGTGACCCCTTAATACTTAGTAATTCTGATAGAATAAGAGCATGCCAATACTAGATCTAATTCGTCTACTTTAAGAATCCAAAAAATTTTTATTCCTCAAGCTTTCAGCCAAAGCCTATGTTTCTATGTTATCCTGGAAATTTCTCTTCCAGGGCTTTGAGTGGATAGCAAGATATTTAAAAATTCTCAGTCTAAACACGGACATGTTAACAACTTTTTAAGTAGCCAGCCATACTGTGGGTTTTTTCAGGTTTAAAAAGTATTTGGTTTTATAGTATTTGAAAATTTCACTTTCTCTTACATTTTGGACATAAAAATCCCAGCATGCTTGAGGTCATTTCTGCCAATGTAGTTTTTAGTAAAAATCTTTATTTATGCACTCATAAGCCTTGATTTTTACAGAGCAGATATTCATATTCAATAGGTAACATTTAGGGAACTAAAAGACATTTTGGGGATTTCCGAAAGCCTGACAGTATTCTTATATTACCCCACAATAAGACTTCAAATACTATATTGAGATTTTTGTTGGAATATAGTGTCCTCACTAACTCTTGCTGATTATAAAGACCATTGCTGATGACTCTATAGGCATGTCAAGGACAAGACTGATGGGAATCACACTCAGAAAAGCCACATTTTAGGTCAACTACTGGGAACTGATTTGATCCAATATGTGATTGATATGAGGACATACTAACACCCAGAATTTTTCAATAGATGGAAGAGGAAAAAAAACTAAACAGGTCTTGCTGAAAATATTGAGAATTGTTGGAGATGGCTGAATTTGTAGGTTGTAGGGATGAGAATCTGTTGACATAGTTTGGTTTCCTAATAGCTAATAGTCAGATAGTCCCAGTGCACTCTTGGTTAAGAGGCTTACGTTTAGAAGCCCATCCCTGGTTTATAGATCATTGTGGTGAAAAGACCTCTTAGGCCATCAGACCCATCCCCTGTCAGAAAAGACTTAATCCCATGGCCCAGGCTGTATCTTATGCTAAACGGGAACCACGTTCGACCTCAACCAAAGGCTATGACGAGCTGATACTCTAAAATGCATATAATCAATGTTGGTCCCAAAGGCAGAAGCCACAAATGCAAGAGATTCGTCAGCATCACTAACCCCACTGTGAGTTGCTCAGCTGGACCATGTGTCTGGCTCTTCACCCAGTGAAGGCACTGCCTGACACTCAGAACTCTAAAAAGAAAGAAGTGACAAGGGGGAGGATGAGATAGTCATTTTACCAGTTATGTGGTGGGTGATAAATATTTTTTTATTTAAATCTTTTAAATCTCCAGTAACCAGTGATGAAGGAAAGACAAGGAGAAATGTGTGTTTCACCTCTGTTTCTTTGGCAGGTATCTAGATATCTGGGTTCAAGTACCTACTCTGTCACATGTTTATCTGTGTGATCCTGATCTTGCTACTTAACCACACAGCTCATTTTCTTTCTTGTCAATGAGAATAAATACAAATACACGTTCCATGTCCCCATGCAAGGATGAAATGAGATAATTCAGATAAAACACCTATTCCATTGCCTAGCACATAATAAATGCTTGATAAATATTAGTCCCTCACCATTTTTCATTAACAAGCTCATATAATTTTAGTTCAACTCAATAATCATCTGTTGCATGTGAATGTATGAAGCATCAGTCACTATGTGCTTAGAATACAGAAATAAGTAGCAGACAGTCCTTTCCTTTATAGAGTAGATATGGAAGTTTTTTGAGACCCAAGGCTGGACTTTATGATTATCTATAAAGTGCCTGAATATGCTATATTTACAAATTGAATTCCTAGTAATTATCTATCAAAAATGAACCATCTTCATGGCTCATAGTGGGGAGGAAGGAGGGTATCAGTGAATGATTCTTATTTTAGTAAAAGAAAAAAAATTTTTTTAGAAATAAAAATTCCTGTTTACCTTCTTGCCACCCCATGCACACATATTCCTTACTGTGGGTACTCAGAACATGAATGTGTGAAAACAGTCCTCTGTGTTAGCGATGCCTTTGAGAGGGTTAAAACATTCTGCTGGCTTTTGGCACTTAATACTTCATTTCATAAAAAACATTGCTTCAATCTTATAATAGCAGGGAAGTTCATTTTCACATAGAGGGAAACCCTTGTTTTAGCTCAGTGCCTCTCTTTTATGTTCCATTCTGGAAAAACACACTCCCAGCCTTCATTGGCCAGATCTTTCAGAATGGAAGAAAGGGGAAAGGAGATCAGCACATGGTTTATAGACCAGAAATCTGCTTGGCAAAGGAGTTGCTGAAGACTGTGGTGTTGAAGCTGCAGAGAAAGTACCTTTATGATTGATTTCCATTCAAGTCAGACTGACTGCAGTGTGGTCATTTTTCTAACCCATAACTGCTCACACTGCAGCAGTCTGCTATCTGCAGGGTGTCTGAATTATAACAGTCTATGTCCGTGTTCTCTCTTACACAAATTACTTACACTGGTTTCTTTTTCCATGCAAATTCATCAGTTTTACAGCCCCTCGTAGCCACAGTCAGGAAACTCTGGCCGAGAGCACAAATTGATAAAATGAGTTAATTTTACTATACTTATTTTTTTTCTTTCTAAAAGCCCTTTCTCATAGGCAGTGTTCAGGAAGCATATTATGGTAAAAGGAAGATAACAAAGGGGTTGAATTTTCTTGCCATAAATTACTTTCCAAGTTAATTCCCTTTAACGATGATTCCAGATTTGCTTGAGTTTTCATAGCCTTGTACGTTTACAACTGTGCCTTTGATAGAAAGAAGACCAAGTGTTTTCCCATGTTCACTCCTTTGTGCCGGTGACATGGACTTTCTTACCAGATCTTTGCCACTGGCATGCAAAACAACACTAAAGTGTGCTGGGCTCTCGGAACTGTGTGCTGTTGTTGGACTTTTTTGTCCCCTCTAGTCTTAGAGTACAAGTTCACGAAGTCTCCGTGAGTATATTAGAGTATGTACTCTAGAGAGAAATGTACCTCTCTTTTCTTTCAGTAGTTATTTTAGAAGTTGGAAATCCACTACTAAATCCTCATAGTCTTTCTTGGGGGCTACCTATTGACCATTATTCCATCTTCTTTAGTTGTCATGCAGATTTGAGGGAGGGCCAGGTGTGATTTTTAATCTTTAAAATGTAAACAAGAGGGGCAAGAGTTTCTGTATATCTCGTCCACTGATGGATCTCAAGCACCTGGAGCAGTGCCTGGCATATTAGAGTTGCTCCATAAATATTTGGTGAACAACAACCTCAGTTGTGCAGATGATGCTGCTCTAATGGCAGAAAGCGAAGAGGAACTAAAGAGCTGGCTTAAGGAGCCTCTTGATGAAGGTGAAAGAGGAGAATGAAGAAGCTGGCTTAAAACTCAACATTCAAAAAACTGAGATCATGGCATCCAATCCTATCACTTCATGGGAAATAGATGGGGAAAAAGTGAAAACAGCTACAGATTTTATTTTCTTGGACTCCAAAATCACTGTACACTATGACTGTAGCCACAAAATTGAAAGATGTTTGCTCCTTGGAAGGAAGAAAAGCTATGACAAACCTAGACAGCA
Organism: Muntiacus reevesi; assembly: GCF_963930625.1. Taxonomy (NCBI): domain Eukaryota; kingdom Metazoa; phylum Chordata; class Mammalia; order Artiodactyla; family Cervidae; genus Muntiacus; species Muntiacus reevesi. The sequence continues at coordinate 143,468,904 of NC_089249.1, read as the reverse complement.
TATTAAAAAGCAGAGACATTACTTTGCCAACAAAGGTACATTTAGTCAAAGTTATGGTTTTTTCAGTAGTCACGTATGGATGTGAGAATTGAACCATAAAGAAGGTTAAGTGCCGAAGAACTGATGCTTTTGAACTGTGGTTCTGGAGAAGACTCTTGTGAGTCCTTTGGACAGCAAAGAGATCAAATTTTGATTTCCTGAAGGAAGTCAACCCTGAATATTCCTTAGAAGGACTGATGCTGAAGCTGAAGCTCCAATACTTTGGCCAACTGATGTGAAGAGCCAATTCATTGGGAAAGACCCTGATGCTGGGAAAGATTGCTGCAGAAGGAGAAGAAGGCAACAGAGGATGAGATGGTTGAATGGCATCACCAACTCAAAGGGCACGAGTTTGAATAAACTCCAGGAGATAGTGAAGGACAGGGAAGCCCGGCATGCTACAGTCCATGGGGTTGCAAAGAGTCAGACATGACTGAGTGACTGAACGACAACAGAATGCAGCCTCTCAGAGAAGATGTGCTTTTAACCATAGACTGGCCTCACTAGTCATTTAGGTAATACTCCCCGCTGATTCCCATTAAACAAGTTGTAAACTCAGTGCCCTGTCATCTCCCAGGCAGAGTAGCTTGAAATCTTGGATAGAAAAAAATTTTTTTCCATCATCCTCTCTTTCCAACAATGCAAGCCTGAGCAGATTGTCTCTGGTGTATGGCAGAAGTTCAATAACCACAACCTTATCCAACTACTAATGTGTACTGAAGAGCAGGTCATTAAGAGGGTTGGCTACTAAAGTAACCCCTTTCTTCCAATAGCCCACATTACTGTAATGATTCCTTAATAGCAAACCATTTATTAAGAAATGACACAAAGACTACATTCTACTGATGACAGGAAAGAAGGGTAGGGGCAGAGGGATGAATGACTTAGGAATAAAATCTAAGAGACAGTTCCCCAAAGTTAACCTTTTGAGGAAAACTCCTCAGTGGAGCAAAAATCCACAAATGCTTTAGGTTGGACTAATCGCAGTGCTGATTAAGAGGAATGAGAAGCCCTTTCTCACCATTTATGTGTATTTACAGATTTCTAAGTGTCAGTTTTCACTGCTTAAAGTTTGGGGGGAGGGGGTGCCAATGAAGGGAATAGATATTCACTCTTCTTAATTCAAAACATATTTATTGATCATCAGCTGTTTGGGGATATAAAAGAGACTGTGGGATCTGTAGGATTAAAGGCCACCTGGTGTAACCCTCCAACTTCATGACCTAGGAAAGTTACTAACCCTCCTCACGCCTCAGTTCTCCCTAGTGGTGTTGTGAGGATTAAATAGGATGAGGTGCTTAAAGCTCTTAGCCAGTGTCTGCCCAGAAGTGATGCTTAGTCAATGTTAGTCCTTGTGGTTGTGATGGTGATGACCGTATCAGTGGTGTAAATGGTGCTGGTGGCAGTGGTAGTGGATTTTCATTTTTATTATAATTATTACTAGCATTATGAAGTCCAAAGAGCTTAAGTGACTCATCCAAGTTCCTCTGGTGGTTATTGGCAGGGCTAGACTCTATTGGCAGGGCAGTCTCTCCGAGGCCCTGACCAGCAGTTTTTCTATGCCCTGGGATGTCTATCCTTACAGAGCTTAAATTGCTCTCAGTCTAGTTGGGTAGAAAATCTTATAAGAGATCTTATAAGAGATCAAATATCTTATAAGAGATCTTATAAGAGATCAAATATCTTATAAGATATAAAAAATGATGAAGCCTATGGTCAAGTACCCATGGAGAAAAATCAGTTTCACAATGTACAGAGCAGACAGGAAGTGTTGTGGCTGACCCAGTCCTTCCTTAACACCCCCGTGTTTGATTGGCAGTGGCCATAATCTCTATGCCACACCAGCAAGCAGTTAGTCGTTAGCTCCAGAAACCCAGCTTGACATCCTGGGCAGATGCATTTCCCTAATTTGCAAAAAGGACATAATACCACCATTAGCACATTTCATTATATACATCTTCATATTTTATATTTATTAGAATAATATGATTGTTTGCTTATTTATGCCCTTTCATTGTGTATAATTAGAAACTTGCCTTTTATATCTATTCACTATCCTGCAAGAGGTGACAGATACCAACTGTGAACATTTTATTTTCATCCTTGACAGCATAGTTTAGGTCTCCATTTCCCTTTGCCAGGACTCCCAAATCAACCTATCAACTGATTTCCCCACCTCCAGAGTTATAGTCACCCAATGTTCAGTCTGTAGGCTGTTGCTGTACTAATGTTCCTCATGCATGCATATTCAGTTGTGTCCAGCTCTTTGTGACCTCATGGACTGTAGCGTGTCAGGCTTCCCTGTCTGTGGAATTTCCCAGGCAAGAATATCGGAGTGTGTTGCCATTTCCTCATCCAGGGGAGCTTCCAAATCCAAGAATTGAACCCACATCTCCTGCATCTCCTGCACTGGCAGGCAGATTCCTTACCACTGAGCCACCTGGGAAGCCTGCACGAGGCAACATTCCTCAGATTCAATCATTATTCTATCACTCCCATACTCAGAAAGTGTCATGGATCCCACAGATCACTCTTCTACCTCCTACCTCCAAACTTACGTTACATACTCCCTTTTGCCTAGGAACCCTCTCCTATCTCCTTCTGGGCCTCTTTAAACCCGCACCTGCCTTGAGAGCTCAGCTTAAGCACCCATTCTTCCTGGAGTCAGCCCTTTTTCTGATCCCACAAGCCAATGAGATCTATTACTCCTTTGAACCTCCCTAACACATTCTAGTCACTTCCCCTGTGAGATTTAACACATTTAGCCTTGCATTAGATATTCAAGTATAATTTTTTTATTATTCTACTAGGTTATAAACCCTGTGGGGGCAGATACGATGTATACCCTTTTATCATCTCAAGTTTAAGACCAATATTGTACATGAAATTCAGGGTGGTACAGCAGAAAAAGCCCAGCTTCTGAGGTCAGACATCCTTTAATTTTAATCCTGGCTGTCTCTCTTCCTTGCCTTCTGTGATCCAGGGCAAGTGATTTAACCTCACTCCGGGGCTTAGTTTGCCTCATCTAGAAAATGTACCTTTCCTGAAAAGATTGTTTAAGATTTAAGTTAGGTATAATAAATAAAGTGCTTCTCAAAACATGAGCCCCCAGGTACTCAGAAAAACCTACCAAAAGCCCACCTTTTGAATTGTTAGTGACTTGGCAAGACTCTTCCTGTTCTCCAGATTAGAGGCACTGAGAATATCCAGTGCATTGCGATGATACTTTGACCATGACCTCTACCCTCAGGTATAAAAAAGCCTTTCTGTTTGACTGTCACAGTTTCACTGAATCAGAATCCACTCCCGTAAGCTGACATGCATACCAAACATACACACAGATGCCACTGGACGATGTTGCCTTACAAGACTCTTTTGAAGAAAGCAGAATTTGGATCTGTGAGTTATTAGGATTATGTAACCCAGGTGTGAAACCCAGTCTCATTTCAGAAATTTAGTGAGGTTTTAAAACTCAAGACATAATCAGTTTGCAAAATCCTGATGTTATTCACCAGAAATCAGTAGGTGCTATGGGAGGTGTCACATGCTGCTAGGACACCCAATGTTGTTAGATTACAGCTACAACGTACTAAGCAGCTCACAGGAAGGAAATATGCAGGCAAGTTAAGGAACATTTCTGTGGTCTTAATTATTTTTTTATTCTCTCTGAGAAGTGGACATACAATATGCACACGAGTATTCTTCTTCCTTCACCTATTCTGGCTCCCTTGACATTTTAAAAATATAATCAAGGCAAAATACATTTTCTAGAGTAGAACATGATTGTGTGTATGCATTCTAAATCACCTCAGTCATGTCCAGCTCACTGTGACCCTACGGATTGTAGCCCACCAGGCTCCTCTGGCCATGGAATTCTCCAGGCAAGAATACTGGAGTGGATTGACATTCCCTTCTCCAGGGGATGTTCCCAATTGAGGGATGGAATCCACATCTGTTATGTCTTCTGCATTGGCAGGTGGGTTCTTTACCACTAACACCACCCAGGAAGCCCTAGAGCATGATAGATAAAGTGTTAAATGTAAGAGCAACTGGACGTTCAGCAGATAGAGGGCCTCAGACTTCTTTCATTGAGTCAAGTCCATCTTCCTTACATTTTGCTCTGTGTTTCCTTTCAAGAGGAAGGAGTAGGGTCATGCAGTTTCCACAGTGCTCCATCCAGCTGAAGCCTCAACCAACCCCATCTTGAAATTTGTGAAGAAAATCTGAATCCAGCCGTATCCTCTTTTTTAGTTAATAAGAGATGCCAATCTCTAAGCTCCATGAAGGCACAAACTGCAAGTGCTTATTAAGGGACTTCCCTGGTGGTCCAGCAGCTAAGACTTCGCACTCCCAAGGCGGGGAGCCTGGATTCGATCCCTGGTCAGGGAACTGTATCCCACATGCCACAGCTAAGAGTTCGAATGCTGCAGCTCAGAAAGATCCTGCATGCTGCAAGGAATGATGGAAGAACTCGTGTGCCACAACCAAGACCCAGTGCGGCCAAATAAATTAAAACAAAAAACAAAAAAACCCATCTATTATGTGCCAGGCTGCTAAGAGGGGTCATGGGTGAACCATGCCCCCATTACAGCAATCCCCTCTGTACCCCATGGCCTATTTAAGGCATAAAGTATTATGAAATCAAAGGGAAAATTATGCAAATAAGTTTGATATAAAAAGCAAATTAGGGAATGACTAGCAAAATTATTCATTAGAACTCTGTTTACACTCATTGTCAAGCCTAACCATTTGTTTTTAAAGTAAAGACCTTCCTCGATTAGAGCCTGTCATTGAGAGATGTGTTTGAATTTCAGACAGTCTTCGCGAATTTCAGTATTTTCTATTTCTTAGTAGTGACTATTTTTATAGAATGATAATTGTGATTAAGGTCTAGCCATTGCCATTATCAAATAACTAAGTGTTTATTTTAGAAATTACTTTGCCCCTCATGCTGTTTCTTAATTCCATAGTTTATTATGGCTTCACAATCTCCCCAGTTTCCCAAGCATCTATCCTAGGAATTATCCTATACCCCTCCTTTCCCACTGTTACCACACTCCAGAAGTCAATACACATTCTCAATTTCTCCCAAACAGCTGTCTCCAGGCTCCTCCTTTCTATCCCTTGTACTTTCCCTGGTTTTATTGATTATATTCTTCAGCTGCAACCCCCCCATACTTACCCTCCTGACAGGTGGCGTGTCTAGTTTATAAGTACAGATTTGACAATAGCATTCCTGTACTTTGTTGGTTTTCCTTTGACTAACAATCAGTTACATTTGACCAATGCTTACTGGCTGCGTCCTAGTGTTAGGGATTGTATTAGATACTAGCAGCATAACCCCAACAGTCCCGTTATACTGGAGTGTGATAAGAGCTTCATAGCTTATAAACTTGAGAACTGACTGAACTCAAATTCATATTCCTTAAAGGAATCTACCTACCCTTCATATTGTTATTGTTTTTCTTCAGTTGCTAAGTCCTGTCTGACTCATTTGCAACCCCCATGGACGGTAGCCCACCAGGCTCCTCTGTCCATGGACTTTCCCAGGCAAGACTACTGGAGTGGGTTGCCATTTCCTTCTCCAGGGGGTCTTCCTGACCCAAGGATTGAACCCATATCTCTTGCATTGGCAATCGAGTTCTTTACCACCTGACCTTAAATCTCCCCTCTTTCCCCATGTATTGTTAATATATACCACATCCTACCAAGTTATTATAATCCAATACACATTTTATGTTCTCTTACCTGTATATATGCTATTCCCTCTACCTAGAATGCCTCCATTCCTCTAATGGATAAATCCTACTTGTCCTTTTAACATTCTTCCCAGGCCTCACATTTGCTGAGGCCCTTTTACTCCCTTGAACCTCTTATCCCTCGGCTGAGCTAGATACCCACTTCTATGCAGCCATATCAATTTAGGAATAACTCTAGCAAAGAACTTATCAGACTGTATTGAAGTTAATCTGTCAGCCTAACTCTCTAGAGCTGTTTCAGGGTAGGGACCATGTCATTCATTTAAGTGTCTTCCTTACCCAGCATAATGCTTGGCAGTAGCAGACTCAGTAATCATTGGTTGAAAGAGTGAAAGTCCCTGGTTCATGATTTTCCTAATTATCCTTTCTTCTTACGGATATGAGCCTCTATTTAATTTATTTATATATCCACTTCTATGGCTTTAAAACTCTCAAACTAAAGCCTTGATACAGAAAAAAAAAAATGCATCTATTGCTCCTGCCTTGTATAATCTTCCAAAAGAACAGATTACTTGCATGTATATAATCACACCACTAATTTTACACAGAATTGTCTTTTAAGATTGGTAGATGTTATTTATTCATTTTAAAATATTTATTAAGCTACTCCTCTAAACAGGATATCTAGAGGCTCCAGGACATATAAAAAGTGCAGAGAATCACATCTTACACAAGGGTCAGCCCTGAAAATCATGTGTAGTCAAAGTTATTTTTAAAAGTCCCTTGAATCAGAGGTCGACAAATTTTCCTATATAAATATTTTCAGCATAGTGAACCATATGGGCTCTGTCACAGCTACTCTGCCCTTGTAATGTGGAAGCAGAGATGATATGTAAATGAAGGGGTGAGGCTACCCCAGTACAACTTTATCTACAAAAATTATGGCTCAGGGACCATAGTTTGAGGACCTTGCCTTAAACTGGAAGGTGGGACAGATAGTAAAGGTGTATGCAGGGTGCTGACGTGTTTGGGAGTAAGGGGAAATCACACGTTCTCACTGTGTGAAATTGGGATTGGGTGACCTGCAAAAGATGAATTTGCAATTCAGAACTAATTTCAAAATACAGATGTGTGGAAGCTATCAGGATCACACAAAGCTAGAAAAACCCAGGGAATGCTGGTCGTTCAAGAAAGGTAGCAGACCAAAATGTGAAGGTATTTTTGTTAGAAGCATCCAGGAATATGGCAACCTTAGTGACAATTTACCATTACAAAAAAAGAGGAAAGATGAAAGGTGTGTTATAAAAAATATATGTCCTTCTGATGCAGAGGATTTTTATTGTAAGAATTCTTTTAAGGTCTGAGTTCATTACTGATAAATTTGGATAAGCTAACCATATAAATTCAAATATATAATGTGTTAAATGTAACACTGAAATATGCTCTCATTGATCTTTTATTCACAGACCTTACCTGATATTTCTTTCTTTTTTTTTTAATTCTAGCACCAATAGCTGCAGGAACTGGTCCCAATTTTTCTCTCTCAGATTTAGAAAGTTCTTCATACTACAGCATGAGCCCAGGAGCAATGAGGAGGTCTTTACCCAGCACGTCGTCTACCAGGTAATGTTACTGTTGGCTCTGAAAGAGGTCAAACTTCATAGTCTACACACCTTGATTTGTAACTCTGGGCCTACTGGACACTTAGCAGTGTGCCTCTGGTAATAGATAGCTAGCAGAAGTGGGTTCAGCCCTAATGGATTTCAGTGTCACTGAGGAGAGAGAGCAAATGCACAGGCAGCATGCCTATGTGTACGGGGGAGGAGGGGCGCTTCCCAGGTATCTCAGTGATAAGGAATCCTCCTGCCAGTTCAGGAAATGCAGTTTGCATCCCTGAGTCAGGAAAATTCCCTGGAGAAGGAAATAACAACCCACTCTAGTTTTCTTTCCTGGAAATTCCCATGGACAGAGGAGCCTGTGGGCTGCAGCCCATGGGGTTGCAAATGAGTCGGACATGACTTAGCAACTAAACAACAGCATAAACTCACACACACACACATATATACACACACATACACATATATACATGCAGACTCACACGTACACATCAGTCAGTCAGTTCTGTGGCATGGGCTGAAAATAGTTAAAGACAGCTTTATCCAAAATGAGCGACTTGTGTTCAGCTGTAAACTGTAAGCATTAATCGGCATTAATCAGATGGAAAGTCATGGAATGGTGTTCCGGGTGGGGTGAAGACATGAGCAAAGACGTAGAGGCAGGATGGAGTATGAAAATAGCATGTCCTCAGAGAATTAAGGAGAAGGTTTGACTAGGGAAGTGTTTTGGCTAGTTTGGCAGAAAGTTGGCCCTGGGACAACAGTCTCAGTCTCCATGCCCGCAGCAAACGTTACTGCTGAGTTTCAGCTCTTTTCCTACTTATACACCCTGAAAGTTCTCAAAATCTGGTCTATTGGAGTTGCTCTGAGAGATGCAACTATTTGATATCCTAGTGTGAAGATGTAAAAGCAAATGCAGCCCGACAGCATTGTGGGGCCAGATCACAAGCACTGTTGCACCAGGAGACCTTTAAAAGAGTAAAGCTAAAAGAACACAACCAGATAGCGATTCCAGGGTGCTTGATCCCCTTGAGGTCACGAAGCCAAAATCAGAATGAAGCATTTTGCAAGATCCTGTTGTCTCCAGATAACCTGTACCAGAGGGAAAGGGATTAGGCATTAAACCCACAGTATTCTTTTACAAATTGGCTTTAGCACTGGACTGTGACAACAAAGAAAAGAATGATGCAGAACGATCTTTAATGTTTGTGTACTTTGCAGAAAAACATTTGACAAAGGTATATTCCTCCTAAAGCAAGTGTTTTAGGATTTAAAACAATGTCCAGATGATAGAAATTTTCCCTGATAGAGACTCATTTTTACCTTGACTTTATGTATTTTAACCATCATTACTTAAAAAAATTATCAGCTTAGTCATTACCAATAACTTGAAGACAGTTAAAGAAACAGTATTTTCCCAAATATAACCACCAAGTCCTACCATCATCTTTCACGTTATTTAAATGTACGCCCTAGTTCACTGGGGTATAAAAAAGCTGTCTCCAGCACCATCCACCCCCCCCCCCGCCCCCCGCAAGGAAAACATTTATAACAAAAGAATGAGATTTTGAACATATTCAGGTATTAATACATTCTGAGGATTTTGAATGTTTGCTGATGGAAGGGACAGTGTGTGTAACTATGCTTAGTCAACATAAGAAAGCTTTGCAAATACTTGTGGTTAGTGATTAATTTAAAAGTTGATTGTTTGTTTTTCATATGGGCTCTGTGCATGTACCATGGACATCCCAGCTTCTCCAGCTGTTTTTTGCCTTTTGTTTCAACTTTCTGTTCTGCCTGGTTCTTAACGTATTTTAAAAAGCTAGTGTCCTTCCCATATTCTGCAAATAGCTAACCCTGATAAGGCAGTAATTATACACAGCATCAGTAGTTAATAACTTGGTAATATGTTTGTTTTGCTCTCATTAGGCTCTCCTAAGATGATTCTTTTAAAATTATTCTTTAAATATATAGACTCAGCAGAATTATCTGTGTACAGTTGAGGAACTGTGCCCAGAGGAATACCCCAGATTTCCATATAGAAAATTTCATCAACCAATCAGTCTTTGTTTATGCTGTGTCAATATTAATTGGTCACCTGCTCTGTGGCAGTTACTGTATTAGGTGCTTTACATACCTGATAGGAGTTTATCTTCACAGTAATTTTACAGTACAGACAGTGTTGCAGGTAACAGTGGGTCAGCCCACAACTCAGAGAAGTTAAGTAACTTGCCCAAGGTCACAGACCAAGTGACCAAACTTGGAGCTCCAAGACCAAACTTGGAGTTGTTGGAACTTTAAAACCATGCTATTTTGACACTGAATCCTCTTAGGAATGGGTCTCACTCTTTCAGGAAGGAACAACAGAATAGGAAGCCCCCAGAAGGGATTATCTAGCATCTCTACTTTTCATGGACAGTTAGCATTTGCTATTTTGAATTATTATTATCATCTTGGAGGTATCCACCCCTTCTGGACTGCAGATCCCTTAGAGCAGTGGTCCCCAACCTTTTTGGCACCAGGGACCAGTTTCAAGGAAAACAGTTTTTCCACGGATTGGGGTGGGGGGAGTGGTTGGGATGATTCAAGCACGTGACATTTATCGTGCACTTTATTTCTCATCTAATGCTGCTGTTGATCTGACAGGAGGTACTGTTCCACAACATGGAGGTTGGGGACCCCTGCCAAACTCTTCCAATTCAGCCGCAAACACATATTAAGTCCCAAGGATATGAGATCCGTGAGGCACTATGGAAGTAAAGTCAAGTAACAGGAGCTTTGCAGTCTCACGATATAGACGGACGAGTGAATGAAGATTTTTACTTCAGAGCATTAGGAACACTCAGGAAAGAGGCATTTTGCTGTTCTTTAGGGACAAGATAAAGCATCTAGGCTTTGCACATAGTAGGAATTAAGCAAATATTTGAAACGAAGTTGATAATCTTCCCTTAATTTCTAGGCAGTAATGCTAAAGACAGAACAAATTCCACACCCAAGAAGAGATGGTGTATCATTACCTAAAAGAGTATTCATCCCCCTTCTTGTGTAGAGACCTTACTGGTCTTTTCCTGTGTCCATCAAGTGTTTCTGGGAGAATAAAATTTGTGTTAGATAGTCAAGAGCAAGAAGCCAGAATTAATAACTGGGGTTTCCCTGTCTGTCCAGTGGTTAGGACTCTGAGATTCCACTGCAGAGGGCACGGGTTCCATCCCTGGTTGGGGAACTCAGATACTGTATGCCGTGTAGCACGGCCAAAATTAAAAAAAAAAAAAGGGATAAAAGTAATGACTGATTCATATCTAAATTTAAAAAAATAAAGAAGCTTGATAGGCATTAACTGTAGCTTCTGTATTCCTTCCAGTAAATATGTTCAAAATCATAGAAGGGGTAATGTAAAACTTGGGATGAAATATACTTTTCTTATCCCAAAGAACTTCATCAAGATAAACCAGCTGTCAGGTTTGTGAAGTCAGTAAACTTTGTCCTGGAAGCCCTCCACCCATAGCTTCTGGCACTTCTAATTTTCCTCCCTCCTGGATCTGTTCTCTCTTCTAGCCTGTATCTCCACCTTCCCAACATTTATCCTGTGTCAGCCCCTGACAGTCCTTGCTTTCAAACTGAAGGGTCAGCTAATATCTGTAGACTCTCTCACCTGTAGGATTTAATAACCACATTAGTAGGGCTTCCTTAGTGACTCAGATGATAAAGAATCTCCCTGCATCAGGAAGATCCCCTGGAGAAGAGAATGGCTACCGACCCAATCGGATATTCTTGCCTAGAGAATTTCACGGAGAGAGGAGCATAGCAAGCTACAGTCCATGGGGTCATAAAGAGTCGAATACAATTGAGTAACTAACTCTTAATGCATGAGTATTTGCATTTTATTCTAGAGGACACCAAGGAAATCAAAAGCATTAGAAATTCAGAAAAATATTGATACTTGGAGAAGGACAGGTAATGAAGTTGGCCTTTTGGGTGGAATCTCATTGAATCATGACACTTGGGCGAATCCTTGTCACAAGCACTCATGTGACTGTTTCTCAATCTGTAGCCCAATTCAGCAGTGTTTGAGCATCTGTTATTAGTCAGATACTGTGATAGGCACTAGAGATTTAAAAAAAAAAATCCTGATAATCTCCTTCTCCACAGATCTCAAGCTCCTGTCAGAGAATGTAGGTCTTGCCTTTCATTTGCCAGGAAACATAAGAAAATATTTATTCTGTTTCAAATTTGTATTCTTTCAACTTCTAATTAAAATTATTTCAAGTGACTTTCAATTTAAAAAATACAACAGATAATATTACATACAGAGAGGGCAGAAACTGTGTGGAAAGATAGGAGAGACTCATATCAGGAACCTGAACCCAGAGTTATTCCTTACGTTTAGCCCTAAGATTCCTGGTTTCCAAGGCAAGAAGGGAGAGCACTAGGTTATGTAATGTACCTTTTCTAATAAAAGGAAACTAGAAATTCTTTTAAAGATACACATTTTTTCTGGTTTTATGTAGTAGAAATTTTTTTTGTGTATGTCCTTTGATAAAGTACTTCTGTTCAATGCAGTTTTACACAAAATACAGAAAAATTATTTGAGTGGCTCTTTCTCATTAAACTTCAAGGAAAGCCAAGCAAAGGACATTAAATAAGTAATTAGAGGTTTCTTTCTTTGGATACTAAGCCAGCATGCTATAGGTCTGATGCTTTCCTGTGATCTCGCTTTCATGAGAATAGAGCTTAAAGGCTAACACTCCTGGAATGGCAACTTCAGTAACTAGAATGTCATACGTTGAACTGGGCCTTCCTCAGTTTTTTACTTGGATGGCTGCAGTGGCCTCTTAACTGTCTCCCGGGGGGATGGTTCTGTTCCCTTCTTTTCCCTTAGCTTTTCAAAAGCCGTCATCTCTGCAACTACCAGAATGACTTTTCTGACAGATGACCCTGACGTCACTTCCTGTTTAGATCTATTCAGGGAGCCTCTGTTGCTTGTAGGATAAAGTCCAGACATACAATATCTTCTATCACCTTCACCCCGTCTTTCTCCTGCCACTTTAACCATAGTAAACACCTGTCAGCTCTCTGCGAGTGTCGCACACTGCTTGTGGTATTGTTTCTGCTTGACATGCACCTCCCTCCTGGAGTGATGTTGGGAATGGCTAATAACCTGGGTGATAGGAGCATACCAGTTAGGACAGACCTGCCCTGCCACAGTGCCAAAGCCTGGAATGCCTCTAATGTGCCATACCTTAACCCTTTAGGTTTGGGATCATGAGGCTGTCCTGGGCCAAAGATGGGGTGACAAAGTTGGGGCAAACATGAGGAGCTTGAGAGTGGCACTTTGCCAGTTGATAAAGTATTTCAGTATCTTACAATCCAGAATGGCTGCCTCAGGAGTGCATCAGCTGAATAATAACCTGTCCCTGCTCTGTTCTTCTTTCTGCCCCGTCTCCTAACCCCATCTCTTACAGACAGTCTAGGAACCATCTCCTCTGGGCATCATTTACCGACCTTCTCTGTGTATCATTGTTTTCTTCCTCCATCAACGAGCCCACTATAACCTCTGGTTCCACCATCATACCTGTATTTCTCTTTGCACAATTTTGTTTACCTCTTGTTCTTCATCCATGAGATTGTAAACCCCATGAAGACAGGAGTTATATCTGATTCATTTCAATATTCTAGCCTTTAGCACCGTACCTGGCTTGTGGGAGGTGCACAATAAATGTTTGATGAATGAACATATATTAAAAATTCTGTACCTGACATGTGAGGAAGAGATTACTCATCTAGTACTCACACCAGGTATGAAATCTACTCCTTCTGATATGTTAGTTACATAATCAGTTAATACAATTAGAACAACATTAGCAACATGTAGCATTTCACTACCTTTTAACTCTTGTAACCTCAAATTGGGAGAAAAAGACCTCAGTTCTTTAACTGGAAGAAATAGAATATATTCTGGAGATTTCCCAACCATACTTCTCCAAAACTAAAACATCCCCACTTGATGGCATAGAACTTCATTTTTGGTAATTTCCTTGTAGAGAAGTGGCATGCAAGTCACTGGGTCACTCTTTTTTCCATGTCCCTTATTCTCACAAGGAGAATAAGTAGAATTCTTCTACTTTTGTCTTGTTGGTTCACCGTTTTATCTCTAGAGCCTGCACAGTGACAGAAGACCAGGTCCCAATCTAGGCACTAGAGATAAAACAGTGAATGAATGAGACAGAAGTAGAAGGAAGGTATTGTCACTGTGCAATAAATATTTTTTAAATGAGAAGATCTAAGTAGAAGATGAGAAAATATGGCAAAAAAACAACAAAAGGCAATTCAGGATTTTCTTCAAGGGTTGTGTGCCCTGATTTTTCTCCTTCCTGGGATGCCAGAGGGGTTGAGTAGATGTCTAGGATGATTGCTGATGGCAACGCCCCAGCCAACACTCTGGGAGATACACATGTGGGCTTACTACCCAGGCTTCCAGGTGGAGACAGGAGACGGAGCCAGCCAGCAGTTCCTCAAAGGAAAAAGGAACCGGATGTGGCAGCAGCAGCAACTCAAGTGACAATAAAAACCAAACCCAGACACTTGGAACAACATAGACCCAAGAGTTTGCTCTCCATCCAGTGACTCACTGAACTGAACAGGAGCCCAGAGAAGCCCACGAAACTGCACTGAGTTACCCAATTGCTTCCTCCCTTGGCTTTCTTTCCACCAGAGATGCCACGTCCAGGGGAAGGCTGGTTTGGATGGCTTTTAAACATGTACCCGTTTGTTATTTCAGCTCCACGAAGCGCCTCAAGTCTGTGGAGGATGAAATGGACAGTCCTGGTGAAGAGCCATTTTACACAGGCCAAGGGCGCTCCCCGGGGAGCGGAAGCCAGTCCAGCGGGTGGCATGAAGTGGAGCCAGGTAAGCAGGGCAGGCAGCCACTGTGAAGCCTAAGATGTGGTGGGGGGTGGCGGGGAGGAGGGAGCGACGCCAGGCAGAAAGCGAAGGGAGTGAGCTCAGAGCAGTGGACTTGCTGACTTTCTCCACATGAACACGTGTTTGTACCTGACTGCTGCTTTTATGAAAGGATGGCAGTGCAAGGATGCCATTCAGCTGAGATGAAAGATTGAGAATGGTGTGTAGGGTTTTCTACGCTGAGATGTTTTCACTGCACCGCAATCCAGCGTTCCATTTGCCTTTGCTTTCATTTTATGCTAATTGCCTTTTGGGTTTGGTTTTATCTTTTAATAATCAAAATAAAAATCCATCAACTTTTTCAACCACATCAGTAGCATTAGAGAAGAATGAAGGGCTCCCTGTGCAGTAGCTTGCACTTGGATCTTTATAAAATGAGGAAACTTTTAAATATGTTTTGTCATCACAATTCTTTTTCTATTTAAAAGGAACAGCTAAAAGAGAAAATAAAAATAAAAGGAACAGCTATCTTTATGTCTGTCTTTCGTGAACTAAGCAAATGATGACTGCTAGTCTAACCTCCTGGGGTAGTTTAATCCTGACTCTGGAGTCTTGAGCAATGTGACTAATTCTGATATCAGAAGCCTTTTGAAACTTTTCTCAGTGCCTATAACCTCCAGGTTGGCAAGGGAGAATCTCTCTGGTACCTTTCTCAATATGCAAAGTCTAATGATGTAGAGAATAGAGTGGGCTTTGGAAACAGACAGACTGAGTGTAATCCTGGCTCCGCTTCTGCTGGCTGTGTAATTATGGGCAAACCACCTAACCTCTCTGAAACCAAGTGTCCCCATTTTTATCATCTGTCAATAGTAGTAGGTATTTCAGTGCTCTTGAGAGTTAAATGAGGTAATATATATAACCCAACTAAGAATTATACCTAGCACAGTAAGTTTGAAAAGATTTTCCCAATTCTTGCCTCAGAGTAATTCCCTGCAAAAACAAGCACCGAGGAAATCTCTGAACCCCTTCACCTTCAATCTTAACTCCTTTCTCTCCCCCTAACATATCAAAAGAGAATCTTCAGAGAGTGTGACTATAGAGGAAGCAACACAGCGGAGGCTTGGGGGATGATGGAACTGTTCTGTATCCTGATTGTGGTGGTGGTTACAAGAATCTATACATGTGTTAACGTTCATATTAATAGAAATGCATGCCTTCCACTTCTGAACCCCCCAGCAGTTTTACTGTATGATAATTAAAAATAAAACCTCGGTCCCCACTAGCTGAGTCCTTTATCTTGTTCCCTTTACCAAAATGCGAAGATTTCATTTTGCCTCCCTTCTACCTAATCTTTTTACCCAACTCATCCATTCATTCACTCACGGTTTCACTGGGAACTCTTTTGTGGATGAGGCACTATGCCTGGTTCTGGGAACTCAAAGCTGAATGAGAAGGTTGTGGCTCCTGCTTTCAAGGAATTCACAGTTGGGGTGGAGAACAGACACATAAGAAGATCATTACATGGTGATACGGGAGGCATAAGGGTGGGGTTTAGCCTCTGGTGCCGCCGTTTTCTAAGTATCATCAACATAGTGCTCAGGATGTGATGGGTCTTCTACAGAGGGCTACGCATCAGCGCACCCCACACTGAGATCCATGCCAGTTTGCTGATAGCGGTCAAGAAATACATCGTGGCCTAAATGAACGTGCTGACCACCCGTGCTGCCAAATGCACATTAGCACGACCTCAGGATAGTGCCCATGAGAAGCTTATGTGCTGTTAAAAAATTAAAAGACCTAGATGTTCTTTGAACCCCTTTTAAAAGGCCAGTTAAAGTCCTGGCCAGTTTACCTGCTTCTGTGAAAGTGAGAATCAAAATATATAGGTTTAGGACATTATGCTTGAGGGTCATGCTCACTCAGTTTTACACAGACTGAGCTGCTTTTTTGTGTGTTGATGTACATGAAGCTCCTCTACCAGGAGACTGTCTTTTGGATCCTTAAGCAGATTCCTTTGGGCCTATGTGGGGGTTGTGGGAGTAGGTTGAATATAGAATATGTTGACCTAGTGACTCTTATTCAGAGTAATTTTGTTCCTCTTTTCTGCATGTTATGATTCAAATAAATTTTAACATTTGAATAACTGTATCCCTTATGGTCATTAAATAGCTAAAGTCTAATGGCTAAATCCTTTTCAGGAGGATACACACACACACACACACACACACATATACACACACACGTAGTAATTACACTACATATTATACTATATATATATATATATATATACACACACATGCTATATATATGTGTGTGTATGTATATATATATACACATATAGTGTAAGCATATAATTAATTGAAGGGGGGGGTTCTCTAAGAAAAAGAATTTATACTTTTAGAGAAATCCCTCACAGTTTTACTGTATTCCTGGACTGATGCTCCGTTCTGTATTGCTGTTTCATTGTTGAAAAATGCAGTTTCATGGTATATATGCAGGGGGTGGGAGGGGACAGTGGATAAATTTACATTTGTCCATATTCAGCATAGGAAGTCATAATTGAAACAGGGCCTGAGGGGACATTAAAACTCAACTGAAGGATGTTGTACATGTTCCTGGTGGCTTTGGTGTCATTAATTCACACCAGCCATTTTAAATGGATAATTTATGCTGCCAGATGGTCCTTTTGGGGGATTTTCCATCTAGCCCAATCCCCTTTTTGGCACAGAGGACACCCTTATGTTGTTCCCACACTGATCCAGGCCTAGCATCTCCCCAGGGATACAGTTCATTGAGTAGGAGGCTTTTAGTGGTCCACACATGTAAATTACTGTCAGAACGTGTTGGGAGTTTATGCATATCTGAAGGCCAGCAGCCTCTTGGTTGCCTACATTTGGAATAATTCTCACAAGCTAGTACTAAAGGATACTTTGTTTATGTCTCAGATGTGACCCAGGAAGCCAGGCCTGTGCTTCCTCCTCCACTTAGAAAGCTTCGCATCTGTTTACCTGCCCTTAAATGCTTTTTCAGCGATCCCCGGCCAAAAGAGGGCCGAAGGTTGCCAGAAGAGACAAATTTCCTGGAGCAACAGGAAGGCTTTGGAAAGTAAAACAAACCAGACATGCAGTAAATTACATGGGCTCTTTCAAATGTCTTCTGTAGTATCCTGTTCCCCATTAGTTTATCTCAGCACTTTTAGTGCACAGCTCTTATTATCTGGGAAGAAGGGCATACGAGATTAAAGATGATGTTAGTTTAAAAACATCAGACAACCTCAAGCTGACTTTTGCTTCTCTTACAATGCTGCATTTGTTCTCTCCACTTAGTTTCGTTTCCCAGTTATCTCAAAACTGGGTTAGATTCGAAGCTTTGAAGCTAATCATGCACTGATGAAATGAGTCCTATGAAATTCTATCAAGCAAAAGTGCACATACCATCAACTCTTGTTTATCTGGACAAATGAAAAACTGCAGAGGAACTGATAATGCAAATGAATAGGAAGGAAACCAAGAGGCAGGCGCCTACAATGGGTCAGATACTGAGCATGGTGCTTTCATATGTATGGCAAAGATTATGGTTACAATTGTTTAAGTACTTCCTGTGTACCAAGTGTTTTTTGTTTTTTTTAATTGCCCTAAGTCATGCAAGTAGAGTGAGCTTGCCTCTGTAGAGATGAAAACTGAGAATTATAAAATGTTAGGTGACTTGCCCAGAGCCACACAGATAGTAAACCTGGGGATCCCTAATCCAAATTTCAGTTCTGATTTTGGAATGTAAGTTTTGTCTTCTCTACCCAGTAACCTCTTTTACTGTAAACATTTATGCTTGTATTTTAAGGTCTCATGAAGGCTTGCATTGAAATTAAAAACATAACAGTAAAAAATTTTTTAATTGTTCATCAGAAAGACTTGAAAAATCCCCCCACTTCCTTATCCCAAACCCTTGACGTGCACCCAGGTCAGGGAAGGACTGTGGGTTTATTAAATACACATAGGACATAATACATGAGCCAACAGTATTAACTGTTAACAAAGTCAGATATCTATCATTTTTCTTATAAAATCATATAATCCTCAGGATTCAGATCTTTGTTCAAATAATACATCATCAGTGAGGTTTCCAGTGACTTAAAATAACTGCTGTTTCTCTTCCATCATCCTATAATTCATAAACTTTTCCTTTCTTTATACCATCTTCTCCTGTTATCTTATGTTCTCCTACTTGGATATACACTCTGAGCAGTGGGCCTGAGTCTGTCTTTTCTGCTGCTGTACCCCCAGCATCCCTGACAGTGTCTGGCACATAATAGGTACTCAATAAATGTTGATTGAGTGAATGAATGAAGCCTATAAAGCAGGGAATTTGGGTGCTTTCCATAAATCTGAAAGCAGACTTTGCCACCAGTAATTCTGTCAGAATTGATGTTTACTATATTCTCAATCTGTAGGCTATTATTCAGTCAAATCCAATTATTAGCAAGTAGTAAACAAAACAATGGGCTTCCCCGGTGGCTCAGCAGTAAAGACTCTGCCTGCCAATGCAGGAGACAGGGAGACACAGGTTCAGTCCCTGGGTTGGGAAGATCCCCTAGACGAGGAAGCAGCAACCCGCTCCAGTATTCTTGCCTGGGAAATCTCATGAACAGAGTAGCCTGGCAGGCGACAGTTCATGGGGTCTCAAAACAGTCAAACAGGACTGAGCAACTAAACAACAAAAGCAAGCCAAACAATTGCTAAGGCTCAACCAAGGGCCCCGTTGACAAGTGGTAGTATATGGCATTTTATTACAAGTATCTGTCACCTCGAAGGGTATTTCGTTAAGTGAATCAAATCCTATTTTTCTAAAGGTAATACTTTATTGATTTTTAAGATAACGCTTTTTTTAAAAAATAAAAGGACAATTCATTATCACAAGCTCTATATCAACAATTCCAATAACGAATCTTCTGTAGAATGTTTTCTGTAACTTTCTTAATTTTTGTCTGAATATTTTCAGATTTCCATATGAAATTTTCTCCTATAGTAGCTTAATTAACACCCATATAAGACACTATGAAATCTATATTACGTGAAGTCTAATCTGTTACTCAAAGTGTGGTCCAAGCACCAGCAACATGGTATCATCTGGGAGCTTATTAGAAGTACAGAATTTCAGACCCTCCCCAGACCCATGGACTATTAACAAGATCTCTGGGTGATGCTTATACATGTTAGTGATTGAAAAGCCCTGATTTAGGCTCCTTCCTTGACTGTTCCTTTTTGTAGGCTCTTATCATTCAATTCTTGCCTTATCTAGAGGCAACCTGAACTTTCACTGTTGTGCTCCCCAAGCTTTCTCCCTACTGTAAGTAGGAATGCCATTAATGCTCTTCTAGATAGATAGAAATCTTACCTATTTTCAGACATATCAGAGAAGACAGGACCCTCACACAGTGGTTCATACCTCAGTACAAGAAAGAAAATTCTTCTGTCTCTCTCATCTTCCTCCAGTTGAAGTGCATGAAGAAGAAGAGCTGGTCATCTAATCAATATAATTCAAGTCAAACCAAGTCGTTGAATCTTTATTAAGTGCTGACTGTGTGCAGTGCAGAGTAGGTTCAAAGATGACTCCATTGAGTCCCTGTCTTCAATGGCAAACCAGATTTTTTCTGTTGTCAGTCACCATGTGTGAGATGGGAACTGTGGTTTCTGCCCCATCCCTGTCACAAAGTTCAGTTCAGTTTAGTCTCTAAGTTGTGTCTGACACTTTGCAACCCCATGGACAGTAGCCCACCAGGCTCCCTTGCCTATGGAATTTTCCAGGCAAGAATACTGGAGTGGGTTGTCATTTCTTTCTCCAAGGGATCTTCCCCACCCAGGGATCAAATCTGGGGTTTCCTGCATTGCAGGCGTATTCTTTACCAACTGAGCCACCAGGGAAGTCACAAAGTTATGACAGTTAAATGATCAACTTGAACTTCTGCTCCAAATGCCAAAGTCCTTTGTTAAAATTAATATTCTCTAATTGTATGAAATATTGTTAGGATTATTGAGGGAGACAGACCTTCCCAGCTCATGGTGGTTGAAAGCCAGCAGGATTAAATGCTACAGGGGTAAAAGGAGAGAGTGGTTCAACCTGACTTTAGAATTAGGCACACTGTCTGCAGAAGGAGGCAGTGAAACTGGATTTCCACCGGACCTCAAATGAAAAACATTCACAAACTTGAAAGTGATACATGATGTTTGTTAGTCTTTCAGTCATTGGTATACACAAATTTGTATTCTCCATATATCTTTTTTTTTCTAAAAAATATATATATATCTTACAAGGCAGTTTTGTGGCTGTCCTGTGAAGCTTCTCAGGTTCTCTGTATTCCCAAAATTGACTCCTTTGAGGGTTCAGTGAGTTTCACGGATTACTCAGTTGCACTACTTCCTGCATTTGACACATACATACCAGTCAATATTAAAATAAGTGTATTTTTTATTGTGGAAAAATATGTGAAATTATAGAACTTTTTCAGTGAAATTTAATTCTGTGTTTGAAAAGAGGAGGTTCTTACTCCTTAAATTTTCTGCTGTAGAAAAATATTCAGAACTCTAGCATGCCTTCAATTATTTTGTGATTGTAAAACTTTATTAACAGACACTGTTATTTTAGCCAAGATGCCGGAAGTTCTGCACAGTTCAGTGAAAAGTTTTAAAGTCAAGTTTGGTAAGTAGTAAGTTTAGCTGTAGTTCTTTTCTTAAAAACTTTCAGAGATAAACTTCTTTCAGAAATAGATTTCTTCCCAAAGGCATCAGTTCAGTTCAGTTTAGTTCAGTCGCTCAGTCATGTCTGACTCTTTGCGACCCCATGAACCACAGCACAACAGGCCCCCCCGTCCATCACCAGCTCCCAGAGTTTCCCCAACCTTTTGTCCATTGTGTCAGTGATGTCATCCAACCATCTCATCCTCTGTTGTCCTCTTTTCCTTCAGTCCTCAATCTTTCCCAGCATCAGGGTCTTTTCAAATGAGTCACCTCTTTGCATAAGGTGGCCAAAGTATTGAAGTTTCAGCTTCAACATCAGTCCTTCCAATGAACACCCAGGACTGATCTCCTTTAAGATGGACTGGTTGGATCTCCTTGCAGTCCAAGGGACTCTCAAAAGTCTTCTCCAACACCACAGTTCAAAAGCATCAATTCTTCGGCACTCAGCTTTCTTTATAGTCTGACTCTCACATCCATATATGACTACTGGAAAAACCATAGCCTTGACTAGACGGACCTTTGTTGGCAAAGTAAAGTCTCTGCTTTTTAATATGCTGTCTAGGTTGGTCATAACTTTCCTTCCAAGAAGTAAGCATCTTTTAATTTCTTTGCTGCAATCACCACTGCAGTGATTTTGCAGCCTAGAAAAATAAAGCCAGCCACTGTTTCCTCATTTATTTGCCATGAAGTGATGGGACCAGATGCCATGATCTTAGTTTTCTGAATGTTGAGCTTTAAGCCAACTTTTTCACTCTCCTCTTTCACTTTCATCAAGAGGCTCTTCAATTCTTCTTCACTTTCTGCCATAAGGATTGTGTCATCTGCATATCTGAGGTTATTGGTATTTCTCCTGGCAATCTTGATTCCAGCTTGTGCTTCCTCCAGCCCAGCGTTTCTCATGATGTGCTCTGCATATAAGTTAAATAAATAGGGTGACAATATACAGCCTTGACGCACTCCTTCTGCTATTTGGAACCAGTCTGTTGTTCCATGTCCAGTTCTAACTGTTGCTTCCTGACCTGCATGCAGGTTTCTCAAGAGGCAGGTCAGGTGGTCTGGTATTCCCATCTCTTGAAGAATTTTCCACAGTTTATTGTGATCCACACAGTCAAAGGCTTTGGCATAGTCAATAAAGCAGAAATAGATGTTTTTCTGGAACTCTCTTGCTTTTTTGATGATCCAGCAGATGCTGGCAATTTGATCTCTGGTTCCTCTGTCTTTTCTAAAACCATCTTGAACATCCAGAAGTTCTCAGCTCATGTATTGCTGAAGCCTGGCTTGGAGAATTTTGAGCATTACTTTACTAGCGTGTGAGATGAGTGCAATTGTGTGGTAATTTGAGTGTTCTTTGGCATTGACTTTCTTTGGGATTGGAATGAAAACTGACCTTTTCCAGAGGAACAGCAGTCCTCATTTTTGAAAGTTAAAATTAAGCACTATAATAAAACATTGTCTGTTCTTATCACAATTATTAAGTCAAGGTATACATTTTTAAAGGTATTTTTAGAAGAATAATTGATAAACATTGGGTCAACCAGAAGCCCAGGACATTTAGAACCCGAGTTCAAGTGTCACAATGCTAGGAACACAGTTGCACTTTGCAGACTTAGGTTGGTTCATTGTAGTTTTCAGTATTCCATATAAAGTTCACTTGATTCCCAACTCCGCTGGTCCTAATTTGACTGCTAATAGTCATTCATCAGTTGTAAGAGTAGGGAAAGTTTACCAGCTTAAACTTGTAGCTGAGACACATGAGCAGAGGCCCATTATCAATGCCAATAAAAAGGCAGCAGACTAGTAACAATAGTCCATTGATCATGGACACTCAGTTGCACTGGCATATATTAGGGTAAATGATTAAACCTCCCACAGTCTCCTGCTGTAATAGGAAGAGTCACTGTTACAGAACACTGCCATAGGATCAATGTCTTGGCTTTTCTTCTGCATTTATAGAGCACTGGGAAATCATCATCATGTGACAGCATTGTCTCCCATTACCTCTTTAATATTGGCACCTGCTCCGACCAGTGCACCAGGGAGCACCACTACAGTGCTCTCTAGTGACCCTCTGTTAGCAGGGAAATTTCAGCCAAATAAGGGGTTATGAGAGACGAACTGTATTACAAAATGAGCACTCCTTACCTACCCTTCAAAAATGTTCATATCTTCTTTATCAAGGCTATGTTTTAAAGCTAAAAAAGGGAGTGAGAATAACATATTCTAATAAAAGATTACCTATTAGAAGAAAAGAAATACTCTTCCCACATAAACACAAGTACACTATGTGTGTGCGGATGTGTGTTTGTCAGAGATATATAGATATAGATATAGATGGTACCATATATATATATATGGTAAAGCACAATCCAAAAAATAACTGTTGTATTCCTGAAGGCAATTAAAGTACCTGGCACATGGTAACCATTCAATCAAGATTTGTTGGCTAACTGAATAAGTAATAAGATGGGAACCGCACATGTCTTATCTTGTCTTTTGAGGAGGGCAAAGTGCTCAGGAAGCGGAGCGCTGCTACATTTGTTCAGTGATTGAGTGCATTCGTCGAGTGAATGAGTGCAGCTCAACGTGCATCAGAAAACTCAGATGCACGATTTTGTGAATACAGAAGCTCCCACGAAAACAGATGCTGCATTTTAGCTTGTCTTGTCTGAATAAATAAATTACCCAAGCCTCCAAATATTTTATTTCATGCTTGAAAACGAAGCTGTGTGAATATTCTAGAAAGCAGGAAGGAAAAGTGTATCTTATACCTTCGATTTACATGGGGAATCATCCTCCCTCTCCTGTTCCTGTCACCGTCTTCAGCACAGCCCCCGTGCCTTAGGTGGCAAAGAGCTGGCTCATCAAGTGGCCTCATTTAGCACATTGTAAGGAGCTTTCAAGTAAATTTCATTCCAGCCACAACAGTCTTCCTGGGCTTGCTGGGGAGGGATTAAATAAAAGAGAAATAACATGTATTATAAAGAGGAGAAAAATACAATTGAGATTCAAAATCCTCCGATTCTTCTGTTATGAACAAGCCTTGGATTTTTAACAAATGACTTCTCTGAATTTTCATTTTCTCATATGTCAACAATGGGTTCTTTAAAACAGCTAGCCTTCCTGACTTGTAGCTTTGAAAAGATCGTATGAGATGATAATAAAAAGAGGAGCTACCATTAATTAAGTACCAGCTGTGTGCAAAGTACTATGCATGGCACAAAGATAAAGGTGTTTCTAATAAATGTAAAGTATACTTGTAAACATAAAGCTTGACACATATATTATATCCCTTTTTCAAAATGCTAAAGTGCTATGTGAGTTTAAGATGTGTGCTGTGTACTCAGACACTCAGTCATATCTGACTCTGCAATCTCATGGACTGCAGCTGACCAGGCTCCTTTGTCCATTGGATTCTCCCAACAAGAATACTGGAGTGGGTTGCCACTTTCTCCTCTAGGGGATTTTCCCGACCCAGGGATTGAACCTGCCTCTTCTTGCGTCTCCTCATTGGCAGAGGGGTTCTTTACCAACTGCACCACCTGAGATGCCCATGTGAGTTTAAGATACTGTGAAGTTAAATTGAAAGCCTATTATACACATTTTCATCTGTTATATATAAAGCACTGTGCAAGATGATAGAAGGCATATAAAAATAGATAAGACAAACCTTTCACCTCAGAGAAAGAATGGTAACTGGCTAAACCAGTACCCAGTTCTATAAGGACCTGAGTGTACTAAGAGTCACCTAGTTTAGGAGTTGATTCGTTGGCTTAGACTACTATCCTCCACTGTAATTGCTTCAAGAGCAGATGTATCAGCCATTCCATTATTAAAGGAGTGTCAGTGAACGCTGTCCCCATTTCCTCCCTTTCAAACTATCTTATCTTTCTTTATCTCTGAAAAACAGGTAGAACGCTGATGTGTAGGCAACATTCAGAAAGGGTACAGTGCAATGCCATCCCATTCCAGCAAAAGATTTAGCTATCTGCACCCATGGACTCAACCCCTTCCTAAAGCAGTTCTAACTTGCAGATAATGAAATTGGGCAGCATCAAAGCAAGTATTTACTTAGAGGAAACAAAATTATTCCTCAGTGAGATTAAATTCACCAAAGGGAAAAAAAACCAGAAAGTATAGTTGGAAGAGAAGAAACAAAGGATATGGATAGACAAACATATAGGTAGATAGGTAACGACTTACCTAAGAATTTCCTGTGTTGATTTTTCTATATCTAATAGATTTTATTTATCTAATAAATATTAATAAATACTTGTAGAATTCAGGAGGTATGTTTAACCTCTGATATAAAGAGCAAAAAATGCTTCTTTAGTGTCCCTACTTCCTCTGATCTGTTCTATGAACACAGTGTAGATATTTCCTAGACATGAGTAATACCACACTCTGATTAATAATAAAAGATAAATTTACCTTTATTTTGTCATTGGAATGCTGCTAAAAATTTGAATACGTGTTTTATTAGAAAGAGCTAATGTTTATTGGGACTTCCCTAGTGGCTTAGGCAGTAAAGAATCTGCCTGCAATGCAGGAGACCAGGTTTGATTCTTGAGTCAGGAAGATCCCCTGGAGAAGGGAATGGCTACCCACTCCAGTATTCTTGCCTGGAGAATTCCATGGACAGAGAAGCCTGATGGGCTGCAGTCCATTTTGAGCACTTACATATCTATACGTATACACACATATCACTAATAATAATGAGTATAGATCACTAATAATACTATTTGCAGACTTAACTTCCCTCTTGCAGGCCTACACCCTGGTGATTCTATTTAAATGTTAAATAATCAAGTATAATATTGTCACTTTTTATGGGGGAAAGTTTCTCTCTCTTTTGGCCACCAGTATTTTTTAATAAAATCAGTTTGTAATACTGAGTTTGAGGCTTTCTATGGGGATGGGAGCAAAAAGGAAGAACAGTCCTCAGGCGTACACAGGTCTCAGGAGCCGGTAACTTTCTGCCCCGTGCAGTCCAGCAGTTTCTGATGCAGTGGTGCACATCCAGTTGCTTTCCTGCTCAGCAGAGAATTACAATAATGCCTATTTATCCAACTCTATCTATCCATGGATTTCAAACACATCATAAGTTCATCAATTAATCGAAGACATGGCACCCTTTTGGAGATGATGGGTGAGTTACATCCTCGAAGATGACGAGAAATGCTCACATTGACGTCGTAAATCAGTAGGTACTAAAAGTGGAGAGCGTTCTCTCCTGTACTGAGTCACAGAGTATGTCTCTGGGACAGGAGAAAACTTCAGGAGTAAAAAACAAAAATCTTTAATTTGATGAAATATTAAAGCCTGATAGAATAACTGAAACATGTTTAAATACAGTCATTCAGCTTGCCTCTTGAAAGTATTACTGATCTCCCTTTTGTAACAATTAAACCCCCACTCTGAAACGTTTGGATTTTTAAATCCTTGGTTACTTTGGTTCCCTGTTCTCTGGGTCTGTTTGGAGTGGGTGACTCTGTGCTGTGGTCCAGCACCTCCAGCCACAATGGAGACGGGCTTCACAGACAGCTGCGAATGTCCATTCAGATGATCCTCCACATTTAAATGTGATCCAAACATCTCATTGTCCTTCATTTGGAAGGAACATGCCACCCTGTAGGGATTTTCCACTTCGTATCTAAGGAGAGGTGACGCTTTTTCATTTGCATCCTTGGAAAGACACTCCAGTCATTAGACTTTTAAGGAATGGCAACCCACTATCCATTTCTAATCTGAAGTCTCCTCTGCAGCACCAGTGATTCTGCAGTGTTAGTTGAAATCACTTCGCTGTGATGAGCTTCCAAGATGAATGCATTCTAGGATATCATGATTACTTATGATTTAATGCCCATTAGAATTCGCAGGCTGCCTTTCAGCCATTTCATGAACCTGAGCGAAGAGACAGTTTTTAAAAATGGCTGTGCAGTGTCCCTCATGTTTTCACACTCTTTAGGGACTAGCATAAGCAGCACTTCATGTTCTAATGTCAAAATACACGTGTGAAGATTAAAAGTAATATGGGATGTATAAGAATACTTTTCAGGGCCAGCTATTCTTTGATATTTATCACTTCATAGCAAAGACACCTGCTTCTAATTTTAGGAGTTCTTTTTGCCAGTGGGTGATTTCTTTTTTTTTCTTCAAAAATGAAATTGTATCCTCAAAAGACTTAACTGGTCATTTTTCTCCTTTTGATGTGCTTGATATTTTTATGAGTTCGTCCATTGGCATTGAAGCCTTAACATGCTTTTAGTTTAAAAAGAAATCTTTATAACACATAATTATTATATTGGGTCACATAAATTTCTATCCTAGCCACACATTTGGAGACTTTTGCAGAGATAAAAGTTGTTATAAATGTCATTATCTTCCACTTGGACTAATTGATAGTTGTCTTAAGTTGACCGAAGCCTGAGAAATAAACTCTCCCTGTGGGAGAGGTTCAGCAACTTATCCTCAGTACATATATTAGGTTCTTTTTCACATTCAGTTGGTGACAGTTATTATTTGGGGGTTGGTAAGTGGAACCAAAAAAAAGAGAGAGAGAGAGAGAGGATCCTAGGTTTGTCTGTTTAAATACATATGAAAATAGTCCTTTGGCTTGGGAGGTAGCCAGCCTACTTGTAGAGTCCAATGTGGTTTGCTTTCTTGTTTTTATCATGCATGAAGACCTTTTCCTAATAGGCACTGGGTAAAGTGAATTATTCAAATAGAAAAAGATGCAAAAGATGGTATCTTGCTAGAATCCCATTCTGATTGGCCCATGGAGAGTTGTCTGTATAAAATTGGATCCTTGTGTTGGGTTCCAAAAAAAGGTGTGAATATGAAGGAGAAGTGCTAAATCATGACTCCAGAGAAAATGTCGGCCATGAGCAGTTTTTAGTTTAAGTGAAAACCAAACTTCAGGATTTGGACAAATAAGACAAGGCGAAAAAAGGGTGAATCATTAACTCTAGTATAAAATTGTTATAGTGATCAAGTTTCAGCAAACTTGCATAAGATGCTCAACAAAGACTGTGCCTGAATGGAACTTGCTCATTTACTTAATTGATATGAAAAGCTTTGCCAAGCATTTACCCTTTATGTCAGATAAGTAATTTTTAATAAAATATTTCCAAGATATGAAGACAGTTAAGAAAACAGCACGGTTTTTAATAATTGCACTCCTAAGTAAACGGATCTATCATTACGTTGTCACAGAGAATGACAGTGAGCAGAAACATCCTGCTAATCCCTCTCTGATAAGTGTTCAGTGTAATTAGACAGACACCATCTTGTCTGTTGAATGTAGCATTCATCAGAAGTGCAACTTTACACAGAATCCTCTTTTCTGATATGTCATTTTGCTTCTGAAAATGACTCATGTAGTTGTGTGCAGCTATTTCCTTTTGATTTTATGTTTTTGTTTGTTTTAGAAGTTTTTAACGATAATGTGGACCTTTTGTATCCACAAAGCCGCATTTGAGGTTAGCAGTTCATTTTGTTTTGCCAACTGTCAGAATCATAAACCTGCTTAAGTATTTTTTAGCTTGATCATTTCAAATGACCTGTTGGTCACTTCAAATGAAATGAAGGTATGACTGAAATGAAAGTATGACTGAAATGAAGGTATGACTTTTAGCGAGAGGTCTTCTTATGAGGAAGAAGCCAGTTTTCTGCCTTAAATAAGAGCCCCAAAGAGAACATGTTTCCGTGAAAATGTTTAATGTTAAAATGATTAAATGTATTGCCCCCTTCCAGCATCCCCAGGCATAGCTTAGAAAAAAATCCGTTTCCTTTTGCCCCGTGGTTTGTATCCTGAGCTATGAACTACCGCATAGTTATAAAGTGTTATCTACTCAGTTCATTGCATGGCTCTACCTCCCCACTTTCTTGACGACTCAAAGGCATTTGAAGGCAAAGAATAGGGTTATTGAAGGATGGCAGGCAGATTTCACTAAGTAACATAACAGGTGGAGGTCAAAGTAGTTTATTTGTGGAGATGAACAGAGTGCAGAGATGAAAAATCAAATGCTTTGCCATAATAAGGTTTAGCAAGAAAATGCTGACTACACTAAGCTGAGATTCTAGCTGACAGAACCTTTTCTAGCGTTCATTACTTGATTTCACAGTTCAAGCAATTTGAAGAGACCTAAAATTATATTTCTTTTTTCCCTTATGAAATGTTCACATCGGTTTTCAGATTTTAAATAAAATGATGGGTGCTCTGCTTGTAACCAAGGAACATTAGGACTTAATAGATTCCCAGTGTAGGCATATCCCAAGCATGGAATGTCACAGACTGTGCATCTCTTACAAATTAAATTCTACCAGCAGGCACCTTAAACACCAAGCTTTCAATCATGCTTTAACTGACAGAGTGAACATATTTTGATAAACACTTAACTCCACATCATCTAAATGAATATTGTGAGTTGAGAAAAGTCTCTAAAAGGTTATTTACCAAGTTTGAGAACTGGCTTACCCTCAGCTTGTTGAAGATAAAGAGGAAAGAGCATTGTTGGTTTTTTTTTCCCTTTATGCAATTCATGTATTTGTAGAGTACATGTGCTTTGCTTTTACAACTTAAAAGAGAGTTAAACATGCTGATAAAATATATCAAAGTAAGATTTATCTGCAGTTCTACAGCAGGACCAAAAAACTAAAAGGTTATTTGGTGGTATATAGACCAAAGCTGTCGAATGGAACTGTGTGCAGTGATGCAACATGTTCTAACTCTGCACTGTCCAATACTGTAACAGCTAGCCAAATAAGGCCATTGAGCACTTGAAATGTGGCTGTGCTGAGCCACTGAAGTTTTTAATTCATTTAATTTTAATTAATTTAAAAAGTAACCACATGTGGCTAGTAGCTACCATATTGGACAGAGCAGATATAAACCAAACATATGTATGATTGAGTTTTTTTACTTTTCATCTGGGTATCTAGATAGAATGAATAAAACATTATGCTATATTGTACTATTTTTTCATGCAAAGAAAATAGTTTAGTTTTCTCAGTAATTTCTTTTTCATTCTCAGTCCTCTGTGAATGTGTGTGAGTGCTGTGTTGAGCCAAAATCAATCCTTCCCTGAATACACGGGAGAGGGTGAGATGGTTAGGGAGAAGATAGGGTGGGTAGGGAATCTCCAACTTGTAACTATATGGAGCATGAAATGCAGTAGCTGACTCATT
Source organism: Muntiacus reevesi (assembly GCF_963930625.1). Lineage (NCBI taxonomy): Eukaryota > Metazoa > Chordata > Mammalia > Artiodactyla > Cervidae > Muntiacus > Muntiacus reevesi. The sequence goes on along the minus strand of NC_089249.1, from coordinate 143,438,733 downwards.
GAAAAAGACCCTGATGCTGGGAAAGATTGAGGGCAGGAGAAGGTGGTAACAGAGGATGAGATGGTTGGATGGCATCATTGACTTAATGAACATGAGTTTGAGCAAACTACAAGAGATAGTGAAGGACCAGGAAGCCTGACGTGATACAGTCCATGGGGTCACAAGGAGTCGGACATGAGTGAGCAACTGAACACCAACAAGAACAGAATCCTGACAGTGTGGTATGCATACTTACCCTGAAAGGAAAGGAAATCTCAAAAGTCATTTCATTGTTGGCTCAGGAACCAGATTTTTTTGTATGGCATTTTCCTTGTGTCTATCCTTCACTCTCTCTGGTTGTAAATTTTCACTTAACAAGTGAACATTTGGAATACATTAGAGAACTCATCATTTCTTTTCTCCTGAATTATCCATATAATTTTTAACTCCATTCTCCCATTTTTTTCTAAATTGAAGAAATCACTTGTGTCCAAGCCTTTTAAATTACCTGAACTTCTTTATGATGTGATAATTCTTTGGGGGGTCCTTTCAGCTCATTTTAAATGGTTACATATAGAACAAGAAGGATACACCTCAGAAGCTGTATTAACTCATTTTATTCTTTTCATCATAAAAATGATTTTAAAAACATTTTTATTCACTGAAAAAGGTTAAAAGTCAAAATAGTCTGAATGTTTTACCTTTTTGTATTGTTGAGTGTGTTAATCATAATAAATTACTTTAGAATGAACCCTAATGGGTTTTACCATTAGGACACAATTCTAGGGTGAATACAGCATCTTGAACTAACTCCTCCTATCACACAGTATGTATTGATAGCCACAAAACTGGATGGTCCTTTGACTGTGGGATTAATCTATCCAATCACAGTCTTTATTTAGCATCACAGTTGGAGATGATCTCATATAAAGTCTAGCTGAAATGGCCCTAGAATGGTCCTGTTCTTGCTTGGGGGGCTAGAGACTGGGACAGTGCTCTGCATCTAGAAGCTGAGTGTCTGGGTGTAAATCTGCTGGTGGTAGGTGACTTGCGAAATAGAGTGCTGGTCCTCAGCTTTCGTTTTGTGCTTGAGAAGTGGCACTGCAGTTTATGCCAACAGCATTAGTCTGACAGCTATGAGTGGTATATCCATTCCCCACACTTAGACCTGGAGGTAGAAGGGAATCTGAAGACCCGAATGTAGAGAGAACAGTCAGGACGGCAGTTAGCATGTTATTTAGGCTGGAGAAAAATGTTTACGTACCATTAATAAGCTCTGTTTTAAATCAGCCTGTGATCAGTTTGTAGCAGTAATGGAAGCTTTTTTCAGAAGTCAGCGTCTGGGTGAAATAGTGCACTGAAAGGAGGAAGGGCTTTGGCTAGCTGAGTTGAAATCCTGGCTCCTTCACGTACTAATTTTGTGGCCTCTCACTCTCTCTGGGACTTTGCTTGCTCAGTCATCCTCCCACCAAGACTCGGCCTTCTGCCCGTCTGCTGGACACTTCCATCAGTAGGCCAGCATGCTTCACTGTCGCCCACTTCTTCCCCCTTCTCCCTAAAGCTGCTACCCTAATTGCTTCCCTTTACAGACTAACTTCATGAGAGTTGACTATACCGATTGTCCTGCTTCTTCCCTTCCTGTTGATTTTTGCAGGCTATTCTAACCCATCTCGGAGAAGGCAATGGCACCCACTCCAGTACTCTTGCCTGGAAAATCCCATGGACGGAGGAGCCTGGTAGGCTGCAGTCCATGGGGTCGCGAAGAGTTGGACACGACTGAGCGACTTCATTTTCACTTTTCACTCTCATGAATTGGAGAAGGAAATGGCAACCCACTCCAGTATTCTTGCCTGGAGAATCCCAGGGACGGGGGAGCCTGGTGGGCTGCAGTCCATGGGGTCGCACAGAGTCGGACACGACTGAAGTGACTTAGCAGCAGCAGCAACAGCTAACCCATCTTCCATGCGCCTCACTCTCACAGAGCTCGTTTATTCTCATTATGCTTGACCTCTCAACAGCACTTACCTCTCTCCATCACAACTGTCTCCTTGAAATTCTTCTCTTAGTTTCTATAAAACTGCACTTTCCTATCAGTGAAATACCTCTACTTAGTTACCTACTTTGACACCAATGTTAGTAGCTCAGAGATCTCCCTTGATGTCAAGACTTACTGAATTTTAAATAATTATGTGTGTTAGCCACATACCTTTGATTAAGTGAGGTATTTCTGCATTATCATAAAGACTAGGCTTGGCGTATATCAGTGACTCTTAAAAGAAGAATTGTGATCCTTTCTGCTAATGTCTGCAGGAGGCTATTGAGAAAACAGGGTGTTGAATAGGGAAGAGGCCTGTTGTATATATTAATGTGTTTATTTGCTATTTTAGAGCTTAACATATTTGGATCATTATCTATTAGAAGACTTCTAAGTCTGTGTGCTATTTTTCTTTTGGAGGTTCTGTGTTAGAATTACTGATAATATATTCAGTATGTTTAATAAAATCCTAACTGATTCCTACTAAGGCCAAGTAAAACCTTTGGTATATAAGACAAGATGATTCCTAGTACTGTACTTCAGAGTCATTTTAATATTTTGCATACTCTTTTGCAACTGATAATCACTTTTCTTTGAATATTTTCTTTGGATATCAGAAAGTTAAACTATAACTATATTTTGTTGCCTTAAATAGGACATTGTTTTTATAGTATACAAGGGAGACTACAGGAGGGAGTGTGATATTTAACAAAATAATACAAGCTTTAGAACCTGAGAGACCTGAGTCAGAATGATCACTTAATGGCTGTATGATCTTTTAATTTTTATTTTATATTGCAGTGTGGCTGATTAACAATGATGTGCTAGTTACAGGTGTACAAAAAAGAATGGTTGTATGATCTTGAGCAAGTTGCTTGATATCCCTGATGCCTAGTTTCTGTGACACTAAGTTATAGGTAGGTAGGATAATAATACCTACCATTCTAAGATGCAGACGTAAGGATTTGCAAGTACAGGGTACATAGCAGGTACTCTGTCATTTGTGGTTTTTATTATTCTCAGCCTGGTTTTTGGAAATGATCAATATGTAGGAATTTGATGACATCTTTTTAGCTGCCTCGTAGCTCTCTTGCGACTCGTTGGTGGATGAAGGCTTCTAATAGCCTTTAGGTTTAGTATAATAGTTGTTCTGGTAAAGCAGTAAAGATAGGTTGTTGGGAATTCGATCATGATAGCAAACAGGAGAATGTCTGAAGTCAAACATGAACAACCGAACTTAAGCAGCATTTTGTGGTCCTCTCTAACCGGCTTACATGTTGGATTTTAAAATGAAAGGGCAGACTTTGTTGGTTTCCAGAGCTTCTCCCAAACAGATTGTGAATCTAAATGAACAGTATTAAAACTAACCTTTCTTTCCTTTTCTTTTATGTTTTTTTTTTTGCTGAGCCATGTGGCATGTGGGAACTAGTTCCCTGACCAAGGATCAAACCCTTGTCCCCTGCTGTAACACCACGAAATCTTAACTACTGGACCACTAGGGAAGTCCCTTAACTTTTCTGTTCTCAACTTTAATACTTTGAAGAAAGAAACATATACCAGTTAAATCTTCTCTGACAACTGGAACTATATCACCCAAACTCCAACGACAGACAAGATAAGGTCCTGCTGTCTTGAACAACATTAAACAGGGAAAAGTTTCACAGGACAGTTGGATTTTTGACTAAGTACTCTTAACAAATTAAGCACTAACCCTGACTTTTTACCTCCTTTTTAAAATCTAGCATGTTGTTCTATTGTCAATGGAATAATTACAGGTTATTGTGATCTCTCCTTCTTCTCTCTTTCCCCCTAATGTTGTAGCTCCTTGACTCAAAAATATCTCATTTTAGAAGCTTTCTCAAGCAGAGAACAGCATTATTGTACTTTTTTCTCATTTCTGTAATATTTGCTTCTTGTCACTATAAAATTCTTGGTCGAAGTGTGTGGTAATCTCATGACTCAGGAGAGAGGGGGAGTTATTATTGATTATGATTTTCTCCCTGTGTGTTCTTTTTTGATTTCAGGTTGCAGCAAAAAGTTACCCCCCAAAACTCTTGATTTGTTATAAGAGACCTCAAGAATTAATTTGAGTTTCTTCATATCATTTGATCACATTTTATTACTGTTATTTCTTGAAATAATCAGGAGAAAATAGAAATTTTCCAAAGTGTTTACACCACTAGAAATAACTTTAAGCCTCTTTCCTAAGAAGATGTCTTACCATTTTCTCTGGGTGAGTGTAAGCTAATGGACACATCATTACTAGAACAGACTTATTAAAAATACTGAAAACTTCTGGATTTCTAGAGATTAGTTAGTGCATAGTAGGCATCTTTAATGGGCTTCCCAGGTGGCGCTATTGATAAAGAACCCTCCCGCCAATGCAGGAGATGTAAGATGTAAGGGTTCAATCCCTGGGTTGGAAGATCCCCTGGAGGAGGGCATGGAAACCCTCCAGTATCCTTGACTGGAGAGTCCCACAGACAGAGGGGCCTGGCTGGCTACAGTCCATGAGGTCACAGAGTCGGACACGACTGAAATAACTTAGCACCAGGCATCTTTAATATACATATTACTAGGGTCAACAAGTCTTATATTTTAATATCATGTTAGTCTGCTAATGCTGTATAACACATCACCACAAATTTAGCTTAAGGCATCACACATTTATCATCTCACAGTTTCCATGGGTCAAGAGTCAGAGCACTGCTTACCTGGTTCCTTTACTCAGGGACTCACAAGACTGCAGCCAGAATTTTGTCCAGGCCAAATTCCTTTCTGTAGCTTAGGGTTTTCTCCAGGGTGGGCCGGAGGGCGGCGGGTGGGGTGGGGAATGTATTTTTCTTTAATTGCTTTGCAATGTTGTGTAACTTTCTGCTGTGCAATGAAGTGAATCAGTCATGTGTATACATCGATCCCTCCCTCTTGAACGTCCCACCCACACTGCCCATTCCACCCACTCTAGGTAGTCACAGAGCCCTGAGCTGACTTCCTGTGCTTCATAACACCTTTCCATTTGCTATCTGTTTTTTACACCTGGTATTTTATATGCATCAATGCCAACACATGATGATTGTCAGAATTCTATTCCTTGCAGACTAAGGTCCTAGCTTCCTTAAAGCCCTCTGTCAGTCACAGCCCTGCTTGGCCCCTTGAGGTCCCTACAGTTCCTTGCCATGTGGCCCTCTCACAGGTCCTTTTACCATGTGGCAGCTTATTTCTTCAAAGTAAACAGGAGACTCTCTGACTTCTAATCCTTCTTTTGAAGACCTTACCTGATAAAGTTCAGTTCAGTTCCTCAGTCGTGTCCAACTTTATGTGACCCCATGAGCCGCAGCACGCCAGGCTTCCCTGTCCATCACCAACTCCTGGAGTCCACCCAAACCCATGTCCATTGAGTCGGTGATGCCATCCAACCATCTTATCCCCAGTCATCCCTTCTCCTCCTGCCCTCAGTCTTTCCCAGCATCAGGGTCTTTTCCAATGAGTCAGCTCTTTGCATCAGATGGCCAAAGTATTGGAGTTTCAGCTTCAACATCAGTCCTTCCAATGAACACCTAGGACTGATCTTCTTTAGGATGGACTGGTTGGATCTCCTTGCAGTCCAAGGGACTCTCAAGGGTCTTCTCCAACACCACAGTTCAAAAGCATCTATTCTTCGCCACTCAACTTTCTTTATAGTCCAACTCACATATCCATACATGACCACTAGAAAAACCATAGCCTTGACTAGACGGACCTTTGTTGACAAAGTAATGTCTCTGCTTTAGAATATGCTATCTAGGGTGGTCATAACTTTCCTTCCAAGAAGTAAGCATCTTTTAATTTTTTTGCTGCAGTCACCATCTGCAGTGGTTTTGGAGCCCAGAAAAATAAAGTCAGCCACTGTTTCCATTGTTTCCTCATTTATTTGCCATGAACTGATGGGACCGGATGCCATGATCTTAGTTTTCTGAATGTTGAACTTCAAGTCAACTTTTTCACTCTCCTCTTTCACTTTCATCAAGAGGCTCTTTAGTTCTTCTTCACTTTCTGGCTTAAGGGTGGTGTCATCTGCATATCTGAGGTTATTGGTATTTCTCCCGGCAATCTTGATTCCAGCTTATGCTTCTTCCAGCCCAGCATTTCTCATGATGTACTCTGCATATAAGTTAAATAAGCAGGGTGACAATATACAGCCTTGACATACTCCTTTTCCTATTTGGAACCAGTCTGTTGTTCCATGTCCAGTTCTAACTGTTACTTCCTGACCTGCATACAGGTTTCTCAAGAGGCAGGTCAGGTGGTCTGGTATTCCCATTTCTTGAAGAATTTTCCACAGTTTATTGTGATCCACACAGTCAAAGGGTCACCCAGGATAATAATCCTTTACTAACTCAAAATCATCTGATTAGGGACCTTAATTAAAGTCACAAAGGTTCCTTCCCCCTTGAAATATAATAATTTAATCACAGAATGACATCCACTTTATTCACAGGTACCAGTCTTATTCAAGGGGAGAGGATTATACAAAGTATGCACCACAGGGGAACTTTGAGCCTTTCTTAGAATTCTGACTACCACAAGTATTATTGACAATGTTTTTGGCCTATACTTTCACTCATAACTGCCTCCAGAGAACAGAGTCACTGAAAGATTAGAATTTCATATATGCTTGCCCATGTACCCTGAACACTATTTGAAATGACTCAGGTAGCTTAGAAAAATGGCTAAGTGGAGAGAAATTCAGAAAGTTTAGCTGTTAGAAAACCAATGGCAAATCAAAATGCTTTTTCATTTTCTTTTTTGTTTTTATAGCATTGTTTTAGTTTCTGCCATGCAGCAACACAAATCAGCCATAATTATATTAATATATATATGTCCTCCATCTTGAACCTCCCTCCCCTCTCCCTGTCCCACCCCTCTAGGTTGTCACAGAGCACAACCTACTTTCTCATTCGTCACACTCTCTCCCTCCCCAACTGTGTCCACAAGTCCATTCTCTATATCTGTGTCTCCATTCCTTCCCTGTAAATAAGTTCATCAGTGCTATCTTTCTAGATTCCATATATATATATATTAATATATGATATTTGTTTTTCTTTCTGACTTACTTCACTCTGTATAAGAGGCTCTAGGTTCATCCACTGAATTCATCTCCTATTCTGTTCACCACCATTGGGTTTTTACAGCAATCAGTAGGAGGGAATGTCCCATTGAAACAAAATGAAGTGAAGTGAAAGTTGCTCAGTCGTGTCTGACTCTTTGTGACCCCTTGGACTATACAGTCCATGGAATTCTCCAGCGCAGAATATTGGAGTAGCTGTTCCCTTCTCCAGGAGATCTTCCCACCCAGGGATTGAACCCAGGTTTTCACCTTGTAAGCATTATGCTATATTTGTTTCCTATTCTGTTCACTTCAGTTCAGTTCAGTCACTCAGTTGTGTCCGACTCCTTGCGACCTCATGAACTACAGCATGCCAAGCCTCTCTGTCCATCACCAATTCCCAAAGCCTACCCAAACTCATGTCCATTGAGCCAGTGATGCCATCCAACCATCTCATCCTCTGTCGTCCCCTTCTCCTCCTGCCCTCAATCTTTCCCAGCATCAGGGTCTTTTCCAATGAGTCAACCCTTCGCATCAGGTGGCCAAAGTATTGGAGTTTCAGCTTCAACATCAGTCCTTCCAATGAACACCCGGGACTGATCTCCTTTAGGATGGACTGGTTGGATCTCCTTGCAGTCCAAGGGACTCTCAAGAGTCTTCTCCAACACCACAGTTCAAAAGCGTCAATTCTTCAGCACTCAGCTTTCTTTATAGTCCAACTCACACATCCATACATGACCACTGGAAAAACCATAGCCTTGACTAAACGGACCTTTGTTGACAAAGTAATGTCTCTGCTTTTGAATATGCTGTCTAGGTTGGTCATAACTTTCCTTCCAAGAAGTAAGCATCTTTTAATTTCATGGCTGCAATCACCATCTGCAGTGATTTTAGAGCCCAGAAAAATAAAGTCAGCCACTATTTCTACTGTTTCCTCATCTATTTGCCATGAAGTGGTGGGACCAGATGCCATGATCTTAGTTTTCTGAATGTTGAGCTTTAAGCCAACTTTTTCACTCTCCTCTTTCACTTTCATCAAGAGGCTTTTTGTTCTTCTTCACTTTCTGGCATAAGGGTGGTGTCATCTGCATATCTGAGGTTATTGATATTTCTCCCGGCAATCTTGACTCCAGCTTCTGCTTCTTCCAGCCCAGCCTTTCTCTTGATGTACTCTGCATATAAGTTAAATAAGCAGGGTGACAATATACAGCCTTGACGCACTCCTTCTCCTATTTGGAACCAGTCTGTTGTTCCATGTCCAGCTCTAACCGTTGCATCCTGACCTGCATACAGGTTTCTCGAGAGGCAGGTCAGGTGGTCTGGTATTCCCATCTCTTGAAGAATTTTCCACAGTTTATTGTGATCCACACAGTCAAAGGCTTTGGCATAGTCAATAAAGCAGAAATAGATGTTTTTCTGGAACTCTCTTGCTTTTTTGATGATCTAGTGGATGTTGACAATTTGATCTCTGGTTCCTCTGCCTTTTCTAAAACCAGCTAGACTTCTTTATTTTTACATATCAAAATGAACTTTGAAGTAATATTTTGTTTGTTCCAGAGAAATATGTAGCATTACTTTATAATCTTTTTTTAAAAATCTGATACTTCTAAAAAATATATTGAAATGAAAGTTTTGACTCATTAAGAGAAAGCCAATCAGTCGTTCATCTGTGCAGTAATTGTATAACAGTTGTATAGCTATTTGGTAAAAGAAATTTTAACAAGGAGTTTATTTTTAACATAACATACAGAAACCAAATTTGATTTCAGAAAGAAAAGCTAGGATTAATGTTGTCTAGCTTTAAACAGACATCAGTTGACTCGCATTTTGAAACTTCATTTGGTCAATTAAGTATACAGAGCAAATTAACCAAAACATACATTATGCATATGGAGAAAATATTAAAGTATATAATAAGGAAAAGTACTCAATATGAGTCTTTAAAATTTGAAAACACAAAGCAATTTTGAGATTCATGACAGTCTTGGGGTTCATATTACTTGGCTGTGATAAATTTAGATTATACAGAGTTTGGCTTGTTCTTGTACACACAGTATTTCTTCTCAGTTTAACCCTTTTAAGGAGGATTTGAATTTTGATCATTTTGAATCCATTTACCACCTTCATCATCTTGATGTGTATTATCTAAATATAATTTCCTTCCCCCTTTAAAAAGTGGAACTGGTGAGTTTAAAGCATCTCAGCATTTCTGCCCTATTTAGAATGGCATGGGTCGGAAAATATGAACTTTTCAAAGAAATGACAGCTTTTCCTTGAGTCTAACCGTTTGCTTTCTTTAATAAGATTAGTTTGGATACTGCATTTCATCAATTCCATCATCTGAAAAAAGTTCTGCCATCTTAAAAGTTTTGACATTTTCATTTTCTATTCTATTTCTGCTCTATGACACATAGTTCAGGCATTTGGCTGAGTTTAAATCAGTGGACTGGTTGGAAGCCTAAAAATTTGTTTGCACAGAAGAAGTTTGAATGAATTGGGAGATTTGTTTACATTTGGAGCTTTGGATTTCTTTCCTTTTATTTTTAAATTTGAAATCTCTTCTCATGACGATACCTTAGGTTAGGTTACTTGCAGTGAATGTTAATCCAAAATCTCAATTCATCCTAATGATGTTAGAACATTAGCATGGCATGACTTTGGTTAGTGATTCAGCGAGCAAACAAATATAGCTAAAGTCACTTAGTGACTTGTTTCTAATTCAGGTCACATAGATATTGATCTGGAATGGATCTGATCTTGATTTGTCTAGTTTGTGTGAAAATCACACGTCACTTCATTTTGTTCTTGTGTCTGTCTGTGCAAATTTACTTACAGTCTGCAGTTTGTTTCTTTCCTGGGGTCAAAACCCCAAGTTTGGCTCTGTCCAGGCATCTCTTAGTAAAGCCACAGATAAAGCTGAGAACTCTAAAAGTGTTAATAGTTTGCATATCTTTTTGGGCCACTTGGTATGTTCTTTGTCAGATAGCCTGAAAATAGAGGCTGGCAAAGCAGGCCTGGTCTCTGTTCTTACAGAATCTGTCGTCACACTTGAAGGTTGTCTTGTAGAATCTCATTAAGGAAATCTGTGGTCAGAAATAATGACATGTTTAGACATAGGCCACACTAGCTAAGTTTCTGAACAGATCTATACTTAGCGCTTAAAATAGTAGTGATACTTAGCAACTACTTGATAACAGTTACATGCTAATATCATTATTATTTTTATTATTTATTTTTCCAGGGCACCCAAATAATTCTCTGGCTATAGACAGAACATAATACACATAAATATATAAGATGAAATGAGATTTGGTTCTTTGACATGAAATCAGACCAATTTTGTACTACAAATTTAAAAGAGCCCAAATTTGTCCTATGATGTGGAGACTAGGAATCATTTCTTTTATTTTTGCATCCAAGTTTTCATGGTTTTAATTGGCACCCTACCAAACTGATAGATGCCTCTAGTTGTGTGTGTCCGTGTGGTACTGACAGCATTACACATGCAGTAATTACAGGGGACCATTTTTGCATCATTTTCTTCCTAGAGAATTTGCTATGCTGGAAATGCTATGAAAAGCTTAGACTATAGTACAAATACTATTTTTAAAAACAAACTTTTATTATATATTCTTAAAATAAAGTAATATATGTTCATCATAGAAAAAGCAAGCAGAAAAAAGCAGGGATAATCACTCAAATCCGACATGCAAAGAGAACTGCTATTATGCATAAACTATATGCATAATAGTTTATGCATATTTCTTTGCAGTTCTTTCTCTGTACATAGAAATACATTTTAAAATGGCATCACAGTGTAATATCCCATTTTGTAATGGCTTGCTATGTCTTTATCCCATGTCATTAAATACCTTTCCATTGTCATTATTCTTTTACAATGTTATTTGCATTGGCTATGACATCTTTAACCATTTAATTTTTATTTTTTAACTTACCTTTTCTTCTTTTCTATTATAAATTATTCACTGGGTGAACAACTGAGTTACCATTGTTGAGGGTTTTTTTAAATGTTAAAATAGCTAAATTGTATAAAATGTGCCTTGGTGCTGAAGTGAAGTAAAGTAACAGGCAAGATGAGATGATTGCATATTAATTCTCATATGCTTCTATAGCCTTCTCTATGAATGGTCCCAGAGGCCCCTGGCCCAGACTAACAACTTTCAGGAAGCACTGGGAAAGTAGTGCTCCATAATTAGAGAAGATCAGTAGCCCTCAAATGGGCTGTGATTTAGGAGAATAAGTTAAAATCAACTATATGCTGACATCAGAGTCCCTTCTGTTACCTGTTTGTTTCTATGACAAATTCAAACCAGTTCAAAATAACTTTTCCAATTGCAGGTAGATTTCTTTTTTTAATTCTTTTAAGTTTGATATCTTAGGTTGCGTAAGCTGTGTTCCGTGATTTAAGTGTGCTTATCCATTCATCCTTCCTGCCAGGAATGCCATCTCCAACCACACTGAAGAAGTCGGAGAAGTCTGGTTTCAGCAGCCCCTCCCCTTCACAGACCTCCTCCCTGGGAACGGCATTCACACAGCATCACCGACCCGTCATCACAGGACCCAGAGGTGAGCTGCTCCGCTGGCACCCTTGATTCTGCTTGGTTCATGACCTTGGAATGAGAGTAGTAAAATGAGAGATGACAAGGGCTCCCCCAGAGTAGTCCTGAAGGAAATGAGTGTTCCAGTTTCTTATCCTTGGGGGCTGCTTTGGAACTGTAGGGACCCAAGAGATTTGGTATCAAACCCTGATCCTTACCTCTTTCTTTGCTGGTGGGATGTTGCAAAGAGGTGGGAGGTAATTTGAATTAACCAAAATAAAATCTGTCTTAAGGGCTTCCCTGGTGGCTCAGAAGGTAAAGAATCTGCCTGCTATATGGGAGACCTGGGTTCGATCCCTGAGTTGGGAAGATCCTCTGGAGAAGGGAGTGGGTACACACTCCAGTATTCTTTCCTGGAGAATTCCATGGACAGAGGAGCCTTGTGGGCACAGTCCATGGGGTCACAAAGAGTTGGACACTAATGAGCGACTAACACTTCCTTATCTTAGAAATTATATGAGAGGGGCACTTGTGTGTCTGTGTGTGTGTGCATGTGTGTTAGGTGAGTTTATTTTTGTGTAATAGCTTATTTTCGTTCTCTCACCCCTGATGATTCCCCTTTCTTGAAACCTGATTTCAATATGTGACATTTTGCATCGAGGTTGTTTGCATCACCATGTTGACGAGCTGTCTTCATTCTCTCCTTTTGAAGTGGTAGATAGTTTGTCTGGTTTTCATTGCAATGTTTTCATTATTTTTGTCTCGTGTGCTTTTAAGTTTATTATTAAAATGTGTCCACAAGAAATATGATTTGTATTTCACATTAAAGACAAGCTTTAAACCTCAAGAGAATGTCAGCAAATCACTTAACTTGATCTTGTTGCAAGATGAAAATATTTATTAGTTTGTTTATGAAACTCCCACAGTAGGAGTATGAATAATTGTAACCACGTTTGCTTTCTTCCATCAGATTTTTGTTTAGGTAAGTTTGTGATCTACCAGCTGCTATCATAAAACATCCTAGAAAGTTATGGTCTCTTGTCTACTTTGACATACGCCTGGAGAAACTGGTATTTCTTGCATTACTCTCAATGTGAGTCCCACAAGTCTGAATCCCTTTATGAATACTCTGTGTGCATCTCAGGCAAATAAAGCAGTTCAGAGGGCTGGCCAATGTACATGTATAGAAATCACCTTGAAGAAAATAAGTATTTTGACTATTATATGAAACAGTGTCTTTATCCACAATTATGAAAGCTCACTTGCCCCGTCTTTAAAGATCTTGTGATCATTAATGGAACTTTCTTAAGTGTCCTAATTATTTCACTTGTGTGTAAGAGTGAAAAATATGTGCATTTCCCCCCTTAATTTGAAAACCTTGCATCTGAAAGGGATTATGTGCTCCCAGAATGAATCTCTTTGAATGGGGCAGTGTGTTGATATTATTCTCGTCAGCATTCCTTAAGCATTGAAACTGTGGTGGGAAGTAAGAGATATGAAGATTTAGTCAGAAGATTTTTGGTCTTAGGGAGATAAGGCGTGTGTGATTCTCATCTTTTTTTATGATCAGACTGACATGTTCTCAATGCTACATGGCTCTTAAAAGCAGAGGTTTCTGTAGGACCTCAGAAGAGGGAACTATGGAGTTTCCTTCATCCATTAATCAAGGATTTACTGAATGCTTGTCACTGGGCAGACACTGGGAATTCAGTGGTTCCTGTCCTCATAGAACATATTGTCCAGTACAGAAAAATAAACATTTAGAATATGTTGTGGAATGCATAGTTACTTTTCACTTTATATCACCTAAAGAACCTTCAAATGGTAGGTATTGTCAAAGTCAAATCTTAAAAGTCACTTAGATGAATGGAGGGCATTCCAAGTGAAGAAAAGACTCCTTGTATACCAGGGCAGTAAGGATTAGGAAGCAGCAATGCCAGCAATCAGGGTAGTTTGTTAAGTTGCTTCTTTCCATTTCTACTTATCTTCTGAATTTTTTAATGTCCTCTCCAATAAAATAGGGATAGTAGTACTGCTGAAGGAATTTTTTTTTCTCCCAACCTCACATTCTTACATAGAAACTAAAATAAAACATTATTTGTAGAGACTCAGGGGTATGAGGCAATGTGTGTATGTTATCATTTATTCAGTAAATACTGAATGCTTTCTATATGTCTTGCCTTCAAACTATAGATCTAGAAATTATTCTAGCACTTACCCATAAGTGCCATTATTGGGAGCTTCTTCATGCTAAACAATTAATCACATTTGCTAAAATGATCCACACTGGGTTGAACCAGAGGGGACCTTCTTATTCTACAGAACTGTGAGTTATGGTCTTCTATTCATACTCACGGAATTGTTTATAAGGAAAAGAGAAAGATGCCCAATTTAAAAATTATGGAAGAATTATGGAATTCCAAAGAATTTTTTCACCAGACTTCAATATGGTTCACAGCATCCTCAGTTCTCCTTTCTGGGAAATCTACTCAGGAACCCATTCTTATTACATCCTGCCCAACTTAGCAGTCTGGTGAAGGGAAGTGGGGTAGTTGGGATGAAATACTTCAGCAGCATCTTTGTGGTCAGCATGACAGAGTTGAGATAGGTTAACATAAGACCCTTTTGGGCTAAGACCTTTTTAAAGGTTGATGTTTAGACACTTGTTATTTAAGACATACTTACTATAGGTATCATATTCCCTCTTATCCTTCTATGAACTGGTTGGAAGGCTAATGCTTGGAATGACATCACATCTGGGACTAAGAGTTGATGTTTTAGGAAAATGAGGCTGGATTTAAAAAAGGAGAGTCTGACAGAGGGGGCCAGTGTAGAATAAATGTGGTATGTACATTAAGGAGAATTCAACCTCACATCTTCTTTTTATTGGAAGGAGAGGCTTGGCTTCCCTGGTGACTCAGTAAAGAATCCATCTGCAGTGCAGGAGACCAAGGCTCAATCCCTGAATCAGGCAGATCCTCTAGAGAAGGGAATGGCAAGCCCATTCCAGTATTCTTGCATGGAGAAACCCATGGACAGAGGAACCTGACAGGCTACAGTCCATGGAGTCACAAAGAGACAGACACAATTGAGCGACCAACACTTTTACTTTCTCTTACTACAATCTGAAATGGTAAATCATTAGAGAATCCAGACAGATGATCAGACTTCAAAAAGGCAAGGAAGAAGAGAAAGGTGTATCGTTTATGAGGATCCTGGGGCACTGGAGAGGCAGTTAACTGCAGTCTTATTCAGAGTCACATGGCATAGTCACCTCTGGATAGCACCTAGATTGTAAGACCTCTGCTGCCTTCCTTAAAATTTCTCATGGGAATACCTTGACTAGACAAACACCATCGTAGACAGTAGCTGTGTAATACACCCCAGGGCCCAGGCCAGAGGTAGTATGCTAACAAAGCTACAGAACAGCAAGTCCACCTCAAATTTCAATGAATTCACCACATTCACTGAAAACAAGCAATGGTCCTATTTTTCACTGCAAAAATTAGCTATGTTTGGAAATTTGATGGCCACCTTTTACACAGGAAACCTCTCTTTGATAATTGCAAAGCTGAGGCAGAAAAAATAGAGCCTTGAGGGGAGTGGATAAGTGCAGAAGCTAGGGTTGAAGGTCGAATGGACTAGTGTTTGAATCCCATTTCCACCACTTTTACCAGCTATGTGAACCTGGCACATAGCTTTGCTTCTCTGAGCCACAGGCTCCTCATCTATAAATTAAAGATCTAATCTCGACCTCAGAGAATTATATTATCTTAGGAGTAGATGAAATCATCTTCTTACAGGCACGATCAGGTCATGCAAACAGTCACCTATTTTCATCAGGGGTTTGAAAGTCTCATGCCGTCATGATGTCCTCCTGCCTTTACCTGTCCACACACTGCCCATCCCAAGACCAATTCAGGTACCACTTTCTACCTGAAACCTGCTCAGCTCCAACCAGGCTGCCATCATCTCACGGTCTGCAGACTCTGAGAGCCTCTCATGGCACATTTTCACACTCCCTATACCAACTTGGTCTTACTTTGTCTGTTTATGTACATGTCTTTTTCTTTCTCTAGAACAAAACCTCTGTGAGGAAGGATCTCTAATAAACAATTTTTGGTATCTTCATTGTTTCTCACACCGTGGGTTTTGTGCTCAGATTTTACTTTAATGAATAAAAAGTATGCAAGTTGTGTATAAAAGGTACAGAAGAGATATTCATTCCATTCCTGAAACTGACAGATTCTCACTGCTTCAGAAGGACTAAGGTGACATATGACAATAGTTTATATGCCACTTCTTTATAAGAAATGTCCAGGATGAGGCAGAACCATGGCCTTTCATCCAAAGAAAGCTTTTGCAAAATTATGAAGTAAGGTTTATTAAAATCTATGGTGTTTCTTAGTTGATGCTATTCTAATCTTCTAGTCTAAAATTGGAATCTAATTTTGCAATTTACCTTGTGAAGGTAGAGACATGTGGTTTCTTAAAATGAATCCCCTCTCTGATAATGTCGTTGCTTATGGCTTTGATAAATCATTTAACTTTCTGACCTCAGTTTAGCCATCTGTATCATGGGGAATAATACTTTGCCACCTTGTGGCTCAGATGGTAAAGAATCTGCCTGCAATGTAGGAGGCTCAGGTTTGATCCCAGGTTGGAAAGATTCCCTAAAAAAGGGAATGGCTGCCTACTCCAGGATTCTTGCCTAGAGAATTCTATGGACAGAGGAGCCTGGTATGTTACAGTCCATAGTATCCCAAAGAGTCAGATACGACTGAGTAACTAACATTTATGTAGTTAAAATTAGGTGAAGAGGTTAAAGACTGTGGAACGCCCTACTGAGTGAGGAAGAGATTAAGTTTCCGTAAGGGTGTTTGTTACATCATTATACGTTATTACAGTTACTGTGCACTTTAAACTGAAAGATTGGACTTTCAAAGACTTTCTTTCAGCAGTACTTAAAATTTCAACCATAATAAAGTGTTTGATCATGACAATTCATCTTCTTCATGATAATGAAGAAAAATTATTATTTTTCTTTTTTCCTCCCTTTGCCTTTCTAAGAGTTGTAGGTTTGCCTGATGATTTAAAAGGGCCTAACTCTTTTTGAGAATTATTTGGAGTACTCATCAGAGGTATTTTAGAATTTCTTAAAAGTTGTCTTCTCGAAACTTATGTTTCTGCCTTAAGTCTTTGCTATTTTCAAAAACAAGATAATGGATGATACTTAATTTAAATGCTTAGCACAAGGTAAAGCAACTCTGTGCTTTAGAGATCAAGAGGCAGTAAGGAACCTGCACTGTACATGCTGTAAAGCAGGGGTTGAGAGTAACTGACAAATAAACACCAATTGAGCTTCGTCTAGAGCCATAGAATTTCAGAATAGTGCTCTTGGAGTCTTCTGGTTTAATTATTTTCCTGGATCCCTTAAAAATGTGTTTGGCTGTAAGTAACTGGAAATCTAAAACAAACATGTGGAGTTTCCCTGGTGGCTCAGTGATAAAGAATCTGCCTACCAATGCAAGACGCATGAGTTCAATCCCTGATCTGGGAAGATCCCACATGCCCTGGAACAACTAACTCTATGGGCCATAACTATTGAGCCTTGCTCTAGAGCCCTGGAACCACAGCTACTGAGCCTGCATGCCCTAGAGTGAGTGCTCTGCAACAAGAAAAGCCACCACAATGAGACGCCTGTATACCGCAGGCTAGCCCGCTCACCACAACTAGAGAAAAAGTCCTCACAGCAACAAAGACTCAGCATGGCTATAAATAAATAAATAAAAATTAAAAAAAAAAAACCAAATATGTGATTCAGAACTGTCATGGTGGCACCTAAGTGCAGTCAAGGATTGAGATTTCTTCTCTTATCCATGTTTTAGTGGATTGTTCTCATCCTCATGCTGTGACCTCATGGTCAGGATGTAGCCACTGCCCTCCTGCCATGCGTCTGCATTCCAAGGGTTTTAAAGAAGGGAGCAGACAAGAGCCAAAAGTGCTTGCCAGGTCATTTTGCCACCTTTCATAGAAGCTTTCTCAGCATGATCAAAACTATGCCTCTTGATCACCTCTAGCTGCAAGGGAGGCTGGAAAATCTTAAGTATTTGACTGAGCACATTGCTGCTCTGTATAAAATTGGGGTTTTATAAGTAGGTAAGTAGGAGAAAAATATTCTGGCTAGCAGTCAACAACATAGTTACCATTACTCAGAGAAATGGGAAATCTGAGTTGGCCAGAGCCAAGACTAGAAATCTAGCCTCCAGTGCTCAGCCTTTTTCAAGCTATTTTTACCTTTTTCTCCACTACTGGGAGAAATCAACTGCATTTATTTCTGTTTTCACAATTTTTATTAGTCAAGGACATGACATAGCCATTTAGATCTTTTGATAAGTATGATACAACTCTTATTATCACACTGAGTTTTTTTTGTAATAGCAGTCATAAACAGATCATTTGACCTTTTTTTATGAGCCCATGAATCCTTACTACTGGTAAATGCAGGGTTTCTGGTAGGTGCGAGTCATTTCAAAGGTAGCTTTTGAGGTCAGTTTGACTTTTTTTTAATATTGAAATTAGTGTGCAGACTCCCATTACTGTCTAGGGGC
Organism: Muntiacus reevesi; assembly: GCF_963930625.1. Taxonomy (NCBI): domain Eukaryota; kingdom Metazoa; phylum Chordata; class Mammalia; order Artiodactyla; family Cervidae; genus Muntiacus; species Muntiacus reevesi. The sequence continues at coordinate 143,420,463 of NC_089249.1, read as the reverse complement.
CTGTTAACTTTTCCACAAATATTTATCAAGCACTTACAGGGTACAAGGTGCTCTGCTACTTGCTGAATAGAGTGGGGAATAAAGCTTGGATTCTGGCCTCAACTTGCTTACTTCCTAGTAGATGGCAGACAAGAAAGCCAGCCTTGTGATGGGTACTCCCAGGGTGCTGCCAAGATCGGGGTCCACCTGATGGAACTACTGTGGCAGTTGACACTGGGCAAGTCCAAACAAGTGTGACTTACCCCCTCTCAAAGAGAGTACCTCCTAGTTGTAAGCAGGCAGCAACAGCAAACAACTGTGCTTTTAGACAACTAAGTACTGAGGAATCCAGACACACAAAATGTGAGCAAATGGTCAAAGCCCCACTTCATTATTGGTCAAAACACACACACACACACACACACACATGAAGGGATTTTAGAAGTCAGATTGCCCTGATTTTGAAGACATGCGCATTATGTATGAAAACAGTAGGCATATAAGCCCAAGATACATTGTGCAGCTACCAGAGAACCCTGCCAGTTTCTGTTCAGACATTTACATGCTCTATGAACATCACTAAATTCAGGATCCTCGTGGCCCAATCAAGGATCTTGCCTTTAATGATGAGACATGTGAGGGTATGAAGTCAACAGTATCTCCCAGTTTGGCTAAAGATAATGCACTGCAGAGAATTATGAGAATAAGATAACTTTCCAGGAGGTTGAGGTCACCAGGAAAGGTTGGAAGACTGGAGATTCATAGACAATAATAGAGAAGGAAGGAAGGAGAGGAATAGTGGGAAGGCTCAGTTATCACTAGATGGCACGGCCATTAGAACGGGACCACATCTTTATTCTTCCTCCTGAGATACTGTATCTCTCAGCCTCGTGGATGGCATTAGCAAAGCACTTAGTAGGTATTTGTTGAATGAGCACATAGATTTGATTGACAGCAAACAGAAAGTTTGAAATAACAGGTAATTCTTTCCATCCTCCATGTGTGATAATAATACCATTTTCAAATGCATGTATTTCATGGCATTTAGGGAGATGCCCAGCATAGTGAATAAGTGCTCGATATACACTTGTTGTTGTTTAGTCACTGTCTTGTCTGACCCTCTGTGACCTTATAAACTGAACATGCCAGGCTCCTCTGTCCTCCACTGTCAGTCCCTGAGTTTTCTTAAATTCTTGTCCTTTGAGTCAGTGATGCTATCTAGCCATCTCATCCTCTGCCGACCCCTTCTCTGTTTGCCTATAATCTTTCCCAGCATCAGGGTCTTTTCCAGTGAGTCAGAAAGTGGCCAAAGTATTGGGCTTCAGCAACAGTCCTTCCAATGAATGTTCAGGACTGATTTCCTTTAAGATTGACTGGTTTGATCCCCCTGCTGTCCCAGGGACTCTTCAAGAGTCTTCTCCAACACCACAATTTGAAAGTATCAATTCTTCGATGCTCAGCCTTCTTTATGGCTCAACTCTCACATCCATACATTTACTCAGTTTTAATTAAGAGCGTCTATTTTCGTGGACATTAAGAGAAATGCTGAACTCAGAATGATTTGATCCTCTTTTTATGGAATATTTGCTGTGGTATTATAAATGTTTCTGCTCAAATGAAGGACGTTAAAGAAGGAAGAAGTCCCTGGTGCTCCATCGCTCTTGTGACCTTGGCATCCTTCCTTGGCATATGCCCCCTACCTAAGCAGTTGGTTCATTTAGCTTCCTTGTGTGATATCAGCAGACTCCTTTGCCTCTTAGGAAATCTTTTTAACTTAGTTGTAGAACACGCTAGTGCTCCTTTCAGTGGAGCTGAATTTAATTTGTCTCTCCTGGTTTAGTGCAATTGAATCATCTCAGGAAAATGAGAAGCAATTAAGTACCTGTTGCTAACAAGGTGCTGAAATAATCTGCCAACAGATGCAAAGTGTTTATTTATTATTGGAGTATGTCATTTGAGAAAACATTACGTTGTCTTTCGACAATCAGAATTGCCAGAATTGACTTTCAAATGCAGGCATCACAGACCTAACAAGTACCACCTTTGAGGAGCACTGAAAAGAGAATAAGAGGGCTTGTGAACACTGGGCAAGGTTAGCTCAAGTGCTGGTGCCCTGCCTAATGGGAACCGTTGTTGATGGGATTTGAAGGAACTGGATGGTAAAGAGGAAAAGCAGCTTTTTAGCAAAGGCCCTTTAAGTCCCAGTTCAGGAAATTATTAAATTCATTAGCCAGATACTTACAGCCAGCTATTACTACCCAGCCAAAGGAAAAAACAGTGCCAGCAAATGTTTTAAAACTACAACTAAACAAAAGTCAGGAAGCGTGTAATTAAAACTGTACCTTTATTGTATTGTAAAGAGTTTCACTGTGACATGGAAAATATTTAAAGGAGAAGGCTGTTTAGCTAATTTGTCTGCAAGTGAACTGCTTAGTGGAGAAGTACCCTAAATTAACTGTAAGGCCACCCACCGAGCGAGCCTCATAAAGGGCCGTGGCTGCTCAGCTTGGTTTTGTGTAACCGTTCAATAATTACTAGATAAATGCATAACTAAAAGCTCTATTACACTAATAATTTGTACTGAGATAGATGTGTGGGACACCCTGCTGGGTTAATTTGTCATCCCTGTAGCAAACTTCTAAAGAGAGCCCTTCTGCAGTGCTATCTGTTAATATGTGGTCCCAAGGAGGACAGGTTAGAGCAGTAAGACCAATTGGCTCCTTAATCTCTTAAAGAGGCAAAATGCACCCCTGCCCCCACCCCCGGCCCGGGTGAGTGCCTGAGAGAAGAATAGGGTGATTGGTGGTTAACCACGTGGACCCATATTGAAACACACTTGGACAAAAGGAGCTGCTCTCCCTTGAGATTTCTTGCCCCTTTCTCTCTTCATCTCTCCCTCGCTCTCTTCCACCCCCACCTCCTCGTCCCTCAACCATAAATCCACACATATAGACAGAGTGAAGGCACTGGTTCTGGGCAAGGTTTCTTTGAAATCATGTCATTGATAAGACTTCTGGGTACTGCTTGCACTGTAAATCATATAACCGGATAAATCCCGATCAGGTCTTGTGAGCTTAATATAATGTTAATTTTATGTTTAGATTCATTCTTTATTTTTCTGTTTTCAGAGTAGAATAAAAAGTCAGTATTGGACTTGTATCTCCCTCTTATGTGGAATGTTTTCTTCTATCACACACACTCACACACTTGCTCTTTTAAATATGAAGCTCACATTTAAGCTTTAATGCAGGGATTTCAACCTCCCCGATTGACAGAACCAATAAATCATGTTAAAGTTAAGTGAATTACTGTAGTATGGAACTGTAGCTTTAACAATGTTTACGTAGTATCAGCTTATCATCCACGTAGGCAAAGCGGAGTGAGCACTGATACTCGAAATGGGAAGGCACAGACCTGTCGATGTGGCTACGGTATCACTCGGAGTCACCCATTTCATGCCACATCCTATGTATTGTTGGAACAAGTGGATTCAGTCACTCACGTGACTGGATGGTTTTTTAAGCTGTGTATTTCCACGGTAAATTTTACCTTTGCCATTTCTTAGTATTAAGTGGCAGTTACTTCCTCTCCACCCCAAACGATTCATTTTTCCTATGTACAAAACACATATGAGGAGTCCCAGAGTGGACAGGTTGTAGTACAGTAATAAGGGGCCTATGAGGCAAATATCGTGAAAGGAAATAAACAATTTGACCTCTGAAAAATAATTCATATGGGAGCAGAAGAGTGCAATGAAAAGCACCTGGGTTGTGGAGTCAGACAGAATAGAGTTCAAATGCTGCCCAGCCACTCAGGATCTGCACAGGCTTGTGCCAGTCCCTTGGCCTCTGCTGGCCTCTGTTTTCCCACCTGTATGAAACTTTAAGGTGTTAATAGGAGGAGGAAGTGAAATGACATATGGAAAGGGCCACGTATGTGATTCAGTCAGTTCAGTCACTCAGTCGTTTCTGACTCTTTGTGACCCCATGAACCGCAGCATGCCAGGCCTCCCTGTCCATCACCAGCTCCCAGAGTTCACCCAAACCCATGTCCATTGAGTTGGTGATGCCTTCCAACCATCTCATCCTCTGTTGTCCCCTTCTCCTCTTCTCCTCCTGCCCTCAATCTTTCCCAGCATCAGGGTCTTTTCCAGTGAGTCAGCTCTTTGCATCAGGTGGCCAAAGTATTGAAGTTTCAGCTTCAACATCAGTCCTTCCAATGAACACCCAGGACTGATCTCCTTTAGGATGGACTGGTTGGATCTCCTTGCAGTTCAAGGGACTCTCAAGAGTCTTCTCCAACACCACAGTTCAAAAGCATCAATTCTTCGGCTTTTTTTATAGTCCAACTCACACATCCATACATGACCACTGGAAAAACCATAGCCTTGACTAGATGGACCTTTGTTGGCAAAGTAATGTCTCTGCTTTAGAATATGCTGTCTAGGTTGGTCATAACTTCCCTTCCAAGGAGCAAGTGTCTTTTAATTTCATGGCTGTAGTCACCATTTGCAGTGATTTTGGAGCCCAGAAAAATAAAGTCAGCCACTTTTTCCCCATCTATTTGCCATGAAGTGATGGGACTGGATGCCATGATCTTAGTTTTCTGAATGTTGAGCTTTAAGTTAACTTTTTCACTCTCCTTTTTCACTTTCATCAAGAGGACTAATATGTTACTAAATGTTAGCTGTCTCAGATTCCCCCCATCCCCATATCTTTTGCTGTCTTTTTATGTGGTTACCTTGAAAGGATTCTCGGTTCTCTCATTCCTCACTCCTCAGCTCCAGCTTTCTCTTTTTTCTGCTCCTGTGAGTCCAGAAGGTGTGTGTATTTCTCCTCACTGAGAGGAGCCCCTGGAAGAGATGGGGCCTCAGGGACATGAGCCAGCCCATCACTCCTGTTTGGTTGGAAGAACAGGCGAGTCTCCATAGTGAGGCCAGTGAACCCCCTACCATGACGACTAGCCCACAGCCATGGTGACAACTTCACTTTGACTTGTCTTCATTCAGGCATGGCTCTTGCTAAGGGATAAACACCACTGCTATTTACACAAGTCAAATCAGCAAATAATTTTTGAGAATATACCATCTGCCAAGCACTGTGCTAGGCCCTAGTAAACAAACCAGACAAGCCTGTCCTGCCCCTCAACCTGAAAGACCAGAAGAACAAACAATTATTACTCAGATAAGATTCATGAATTAAAGAAATGGATAATATAGCAAGGTATTAAAAGTATTTGTGGGCATTTGGATTTGTTTGTGTGGGTCCCTTCTATTGGTATACAGTATGGATTTAGGAAACCTTAGTATCCCTGAGGGATATCTGTAGATCTTCCCGAATCCTCAAATTCCTGAATACCATAATAATCATTGTTGAATTGTTGCACACCCAGTAATGCATCAGTCCCCGACCTTCTCGGTACAAGGGGCCACGTTCATGGAAGATAGTTTTTCCACAGAGTGGGATATAGGAGATGGTTTCAGGATGATTCAAGGGCATTACATTTATTGTGCATTTTATTTCTATTATTATTACATGAGCTCTACCTCAGACCATCAGGCGTTAGATCCTGGAGGTTGGGGACTCCTGCAATAATGAACAGAAGATATGTTAATAAGTACTCTTTCAAGTGAAATATTCGTACAAGTGAAAGAACCCAACCAGATTGCTTAATCACCTCTCCATTCTCCCCAAAAGAAAATAATGGATTGGTTTGTGTAATGGAAAAGTCTGAGGGTTTGTGGCTTCAGGTAGAACTGGATCCAGATGCTCAGCCAGTACCTTCAGAAATCTGTCTTTTTATCATTCTCAGATCTTCTGTCCTCTGTGTGAACTTCATTCTCAGGCTGAATCTCCTCAGATCATGGCACTGATGATATGAGCAGTTCCAAGCTTAATTCCCACCCTTGTAACAGTCCCAAGGGAAAGAGAACAGCTCTCTCACAAGAAATCTAGGGAAGCCCAACTCCTTCTTGGATGCTCCAAGTGGCCTAGTGTGGGTCATTTGCTCACTTTTGAAATAATCTTTATGTTTAAAAGATAGTGATCTGATTCCCTGGTGGCTCAGATGGGAAAGAATCTGCCTGCAATGTAGAATGTAGGAGACCTGAGTTCGATCCCTGGCTCAGGAAGATCCTCTGGAGAAGGGAATGGCTACCCACTCCAGTATTCTTGGCTGGAGAATCCCATGGACAGAGGAGCCTGGGGTTGCTATAGTTCATAGGGGTCACAAAGAATCAGACTAACTGAGCAACTAACACTTGAAAAGATACTGGGGAAGGCAACTGGCATGGCAGCCGGTGGTCCCCCAGGGGTTACAGTGTTGGCGACCCTGGCGCACACGCCAGGCAGTGGCAGCGTCTACTTTCAGGCCCCACCCCCGCCCCGGGGCTGCAGGTGAGGCTTCAGCGAAGCGCCGCGGGAAGGTCATGGTCAGGTCTGCCCTCAAGGAGCTGTGGAAGCACCTCAACCTGAGGAGTGGATCCTGGAGCAGCTCCCTGGCCTCTATGGCTGCCAGGAAGAGGGGATCCCGGAGCTGGAGATGGATGCGAATGAACTCCTGGGCGTGGAGAGTGATGAGACCCAGCTACCAGGTCAAGGAGCTGCTGGCTGATTGTTGCAAGACCGCTGAGGCCTCTGTCTCTGGCCTGCTGGAAACGATCTGGGGCATGCAGAAGCACACCCGGGAAAAAGACAGCCGCTGCCCCCTAGTCTTACAGCAAGAGCAGTGCTGCGGGCCTGGGGCCATGAGCAGGACTCCCTGTGCCTCTGGCCCAGAGGTCTCCTCCCTGACATTAAAAGTAAAGGTAATAGGTTTCTCATTGGTGTGGCCTGGGTGCTATGCCCACCCACAGAGCTGGAGGGGAGGGTGAAGTCAGTGACCTAGACCGAGGTGGAGGGAAGGCTGTTACCCAAAGATACCTTCGAGCTTTGTTTCCAGAAGAGCAGGTGAAGCTCCGCTGGGTCGGCAGAGCTGATAGCTGTCCAGTCCAGGAGATGAGACCACAGCTGTCCTGTGCACAGGGCAGCGGGGTCGGCTCTCCCACCAGCCAGGTGACTTCATGTTGCAGGTAGGGCTTGAAGAGCACAGGTCAGACCTCGGCCTTAGAAGAGTGACAGTCCATGCCAGGGAGCTCCAGGTCCATGGGACAGTTGAGAACAGTTCAACTCTTTTTAAAAAAGTATTTGTTTGTTTACTTGGCTGTGCTGTGTCTTAGTTGTGGTAAGCAGGATCCTTAGTTGTGGTATGCGGGATGCAGTTCCCTGACCAGGAATAGAGCCCAGGCCCCCTGCACTGGGAGCGTGGAGTCTTACCACTGGACCCCTAGGGAGGTCCTGAGAACAGTTCAGCTCTTGATTCCTGATGTTCTGGTGCTGCCACATGGCACTGCGTGATCCTGATGACTTTTAGTATATCTTAACATCCTAAGAACACAACTCTAAGGGTAATAAGTAGCCCAGAGTCCAACACGCAGTCTGGGACACAGCAGATTCTCAATACATACTTTTTAAAGGTGTGAACCCACTGTGTACTAGGCATCTACATATACTAATTCTAATTCTCAGAAAAACTTCTTAAATTAGTGCTGTATTATCCAGTTTTACAGTTAAGGATATGCAAGTTCAAAAATGTTACACAACTTTTCCTAGACTTACATAGGGAGTGAGTGATTTCAAAACCCACATATAGGGAGTGAATGATTTCAAAACCCAAAATAGTTGAGCTCTAAAAATCACACAGACATAGGATTTCCATTTTGCAGCACAGAAAACCAAGGTGCTTAGGAGGTTGACACAGACCTAGTTGATTCCCAGCTTGGGGTAAACTTTGGTACCCTGACTTTAAATACTGGCCCAATGCGTCTCATACTTCTCCTTGTGTGAAATTTATCAGCAGTAGGAATAAATCCCTAAATCCTATAGGGTGAATTCAGGAGGGCACTTTGAAACCTGTGCTTTAGTAATCATGTTACTCAGAAATAGTGCCTTGAACTTCAGTGTATACCTATCAGCTGGGTGGGGGTAGTGGGAAGAGAGGCCATGAATCAATCATTGCTCTGTTTGTTGTGGGGGTTGTTTGTATTGGTCTTGCATTTTTTTATTTTAAATGTCAGCAAAGACCTGCAAACAGCACAGGTCCCAGCACTTGGTAGGCCTCCCGTGGGCTAGAGAACCTCCATGGAGCTTAGTGTTTCAAATTCCAGGTCGTTTGAGGATTAATTCTCTGCTAACCTATGTGATCATCCAATCTATGGTGGTTATTTTTCCCTTAAATGTTTTGATGTATCTCTTCTTCATCTCTTGTCTTATAGTATATCTTGCATGTTACATAGAAGCTCAAGCTCCCTTCATGGAACTGAATCTTGTCAACTTTGCTTATTAAACAGTCCCCCTTCATGTCTCCAATAATCACAGCTGTTGTGTGGTGTTTGTAGGCATTAGCCGTCATGGAGGCTTAGTTGATTCGTGCATAAATATGGTCTATTCAGAGAAGAGGCCCTGTCAGTACTGAAAGGCCAGGGCTCTGTCTCACAGAAAGAGCTTGAACTAGTGCATTCACTCAGAGGTTTTTTTTTTAATTGAAGTATAGTTGATTTATAATGTCATGTTAGTTTCATGATTCAGTTATATATTTATATGTGTATATGTATATATATATTTTTCTTTTTCACATTCTTTTCCCTTAAAGGTTATTATTATATTATAGGTATTATATTATTATTATATTATATTAATTATATTATATTTATTAAAGGTACTGAATATAGTTCCCTCTGCTATACAGTAGATCATTGTTGGTTATCTACTACTTTTCTGACTCTTAAGTTTGATTTGACATGATACACACATGGATGGCGCTTCCCCAGTAGCTCAGCAGTAAAGAATCTGCCTGCAAAGCAGGAAACGCAGATTCGATCCCTGGGTATGGAAAATCCCCTGGAGAAGGGAATGGCAGCCCACTCCAGTGTTCTTGCCTGGAGAATCCCATGGGCAGAGGAGCCTGGTGGGCTACCGTCCATTGGGTCTCAAAGAGTCAAACATGACTGAAGCAACTTAGCGTGTATGCATGCATGTACACATGGGTGTGGGGAACCAGCACACACCAAAAGCATGTTAATTAGTAATGAAAAGGGTCAATCAAAGAGTGATAATGGCTAGTTAGTGGGGATACAGAAGGCAAGCAGTTTGCTTTGGAAGCCTTCAAAAAGATGAGGCGTCAGTGGGAAGTCCAACTGGGACAAGAACCAGGTTTGGTAGGCAGTGGGTAGGAGGAACAGTGATTGTCTGGTGCTCAGCTCACAGACAGAGCATTGCTGGTATTTGGAGAGTGAACAGGAATTATGTGGGTCTACCCCAGGGGCCATTAGACTATGGCCCACCAGTCGAATCTAACCCTCTGCTTGTTTCTTAAAAGAAAATGTTATTGGAACATTTTATGGCTATGTTCATTTATTTATGTGATATCTATGGCTGCTCCTGCATTGAGTAATTACAGCAAAAACCATGAGGCCTACAAAGCCTAAACTATGTCCTCTCTGGTCTTGACAGAAAATGTTTGCCAACCCCTAGTCTAGACTATAAACCAGGGCCTTTGAGAAAGAAAAATCTGTAAGTAGTGAAAATTAATCTAAATTAAAATTTAAAAAGATCTTTGCTGCCTCTCACACCTCTCTGTATTTTTTTAATTTACTTTTCCAAAAGATACTGGAATTTGATCTCTATCCTTAACTTCTACCTTAAATAGAATAGAATATATCAGTTATTTTGGAAGTCTACTATAACAGAAAGTTACTTTGTTTGGTAGCAAATAATATAAGAATACTGGTGTTTTGCAAGTCATCATGAAATATCATATATTTCTCTCATTTGACATACCCACGTTCTTTCACATGGCTTCAGTGATGTTAAAGATGTGTACTATATGTTTTGAAAACCTTGGTTTGAGTCAAAGGTTTGTTATTTAGGAAAAGTTCCACCTTCTAGAGGCTTGAAAACCATTGCCAGTTCCTTATTCCTTGTGTCTCTGTTAAAGTAAATCCCATAACTCCAAACTTCTAAACTTTCGTGAATAGCAGGTCTGACTCATGAATGATGTATAAATCATAGCCATAGACCAGTAAGATTTCTCAGCTTTACGTAGGCTATCATGGTGTTACATATTGCGGTTTTGGATTTCTAAACTCCATAGTAGTTGACAACCCAAACAATTCAAGTTCCATTTGCCCTTATGGAATGCTTTTTTTTAATGCAATTTTTTTTTCTTCCACTTTCTGCTCCTTTTAGAACTGTGCCTTATTAAAAGCTTTACTTTTAAATATGAGTAGTCAGGATTTCTTAATGCCACCTTGTACTTTACGGAAATGGTTATTTTTGTCTAAATAACATCTTACCGCTGAAGACAGATGAGTAGCTTGTTCTTGTAATGGTGCTAACAGAGAGAAGCAGTTTGGAATTTCACCTGTTGCCACTGACAGTATCAATTAATGGTAAGACTGAAGGTTCCCAAATGCCAGGCCTTGGGAGTGGTCATTCGCTCTATGAGCAAAGAAGACTGTGTAACGCCATCTTACAAGCATGCTGCACCTGAAGGGGGTTTTGATTTTATTGTTTGCATTGCTCTCCTAACAGCTTATCTTTGTAGCCTCCCATAAAAGAGAGACTAGGATCTAAGGGCTGGTGCTGGAAAGCAAAAACTAATACGACATGAATCTAAGTCTCTGTCTAACCCATGAGTCTGTAGTCATTCCTGGACAAGAAATTAAGTCAGTGTCAAGCCTAAACAGAAGACTATATTTCAATCATGAATTCTTGGTTTGAGAAAAGTGTAGGAGGGTTATTAGAACTTTTAAAGGTTCTGTTTGGGCAAAACTGCTGGCAGTGGTAAAGAGAGGTGATTTTCTTTTGTCTCTTTTTTTTTTCCCTAAGACTTAGAATGAATTAGAATGAAACACAAGATACCAAACCTATGTGGCCATGACTCCCTGGCCATCTTTGAGCTGGAAAAATTGTCCATAAAGTCTACTCCCTGTAGTGAACTCTCAGACCAAGAATCAGTTAGAAGTCTCTCAGCATACACAGTAATACAGTAATGACTTTGACCTTCTCCTTCCCCAGTCTTAATCAATTATGCCTTAAAGAAGAAGAATACTTTTAAGTTAAATATATATATATTTAACTAGAGGCTTGAATATATATATATATTTATATATATATATATACACACACACACACAATTACATTTAATTTTAAGCTTTTCCTCTTTCAAACTAAAACCAAAGAGTCTTTTAAATGATCGGGGCCACAGTGAGGTGGAGGTGGGGGGTGGTACACAAATGAGTAAACCAACCTGCCTGACCTGCTCTCTTGTTTTTAAGTATCCAGTAATATGATCATTTTGCAATAAATAACTGAACCTACACCTCTGGGAAATTCCGGGTCTCTGCTTCTTTAATTGTGGCTACTTTGTTCAGATGTGAGGCAGTGCCATTCCAGCCAAAGAAACCTGATCAAATTTCCTTCCTTCCCATCTTATTTGTATTCTTTATGAAAAGCCCCAGCAGTTGTTTGAAACAAGTCTGGCCTCTGGTTAAAGTTTAAACTAGTAGTGAGATCCATCTCAAATGGAGTGTTTGTGACACTTTTTGCTGCTCCTGGCCTAGGGTACTAAGAGTATTAGACCCCAGAAGCAGCCAATTTTGTAGTGCCTTTTAATACACAAAATTGTATTAACATCAACATGGATACAGATGGATGCACTGCAATAAACTGTAACCACTTGAGAAAAGCCTTTATTGACTCTCAAGTAAATAATGCACATTTTAAAGGATCTAAATATGCATTTACATAATGTGCTATAATTTTTTATTGTGTCAACTACTCACACACACACATCCATAAGAGATGTTTTTCTCCGTCAAAAATTTGGACTCATACCATTTTTTGTGCATTGCATTAGCACCATGCCAGATTCACAATGGTAGTTTCTCTTCTCTAGGACCTGAGCTGACCATCTCAAAATACAGCTAGTGAATTTTGCTGATTGAATAATTGGTTGGTTGATTTAACCCCAGTGACACTTTCTAAAATAATTTGTGACCACTTGTTCGAAAACTTAAGGCACACTAAAAACATCTAATCCAAGATAAAAGAGAAATGAAATAAAGAAGAAGGAAAACCAGATTTAGACATGGCTAGAATCTTAAATCTGAGCTTTAGAGCAATGGAAAAATCCAATGCAGTCTCATTGTTCAGGGAAAGAATGCTACGAGAATGTTATCCAGAGAAATCACATGTATTTAATAGTACTCCCTAATGGCGCATGTGATAAAGAATCTGCCTGCAATGCTGGAGACACGAGTTTAGTCCCTGGATCGGGGAGATCCCCTTGAGAAGGGAATGGCAACACACTCCAGTATTCTTGCCTGGAGAATTCCATGGACAGAGGAGCCCAGTGGGCTACAGTCCATGGGGTCGCAGAGATGGACATGACTAAGTGACTAACACACACACACACACAACATACTTTGTGATGTGTGTAACACAACTGTTTTCTGTTTGAAGAAATGAAAGCACAGGATCTTGAATGATTTATATCCTGTTCCAATGAACTAGTGGCTGAAGTAGACATCCAAGGCATGAGAAAATAGGGGTTGTGAAGAATGACCCTTTGAAATGCAGACTCAGCAGGTGTCTAGTTTGAATCTACAGGCTAAATGATTTCCTGGTATTAATTAAGAATTAATTGATTCTTATAAATCAACCATGATAGAGTTAACTCCATATAGTACCATGTGTTTTCAGGTTTGTGTTACAATAAACTGTGTGACACAAGGAAAAGGGGAATAATTTTTTTTTTTTTTAGTAACATGTAACAAAGAAACTAAGGTCTACAGTTTAGTTGTTAATGATTTTCTTTTACATGTTTATGAAAAACAAGAACAACAGCAACAGAAAGGGCAAGGGTGTTGATTAAACAATTAAGGGAGGAATTTCATGGTCCCGTTAAATTATTTCCTCTATCAGGTTTCTTTAACTTTAATCTATCCAGTCTTTGCTCAAGTAAATTTTTCCCTTGGACAGCATTCTCTGCTGGCCACCACAATTTCATAATCTCACAGCCATTCATCACTTTCCACTTGAGCACCTGAAGCATTGCCACTTTATTATTAAGGTCTGTTTCCTGTAGGCTCTTGACAATGGAGGTGCCACCTTTGCGTTTGACATGCTGCAAAAGTTGAGTGTATCATTTCATTGTGGTCAGTACATTCCCAGCCTCATTTGGGAAATGCCACATTCCATCTCTAACTAGAAACTATTTGGTCAAATACAGGCCACCGGGTAAAAGTTTCTTTCTACCAGCAAAGACGAGCATACCATATTAGATGAAAAAATTCCTTGGGTTCTTTAAAGCCTTTTGCATCATAAGAGATGGCTAGAGCCATTTAACTTTTTAGCTGCAGATTTTAACTCAGAGATTATAACGGATTCCAAGATTTATCATCCAGTGTATTAAGTCCTGGGCTTCCCAGGTGGTGCTAATGGTAAAGAACCTGCCTGCCAATGCAGGAGACATCAGAGAACACAGGTTTGATCCCTGAGTTGGGAAGATCCCCTGGAGGAGGACATGGCAACCCACTCCAGTATTCTTGCCTGGAAAATCCCATGGACAAAGGAGCCTGGTGGGCTACAGTCCACAGGTTCTCAAAGAGTCGGACATGACAGAGCGACTGAGCACAAACACATTAACTCCTATGTTTTACCAGTTTTCCTATATGCTCCATGGCTCTTTGCCAGGAAACATTTTTTAAGTTTATGTTTATTTGTATGGCCACTTTATTAATTTCTGATCATTCATTGTACCATCAGCAGATATTTACTGAGTGCCAGACACTGTTCTGGGGATATGACAGTGAATCCATTAAAGGGATGGAGAAACTATTTACTGAGATGGTGAAGAGAGAAGAGCCACTATGAATTGATTTCATTCAAGATGCCCTCAGTTGTAGGACTGAAGACAACTTTGTGTCATTTCAGTGTTGTATCCCAAGCCCATAGTAAGAGCCTAGGAATATTTTCGGATAGATTAAAGGTTGCGTGAATGAAGGAATCTTATCAAGTCATCTGCATGGTATGGACTGTTGCTCCCATTCCAAACTCCTGTTTCTATTCTTGAAAAACTACAGATGCCACTCAAAACCTCAGAGTTCTTGCCACTCCCAATTATTAGTCAGAAAATGCCCCAGTCCTACAGATACAGTAGAGAACAAAGAGCCCGTGTTCAGGGATCAATAGAGATGCATCCTTTTTTGACAGTCCTCAGCCTTACTGATCAAATGGTGGTAGGAAGTGTGGCCAGTCTTGCTTACTTGCTCTTCAGTTTTATTGAGTCATTCTCAATGTTAGGAAAGCCTTACTTTCCAAATATTTGGGTATTCGTTTGTTTTCTCTTTGCAGGGGCTCCTTGAGTTTAAAGATTTAAACTGCAAAAAGTAAGGAAAAATAAATGCTCTCATCTGCTTCTACTTGGGAGATGTCTCTCGGGCCCTCTTCGGGAGATGAGAGCTGCCATGTTGGCGTTATTTGGTTTGTGTCTTCAGCCCACATGCTCTTCTTACCCTCCAGCAGGCTTTACCAATAACCCTTCCACGTCAAGAGCAGGAGTCTTCCAAGGCAAAATTATTAAGCACTTCACGTACAGTTTTTTAGCCTAACATAACATTCTTCCTATATCAGTGAAACTCAGTATATAAGTTCAGATATAAGGGAGTGATAGTTGTCTGAGTCTTTGATCAGTTTGTATGAGCAGAGGGCCAGCAGTTTAGCAGGGGTCACTGCCTATCTCTTCTGCCTGTGTGTTCCCCTGCTCTAACTAACATCTACGCATTTCAGAGTTTGGCTTTGAAACCTTCCATGTAAAGTGAGGCACCCAAATTGCCTGGGTTCATTAAGTGATCATTTACTACAGACTTCAAAAAAATTTCATCCTGAATTAGTCCCTAGAAATTTCCTTGAAAGGGGTATAAGAGCTTTAACAATGAATTATTGTCTATGGAATGCTCAGCATGAAAGGGGATCCATATGTGCAAACTAGAATTTGTCATATGTAATGTCAGTTAAATCAGGTCTAATCTACCAAATACATTTTTTATTGCCTGCTTCATTAAAAAGGCTCTTAAGGTAATGAATAATCTTCAGCTTCACCAAGGATTATTAATGCCTTTATAACTCATGTCCACTGAAAATAGAAAGACAGCTTGAAACTCTACCCTAATCTAACCTCCATGTTTGTCTTAGAGCTTTAAGGAAGAAAATCTATCAGACCTCTCCAGTATTAAATGCTGTCACAGGAGCCGTTGCTGTGAATTGAGTCAGGAGAAGAAGTTTTAAGAGGCAGTTGAATCTGGCTTAAATGCTGTGGCCAAGCAAGGCTTCCTCCGTTAAGCCTGGTGTTTTGTTTTCCCACAGCAAGTCCACACGCGACCCCGTCGACTCTTCATTTCCCGACGTCACCCATCATCCAGCAGCCCGGGCCTTACTTCTCTCACCCCGCCATCCGCTATCACCCTCAGGAGACGCTGAAGGAGTTCGTCCAACTTGTCTGCCCTGATGCTGGTCAGCAGGCTGGACAGGTGGGGTTCCTCAATGTAAGGAAAATTCTCTTTTTTTTCTCAATTTCTTTAGAAATATTAGCCAAATGTAAAAATAACAAGGGGAGACCTTATGACCATGTGACGTGGTGTTCCAATGTGGTGCCGACTGACCAATGTCATATTTATTCTAGATTGTGGGAAAGTTAACTTACTCTAAGAGGGATTGGCCAGGATTTAAAAACAGTGTTTGCGTTAACTTCTCAACTGTCAAGTTTATGGATATAAATCATCTCAAGGGTGAACTGTATAACCTTCTAAGGTCTGTGGGCAGATAATTCCACCTCCCGCACACTAACCCACGGGCTCACACAGTTAACAAAACAGAAAGACCGAATAATTTTAAATAATGATTTTGAGTGGTAGGGGGAGGAGGGGGCACAGATGTTTCAGATCAACTAAGTTGATATTTTTTAAAAATAGTCTTCTAACACTTTACATCAAGTTGACCAGTACTTGAACTCAAGATGCTCAAAGTAGTTTATTATAGTTTGCTATTTCTGCAAGTAGTTATCTTTCCCACTTATCTTTGTATAAAGCTAAACAGTCTTCAATAGATTTGAATGAAGATTTAATTTTTTTCTCAAATAAGCTAAATCGCAAACTGAAACAATATTCCTAATGTAAGAGTGATTTTTTTTGAACTTTTTATTTTGTATTGGGACATCAGTTCAGTCGCTCAGTCATGTCTGACTCTTTGCGACCCCGTGAATCGCAGCACGCCAGGCCTCCCTATCCATCACCAACTCCCGGAGTTTACTCAGACTCATGTCCATCGAGTTGGTGATCCCATCCAGCCATCTCACCCTCTGTCGTCCCCTTCTCCTGCTGCCCCCAATCCCTCCCAGCACTGGGACACAGCCGATTAGCAATGTCATGATAGTTTCAGGTGAGCAGCGAAGGGACTCAGCCATACATATACATTATCCATTCTCCATCAGACTCCCCTCCCATTTTTTAAAAATCACAAATTTTGTTTCAAATGTAGAACCAGATGTTTACAATGGATAGCTATATCCCAAGGCCAATAATAATAAATTGGAAATAATGAACAGCATAAAGCCAAATGTAATTTTCCTTTTATCCTAATAACTACACATGAAGCCACAGATGAACCATAATTATGATTGCCTAATTTAGAATATCTTATCACACCATTCTATCACTGATTTTCTTGCTTGAAGAAATACCTGATTCTGCATATCTGAGACAGAAAAGGCAGCTTTGACTAATGTCTGGTGATGTGTTAGCAGATACATTTCTGTCTAGACAACAAATCAATATGGAGCCTTTTTTCTTTTTGCTTGTGTATTCATTTGCTTGGCTTATTCTAAAGCATTCACTTATGGACTTTTAGCCCACTCAGAAATAACACACAGGCAAGTTTGTTGGCAAGAAAGCACAACATTCTGACTGTCAGATGAGATTGTCTTTGAGGAACAATACTAAATATATAAGTGAATGTTGATGAAGGAGTGAGACTTCCTCTGCAGAATTATTAAGCTTTAACTTAAAAGCCTGGGACAGCAGCATCTCCTTCAACTGAATTTTGATTCAGGACTAGAGCTGGAATAGAAGCTGTTATTGCTGAGTGAACGATGTCACTGAAGACCGGAGGCAGAAAGGCCACTTGGGAAGCAATGAAAAGACTGAAGTGATCACCAGCATCAAGCATCTGACTTTCAGATTTCTAACTTCTTTTTTAATAGTCCTGACATCATCCTATATAACTGTCAAATGCCCAGTTTTGCATTTTGATCAAAATTTTGTAGGGTTTAAGGCAGGTCTCTTCATGGGACTATGTGGAAAACTTGAAAATAAATGGATTTTATTGCTTTCTTCAGAAGAAAACTTTTCTTTTGTTAAAGAGCTGTTACTTGGTTGTTCTAACATCAGGCAGCCAAATAAATATGACTCTTATGGCATATGCTTATATAATTTAAATCAAAATTAGAAGTGATATTTTTCCTTAGCAGAATTTTGACAGCTGAATTCTAAAGTTTCTGTGCCTGATGTTATACAATATGTGAAAGAAATTTTTTATGTTCACTTAACATATTTATTAAATGTTATATAATATCAACTTTGAAGAGTGAAAATAAAATATTTTTTTAATTTCAAATGTGTATTTAGGAAACTTCATTATATCTATATAAATAGGCATGATGGAATAATTCCACATTCTATAAAACACTTATAAATTAAGTTAATATTTAATAATCATGAGAATGATGACAAAGGTCACAGTTAGTACTGAATCAAAGCATTTCAGGCACAAGTTGGCAGGTCATTTCATAGAATCAGATGCAAAGAAGGTCAAAGTAATTCAAGAGATAAGTTTAGGATACATGGAGCATGTATGCCTAAGACTGTACTTTTGTGGAATGTCTTAAGAACAACCTACAATTCGTCATCCATATGCTCTTATGGAAGAATTCAAGCAGCTAGAATACTTCGTAATTTGCATAAAATGTGCCTAACGCCTAACAAACCCTTTGTTTTCAGAAGCAGCTAATGGTTCCTGTCTGTGTCTTCTTTTTCCCGTGCATGTTTTGTTCTGTTCCCACCCCGGCAGCCCAACGGGAGTAGCCAAGGCAAAGTGCACAACCCATTCCTTCCCACCCCCATGTTGCCACCACCACCGCCACCACCGATGGCCAGGCCTGTGCCCCTGCCGGTGCCAGACACAAAGCCTCCGACCACGTCAACAGAAGGAGGCGCAGCCTCCCCCACCTCACCAAGTAAGTATGGCTGAGACAAGGCGCCGGTCACTTACAAAGCTCTGTGCACTTGAATCCACATCTCAGCTTGGCCCCTCACTGCATAGGCTTTAGTGAAAGGCACGATCCCCAGTGATGGTTGTAGCATGAGTTCGCAGAACCAATACCAGATCAAAGCAGATACAACTCTAGGGTACCACCAACTATACCAAGTGTGAAAATGACTGGGTGTTTGGGTGGATGAAATGGTATAACTACATGCCCAGTACTGATAGTCAAAATATGAATTATTTGGTGTTGCATATTATTTGAGTGGCTTTGAATGCTATCCTCATGATCATCAAACAGCATCTACCTGTATGACTCTTATTAGCAAAAATTCCTCATACTTCAGTAGAGTCCTGCCTTCCAGTAACTTACAGTCCAAGAGAAATGCATTTGATGAGCTACAAAGGCTAGGTACCTCTTCCATCAAATAGAAAAATAAGTTTAGATCAAAGTAACCAATTCAAAGGTGTGTACATTGAACATTCACCAACAATAAGAGCCTGGCAGAAGATCAGAGCTAGTAGCCATGGCAGTTGCCTAGCTAAGATTGGCAGAGGGAGGAGATGGAAGATGGAATTGGAAGGAAAGAGAAAAGAACTCTTGGCTCTTCTCTGAATACTCTGGGAAGGGTGATCAAGCAATATAGGATTACTTGATAAATTAGAGAGAGAACAACTCTCCTGGTATTTCCTGATATTTTAAAGATGACAAGGGAATAGAAATAGGTTGAACACATAAATTTGGCTTTTATTCTACCTGAAATAATGACAGGAAGAGTGGTGGCTGCAGGCAGAGTTCCCAGGTAATGGATAAGACTACCTAGTCTTGCCTAGGGGGTGTGAAGACCACCTTCTCTAAAGCACTACAGGGGGATCAAGGCATAGGAAAGAGTGGGAACTGTGACAGTGACCCCAAAGAGAGGAGGTCTTCAAGGAAGTGAAGCTGGACACCAGGCATCTACTGAGGAAGAGGTGAGCATAGACCAGGAAAGAAGCAGTAAGATCAAGAACTGGAGCAGCAGCTATGGAAATTGAATGGAAGAAAGCCTAAGACGAGCTGTTTTCCAGACATAAGCTTTAGGCTTGGACAGCCATTTGGATGAGTATAGTGAAGGATGATCCAAATCTCTCAGTATTGGGGACAGTGTGGTATTATTGAGTACAGGAAGGCCAAAGAGCAAAAATGAGCCTCTGTTGATCCTGTGTTCATTGAACTTAATGTGGGGGATACTGATTTCAAATATCTAGAGCCCCTCATGGGTATGGGTGAGATTCAGGTTATCTAGTATGTATTCATTATGATAATGCATGCAGAAGTGATTGCCATTGTGCATGGATTCTGGTTTTATAGCAAAAAGACGGAGAGTCTAGAGGAAATTCTGGGCAGGCTTACT
Source organism: Muntiacus reevesi (assembly GCF_963930625.1). Classification (NCBI taxonomy): domain Eukaryota; kingdom Metazoa; phylum Chordata; class Mammalia; order Artiodactyla; family Cervidae; genus Muntiacus; species Muntiacus reevesi. The sequence goes on along the minus strand of NC_089249.1, from coordinate 143,400,677 downwards.
TCTCTTGGTAAGAAGTGGTTCAACAAATGAGAAAACCCTGAGTGTCCAATGACATAGGAAGCAAACTAGGCTTGCTGTAAGGATCTTGGAAGCTCAGTTCAGAAAAGCTTCTGAGAAGTAGAAGCTTATAGGTGAGTCCTACTTATTGTGTATTCATGCAACATCTTCAAACTAGTCAGAGAATAACCATCCTCAAACTCTATTAAAATAATCTAGTCGCTGGGGATATTGACTTATGCATTGGCAACTACATGCTTATTGTGCTGTTGTACCACTTAGGCATATTGTATCACTTTTCTGTTCTCTCTATATGTACAGGACATTGACTGAGCTCTCAAAAAACCTTGTTTAATTTTCTTCTTATTCTACATAGAGTAAGCCTAAAGGATAAGGGCTCAACCCCCCACCTTTCACATCAGTAGCTATATTTCTCTTCCAATCCCAAGTTTCCTCATTTGTCGAATGTGGGCAGTAATCCCTAGCTGGGCAAGGTTATGTGAAATCAGCCACAATAAGCACCACACCACCACCAAATAAACTGGAGAATTATATTATCTCCCAGGGGCTTATCTGTTGACTCAGACAGTAAAGAATCTGCCTGCCATGCAGGAGACCCAGATTCGATCCCCGGGGTTGGGAAGATCCCCTGGAGAAGGGAATTGGCAACCCACTCCAACATTCTTGCCTGGAGAATCCCATGGACAGAGGAGTCTGATTGGCTACAGTCCATGGGGTGGCACAGAGTCAGACACACAACTGAGCGACTAACACTTCCACTTTCATTTCATTATTTACGAAAACTCTTGACTAGTGGAAGCCTCCCAGTCTAGGCTAATGGAGAAAGGTATCTGTAGGACATGTAGAGGCTGCTTAACCCCTCAATCAGATTGGCACCTTTGAGTCTCTTCCCTGGGCTTCATTCCATGGATTGAATCTAATGCCTTGTATGAGAACATACCCTCTGTCCTCTTGTGCCCAGCCTCAAGCATTCACTTAACATGATGGGAAGAGGTGTGGAGGAGGCCTTGGCAGATCCTGGTTCATTAGCACCGGGTTTAGAGATTTTTAGAAAAAGAATTTCAGGAAAGGGGAACCAAAGTTTGATATTTACATAATAACTTTATACCTACTTTTTTTAATCCTAGGCTTCTAGGAATGTAGACAAAACCAAGTGTTCTACTGATAGCATAGAAAGGTTTTTACCATAATAAATTTTAGCCCTTGTTTCTGGTCTTTCCTGTAGTTTGCTGAATTCACAGTAATATGTTATTTCAGAGCAATATATCAGCTATCTTCTACTTTATTTTTAAGACAGTGATAGCCTGGGAAACCTGTAATTTATAGTATAGGAGAAGCCTCTCAAATTAAAAATCTAAAAGCCCACCGGCCCACACTGGGAAGACAGCCTTCTTTCATTCATTTATTCATCCTTCATATATTAGGCATCTGTCATGTGCCAAGGACTGTGTTAGCCACTTGGGATACAAAGATGAGTCACCCCTTCTCCAGAGAAACTCGGGGTTTGTTGTGGGAGACAGCTGGGGTACAGGCAGCTCACCCAGACAGCACCGGGACAGAGGTGTACATTGGCGCCACGTGAGGACTTGGGAGCGAGTTGGGTCCAGGTGTGGGGCCTCAGGTGAGATATTTTGGGAAGGAGTGACTTCTTAGCTAGTTCAGGGTAGCATTCTGACATTTCAAGCCTGAGGGAGAAGGTAGAACTTCTCCTCAGAAACCCGCTTGTAGGTGGAAGGAGGGGGTGTCTGAAATTGGATTACCACTGGATAAAAATTTAGAGCAGAAGTATCATTTCATTAATTTTGTGCTTTCTTAGAAATTACAACCACAGGGTGGTTGGATCCTGTTTATCTTTGTCAGTTTGTTAGAGCTCAACTTCAGCAAGAAGAAACATCACGACAGAGTATTAAGTACAGATGTTCAACATCCCAACAGTATATCTAATATTGAGTCTTTTTCAAAACCACTAATTGTATAACCTGGGACAGTCTTTTCTGCTGAGAGGTTTAAGATGATTTGTGATAAAATAAGGGTTTAAAAAGGAAAGTAGGAATCACCTATACTGACAACTCTTCTGGGCCTGGACTCCCATGTCTGTTAATAAGAATAACCCTAACTGCTCTTCACACTGTCACAGACAGGTTGTCAGGACATAGTGGGATGACAGATGTGCTGTGCTGTAGACAAAGTCCACGACACCATTTTGAATATGCTCATTTATAAAATACAAATGTGTGCCAGCCTAAAGCAGAGTATGTGTTTTTAAACTAATCAGTTGCCTCTGGCACCAGTGTGCAACTTTGCAGCTGTGGCCAGGAAAACGAGGGTAAGACAGATTTGGGGGAAAATAGTTCCTATAAAATAATATGCTTTAATGGAAAAAATCCTTACCAAAGGCCTAAAAAAGAGTAGTGAGGGTGGAAATAGCAGTTCTGTTCTCTCAAGCAGGACATTCATATTGTTGATATGTTTGGAGGAAGATTGATATATACTATGCCAAATCTCTTTAGGATACCATAACAAACAGAAGGAATAACTGGTAAGAGTAATTCACAGTGGATGGATTCTACTTCTGCTGATTAACTGGGTTTAGATAACCGGTGAGAGAATATCGCTTCTTTCATTCATTCAGTAAATAGTTATTGACTAGCCAGTATGTGCAAAGCCATCTTGTAGATGCTAGGATTCTGCAGGAAATGAAAAAGATGAAAAATCCCTGATTTTGTGGAGCATTCATTTTACAGAAGGAAGAAAGACAATGAATAAAATAATAGTAGGTAGGAGTGATGTGAGATGCACAGAGGGGTTGGGATTAGTGGGGGTTGGATACAACCTAAACAGGTTGGTCAGAGAAGGCCTGTCTGAGAAGGGGAGGTTTGAACAAAGTTCAGCAGAGGCAAGAGGATGAGCCATGAGACTGTAGAGGGAAGAGCAGGAGGATCAGCCAGCCCACCTGCATGTTTGAGGAGCAAAGCCCAGAGGCCAGTGTGGTGAGACCATGATGAGTGAATGAATGAAAGTAGGGAGACGCCATGTCTGAGAGGTCATGTGGATGAACAAGGATATGACTGGGAGGTGGGGTCAGGGGGAGGCTTAGGCTCATGGAGGCAGCAAATGTTGAAGGTTCTTACGGGCCATTGTTAGGACTTTGGCATTTGTTCTGAGATGGGCAGCAAAGGAGTGACACAAGTTAGGTTTTAACATAAACTTGTTGAAGGCTTTGCTGAAAATAGATTTCAGGAAGCAAGATTTAAAATAGGAGGACCAGTTATGAGGCTTATTTTTAAATCAATAAATATGAGTGTCTTCTACAAGCCAGCCACTATTCTAGGCAGAGGGATCCAAAGGTGAACGAAGCAGACCATCCACTTCCCTTGTGGCACTTATGTTCTAGAGGGAGGGGACAAACAACAAGAATAAGTAAGTTAGTAAATTAGGGACCAGTGGGGCACTGCTGAGCCTCTAGCACCTGGGGGTAGGGAGGGCAGCCCTCCCAGGTGCACGGGGTCCTGGGGTAGCTTGCTTTCAGCTATTTCTGAAGTCCTTTTGTCTTTCTCAAAACAAGAGGTATTATATACGTTTTCTTGACTCAGAGGCCATTCTTACCATGTCCCTTAAAGGGAACAGAATTGCTAAATTAGTCAATTATCTTCCCAAAGGTACCCAGGAAACTTATTAACAGCTGATTAGGACTTCCCTGCCTGGTGGCTCAGACGGTAAAGCGTCTGTCTACAATGTGGGAGACCCGGGTTCGATCCCTGGGTCGGGAAGATCCCCTGGAGAAGGAAATGGCAGCCCACTCCAGTAATCTTGCCTGGAAAATCCCATGGACGGAGGAGCCTGGTAGGCTACAGTCCGTGGGGTCGCAAAGAGCCGGACACGACTAAGCGACTCCGCCACCACCACCACCAAGGATAATGGAACAAAGTAACTCAGGGAAGGGAGGTGGCGTACCATTGCAGCACTGAAGGCAAGAGCTGCTAATGACCTGACCCATGTGGGCGCAGTGCCTTCTCAGTCACTTCAGTCATGTCCGGCTCTTCTCAACCCTATGGACTGTAGCCCACCAGGCTTCTCTGTCCATAGCATTCTCCAGGCAAGAATACAGGAGTGGGTTACCATGCCCTCCTCCAGGGGATCTTCCAGACCCAAGGATCGAACCCACGTCTCCTGCATTGGCAGGCGGATTCTTTACCACTGAGCCACAAGGGAAGCCCCTGTGGAGGCAGTAGGGGTGGTGAGAAATATTTGAAAGGTAAAGCTGATAGCATTTACTGACATGTTAGATGTGAGCTGAGAAGAGAAAAAAAAAAAAAAAAAAAACTGGGGATATCAGCAATGACACATAGATTTTTGACCTGAGCAATTGAAAGGATGGAGTTGCCATAAAGCAAGTTGAAAAAGTTGCAGGAAGCACAGTTCTGGGCAAGGGGTGGGGATCATAAGTTTAGTTTGACTGAGTTATATTTGGAGATGCCTATTAGGTATCTTGGGCTTCCCAGGTGGCTCAGTAGTAAATCATATACCTGCCAATGCAAGAGACACGAATTTGATCCCTGGGTCAGGAAGATCCCCTGGAGGAGGAAATGGCAACCCACTCTAGTATTCTTGCCTGCAAAATCCCATGGACAGAGGAGCCTGATGGGCTACAGTCCATGGGGTGGCAAAAGAGTCAAATGCAACTGAGCACACATCCATGCATGTTAGGTAATTTTACTGGTAAGACTAATTATAATAACATCCTACCTACTGCAGTTCTTTGCAGTGTACTGAGTTTTTCTACATGCACCATCTCATTAATTGGGAAGGGACTCCTTTTCAAACATGTAATAAAACAAATGGATATTCCTCAGAGTCCTGAGGACAACAGCTCAAGAATAGGCAAATCTCTCATTACATTTGGATCTGTTTGTGGTATGATAATTCAAAATGCACAATTCATTTTCTTAATTGCATTGTAAAATTCAATTTTTTATAATAGGTTGGCACCAAGAACACACTATAAAAATGGACTTTTCCAGAAAAGAAACTGAAGATTGGCATCATAGCCTAGAATTATAATGAAAAGGAAAAAAAAACAAACATTTTTGAATTATGACGGGAGATAAAACATGAATATTTTCCTTTTTTAAAATAATTAGGAACTCAAAAACTCAATTTAAAAATGCATGAAAGACTTATAAACAATTGTCTCCATCCCATCTTAGCCATGAACTCTTGATTTTTTTAAACTAGACTTCTATTAAATTAGAAGTATATAATAACAAGTTCCCTTTTTTATTTTTATATCTCTAATGAATCTTGTATACATTCATTATATGAATGAGTTTGAACCTGTTAACCAAGAATGTAACAATAATCTCTGACCAGGACTGAAATTTCCTAGTATAATAAACATATGTTCAGTGCTTTTTGGTTAGCAGAGCTCTTTACACATATATTTTATCTCATTCCCATCTTCTTAAGACTCAGGAAGTCAGGATTTTATAGATAAGGAAAGTGAGATTCAGGAATGAAATCTCGAATTTCCCAAAATTATAATCCCATAGTGTGCATGGGCACTCAGTCGCTCAGTTGTGTCCGACTCTTTTGCAATCCCATGGACTGTAGCCCACCAGGCTCCTTTGTCCATGGGATTCTCCAGGCAAGAACACTGGAGTGGGTTGCCATTTCCTTCTCCAGGGGAGCTTCCTGACTCAGGGATGAAACCGACGTCTCCTGTGTCTCTTGCATTGCAGGCTGATTCTTTACTACAATAAGCCATCTAGATGAAAAAGAATAATTCTATGGTCGCATGGTGCTAGCTCCTACTGTAGCCAAATTACAAAGCGATATGACCCGATTTCTGGTTACCAGGGAACCACAACTGCCTATTCTTGTCTGAAATTAATAACACAACAAAATGTTGAGCTTTTATTAATGCCAAGCACTTTAAAAATTGTTTTTTATGTATTATCTTGTTTTAATCCTCACATTAATGCTGTGAAGTGCATACTTTGAAAGTAAATACCTTAATGGAGAAACACAGGGTGTGAAGAGATAGATAACTTTCTCAAGATCACTCAGTCAGGTGTAGCAGCGTCTTGACTACACCCAGCCACCTTGAACCTGCAGTTCATACACTTGGCCAGAGCATCCTTTGAGGATCTTCACTTTAGCCCAGTTTCCAAGTTTGCAGTGCAGATCCTATGGGAGAAGTATAAAGGAAGATACTGGTGGTCATTTATACTTCAGTGTGGATCAGTTTCTGTTGCTGAGAATAACTTTTTGTTATCAGGGAAAGGAAAGAGAGCTTAAGGAGGGAGATAAGCAAAGAATAGCAAAAAGGTGGGAAAACAGTAGCTATTGCTAAAGGCAGAGGTTCTTTGTTCCTTAGGGCTCTCCAGAGCTTGGACTGTTGATGAGTGCTTAGAAGAATTACTCTCTGAGTTTTCACCCAAATAATGATGGTTCTCTTTTTCATCAACACTTTTTTATGTGTTAATTTTAATCAGTAATTGAATTAGAACAAATCAGTGGATATGTCATATACACAATTTTTAAATGATATAAGGACTGTATTTCCTCTTTCAGAGACGAGCTAGTGAATAATGACAAGAGAGAATTAAAAAAAAGTTAGTGGCTTCCTTTCATAAAATAGTGTTTCTTTACTGGTACCTGGACTCTTCCTTTAATTTTTAAATTTTTAAAAAAGGTTTTGTTCAATGAAATTCACCCTTTGGTGTACAGTTTTATGAGCTTTTAAAACATCATGGATCCTTCCAACCAACACCACATACAGGATACTGAACAATTCCAAAGAGCTCCCTCCTCCTTCTTATCTACTCTTAAGTTAATGTCTGATGGCATTTAGTGCCAGGGAACATATTTTACTTTGATCTCTCTATTTCCACATTGAATTTTATTCTTCAGCCAGCACTGCTTCTATCCCCATTATATTTTAATTTTTTATATTCTTCTGAATCAGAAAAAGACCAGTTTAACTACAATATTTTAGTATATGATAATAGTGACATTTTCATATGGAGGAGGGAAAAGAATTATTCAATAAAGTATATTTGGATGACTGAGTAGCTATTCACAAAAAATAAAATTCCTTATACCAAAATAAATTCCAGGTGGTACAAAAATTATAATATAGAAATATTGAGCCTTAAAGTACCACAAAAACACAGGGCAGACTTTTTTGAAATATTGGAATGAGAAAGACCTTTCAAATAATATAGAAAAGTATCTTGACATAATATTGGTGAGTGTGTGAAAAATAGGCCATTCTCTTATACTGTTAGAGGACTGTAAATTGGTTCAACCTCTTCAGAGGACTATTTTATTATATATATATTTATATATATAAGTTTTAAATGTAAGTGATACACAGTGTTGGACATATGAGCAAAGATATACAGCAAGTATTCGTTGCAACAGTGATTATAGTAAAAGAGTGAAAGTGAAAGTCACTCAGTCATGTCCAACTCTTTGCAACTGTATAGTCCATGGAATTCTCTAGGCCAGAATACTGGAGTGGGTAGCTTTTCCCTTCTCCAGGAGGTCTTCCCAACCCAGGGATCGAAACCGAAATATCCAACTACCCACTAATATGATATACATTAGAAAACCCTTTGAAAAGAAGGATAGGGCTTCCCTGGTGACTCAGTGGTAAAGAATCCGCCTGCCAATTGCAGGAGACACGGGTTCCATCCCTGGTCCGGGAACATCCCACATGCCATGCCATGGAGAAACTAAGTTTGTGTGCCACAACTATTGAGCCTATCCTCTAGAGCTTGGGACCTGAAACTACTGAAGCCCACGTGCCCTAGAGCCCATGCTCCACAAGAGAAGCCACTGCAATGAGAAGTCTGTGCGCTGCAGCTAGGGAGTAGCCCCCACTTGCCACGACTAGAGAAAAGCCCGCACAGCAACAAAGGCCCAGCACAGTCAAAAATAAAAATAAGTAAATAAATTAAAAATAAGGGTGAAAGTGAAGTCGCTCAGTCATGTCCAACTCTTTGTGACCCCCTGGAGTGTAGCCTACCAGGCTCCTCCGTCCATGGGATTTTCCAGGCAAGAGTAATGGGAGTGGGCTGCCATTTCCTTCTCCAGGGCATCTTCCCGACGCAGGGATCGAACCTGGATCTCCTGCACTGTAAGCAGACACTTTTACCGTCTGAGCCACCAGGGAAGTCAAAACTAAGGGCAGGTCTAAATGAATTCATGGAATAATCTTTGAGTTATATTAAGTCAGCAAAGCAGAGTGCTAAGAAACAGTATGTATAGAACATATACTACTGTAGAGTGGGGGATGTATATATACACTTGAGTGTGTATTGACAGACATTGCTTTGTTGGGAGGTAGTTCTTAAGTACCTTACCCAATGAGAATGCAAGATATTATTGAGTTTTAAATCCCCTTTTATGTCAAATATAATGGTTTATTTAATCTTTAAAGTATTTTTCTAGTGAACTAAAATTTTTCTTTAAATCTCAATCACTAATTACAGTGACCAAAACTCACACAGTGGGGTCGGGTAAGGGGGGTGATCCAGAAAAACCTTGGTAAATTTTGTACATCTAGTTTTTAGTTGCACTCACCTGAACTTTGGGTATGATAGCAAAAATATGTGCTCTTTCTGGTGGAGAGTTATATTTTTCTTCCCTCCCAGAGAGCATGGAATTTAGTACAAGGATAACATTTTCACCCTCAATAGCCATTATTTGCTCACAAGTTCTGCTTTAGGAACCCGTTGGATACAAATGTACATGTGCTATCTTTAAGTTATAATTTTCAGTAAACACTTTTTTGCAGAGCATTTCTACTTTGTGCACAACCCAAATTTTTAATGTCTAATTGTGCAAAAGAAAAATAATTATTGCAAATCAGGCACTTTGATAGGTATTTTCATATGCATTACCTTAGTTGCACTTGATTGTTATTTTAATCTGAAAAATTGGAATCATTAGCCCTCTTTTTAAAAAGAGGAAACTAAGATTGAACCAGGATTCGAATCCAGGTCTGTTGGATGCTAAAGCCCAGTGCTTTCTACTCTACCACTTAACTATATTTCAAGACATGCCATAAAAAACTTTTCTATTATTCTTATAAAAACTCCTAGGTACATTGAATTGGATGAAAAACAGAGGAACTCTTGAGCAGGGGAAAAAAAAGAACTGAACTTTGTCAAGAAGGAATGAGTGACAAAAGAAAACAGACAATGGATGATTACGTTCATTTGGGTTATTTAAGTTATCATAACCCATTCATGTCTTATTTTGCCTCAGTTTTTTACTATTTCAAATGACAGAAATGACATGAGTTTTCACATTTTCTTCATGAAGATAACATATGGCAATGCATTGTAGGAAAATTGAAAAATACAGAAAAGTATTTAAAAAATTATTCTCCTATAACCAACTACTAATTGACATTTTAGTCTGATTTTCTCCCCTTTTTTCAGTGCATTTCTCTGTGTATGCTTATATTTATATAAGATGATTGTGACCTACTGCATATAATATTTTCTATGTTATTTTCTTAACTAGTATTTTACATCTTTTCTTACTTCATAAGAAAAAACTAGGAAATGTTATTTTAAATAATTTTTACTTATTCTCCTTCCATAGAACATTAACTTTTGTCCTTGTCTATGGAATACACTCCAGCAGAGCATCAAACATATATTTTGTCCCCAACTTGAATAATTTTATTAGGATAGATTCTGGAATTGGAATTACTAGTGTAATAGTATGAATATTTTTCTTGATATACATTACCAAACTGCTTTTCATAAAGTTGTGCCAGTTTACACCCTTAGAAATTATATATGAATCTGATCATAAGATTAATCCTGGAGAGATTTAAGTATTATTTTTTTAATTGGTTGAAGGCAGATACCTTGGGGTGTGATGCCCTTAATAGGAATTTGGTATCAGTAGTCCCTGACTGGATGATTTTTCTTCAACTGTCTTAATGTAGAGTACAGTGGGATCCTGGATATTTCCCATCTTGTTGGCTAAGCCTCTCCTTAGAGATCACTCTCTGGATTGCTCCTATGGAGAAGGTAGCCTATTAGAAATTCACAGAGCGGGAGGAAGCCCTAAAGAGTTAGGAGTACTAGAACAAATAATGTTTATTATGCTGGACTGTTTTATATATATAGAGGCTCAGAGAATTTAACTGGTTTGCCGAGATCCCATTTCTAGTAAGAAACTGAATGGATTCAGTCTAGAATTTCCTGATTCTAGAAAAAAAATTATTTTCTATTAACTGCATTGCATTGCTGTAAAAATAAAAATATTATTTGGGGTTTTCAGATTCTGTTTGTCTTTATTTAGTATTAAAAATTACTAGAAGATATTTTGAAATCACTCATAATTCCAGTTTTTATAAATAATCACTTTCTGTGTATATTCTCCAGTAATTTTCTGTGCTTATTTTAAACGTAATTGATCATATGTATGTGTTTATATATGTATATACATATATATAATTTTATGAACTAATTTTATTCATTTCATATTATAAGCATATCATGGTGTCATTATTATTTTAAAACATTTTTAATGACTGCAGTATTCCATCATATGGATGAAACATCAATTTATCCATTGGTTCCGATTTGTTGCACTTATAAGTAATGCTGTAATGAACATCTTGGAGTGTAAATCTTTATATGTGCTTTTAAGTACTGGTTGAGAATATAGTCTACAGTTGAGAATATAGTGGGTTTCCAAAGTTACACTGCCTTTGGAGAGGCTACGGAAGCCTTTCAAGAGGGAAGGATCCAATATATTGATCTCGGTTTCTTTTTTTAGTAAACCCCAGCTGAATCCAGGGTTTATTCCCTGTGGGTCTTCAATAATTTCACCTGTGCCTACCATCTACGTGGTGTTTTTGATCAATAAATATGTTCATTTGAATAACACAGCATTCACATAAAAATAAACGACATAGAATGTGAATCAGTCATTAGAAATAAATTGAAATGAACTGAAACAAAGCTGTGTTCTGTCCTTTAAATCATTATGAAAAAGTATATTATAGGCAGTATAAATAGATTGTTTACAGGAAACACTCATTGTTAAGTGCCTCCTCATTACACAGATTTTGGTAACATAAAGTCAAAAGACCTCCAGTTTACAAGTTGCTCTGATTCCCTTCTCTCTGTGTGCACACATGAATCGTCTTATACCTTCCTCTCTGAACGTGTCATTTGAGCCCTACCCGCTATGAAGATCCCTAGCACAAGTGGAGGGACCAGCAGAGCAAAGTCATCTGCCAAAACTGATTTCTTTTCATGACTTTTGTGAACTATTGACATATTAAACATTTCATGCAAATTGTTACCATACATGTTAAGTAATGCTAATATATTAAAGTTCGAATTCTTTAGATTTTCAGGAAGAAGGCTTGTGGGTATGCCATTACATAATAATTTACTAGTGATAAGTTGGCTTTAATTTCATGCCCTGAAGGCTGTCTTTTTTGTTGTTGGTAACTTGTTTGTACAGACAAAAGATCTGCAGAGATAATAGAATGAGGTAATTGACTGCACATACGTGATCAAAATAATGGAAATTCAGTGTTGGTTATCTTCTAGATTCCAAATATCTGGACAAAACATCCATTCAATCACATGGGAATTTCTAAACCTTTGAATATTGGGCCATGTGTCAGCAAAGGCTATATGTGCTTCCTTGGCTGTATAATTACATTAATAATGCCAACCTAGGCCCTGTAAATTTGTCGATACCCATAGATTTCTTCAAAGGAAGAAACATTCCAATATCCTCCAGCGTCTTTTTGTGTGACCTGGAAAGAAATAGTGCTGTTCAGGTTCCCAAATGAGTCAATTGTAATAGGTTTCATTTAGAAAGTACCCAATCTGTTTTCTAATAGTTTCTGCATTTATTTTTTTACAAACAAAAGTTTTTTTCACAGAGCTTTAAAAAAAATAGTATTGTAACATATGATAGTGCAGTTAAGATTCCAGAAATTATTTCTGTTAGGTATTTAGTCACCTCACTGCTTCAGTTTGCAACTGCGTGCATTCTGATGCATTGTCAGGTGTCACTGATAAACATTTAATAAACTTGCAGTTTGAAAACACAGGGATCTGTTCAAGTCTCCATTCCTGAACTTGCTTGGAGGACTTTGGTCCAATAACTAGCACATTCCTGGGCAGGCAGTGGAATCACAGCAAGTCTAGCTGAATGAAATTGAATCTTTGTCTAGCATTTTTAAAGAAAAATGCCCACGTGTGAAAATGTCTTGAGTTTCTGAACACGAGACAACATGAGAAGTGCATACTGATTTTGAGATGGGATGGGAAAGGTTTACAGTGTTAGGATGCCTAATGGGCTTATGTTGTGCTGTGCTTCATTTCTCAGTTGTGTCTGACTCTTTGCGACCCCATGGACTGTAGCCCGCCAGGCTCCCCTGTCCATGGGGATTCTCCAGGCGAGAATACTGGAGTGGGTTGCCATGCCCTTCTCCAGGGGATCTTCCTGTCCCAGGGATCGAACCAAGATCTCCCTCATTGCAGGCAGATTCTTTACCATCTGAGCCACCGGGAAAGCCCCTAGTGGGTGTTTAAAATTTGGTATCTTTGATTATTTTATAAATTATTTCTTCCTCTTGAAAGAAAAACTCAATGGACTTTTTCTCCTTCAATTTCAAACATTCAAGTCCCCAATCCTCAACTTTTTATCTTCCAGACCATATGGCAAAGTGTCATTTGCAGCATTTCATCTTTTCTTCTTTCTCTCCACGATTGATACCCCCATCCTCCACCTCTGTTCCTTTGCTCAGTCATCTTCCTCTGCAACCCTCGGTTCATCTGAACTTGTCAACTAACACGTCTTTTACAGCCCGTCCCGAAAGCCATCTCCTTCTCCTCTGCAAAGCTTTTCCTGGTCCCCTGCCAGGTGTCACTTGTCTGCCCTTAAACACCCCACAGGTTTTTATGTATATTACTTTAGGCACTTGTATTTTCACTTTCTGTACTCATCTCTCCCCGCTAGAGAGAGATGCTAACATTTCAAGGATAGCAGCGTGTCTGGCTCATCTTTTTATCTCCCATAAAGCTCGGCATAGAGCCTAGAGCAGAGGAAGTGTTCACATGACAGCGAGACAGAGAGAGAGGGAAGGAGAGGAAGGATAGGAATATGTAAGGTGTCTCTCCTTGATGCACCACCGCAGTTAGACTTGGTAGAGTTTGAGGGAATGAGAAATTGGGTATTCCTTCCTTTTAGATTAAGAGAATGAGAAATGGGGTATTCCTTCCTTTTAGATAGTTGGCATCTCTCATGAACAGAACACAAACTTCTCTTCAAACTTTGTGTCTGCCAGGGTTTAGGGGACTTTGTCTGTGCCTGTGTCTGGAAGTAAATTCAGAATGTCAGAACTAACAAGGACGTAGTGTATAGCACAGGGACTTATACTCAGTATCTTGTAATAACCTCTAATGGAAAAGTATCTAAGAAATATATATATATATATGTATACACACACACACACAAATGGATCATGTTGCTATAAACCTGAAACTATTAATAAAACAACAGTGTAAATCAAATGTATTTCAATAAAAAAAATTTTTTTAAAGAAATATATCTAAGACACACACACACATAAAAAGAAAATTAAAATACACTAGCTCTCTTACATTATCTTTTCTGCCAAGGTGCCTCACTGGGTCATCCCTTCTCTCCCAGCCCAGCAGAGAAGCTGGCTGCCTCTATCCTCGGGCCATTGAGCCCCTTCACTCAGCCTCCTGGTGGCTACTCTGTGACACTGGAGGGGGCTCCTCCAAAGGGTTGCTCTCCTCTCACACCCTGGCTCTACACAGAAATCTATGATTTTCTCTCTCTTCTGTTTTCCAGTGATGACACACATTTCATGGGTTGCTAAATTTGAATTAGATCTTGAACCTGGCACCTACTTTGAAAACAAGTTGATGTACTCACATTTTCTAGTTTGTGAGATTTGAGTGGTTTTACTAATACTGTTTTTATCCTAAAGAAACCATCAACTGACATTGGTACAGATATTTTAATGTCTTAATATCTTGTTTTGCAGTCATATTTTCCCCCAAAACAGGAAAGCTCCAACCATCTTTTATTCAGAACAGTTGGACCACTTTTTTAGCCCCACGGTCAGCTGATGATTGTTGGGTCAAGGCCATTCCAGGCTCCAAATTGATTCATCTAGAAACTCTGTGATTCCTCTGTTCAGTCACCACCCTTATTCCTTCTTATTCAGAGGCAAAACAAAAAACAAAAAAAAACCCAGATAACCTGGGAACAACAAAAGTTGGAATTCTCATTGACTCACAGGCAGTCAGTTACATCCATTTCTGAGAACACAGAAGCTGTTCTTCCAGGGAACACCTGCCCAGTTTTAAAGAGCAGAGCTAATGGGTGATCTCAGTCACTCTCCCTGGCCATCCCACAATCTCCCTAGAGATAGATTCCAGTATTCACAGAGGCTCAATTGCATATAAAGAAAGAATTGTTCATGAACGGTTTTCCAATTGCTCATACTGAGGCCCGACTTGTACTGCCTAACTGAAGGATTATAGAATTAGCAATGCATATGGTAAGTGGGCAACACAGAAGAATATGGGATCAGATTCTGACTTGAAATTTTGATACTTACCTCTGTGGCTAAGGCTAAGACTCTTGGATAATCTGAAGAAATACATAGGAAGAGAAAAATATGATCAGATTAGCCCATATAAGAGCTGGCGGGTGCTTATTATAGGAATGTTTTTTCATAAGGCTAAGAAAATGGTCCATGATGATGCTGCTCATGTAGGTCAAATGGCTGCTAAAAAAAGCAAACACTTTCTGTTTCAGAAGCAGACAACTAATCAATACTTTGATTTCTAATAGTCATGTTTGTCATGAGGACTTTTACAATGAGGTTATGTAAGCAAATTGATTTCCCTGTTGACTTTATCAGAAAATCATCAAATGCCCCTGACTCTTCCCTCCAGAGTTCTCAAAAATACCTAAGATAATTTCTTCCCAGAAAATTATTTTCTGGACTTACTGATTTCCTGAAGCTCCTCCTGCAACATTTTATTATTGCTGTAAATAGATGAAAATTATAATTAAGACAGATAATGAATGTAATATAAGAGCATAGTAAGCACAGTTGTATATAATTAATTACCATATAGCCCCCTTTACTTCATTTATATTCATGTTGAAAGCACTTAACTGGGCATGTGTAATTGATTCACCATGGCATATATGATTGTTTTAACAAAAAGTTTCAACTGAAGCTTTTGTTCAACAGGATAACTCCCTCATTCCACTGATTCTTTGGGAAAAATCAAATTAGCCCTATGTCATATCATTTCTGGAACCGCATCCTGTTATAGGTGAATACTCTGCTTGTTGTAACTACAATAATGGAAGATGAGTCAGACTTTCTTTCTTCCTTCCCTTGTTTTTCCTGTATCCTTGATTTTTCCCAGAATCAACTTTCTATAGAATAAGTTTCCCTGAGCACCTTTTGTTCCATTCAATGACTTGGATACTCCAAGACTCCCAGATCTTTATAGTTGTCTTATCTTTTCTTTTTGTTTTTAAGGGAAACACCTTACCGCCTCTCTCAGTATTGCTCTTTAAAAAAAATAAAATAAATTTTGGAGCAGTTTTATAGCCCATGAGGGCATTAAGGGCCTCCTGGGATGTTTGGTCTCATGATTGAAGAAGAAACAAGAGCCAACTGTTAGTCTCATGGTAATTTTGAGTGACTCAATTATTTAGATGGTAACTCTCCTTGCAAAATGGCAAAATTTATGTCTGGCAAAAATATTAAATACAGAATGAAGTGTAATACAAATCTTTCTAGATTTAGTGCTATGTAGGAGACCTAGGTTTGATCCCTGGGTTGGAAAGATCCCCTGGAAAAGGGAATGGCTACCCACTCCACTCTTCTGGCCTGGAGAATCCCATGAACAGAGGAGCCTGGCAGGCTACAGTCCATGGAGTCATAAAGAGTCAGACACAACTGAGAGACAAGCATTTTTATGGTCAGTGAAGACCTATCTTCACACAAAAAAGAAAAGAAAAAAAGCATATGTTTCCTAGGATCAGTCAGCATGCTTGTTGGGATGTCACCAGTGCCGTCAAGTCATCATAGGAAATGCTATGTGTATCTGTGATAATCAATGCAGGCATGTACACACAGCTCTGCTAGGACTATCACACCAAGGCCTTACGGTTCAGCATTTGTCCTCAGTCACTTACTCTTAGAACCTTAATTTATTCTTCATGCTTTTTTGTTCCTTCTCAATCTACCTACCTATGCACATGTGAAAAATACTTTTTTCCTCCTAATTGCTAACAGGCTTAACAGGTTATTTTATCTACAAGTTTCCTCCTTATCTCTCCCACATCCTCTTTGTGCCCTAGGAGCAGATAAATTCACTATCAGGTAATTATAGTCCATCATTTTCAGTATAAAACTTTCTGTTAAGACTTTTGAAAGCACAGCAAAGTGGAGCAATAGGCTGAATGAAACCATTAATAAAGAGTATTTGACTGAGCTTTTTAAAAAGTAAATTTCCCCATAGCAATGAGTGAGAGGCACATACAGAATAACTAAATGTATTCTTCAAATCTGTAGAGGTTAATCTGACAGGCTGGGCTGGGGAAGAAATCGGTTGCTAGACAATATAATGTATCATACAATTAGATCATTTTAGATAAAGCTATTATTGGACAAATTCTTCTCAAACAAATACTACAGCCACAAAAAGTTTCTTCTTAATAGATATCAGGGGACCCTTTTATTCCTCCTCTGTTCCAACACAACCCTACTACATGACCATCACAGCTCTGCGTGGGTGACTTACTTCTAAGACCAATAGAACTTGGGCCAGATTGGTTGGAACTTTTGTCTCTAGATGTGCTTAACAAGGGAAACAAGAAGTCTGAGCAGTTTTCTGTAAAACAGAAAATCAAAGGAAGAGAGGCAGATGATGTTAATGCGGGGGAAAATATCTTGCAAAGGAACTTGATATTATTCCTTCAATTATTTGTGTTTTTTTAAAAAATGCAAATCCTTTTCATCTTTTAGATAGTGCATGCCTTGTGTTAGTCAAGAAAACTTAGGCTTTTTAAAAGTATGGTTAAGAAATTTGAAATTAAGTAGTTGTCTAAAAATTCTAGTAAAGAAAGAATATGAATAAATCCTTGCAGTTTGTGATTAAGAAGTGAATTTCTGGTGAAGGACACCAGAAAAAAAATGTTCATTTGGATATATGAGCCAATGAAACACTAAAACTACAGAATTTTTCTCTGTAGAGTGAAGCTCTTCAATATACGTATAAAAACCAGCCACAGAACATTTATGTACTGTGAAAAGTATAGTAGGCTGAAGAGTGGTACCTGAGGTTCCAGGTTTACATGGGGTCTTGATGGTTTGTGCCTGAACAGAAAGGTTCTAGGATGGGAAGACTCCAAATGTTAATACTGTAAGCACATTTTGTGATCGTAGAATTCTAGACACCCCACTAAGCCTGTAAAGCCAGTGTGCTCTAGATGGTTTCCCACCTCCTTTCTGGATAACCCAGTCCCTTCGTAAAGACTCTTCTATTGTATTTAGAGATAAAGGAACAGGAACATCCCATGATCTTTAGGACGGTAATAGTGTAAAAAGCAAGACTGTAAAATGAACTGCTTTCCTCCCCTTTCTACCTAATTTCTTTCTCCTGTGCTTTTAAAGACTAGGATATCTCTTTCTGACCCCAGAACTCATGTTTCCCTCAGAAAGTATACTTTGCAAATGTCCTGCATGTTCTAATTTGTATGATGAAAGGAGAAAAGAGCTCATCTGAGCCCCAGTTTGATGCTGTTTTTTACTCCAGCAGTCTTTGGAAGCCAAGCCCCCTTCCTTTTTGACTGTCTAAAATGCCCTCGCTAGCTAGATCCCTCTGCTAGCTACAGCGTTTGCACATTTCCTTGTTAATCAGCTGCGTAGGCTCGGAGACCGTGTGTTTTGGTGTTGTCTGTGTGTGCAATCTCGTGCTGCTTCCTGAACGCATGTGTCCCTTCCCTTCACAGCCTACTCGACACCCAGCACCTCCCCCGCAAACCGATTCGTCAGTGTTGGACCACGGGATCCAAGCTTTGTAAATATCCCTCAACAGACACAGGTGGGCCGCTCTCATCTTTTCTGTATGTGGTGCAGCTTGTTTTATTCATCAGGTGCATTGTAACTCATCTTTCGCCACAACAGGCTGCGTTTCCCAGTCCCTGTTCGGTCCCCTTACCTCCCGACCCCCCCACCCACCCCCACCTCGTCCGGGCCCTTCAGCCACCTTTCCATGTGTTCTCAGAAATCATGGAAAACAGTGCCTGCAATTTTTGTTTCTTGTATTGAGGGAGTAGAAGAGGAGGGCTTCTGTGCCAGACCTGCTTTTGCTATGGGAAGAAAATTTTCCCAGGGCTGGATAGAGTGTGCTCCATCTTTTAGGAATCCGTGTCTCTGCGTGTGAGCAGACAGAAGGTCCCTATTGAACCTGGAAAGTACACTCTGGTTGCCAGTGACATCAGAGTGCGTGCTGGGAGTGGGGGCCAGCCACTCTTCTGTACTCGTTATAGGGTCCCCAGGACCCTGACAGTCTTTCTAAGAGAAAGGAAAAGAAAGAGTTGCTGAGCCCTGTTAAGTTGCTGGTATTGGTGCAGAAATAGGAGGTATTTGTTACTGGCTACGCTGGCACCAGTGGGGTGGGAGGGGATGGATGTGAATTAATGCCATGTTTTGAGGTAGGTGATTGAGAAAAAAAAAGAGTAGGCCAGGACATCTAGAGTTTGTTTTTCAATAGATGTGTTTTGTGCTAGCATAGGTCAAAGAGAAAGTCTCTCTTTTAAAAGTTTTAAAATAGCTGCTGTGAATTGAGAAACAGTGAAAGACTTTTAGAATTCCAGGGTAGTAGCTATAAAGATACTTAGAGATTTGTAAAATAGAATTAGATACAAGTTTTAGAAGAAGCTCCTCTCTCATTTCTTAACTAGAATGTGGCTGTATATTATCAGAATTGACATAAAGAAAATGTTTTCGCTTTGAGGTTCTGTTCAACACAGTGTTTGGAAAAATTCTCCAAGATGTTCTGTGCATGTGCTGTGGTGTGTAATCTCCAGATGCCTAATTTCTAACTATTCATCTTTGTTTGTAACACTATGAGCAGGTGCTTATGAACGAAATAGATTTGCTTTCCTGGGTCCATTTGCTTTCTCTGTAAAGGATTTTAGTTTATTGCTGTGTCGACAGTGTGGGTTAAACAGCATTGCATCTGAAGCCTTCCTACACTGAAGCAGGGTCACAGAAAGTACAGCCTCGGAGGAGGCAGCTGTAAGGAGAGGGGAAGCACAGAGGGGAGGAAGAAAGTTAACTCTTGAATTTCCCGCTTCTGCTGTTTCTTCTGAAACTGGCGGGGGGTGGGGGGGGGGCAGGTACACTGGCATCCAGGATTAAAGTTGCCTATTCCATACTCCCCACAAAATTGTTCAAGTTTATTGCTTACTTTCCCACACCTTCAAATACCTAACTGCTGAATCTGAAGTTGAATAATTACCTCAGATGCATTAAAGTAGAACATTTCTTGTTGTACATTTGGCTTACATGGTCAAATTGAATGAGAAGGGAAGAATTGGGGACAGTAGCTTTATATTGGATGATTTCTTTTCTCAAAGCACCAGTGGGCTCAGGTTACTTCATTAGAAACCTCAAAAATACAGTTTGGAAATGCCCTGTTTGTATTTTACATAGTATTTTAATATAAGCTGTGATTCACTGCACTGAAATTGTACCCTGCATTCCATTCAATTTGTTTCTCTATAATCAAAACGTGTTCTATTCCAATATGGCCTTGTTTCACAAATGCCTTATTTAACCCACAAACTGAGTCTTCATGATGTTGACCACAAAAATTCAATTCTTAAAATCCAGATTTTCTACGCATCTGGATGAATGATGTCATGTAGGCCCAATATTGGCATCTGGAACTGAATTTTTTGAGTTTCTGTTAAATATTTGGCATCATAGGGACAACAGCTTAAATGTTTCTTATCACAGTGACACCTGCCACATTTGGCTTGGAGAAAGCCATCCCCAATTGTCTTATGAGAAACTGCACTAATGGAGTTATTCTTTTTCCCCAAAAATATATCCTGAGATAAAAATTATGTGCTCTAAATATTTTAATATTTAGATGTATATATTAACTCTTTTTTAAAAGAACTACTTTCTGGAACCATTTGGAAGGCGTATATATAGATATAAATAGTAAAAATAATATTTAAAAAATAATCTTTCTGAGAGGACATTAGTTAAGAAGAGCAATTTTTATAGGAATTTTTTAAGACATAATCTGAACATGACCTGCAGATTAATAATTTCCTAGGCAAGCCTACATTTTTTAATATAAATATTTTTGCTAATAGGCATGAAATTTGTATTAATTGCATTATGGGAAAAGTTTTCTGGGAAAACAAAATTTTGTATTCTGCCTTAAAGAAGTAAAAATTGAAGAGTCAGCCAAGCAGATAGGTGAACTTTATAAATGCAGAAAAGGTATCCTGCACAGAAATCCATAAACAAATACAAAATAAAATGGCCTCTCTTTTCCCCAGAGAAACCTCTTCAAATACTTGGAGCATCAGCCTCTGGAAAACAGATGACTGAGCGACTGAACTGGCCTGAACTGATGGTCCCTATTTCTTTCTAGTAGAATTTGAACTAATGAATAGACATTTGAAGTAGGCAGCTTTCAGTTTATCATAAGACCCTTCCTTTAAAAAAAAAAAAGTTACTTGATTATATATAGCCCCTATTTATTGAGCATTTTCTATGCACTAAGTACCTTAAGTACGTTATCCAACAAATCTTGACAGCCATCCATTAGGATATATATAATTATCTCCATTTTATAGATGTGAAACCTGAGATCTAAAGAGTGGTTGATTTTTCCAAGGCTGTACAGTGGGGAACGGAGCAAGAATGTGTCCCCAGTTCTGTCTGACTTCAAGACCTATGTTATCTAACTACTGTATTGTACTTACTGCCTTAGAGAGTGATGAGCTACTTTTCCTGCAGATATTCAGAGACTGATGCTCAACTCTCAGGAATAGCACTGGCATATTCCCTGGTTTTAAATCTGGGTTTGCTCTGATCAGAGATAGACTCTGATCATTAGAGTCTTGAAAGAATTGATAGTCCGAAAGAATTGAAAACCAGATCTCAAAGAGATATTTGTATACCCATGTTTGTAGCAGCATTATTCACAATAGCTAAAAAGAGTCAAGTAATCCAAGTGTCCATCAACAGATGAGTGGATAAACAAAACATGGCATATACATTTTACTATGTGTATACCATTTTAATGTGGTATAATACATATTATCCAGCCTTGAAAACAAAAGAAATTCTGCAATGTGTTGCAACATAGATGAACCTTGAAGATGTTATGCAAAGTGAAATAGGCTAGTCACAAAAGAACAGACACTGTACCATTCCACTTAATATGAAGTACCTAGTGTAGTCACTTTCACAGAGACAGAAGGCAGAACCGTGGTTGCCAGGAGCTGGGGAGAGGGCAGAATAGACAGTTACTGTTTAGTGGTATAGAGTGTTCGTTTTATAAGATGAAAAAAAGCTCTGAAGATGGATGGTGCATGATGTTGGTGTTACACAACAGTGTGAATGTCCTGCATGCCACTGAACTGTCCACGTAAAAATGGTTAAGATGGTAACGTTTATGTACATTTTATCACAATTTTTAAATGTAATTATTAGATAAACTCTTAATGACCCTTTCACCTCTGGAGAGTCTGAAATTCTGTAAAACAGCCAGGAAGAGTGGACTGTTTATCAGAAAATAATCCACTGTCATTTTGTGCTGAGCTCTCTGAAAGCACTCGTTCTCATGTCCGGCACATAGTGGGTAGTCAGCAAATATGCGCTGAATCTAAATGATTCATAAGGAAGTTCAAAAATAATGACTTTTTCTTATTACTGTCATGATACATGTTAACTGTGGAAAATACAGATGGAAAAAAAAATCTCTTGTAGTCCTACTGTTAACATTTCT
The DNA here is from genome assembly GCF_963930625.1 of Muntiacus reevesi. Classification (NCBI taxonomy): domain Eukaryota; kingdom Metazoa; phylum Chordata; class Mammalia; order Artiodactyla; family Cervidae; genus Muntiacus; species Muntiacus reevesi. The sequence goes on along the minus strand of NC_089249.1, from coordinate 143,378,556 downwards.
GTCTAAATCCATCCAGACTGTTTCTATGCATACAAATATATTGCAAAAACGAGATCATATTATATACACTGTTTGGTAACCTGCTGTTTCTTCCCCCTTAACAATATATTATGGCCTTCTTTCCATGTAAATTGGAAAAATTGAATATTGGCTTTTATTGCACCTATTCATCATCTGTAATGATTGGTAGGGAAAGATAACATGGATAATTGAAAGCCATTTTTCCTCCTCCTTCCTTCCAGTCTATTTTTTTTTTTCTCCAGAGAATTCCTCCCTTTGCTGAGACAGAATTGCCTTCTTTTTAGCCTTGCCCTGAGCTAGTTTTCTTTCAAACTGCCTTCCAATTTCATTGTATTAATATAATTCACCCCAGCTTTGGCTCTGTTGGAACATTCCTGCCAGGTTATCCATCCCATTCATCTGCCTCACTTTTCTGCTACCTCTGCTACTATCATGACTTGCCTCCCCTTTTCCTTCTCCTCCATTTTATAACTCATCATTAACACGGGGGGTAGCCACCTCCAGACAGTCTTTAGAACACCCATCTTCTGAGAAAAGACTACTACCCCAAATCTCTTTATTTTTCAGTATTGTCCCATGACAGTTGATAATAACATATGGAAATGACTCTGGGGCATAGAGTATTTGCTTCCCTTTGGACACTGTTAATGTCCCCTGCACGCCCACTGAATGACAGGAGAGAGCATGCCATCATATCAAACAGCTGAAAGCCAATGACCATCTCAATTGCATCTCATAATTTAATCTGATCCCTGAAAACGAGAGCCATTAAAAGGAGGCATTTATTTAGAGAAAAAAAGTTAATATTTCATCATCAGGTAATAAATAGAAATACCAATTCCCACACAGAAGGACTGAGCAAAGAACTCATTTTCATTCAGGTTCCAGTTTAATCAGAATGTTCAAATAAAATGCTTAACCTGCAGAACGCCAATGAGGACTAATTCTTTAAAATGAAAAATGAGCGCAAACAATATTAAAAACAGGCATTTCTTCCCTGCCACCCAAATCTATCACTGTTCTGCCTCAACAGAATTGTGGTATCTGAAAGGCTATTTAAAACCAAATTACCATTTGGGTTATTAGAAGAATCGCTTGGCATGGCATGGGCCTGATTTGTTGACAAAAAGGCACAGGTGCTGTAACCTTTGCTTAATAAATCATTTAGCTGCCTGACTCACAAGCAATGTGACTGCCTTTGCCTCATGAAATTTACAGACGTGTGCACAAGCCACATGCTTCTCTGTGCCGGAAACCTGCTCACCTGGAGAGGTCCCCGCAGAGCTCAATTATGGGCACAGCACTCGTCTGCCTTTGGTGGGGATGCACAAGGAACAATAGGGAGGTGGTGGGTATGAGAGTGTTTGGATCTGTTGCCATTTTATGTGCCATATTCCTGAAGCTCCGCCTGAGAAACCAGTGCTCAGGCGATCTGCAAAATGCAAAACTTTCTAAATCCCTTTCATCAATCACTCATCATTTCTGACTGTATTCCCAACACCTACAGAATGCAGGGAATAACAATTCTCCTCAAGTTGCTCAAAGACTGATAGAGGAAACAGATGTAAAAAATAACAGTAATGACAATAACAACATTAATGATGCAGTGCGATACCAGCTACAGTAAGGATTTGCCTAAGAGGCTTGGAGTTGGGGAAAAGACCTTTCAAAGAGTGGAATGGACAGACAAGGCAAGATAGCTTTTCTGTCCTTGTCTAATTTTGGACTGATGATATGGCTCTGGCTCTTAGACATTTTACCTTTTTCTGCTACTTTTATTTTATTTTAATTTTTTTTTCTGCTACTTTTAATTTGACCAGCCATGAGTTGGACAATAAGACTTTATCCCATGTAAAATAGAAAGACACGTTGAGCTCTGTCTTTTTTGGACCAAGCAGATGAAATTATTAGAATCCTTTCCTGCTACTGGCGTATCGGCCAGACTCCCATCCCCCACCATCCCTCATTTCCAAGAAGCAACACTCCTTGCGTAATATTCTCACCCCGGACACCAAGCTCACTTGAGATTGCAGTGCAGTTAGCTGAAGCCATTCCCTGCCTCCTCCCCGCTCTGACCCCAGCTGCCTGCCTGTAGGAAGTTGGGTACCACAGAGAAGTTCAAGGAGCAGCTGGAGAGCTGCAAAGGCAAGAAACTCAGACTTACTTATAGAGAAGAAAATAAACCATCCTCCCCCTTCTAGTTAGAATTGGGTCTGAGCATTTGAGTTACAAGCCCATACAGCTGAAAACTCCCAAGATTGGAGAGGAGTGGCAGATAAAATTCCATTTACTTCTAACTCTGAAAAAAGTTAATTGGCTAAATGGACACTCTGTATTAAGCGCCGACGCGAACTGATGCATCTTAGTTTCTGTGCCTGCACTAACTACAGGCCTCAGAGCCCTCTGAGATTAGTGCTATTAACCTTGTTTTTCTTCTCTGATGGCTCAGTGGGTTAAGAATCTGCCTGCAATGCAGGAGACACAGGAGATGCAGATTCAATCCCTGGTCCAGGAAGATCCCCTGGAGAAGGAAAAGACAACCCATTCTGGCATTCTTGCCTGGAAAATCCCATGGGCAGGGAAACTTTGCGGGCTGTATAGTTCAAAGGGCCACAAAGAGTTGGACACAACTGAGAGAGTAGGAGAGAAATTCCCTGGTATGGGAAGGGAATCTCCCTGTTTTACTGATAAGAAAATTGAAGTTTCAGAGAGTATACTTGTCCCATGGCAAATGAGGTAGCCAGGATTTGAACCAGTCTGTCTCCAGAACATCTCTTTCCTGAATACTGTCTGCATCCTTAACTGTTTATGATGAAAGGTTACTGACCATTTTCTCTTTGTGGCCTGAGATTGACTCTTACACCAAAGAATAGGACCGCCGCTGTACTTGGTTCTTCTGAAGACCTGCCCCAGTTTCCTATTAGCTCCAGCATCTGTGAAATCAAGACTGAGCTCATTCTCTCATCCTGCCTGGGAAAAAGACCTTTACTAATGACATTAGTCAACATCTGTGAGAACAGCCAGGCTCTGCCCAGAGAGCAGAGCAGCTGAGGTTGTGAGCTTTCCTTTCAGATCTTGGTTGGAGCTTTATTTCATCACTTAAAAGTGGCATGCATGCTTCATTTTTGGGTAATTTTTAAAATTTTTTCTTGGTAATTCAATTTTTCTAGCCTGGTTTATGAACTGTAAAATGGTGATAACTGTATTTATCTACCTCCTACGGTTGTTTTGAGTCTTAAACTCAGTGCAGAAAAAGTAAATGCTTAACACCTGCTAATACTCAACAAGTGATAGCATTGGTGGTTTGGTTGATAACTGTTTATATTTAAACATTGTTTTCTGGATTACAAAGTATTTTCTCATGTGATCTTCAGAACACTTTGAGGTAGGCAGAGCTGTTACTATTGTTATCCCCAGTATATAGATTTAAAAACTGTGTAAAGGTTTAAAGAGAGGGCAGTGACTTCCCCAGAACCACATAGGCAGGGGTGGGCAGAACCAGGACACAGACCTACTTCTGATTCCAGAGCCCACACTTCCTTCAGTGCCCCCAGCAGGAAAGGACATGTGTGGCCTTTCAGCCCATCATCATGTGCTGCTCTGTGGTTAAGGGCAGAACCTGCCTGCCAAACGCTGGATCTAAAGTGACCATCCAGTTAGGACAAAATTTGGACAAAACTCCACAAGTTCAGAATCTCTTGGATTCTTCCATGGAGCTTCTTGCCCTAAAGGTACTCCAAAAGCCTTACTCCGTTGGGCACCTCTGTCCTTGCCCTGCTCCCCGATATCTAACCTTAAGATAAGTTGTGCCCCAAGGAAGAAGAGACTTCCCAAGGGGAATCAATCACATCTCTGCGGATAGTGAAGTGAGGTCGTACCCGACTCTCTGCAACCCCGTGGACTATAGCCCACCAGATTTCTCCATCCATGGAATTCTCCTGGCAAGAATAAGCAAGTGAGTTGCCATCTCCTCCTCCAGGGGATCTTCCTGACCCCGGGATCAAAACCTGGTCTCCCATGTTGCAGGCACATCCTTTGCCGCCTGAGCCACTTAGGGAAGCCCCTTTTCTGAGGGTAGTGAGGACTGTGGCAGATGAATGGACCCCCAGCATCTGCAGAGAAAACAGTGCCTGATCATTTTTTCTCTTACATTCTCAGCTCTAGCCGTAGGTGTTGAATAGTCAGCACCGCCTCAGGGAGATGAGTTACCCCTGCCATCTGCTCCCTCCTACTGCGGGCAGGAGTGACTCCTCCAGCTTCCCAGCCCCCACACCAGCCTGTATGGTCTTGCCACGTTTCTCTTCACAAACACTTGGCAGCTGACTCATGGACAGCCTATGAGACACTCTTAAAATACATTTTTCAATAAACAGAACCGTTGTCTCTCAAGTTTTAGCTTGGCAGCATGTTTTAGTTGTCCTCAGCCACAAATTTCACTTCTGGACCAAGCCAGAGCCTCAGTTCTAGGTCCTGGTCGGCTTTTGTTCCTCAGTTTTTTAACTTCAGAGATACCATCACGTTTAACGGCATGTTTTAGTTTGGTTTTAGTGCTTTTGTTTGTTTTTTGCTTTGCTCGAAAAAGATTTGAGGAAACTCCTTAGTTAAGTGAACTGATGATCGCTGAAAGGATTTTTATATGAAAGGTGTTTATATGGGATCTGGCAGGACTTCCCAGGTGGTGGTGTTATTCAGTCGCTCAGTCGTGTCCGACACTTTGCGACCCCGTGGACTATAGTTTCCCTGTCCTTCACCATCTCCCGGAGTGTGCTCAAACTCTTGCCCATTGAGTCAATAATGCCGTCCAACCATCTCATCCTCTGTCACCCTTCTCCTCATGCCCTCCATCTCAGGTGGCTGGATGGTAAAGAGTATACTGCCAATGCAGGAGATGCGAGGTTCGATCCCTGTGTTGAGAAGGTCCCTTGGAGAAGGGAATGGCAACCCACTCTAGTATTTTTGCCTGCAAAATCCCATGGACAGAGGAGCCTGGTGGGCTACAGTCCATGGGGTCGCAAAGAATCAGACACGACTGAGCATGCATGCCTGCATGGAATCTGGCACACAGTAGGTGTTCAACAAGTAATGGTTCCTTTCATGCTTGCTTCTTTGTTAGTACTTAAATGAGATCAATGGCAATGGAGAAGGGGAAGGTAAAAGGGAGATTCTTCAGGAAATTTTAGACGTCTTTGAAGAAGAGAATGGATTAAATGTCTGGCATTTACTGATATTTAATTAGCTGTTTGGATTTTGGGGAAAGTGGGATAGAAAATGAAGTGGAAGGAAAGACTGACCAAAGAAGCTGTGAATGGCTGGACAGAGCTGAGAGGAGTTGAGTCAGAATTTGATGAGAGCCTTACAGTGAAGTCAGAAAATTGTAGCATCAAATGCAATACTGCCATCAACGTGTCCAGCTCTGAAATGGGTCTTGATAATGATGTTTCCAATGAGTGGAACACTGAGGGAGATGTTCTTTTTTTAAAGTTGGAATATAGTTGATTTATAATATTGCATTAATTTCTGCTGTACAGCAAAATCATTCAGTTATACACATACATATATATACACACCTGCATATATATATATATACAGGTTCTTTTTTATATATTTTTTCCTTTAAGGTTTATCATAACTGAGCATCCTTAGTTATGATAAACCATAATGTATGTATGTATATATGTATGTACAGTGTGTATATACACACACACACACATATGCTGGGATAAATAACAACCTCAGATATGCAGATGATACCACTCTAGTGGCAGAAAAGTGAAGAGGAACTAAAGAACCTCTTGATGGAGGTGAAAGAGGAGAGTGAAAAAGCTGGCTTAAAACTCAGCATTCCAAAAACTAAGATCATGGCATCTGGTCCCATCACTTCATGGCAAATAGAAGGGGAAAAAATGGAAACAGTGACAGACTTTATTCTCTTGGGCTCAAAAATCACTGAGGACAGTAACTACAGCCACAAAATTAACACTTGCTCCTTGGAAGAAAATCTGTGACAAGCCTAGACATAGTATTAAAAAGCAGAGACATCACTTTGCTGACAAAGGTCCGTATAGTAAAAACTGTGGTTTTTCCAGTAGTCATGTATGGATGTGAGAATTGCACCATAAAGAAGGCCGAGCACTGAAGAATTGGTGTTTTCCAATTGTGGTGCTGAAGAAGACTCTTGAGAGTCCCTTGGACTGCAAGGAGATCCAACCAGTCAATCCTAAAGGAGATCAACCCTGAATATTCATTTAAAGAACTGATGCTGAAGCTGAAGCTCCAATACTTTGGCCACCTGATGTGAAGAGACAACTCACTGATGCTGGGAAAGATTGAGGGCAAGATGAGAAGGGGGTGACAGAGGACTTATCTCTGACTCAATGGACATGAGTTTGAGCAAGCGCCAGGAGATGGTGAAGGACAGGGAAGCCTGGCATGCTGCAGTCCATGGGGTTGCAAAGACTCAGACACCACTTAGCAACTGAACAACAACAATGGTTTATCACAGAATATTGAATACAGGTCTCTGTGAAATACAAAAGGATCTTGCTGCTTACCCATTCTGTGTATAATAGTTTGCATCTGCTAGTCTCAAACTCTCAGTCCTCCCCTCTCCCACTCTGCCCTCCCCCTTGGCAACCACAAGTCTGTTCTCTATGTCTGTGGATCTGTTTCTGTTTCATAAAAGTTAATTTGTGTCCCTGGTAGCTCAGTTGGTAAAGAATCCGCCTGCAATGCAGGACACCCCGGTTCAATTCCTGGGTCGGGAAGATCCACTGGAGAAGATAGGCTACCCACTCCAGTATTCTGGCCTGGAGAATTCCATGGACTGTATAGTGCATGGGGTCACAAAGAGTTGGATACTATTGAGTGACTTTCACTCAGATCCCACATATAACTGATATATGGTATTTGTCTTTCTTTCTGACTTACTTCACTTAGTATGATTATTTCTAGTTGCATCCATGTTGCTGCAAATAGCATTATTTCATTCTTTTTATGGCTTAGTAATATTGTATTATATATATGTGCCACATCTTTATCCATTCATCTGCCATTGATCATTTGACCATTTGACATGTTTCTATGTCTTGGCTATTGTGAAGAGTGCTGCTGTGAACTTGGGAAGTGCAGGTATCTTTTTGAATTATAATTTTGTTTGAATATATGCTCAAGAGTGGGATTTCTGGATCAAATGGCAACTCTAGTTTTTTGAGGAACTTCCATACTGTTCCCCATAGTGGCTGCACCAACTAACATTCCCACCAACAGTGTAGGAGATTCCTAAGGGAAATACTCTAGATGCTCATGATCTGATTTGGCTAGGGGAACAAGGCCAAAGTCATGAATTGAAGAGTAGGATAGACTTAGGATTGAGTAGGATTGTTTTCACATCCTGTTTGTGCCATTTATCTGAGTGATCTTGGACATGTTACTCTTAAAATTCTGTTTCCTCATCTATGAAATGAAAGTGATAGTGTTATCCACCTCATAGAAGAAAATCCAATTAACTATGGCTTAAGCCAATCAGATTTTTTGGTTCCTGCATAGCAAGAAATATGTCAGTGAATGGTTGTTGGGGTTGTTTCAGCTGCTACAGAATGCCAGCGGGAGCCTTGCTGTTTCAAACATTCTGTTGTACCATCCTTAGCATCCACAAGCAGGTGCCTCTGACTACAAAATGACTGCTGCAGCTCCAGACATCATCCCCACGTCATTCCCCATTATTTCTTTTATATCAAGAAACAAGGATCCTGCTGTTTTGGGTTTCATTGACTAAAGCTAATGGTCACATTTTAATCTTTAATCTTTAGCTGCAAAGAATGCCAGTAAAGCCAACACAAATTATCTTGATTGGCTAAGATCATGACTTATTTACCCAGGGCTGGTCACATTGTCGTCCCTAAACAAAATTGCCCTGAGAAAGAAGGGGCAATAGATAGTGGGGAGGACTCTTAACAGTATCTGTCATCTTCCTTTTTTCCCATGCCCTGGCCGGTTTCATGATGTTTTCACCTCCAGTTCTTGCATTTAACTCCTTTCCTCTTTTGCTTCAGTGCCTTCCCTCCACTCACTCCCTGTGTGTCTAGGAGACCTGTACGCTGTGTGTATGTATGAGTGAATAGTGATCATCTCATTTAAGCCTTCTGTTGGATTCCAGGATTTGGGCAGAAGTACTGGAGTTTTGGGTAAAACAGTTTCCCCCCGGGGCTGAGTCAAGGTTATCCTGGTAAGTGAGCACTCCAAAAAGGCTGCGTTGAAAGACAGGTGCCTTTGTAATCACAGGCGAACGCTGGGAAACAGTGCCGTCCGTGCACCCTCCCAGGTGCTTATCAAACACTCAGCAGCAGGTTCTGGGTTTCTCTTTTATGACTTGGAACCAGATGCTTCCTTTGCAAAAGAAAAGAGCCTGGTTTTGCTGAGCTTGAGTCAACAGAGTTCAGAGAACAGGAAAATGGATTGGCCCTGCTACATGCTCTGAGGGGAGAAGGGAATGCAGGTGGGGTTCCCACTTCCACAAAGCCCCTACATGTGCAAACCCTGTATCAGGAAGGCATTTGCTTTACCACGTGTTTCTGCATTCTGAATAATGACCGATCACGGAACTTCCATGGTGGTCCAGTGGTCAACACGCCATGCTTCTAGTGTTTCCCCTGCAGGGGGCGCAGGTTCGATCCCTGGTCAGGAAGCTAAGATCCCATGCTTGGTGGCATGGCCAAAAAAAAAAAGCAGAGAAAAAGCTTTCTGGTTATAAATAATGACTGTTCACATTAGGAGGGGTTCCCTTCAGACACAGGCTTTTCCAGGTCATCTAATGAGTCTAAGACCTTGAAGTTTCCACCAAAGCACAGTTTCAAGGCCAGAGCCTATTATTGTCCGACGTGAGATCTTTCTCCAGGATGTCATATGAGTTCTTGAGTGATTCTTTCTGGCCACTTTCCCCACACCCTTATTTACCTTCCTGTTTGTTTATTAAGGACGAAGGCACATTCTTTTATCGGTGGCCTCTGTTTCGGGGATATAGCCTTTCAATGGAGCCTATTCATTGAGTTACATTCCAAAGTACAGGCCTCCTCCAAAATATTTGCATGAGAATTTTTCCTTAGGCTTCGCATGGCTTCCTTTACTGCAGAGATGAAATAACTTAGCACTTCTAATTGGCTTTTCCCTTTCCAAATGCTTTACACATTAACTAATGAATCACATGAGCTTGTGATAAGCTTGGATCCCTGGGTTGGAGCTGGGACACTGGGTTAGGACAGGCTGTCCTGGCCCTGTGTTCCTCTCCCTCACGCTCTCCCTTCCCCACACCCCCGCCCCCTCCACAGTCTAGAAGTGTTGGGCTCAGCCAGACACAAACATCCTCAGCACAGCCTGGCGGGAAGGGCCCAGCACTACCTTCCAAGGCTGGATGTTGTTCACTGACGAAGTAGAGTGTCCGACTCTCTGTGACCCCGTGGGCTGCAGCACTCCAGGCTTCCCTGGCCTTCACTGTCTCCCTGAGTTTGCTCAAACTCATGTCCACTGAGTGGATGATGCCATCCAGCCATCTCATCCTCTGTCGTCCCCTTCTCCTCCTGCCTTCAATCTTTCCCAGCAGCAATATCATTTTCAATGAGTCAGCTGAATGTGCTACACGGTAAAGGAAATTTCAGGCCAGCCCTGGTGGCACACAGCTTCTGCCCTTCTCAAGCACAATTCTCCTTCCATGGATCTGTGGTCAAGTGTGTATGTGTATTGACGAAGGAATAGTACCAGGGGGGTGGGAGGAGAATACAAGAGAAAGGTCCAGTAAGGGAAATGACCACAGTGCCTCTTGGTAGAGTAAAAGGAACACTAGACTAAGAGTCAAAATACCCAGATTCCTAGCTCATCTCTCCCACTCACCAGCTATGTGTTTGTCCTTAGGGAGGGAAAACAAACCAGAATTTACTGTTGTTTTAGTTGCTAAGTCGTTTCTGACTCTTTTGCAACCCCATGGACTTTAACCCACCAGGCTCCTCTGTCCCTGGGTTTCCCAGGCAAGAATACTAGACTGAGTTGCCATTTCCTTCTTCAGGGAATCTTCCCAACCCAGGGGTTAAACCTGTATTGGCAGGCAGTTTCTTTATCACTGAGCCACCTGAGAAGCCAGAATTTACTGAGTACATACTGTATCCCCAGTATCACACTAGGGTGGAAGGGGTCTACTGCCATATGATCCAATCCCTGCCATACATTACTGACCAACTTCGAAGGAGAAAAGGAAAAAATTATAGTAAGATTTGCTAAAGGAAACACTTGAAGTATGTATAACCTACAAGTAGTGCAGAGAGTAGGTGACTAACCCTGGGGAGAAGCAGGAAATTCATGGAAGATATATTCTAGGGGAGATTTCACATGAGCTCATTTGCAAGGAGACAGACATAATTGCATTCCTGGAGAGGGGAACAGCTCATGCCAAAATTCGTGGTATATGTTCAGAGAACGCTACTCTGTTGGTATGTTGGTTGTGTGCATGCACGCTCAGGTGCTTCAGCTGTATCTGACTGTGCAGCCCTATGGGCTATAGCCTGCCAAGCTCCTCAGCCCATGGAATCCTTCAGGCAAGAATACTGGGGTGGGCTGCCATGCCCTCCTTCAGGGGATCTTTCCCGACCCGGGAATCAAACCCTCATCTCTTAGAACTCCTGCATTGACAGGCAGCTTCTTTACCACTAGTGTCACTTGGGAAGCCCAGTGTGTTGGTTAATATAAGGTAAATGACAGAGAATGTTGAGTAATGAGGCTGGGAAGTTAGATGGGGTCTGCTCTTGAATGCAGGCACTTGGACTTTACTCCGTGGGAGACAGGAAGCAGGTGAAGGGCACAGTGGGATCTCTGTATGGAAAGAGATCTCTGCCTTGGTTTAACCCTCAGGAAGTATGAGATTTTACAGGTAGCAGCAGCATTAAGACCTATGGTCATGAGGTACTATCTTCTCCCAGGCAGTATAACTTAGCAGAGAAAATAGAAGCTTTGGAGCCAGATAGACTTGAGTTTGATTTATCTCAGTACATGACTGATATGGATTAAATTGTAACTGCCCCCCTCCCATTTCATATTAAAGCCCTAGTCCCCAGTGTGATGGTATTTGGAGATGGGGCCTTTGGAAGGTAATTAGATTCAGATGAGGGTGAGACCCTCATGATAGAATCAGTGGTCTTATAAGAAAAGACAGGGAATTCTCTAGTGGTCCAGTGGTTAGGACTCAGCACTTTCACCGTTGCGACCCCTGGTTCAATCCCTAGTCAGGGAACTAGGATCCCGCAAGCCACACTGTGGCTTAAAAAAAAAGGAAGGACCCTAGAGAGCAGGTTCTCTGTCATGTGAGGACTGGGCAGGAAGAAGGTGGCCATCTGCCAGCCAGGGAGAGGACCCTCGCCAGACTCTAAATCAGCTGGAACTTTGATCTTGGACTTGCCAGCCTCAGAACTGTGAGAAGATAAATTTCAGTTGTTTAAGCCACCCAATCTATGATATGTTGTCATGGCAGCCTGAGCAAACATCTACAGAGACCTTGGGGTAATTTTTAGCCTTTCTGACCCATAGATAGCACATTTATAAAATTCTAAATTAAGCCCTGCACTCCACTTAGTTTTGTGAAAATTCAATACAGTTAGAGTGTAAAGCTGCCAGCACCCTACCCTGGTACACAGAAAGCTGCCATGTGCTGCTGCCTTTTCACCCCTTAGAATGGAACATACGTCAGCACCAGAGATGAAGCAGGAGGCATCTCCTTCACCTTCAGGACCAGGGACCTGTGTGTACCGGTAGAAACAGAGAAATGTTAACGTGGTGAGATCCCTAGAGGTAATCTGGTAATTTCCCCCCTGAGCTGAGTCATCTCTGCCCCCATCCTCCCACGTCCGTTTTCCATACGTTGTGCCATTAATTCTCTCATTAGCCCGTGGAATGATATTTATTTATTAAGAATGTACTTAGCATACTCCCAGGGAGCAAGTTAAAACTCAGCTAACAGCTGCAGTTTCTGGTTGTGAGGAAAAATACGCTGAGGAATGCATATGGAGAGCATCTATGTATGTTATAATTTCATATTAAAAAACTATTAAACTTTATGCTAGATGAGGGAGAGAAGAAAAAAATCCCAGTGCAAAAGCAAGTTATGAACATAGGAGCACAGTTTCTGAATGTTTACTTTGTCAGATACACAGCTGACATGATTAGCTCTAATGGGGTGGTGATCCTCATTGAATTGCAGATGGGTGTGAGTGACTGAAATACCACCGGGACTTAAATAAGTGGCTCATACTGTATTACTTAGGCTGCATCCTTTAGCCAAGTTGAAGGCTTCTTTTTCTCCATCCATTCCCAACACATGCACGCTCACAGGTAACATGCACACACGTGCATGCACACAGGCATGCGTTTCTCCATTCCAGAAGCTCCGTGGAGAACATTAATCACCCATCTGGAGCAATGCTGACTTGCCTTCCTTGACTTTTCCCCCTTTGCCCTCTGCCACCAAAGTGCAACCCCACCCCCCACACTCGCCATGGCAGATAATGGTATCTCAGATCTGTCCACTTGCTGCAGCATCAAGACCCAGATCAATTTATTGACTCCATGAGAGTGGCTGGTACAGTAATTGTTACAACAGAAGAATGAAAAGTGAGAACGTGTCCACATGAAAAATAAAAATGACGTTTTGTTCTTTCCTGCCCTCCCCCTTTTTTGCCTCATAGATCTTTATGTGTTTACACAGCAGAGAGCACTTTACTTAAGTTAATCAGCTCCTTCTACATTATTAATTGTGACAGTTAGGGTGCTACATGAGAGGAAGAGTATTATGGGAAGCATTGATCTCACTCGGATGGCGTGGACCTGAGCAGGTTTGGTATTCCTCCCCCCATCTCACTGCGTTGGGGTCCCATCAAATCACATTTCCCTGATTGACAATGCAGAACGCCTCCCATCAATACAATTGATTCTGTGAGAAAGGACAAGGAACATTTTTCAGCTGGAAATAGATGAATTATGGTGATGGCAAAGAGAACATTTCAGAAATCTTTCGGTCTAGAAACTTTTGTTGGGAGCTAAGGTACTATTATCATCCCAAACACAAGCCTACTTTATATCCTCAGAAAAAATGCAACTATTAGAAGAAACTTACTACAAGTGAAAAATAGATTTAGTTGAAGCCAACAGTGAACCTGAGGATATAATAGATGTTTTTAAAAGGCCATCCACTAATTTTTTGTAGGAAATTTTTGGTTAAGTGCACATCTTTGAAAGACATTTCACTAAAGTTCAACTTTCATGGCTTATACCTGTAGACCCCAACATAAATCCTATGTGAATGGACAAAAGTGAGAGGGTGTCATTTGTGACCTGGAAATAAAAGGTCAACCATTGGATTTATAGCTTTTTTAGTGAAAAGAACATAAAGATTCCTGCCAACTGGAGTCAATCCATATTTTAATGTTTCCTAGTTAAGATTATAAAATCAGGGGACTAGGATCATGCTGTTCAGTGAAGGTCAAAAATTAAATGTGATGGGCTAAGTGTCATTACCATGGGGCAGAAGTTAATATTTCAAAATCCATTTCTACCACTGGCAGTCAAGAAACGAATTGTCCATGATCATTAACCAAGGGAAGGGGAAATCCCACTACCATTACTAAGTTTAATGATGATTATTACATTAATCAACTATACTGTTAAATTACTCTGCTGTTCTCATATAATGTCCCCAAATAGTAATGGTGGATTGATTGCTATCAAAAAATTCTCATATACAATGGTGAACAAGTCATGATGGGGGCCCATAGATGAAGGCTTATTTGTGGGAAAAGAAGTTGTGGCTATTTTATGGATAAAGAGATATAACATAGAATGTTACACTGCATATAACATTCCTCTAAGACAAGATTCTGTGACACTACAGACCAGCACAAGTTGTGATTCACCAGCACAAGTTTTTTGTTTTTTTTTTTTTTAGCACAAGTTTTTTAAATACAAAAAAAAAAAGAAAAGAAAAAGAAGAGTGTGCATTTCTTTTATTATCTCTTCTCTGTTTCATATTTTTGGCATCTTTTTTATTTTTAGGGAAAAAATTCTGTTTGCAGGTCCTTTTCTTAAAATTTTTGGAGCTCTGGCTCCCATCTCCTTTGAATTAAGGTTATTTAAAGTTGTTTATAGGATGACTCAGACACATGTACCCCATGCCATTTTTTAAAATTTATTTCCTTGCCACACTGTGAGGCTTCTGGGATCTTCGTTCTCCAATCAGGGATTGAACCCAGGCCCTTGTCAGTGAGAGCATGGAGTCCTAACCACTGAACCTCTAGGGAATCCCCCTGCATACTCCCATGGCATTTTAAAATCCATTTTAAGATGCCAGTAGCTTTAAGAAGTTACTTTTATTAAAACAGCCCCTGTGAACTAGAGGGCCCAGCCTCAGGGAGTTGAAATGATTTGTGAGGCCATACAGATAATCAGAGATAAGGTCAGCCTGAGAGGCAGGGTATCTGACACCAGGGAAAAAAGGGACTGGTAGTTTAGTTGTGTGGCTTAGGATATGGGTGCACAGTTTCTGTTTTACAGAGGTGTTTTATAGAAGCTCATTATCCCTTAGATCTTCCCTGGTGGCTCAGCAGTAAAGAATCTGCCTGCAATGCAGGAGACACGGGTTCAGTCCCTGGGTTGGGAAAATCCCCTGGTGAAGGAAATGGCAACCCACTCTAGTATTCTTGCCTGAGAAATCCCATGGGCACATGAACCTGGTGGGCTACAGTCACTGGGGTTGCAAAGAATCAGACACGACTTAGCAACTAAACAACAAATATCCATAGACTGACTCAAGTGCATTGGAATCTTGAGAAACAAAAGGTTCACTTTGCAGAGTTTATCTTTGCACACTACCACCTAGTATTGTGGGTGTGGGTGGGTGAGTATTAAACCCATGCTTCTGTCTGTGCTCTGGGGTAGCTTTCAGTGGCATATTTTTCTAACTTCTGTCCTTCACAGTGCAGACAAAGGTTAAAACTCCCATCTACTTTCACAGGCAAACACTTTAAAGTGCTTCTACAAGAGGCAGGGAGTAGGGAGGACCTTTGATTTAAAGTTCAACATTTACATTTGTAATTTTGACTAATTTCTGTGCTCACATTAATTAAATTGAAATTGTTTAATTAGAATAAAACTGAAATTGATCATTAGGATTAATTTAACCTGATAGGCTTTGTGTGCCTTTCTAGACAAATATTATGAAATACAGTGATAATGAAGCAGTGAGAGGTATAATTTCACATCTAATAATGATCTTAATATCTGCCAGTTGTTCTCTCTGGTATCAGGATAGCTCTGAATGTTGCTGTTTGTTACATCACTACCATTTAGCTAAGACCATGCTATATCTCTCCACTGGTCTCTTCCCAAATATTTTTTCCTGTCAAAGTCTAAAGATGTACCAAATTCTCTTCACCCCTCCCTCCTAGTAACATCATCCCTCCCCTTTCCCTCACCCCACCATCTTCCAGGAAGGCTGTTTGCTTGGCTCTTCCCCCGGGCCTTGTATCACAATGACCTTTGTAAAACAAGAACTGCAGAATGACACTCCTTACGGAATTCACTAGTGCTCCTCAGTTCTGGGGTCAGTGCTATCAAATCTGGACTGTCCCTCTGTCTTGTTCCTGGCTGATTGCTACGATTAAAAACCAGGCACAGAGCTAAGCTGCATAGAAAGAGGAGGGGTTGTAACCCCTGAATAACTCTTAAGGGGTGGGAGAGAAAAGACAGCTTTTCCAAGTGTCCAGTGTGCACCCAGGGAATAGCTTGCCATCTTCATCCTGTGCCTTCTAGGTAGCTCCATCCAATGAGCATGTTTCCAAATTCGGTGCCTTTTGTTTCTGAAAGAAAATTCCCGAAAGATGAGATTACTGTTTCACCATAAGATTTGGCATAAATGAAAGAATGTTAGATCTGCATCTGCCTACCAACACTTTGAAAGAAAGTGAAAGTGTTAGTTATTCAGTTGTGTCTAACTCTGCGACCCCATACACTGTAGCCCACCAGGTTCCTCTGTCCATAGGATTCTCCAGGCAAGAATACAGGAGTGGGTTGCCATTCCCTTCTCCAGGGAATCTTCCCAACCCCGGGATTGATCTCAGGTCTCCTACATTGCAGGTGAATTCTTTACCATCTGAGCCACTAAAGAAGCCCAAATAACACACTGATGAATGTAAAGCTTTTTGAACTATCAAGCCAACTATCAAATTATTTTGTCTTCAAAAGAATTAAGATCTGCATGGATAAATTAAATGTTCAGGAAAATCTGTAAAGTATTTGAATTTCAGATTCCTCCTATCCACCATTTTGCTAGACTTACTTAAAAAAAAGTAACATCAGGAGTTACGTTTCCTACAGCAACCCTTAAGGCAGAAGTTCAAAGTATAGTGGAGAATGAGTTAAAATTAGGTAGATATTTAGGAGTAAAAAAAAAAGAGAAACAAAAACTAGACAAAAGAAAGAACATGTAATTCTCAGTATTTTGGGAATGAGTAGTCAATAGTATAGTAGAGATTATTGCATGTGCAAATTATCTTTCTGCAGGTTGGCCAGTCATTCCTGGCCAAAAACAGAGAAGTTGGTAGACTTGTAAGCCCTGATTTCGTTCAGTCATCATAAGTAAACTACTGCCCCCAAAGAAACTAATTTTATCATTCATTTCTATAGAATATCACCTATGTGGATTCTACTTGTAGTCATGTCTTTATCCAATAGAAGAAGCTTACTATGTTCATAGCAAAGGGTTTTATTTGGAAGCATATTCATATTTCATTGGGTTTTTAAAAATCCTTCATGTTTCTCTTGCATTTGAGTTAGGCTAAGTTCAAGAGATTGAGAAAAAGAGGAGATAGCCAGCATAGCCATGCTGTTATTGTATTGGTCCAAGAAAAGTGATTTTGTGTTATGTACTAGGGCCAAAAAGCTATATGGACTAGCATACAGAGATGAGGTTTCTGTCTTCCTCATGTCAGAAAAGCAGATGCACACATAGAAAAAGCATCGCCTTAGTTTAATAGCTTACTTTAACTTACGTTAAAAAATAAAACACTTTCATATTTTCATATATTATTTCATCCTCACAACTACCATGCTAGGAAGATGTTCTTAATCAGAGGCACAAATGGAGACCAGAATCATGATGGACTCAGTCCATCCTCCCTGAACCGGTTTCTTCTCTGAGCCCCCACAGCAGTGCTTTCTTTTAAACTGTTTTCTGACTTATCACCTGTCGCTGTGCAGAGATGCAGCTGCTGAACTTGAAGTACTGGGAATGTCACAACCTACCACGCCGGGTACGCTCACCTATCGGGAAGGAACTGCTTGCTCCAGGGCTGAAGATGCTGTAGAGTAATGCTCAGGTGTTGCAGCACTGGTTTATCCTTGTTGTACCCAATTTCTTGCTAACTCAAATTCACACAAAAGTTGAGTGGCAGAGTCCCTGGTGTTATTTCTCCAGCCTTCCTTCCAATTCTGTCCATAAAAACCATTGCTGCTTTCACTGAACTCCCGACCCCTTGCTTAGCAAAGAGATTGAGTCTTAACCTCAGTCAGCCAGGAAACCAATTCTCCCCAGATTGGTTTCTATGAGCATTTCAGAATCCCTACTTCAGTTCTTCCTGCTTCTAACCCAAGATAGCCATTTCATCCTCTCTAGTATAACTTTATTGACCTGAGATCTTTTCAACCCTTAGATTTTTTTTCATAAACATAATAAGAGATCCCTTCTGAATTGGGGATATTTCTCTTCATAACACCTTTTAACTGCATTTTTCAAGTCAGAAAACCAGCTTATGCAAACCCTAGATCTTATCTTTGAAGAGTACAAATATGCATTGACCACTTCCCACAAAGAGTTGAAAATGGTTGCAAGGAAATCCAGAGTCATGACTATGGAATTCTAGAATATGCATCTAAAATCTTTTTAACTATTAATAGAATGTTAACACTAAAACCTTACTGGGAAAATTAAGAAAATTCTGTTTTCTAGGCCCAGCCTTCTCTTTCTTTCCCTCTTTCTTTGACTTTATAGTACATCTGAGGAAACTTTTAATACTATCCAAAGCTTGGTGTTGCCTGGCCTCTGAGTCTAAAATGCTTGAGAAAGCAGTACAGATTCCAACTGTAACACATTCCTCCCCCAAGCCTTGGAAACTAGCTTACTGAGGCCGGCAGAGTTCAGAGAGAGCACATGTAAATGAGGCTCAGTTATAAACTCCTGAGGAGTGTTTTATTTAGTTTAAACCTGAACCTGAACTTGTAAACGTGTTCCTGGAGAACAACACAGAAAGCTGGTGCAGTGGAACAGGAAGCCATATTTCAGCTCAGACAATTCACTTCTTTGAGAGAAAGAAAAGTCTTTGAGTCTTTTTTTTTAACTGAACCGCCTTTAGGATAGCACACGGTGACATCTCTGCAAGAGGTTGTGATTGCAGAATCAGAATGACAGTTAATATGTGTCATTTGAACTTGCCACCAGTTTTTCAAAGTGAATTATAGGATCTCTTAGCCATATGGTGATTTAACAAGAGAAAAGAATATTTAAAAAGCCAATGAACATATAACCGTCATCCAACCTGTAATTGGTTTCATTAAAATATAATAAAGTGATAGGAGAGGTATGGAACTATTCCAAATCAGTACTGTGTGCATGAGTTCCGAGTCTGTTCCTAAATCTCAGTTACTAGGAAAACACTGGCAAATAGAGCTCATCTGAAAGCAAAGTAAGTGATTTTGTTTGCATGCTTGATTTTATGACATATTCTTAAATTCTGGCTTCCTTGGTGGCTCAAATGGTAAAGAATCTACCTGCAATGAGGGAGATCTGGGTTTGACCCGTGAGTCGGCAAGATCCCCTAGAGAAGGAAATGGCAAAGCACACCAGTGTTCTTGCTGGAGAATTCCATGAACAGAGGAGCCTGGCGGGCAACAGTCCATGGGGTCGCAGAGTCAGGCACGACTGAGTGATTAACACTTTCACTAAATATGCCTTAAGTAATCTTTACTTAGGAGATCACTCTTTTTAAAGTCATTACTAAAAAGGTAAAAATGAATTAAATTTTCTGCATTAGAATGATGCTGCCTCTTTCTAAGAAGCAGGGATCTATATTTCTAACAGGGAAGCCTCGTAGCTCTGGTGATCCCATAGATAATGTTCACAGTGATATCATTGATAGGACCCTTGACAGAGACTGAATACTATGGGATCTCACCTTTGCACAATTCCCCAACCCAGCTCCACCAAGAAGCTTCCCACGCACCTCCACTGGAAATATTCAGGAAGAATCTAATTGTTTATAGTAATGAATATTGCTTAGTCGTAAGTTTAATCTACAAATTTAAAAGGAAATAAATCTGAACATAAAAAGCATTTGCTGTTTCAGCATTAAAAAAAAAATACTATCATTTGAAACTGCCGACTCCCCCATGTGGGTTTGTTTTGCAAGTCACGTCTTAACAAAGGCAAGTTTTGTTGTCATAAAACCCTAAATCCCACCACGTTTTCAGAAGAAGGAGTAAAGCATTGTTCACTTATCCCCGGTCTGTGCTTTCTGGGATGTCACACAAGAGATTTGACTGGGCTTGGGAAAATCATTCCATCTTTATCTGGGGCAATTGGCTCCGATGAAACCCCAGCCCCTTCTGTGACATCTAGATCACATCAGTGTTTCCTGTGATAATGCTGCTTACGTTTTAGGCCAGTATTTCAAAGTTTTGTCTCTATGTGTCTTATTTCCTCCCCCAAATAATAGAATAATATTATAATAACTGGTATGCAAGGGCTGTTCTACAGATAAGTTGGACCCCTGACTTCCCACAGACTAGAATCTGGTCTCTGACTTTTTCCATAGTCAAGCTCATTCCAACCTCAGTGAGGGATAGGAACAGTTTTATCCCTGCCTATCACATCTACACAGTGAATGAGGAAAAAGGATGACTCCTGCACCTGTAAGACTGAAAAGCAGGCGCTCCCAGAAGGTACAGGTATCGCAATGGGATCTTTATAGTGTGAGTCCCAGGGCAGCTGGAGACTGGGCTGAGACTTGAGCCGCGGCCCCTGCCTCGCAGTCCAGCGCCAATTGCTTCTTACTGCTCTCTTGCTGTCTTCTGTCAAGAATCTGAGAGCAAAGATGTACAGTCTCCTTCGCACTCCATCCAAATCCCACCCCTGCACCTCACTTCTTTGGCTCCATACAGAAGCCCCCAACCTCACTGCCAGTTGAGCATGCTCTCGTCCTTTCCCTTAATCCAGAGTAGGGCGGGCAGCTGGTTTGCAGAGTCTTTGAGAGGGTAGAGGTCTTCCCTCATCCCTGTGGGGGCGGAAGCACGGATGTAGAAATAGAGAGAGAGAGACTGGCTGGAAGGGTGGGAGGAGGCAGGAAAGGGGACTGAAAAGGACAGAAGAAAGGACCTTGGACAGTGAATAGAGGAGGACGAAAGGGGTCAGAAGCAAAGAGCCATGCTCAGGGCCAAGCAGAAAAGCACCTGTTGGGGGGTGGTGACGGGCACAGGTGCCAAGTGCCATCCAGTGCCTAAAGGGGACTCCTTGGCTGGGAAGGTTAGTTTGGAAATTTGTTTCTGGCCAAGTAGCAGATCTTCTGTCACACTCACACAGGAATGTCTCTGGGAGAGTTTTTGAAGTAACTGGACTTTTCACTTCAGTGTTATTTTCCCCCTCATCAGATTTTATCTACCTGCACCACTGAAATGGTAAATTTGCATGCTAGGTTTCCTGTGAACCTGAGTCATGTTTGGGAAGAGCTTTTCAGCTCTGGGGGAAGAGCAGGAGAAGGGAGGCAGGCCATGGCATGATTATTGTAATGCGGCCACGCTCTACTGAGCGCCGACCTCCACTCCCACGCCTCTCTTTTTAAATCAGAAAGGTTACCTCCCTGGGCCACCATTGGGCCAGCCCCAAGTGTGACTGTCTGCACTTGTTAGACAGCAGGCGTTTAATTAAAATTGGAATCCAATGTGTAGAAAACATACATTTTTTTTTCACTTCATAGCTCTCCGCAGGAAGTCATACTCTCTTCCTGCCCTGCTCCCCTCAACTCTCCCCACCACCAAAAAAGAAAAAAAAAAAAAAAAGAAGAAGACAGACTAAGGGAAAGATTATTTCACTGTTGAAAATCAGAAATTACAAAGGGCCGGGCTGCCTTCTTTATTTTTGCCTTTAGGGTTGACATCAGCCAATGAGAAAGCCTGTATTGTATCTTCAGCCCAGAGCTAGCTTTTTTTATGGCTAACTTCCCGTGTGGAAAAGGACTCGTCCCATTTCAGAGTGTGTTAAAATACAGCATTTAATGAATTATAACTAAAATTTTTCACCTTATTTTTGCCCAAAGGAGTTGGTTGATGCCTTCTGATATTTGGCTGGACTTTGTAGAATCAAAAACAAAAAATTGAAAGGGCAAATAATAGACACAGGACCCTAGCTGAACACTCACCCCCCAAACACCCTGGCTACCACCTTTTCCACTGCAGAGCCACCCAGCGCATTATTACAATAATGTTCTGGCTACTCCCAGAACATTCAGCTGTGCCATCGTGGCCAAACAGATAGGAACTCTGGACAATTTCATCGGGTCCTTGTCCCCTTAATCTCCATGCTGCACCTCAGATCTGAAGCAGCTTCCGTGGTGCGGGCTCACTTTAATGGATAATCTATTTTTCATGAAAAAGCAGGAAATAAGCTGTCTCTTTCATAAAAAGATTTACAAAATGTAATCATTGTTGAAATATTCCCTTTGAACTGCCGTGTCCACGGGGGTCTGCGGCTCCCAGAGTCGTGCTTCATTAGAACCCCCTCACAAGCGGCTCCAGAAGGGCAGGTACGCTGGTGGGGCCCGCTTTGATGTCTTGAATGAATGAAAGAAAAGCACAATAAAAAAGAGCTGTTGATCAAGCATAAAATACTCTTTAAGCTGACAGAATAGCAGCGTTAACACACCCTAAGCTGCTTTTCGTTTTTCCCTTTTTTCCTCACATTTTCCTGTGCTTTGTGTACAGTGGGGGTTTGTATTTTATAAGAAGTCTCTGATCTATGTAGTATGCCATTCGCTAACAAAAACCAAAATAGGATTGTTTCTGTCCCACTTGGTTGCCTGACTACTCCCTCCCTCCCCCTTCCCTCCCCCAACCCCAGATCCCCTCTCCCCCTCGCCCCCAACTTCCAAGGCGTGCAGTTCAGCCTCGCAAGGCAAGGACCCAAATGCCTTTCATAAACTTGAGCCAATTTCTTTTGTGCGGTTGGTTTCGCTGCTCTGATTTTAATACCGCAATTAAAGACAGATTTTTATTTTCTCAAGAACTTTCTCTTGCAACTGGAGAAACGGAACTGACACAGCTGCTACCTTTAACTAAGAAGTTATATCATTAAATAAGAGAAAGCCGCCTTGTTGAGCCATGCCTTTGCAAGGGAACTGGTCCTCTGTAGGTCTCCTGTGGACCTTATGGCCTGTACACACTTTATAGAAAGCCCATCTCCCCTGGCTTTTGGGTTTTCTGCACATGTCTCTCTCAGGCATTAGTTCATTCAGTCCCCACAAAAACTGATAAAGTTGTTAGCTCCATTTTGCAGAGTCTAAAACTGAGACCCAGGGGTGCTGACTTATCTAAGATCATTTAGAAAGTGAAAGTGTTAGTTTCTAAATCTAGGGTTAGTTTGTGACCCCATGGAGCTCACCAGGCTCCTCTGTCCATGGGGTTCTCCAGGCAAGAATACTGGAGTGGGTCGCCATTTCCTCCTCCAGGGGATCCAACCGACCTAGGGATCGAACCCCGGTCTCCTGCATTGCAGGCACATTCTTTACCATCTGAGCCACCAGGGAAGCCCCTTTAACTAGCATGTAATGGCATACTAGTTAAATGATGTGAAAAGTGAAAGTGAAAGTCACTCAGTCGTGTCTGACTCTTTGCGACCCCATGGTCTATACAGTCCATGGAATTTTCCAGGCCAGAACACTGGAGTGGGTAGTCGTTCCCTTCTCCAGGGGATCTTCCCAACCCAGGGATCGAACCCGGGTCTCCCACATTGAGGGCGGATTCTCTCTGTTAACTCTGACTCCAGTGCCCCACCCCTTACCACTCCGCACGCAGCCCTCCAGTAAGTCAGCAGAGCAAATGTGAGTGGCCAGGGTGCAGTTTTTAATTCAGAAATCTTTGATTTCATGAGGTAAAAGATTACTTGATAAACATGTAAAGGGAGGCCAGAAAAAAGAACTTTGCTTGATGGTGAGGCAGACACTAGAGCAAGTTGGAATACGGTAAAAGTCAGACTCTGGAACAACCATTGGAATAATTGGATTGTGTATGTACTCTCAAGGTTTGGAGGTGCTGGATGGCTTATTGGGTAAAAAGATTAGTGTTTTCCCGTCTTGAGGTTTGAACCAAATGGAGGTCTTGGCCGGGAACAGCATGGTCACTCTCCAGGGAGTGGTGGTTTGGACAACTCCTCTGCGCTCGTAGTAAGCAGGCAGCTGTCCATGTTACAAAACTATTGCACATGCGACGGCTGCAGTTGGCCCCATTGCAAGAGCTCTTCAGTCAGAACTCCCTGGGGTGGCTCGTGGAGACCTGCGTGTCTCTGGGGAGAGCACCCGCCATTCAGGGAGATGTGAACATGAGCCATGAGCATGGATGTGGCACAGCCATTCTAGAAGTCACCCATCTAAACAACTTGTTGGGGTAATTGACACCAGTCTTTGGGCTTCCCTGGTGGCTCAGATGGTAAAGAATCTGCCTGTTAAGGCAGGAGACACAGGTTCAATCCCTGGGTCGGGAAGATTCCCATTGGAGAAGGGAATGCCAACCCACTCCAGTATTCTTGCTTGGAGAATTCCATGATCAGAGAAGTCTAGTGGGCTACAGTCCATGGCCTCGCAAAGAGCTGGACACGAGTGAGGGACTAACACTTTCACTTTTCAGTTTTGGAACCTTGGAGATTTCTTCCTTTATTCAACAGTGTTTATTAAGTCACCAGGCAAGACACCGGAGATGCCACACGCAAGAAGACAGTTTGTTTTCTTGGGGAGAAAATAGGCAATTACAGTTCAGTGACTGTGACAGAGGTAAACCCAGGAACTAAAGGCCTGGAGAAAGACCCTTAGGAAGAAGGGGCTGCTAATCTGAGAAAGCAAGGACTAGCAAGTGTGAGTAAAGCCAAGGAGAGAGGGATAGCTCTGCCAAGTTCCAGCAGGGAGA
This sequence comes from Muntiacus reevesi, assembly GCF_963930625.1. Taxonomy (NCBI): domain Eukaryota; kingdom Metazoa; phylum Chordata; class Mammalia; order Artiodactyla; family Cervidae; genus Muntiacus; species Muntiacus reevesi. The sequence continues at coordinate 143,354,289 of NC_089249.1, read as the reverse complement.
AAGCATTTGGCTTTGGGGGGCCTGGAAGAAGTGTAACACAGCACAAGTGTTGAGCATAAGCAGCGAAAAGATAAGGCCGCAAAGGTGAGCAGGGCTAATCATGGCCCATTACTATTTTAATAGCTTCCTGTATAATAAACAAGTCTTGGTTTAGCATTATTGAAAGCAGGCTTTCTTTAATAAAATCAGACAGGAAAAGTGGCTGCAGAGATCATAGCCTGTGGCTGGCAAGACCAATAACTGACACCTAGGTGCAGGGTGTCACCTTTGTCAGAAGAAACCAGTATCCCCATGCCATGAAGAATGGCCCTACAGTAGGCTTCTAGGGGCCCAAGGACAGAGTTGTGCTTACTTGAAGTCACACAACTAGTCAGTGGAAAAGATAGGAATCGGTCCTGGGTCCCTTGGACATAGAATACTCAGCCTTATCAGCTGATGTAAGTTTTCAAACATCCAACTATGAGAAGAGCAGGGTAACTGGTCTCTTGAAGGATACTGAAGTCTAAGATCCAGGACCTTCTTTCTGCAGGACAACTCCTTGGGAGCAGGTACCATATTTGTTGTACTCATGTTCCCGGAGCCTAGTGTTATCAAGCCCATAGTAGGATGCTCAACACTTGTTAAATAAGTGAAGTGCTCCCAAATGAGGTATACTAACGTCAGAATCCAGGAGTGGACTCCAAGGTCTTGTCCATTTCCATTGGATCAGAGGAGGCAGGGGAGGCTACCCGGCTTCTGGCTGATTTGCCAAGGACAACTCATTTGGGCTAAACAGTGGGCTTTCGCTCATCCAAACAAGAACAGGAAGCCAAAAATGACTAACTGGATTAATGACCCAGCAGAGATAGCATCTCCTCCAGAGAGAAGTCAAGATGTTGACCGCAACTCCTGCAGTGCTAGTTGGCAGCATCCTCTTCAGGGGCTGATGGAGTATGAAGGAGTGGAGAGTGGGGGCAGAGGCCTCCCTGTATTTGCATGTTTCTGCTCTCTGTGTGTGAATGTCCTGAAATAACCCACCTTGCCTGGAGAAGAAAGCAAAGTGTCACACCCAGTTCTGGATTCCACATTAACAACCTCCTTCCGCGGTGTTCAACTTTGCCCTTGAGGCCTTTTGTTTAACTTTTTAATTTGAAAAACAGATTCTGCTGCGTCACAGTCTGTTCCGCCCTCCCCACCCCCCCACCGCAGCACCCTGTCTTTTTTTTTTGGTTAAAGTAAAATACAGCTATCTCAAACAGACTTGCATTTCCTTTTGTTTCTGAAATATGCATCCTGCCCTCTTAGTGAAAAGTGCATATAAAAGCCATTTTAAAATTCATTATTCACATTAGAATGTTTAATGTTAACTAAAGAAATTGAGTCTTCATCAACCATGTTTTAGGCACCCTTATGACCAAATTTTGGAAAATAGCCTCGGTTTCCTAATTGCTGTCCCCTCAGGAGAGGAAAGAGACTGCCACCGTCAAAGGTACCGAGTGCCATTTCAGGCTTCCTGCTTATGCTGAAGCCGGATAGATGTTGTTTATGGTTCATAAAACCTGACTACTGTGAGTATTCCAGAATCCTGGCAAAATGGGATTCGAACTTTCATGGAGCTGTAAATTAAGGGGCGGGATGTGTGATAAAACTCCTTAGAAAAAAGTGGGGGTGGGGGTGGGGGGAGTCGTGCTGCAATGGTTAAATGAAATTTTATAAGCACATTCAGTGTGGAGCTGTTTTGCATTACATGAGTTGAATACCTTAGAGACGCCACATCTGCAGGCACTTTATTAAATCCTTAGTCAGCACTTTCCAACCTGATGAGATTACTTCTTCATTTGACTGGAGAAGAGGAAAGCTGAGCTCTGGTCCTGGACTGCAGATTTCTTTTGATGTTTCACCTTGAACACTGAGAGAGGACAATCAGCCCCACTTCCAGCCCCCTCCTCACCATCTTAGCACATCCCAAGCTGTAGAAACTGTGAATGTAACAGAGTAGTTTTCCTTAACTCTAGCCTCTGTGAGAGTGTGGATTTATGGTCCTCCAAAACAACTATAGCTGAGAGTTCCCAAGGGAAAAAAAATGAAAAAATAGATCAAAGCTCTGTGTTTACTTCCTTAATGTAAATGTATCAAGATAACATCATCCGATATTGTATTGTAATATTGAAATTCACTGTAGATAAGGGACAAGGGGTTCCTTTGTAGTCCATCTGGATACAGTAGGTTAGATTAAAGGGCTATAAAATATGAAGGCAGAAATCATATGAAATCTAAGCTTGTGTTAGTAAATATCTGAAGACAATTTTTTGACTCTCCATTAATGAATTTTGTTTAATGTGGCAACATTTTCCCAGTGATTTGCTCCTCAACCCCAGCAATTTAACAATCTCAGATTTCTTTCATATTTTTCTTATATGACCCAACAAGAAAATGCCCAGAATTATTCGTCAAGTAATGTTTTGAAACTTGCACTGCTTGAATTATAGATTTTGTAAGAGAATATCACAAGAAAAAAATGGGCTTTCCCAAACATTATCTTGTTCATTGGATATTATTCGTTGTTCATGGAAGTTTTTAAAAATCGAGTGGCTTAGACATGTGCAACTATCACACTCATCATAATGGAATTAAGGAAGGTCTTCAGCTACAAACTGGTCATGAGAACATTTGATGAAATGAATGGATTCTATTTTTTTAGTATTATAGTTGCTTATCTGCCATCACTATGAATAAATGATTCAATCAAGGAGCCCTCATTCAAAAGGGAAAAAAATTCCCTGTGTAGTTCCCCTAACCAGCTGACTTCCCATTCTGGAAAGCCTTGTCAAGTAGCTGGGTTAATTGTCATGAAGATTAGTGTAATGTTGAAATAAGGACTAATGGTCAAATTACAGGAGTGAAAAAGTTTAAGAATAGGTTTTGGTTTGGGCCTGAAAGGGTTAATTAAGTTTTTTTCACGGCTTATTAAAGACCCCCAACCCAGGCCTTCAGGAGTCATATTGACACCCCACCCCAGGGCAACTCTCTCCTCTGGTGACATGTTGCTGGTCAGAGCACAATAGTCTTCTGTGTCTGCAAGTCATTGCTAAAATCATCTCAAGGAAAAAAAAAGTTTGAAAGCTTTAACGTTAGACAAAAGCCCAAGAGCTGCACTGCGCAGCTCAAAAACCCGGAGTCAGCAACTTCTATTGATTAAAAACTAACCTTTAAAGTAACTCTGAGAGTGTGTGGTTAGCATTTAAATTTAAACATGTCATGAGTTGATTTGTGTTACTGAATACCAACTCAGAAGGAGTAACATTCACATCGCATTTTTTTTCTAATTCCCTTAAGCAGCTAAAGTATTTCATGAAATGTCAATAGGGCAAAAAGAAAAGAAGGGAGGGGACAGCCAATGCTGGGCCTTGTAGTTTTCTTTCCCATGCAAATATTCACACACACACACACACACACACACACACACCCACGAAAGAAAAGTGTGGAGAGTGAAACACAATAATTAGTCCTTTGTCTAACTTTCCCAAGTGCCAGAGAAAGACAGATTAATTAAATATACAACAGTGTTGGTTTTTGGAGTGGGGGTCTCGCTTGCTGGGTAGGTCATAAATTAGGCAGAATAAATACTTCAATGTGTTTGCAGTGGGCCTGCTACGTCAGAGCCACTGGAAGGTTGGTGGGAGGAGAGCGGAGGGTTTCTTGCTAATGATAGTCACGTCTGGGTCTGTCTGGTTGCTCTTAGCAACCAGACATGATGTAACACCAGGATGAACTTGAACTTGGGGGACTTGAAAAGAGAACAATAGACCAGAGCAATCAATAAAGCCTATTTCAGTGAAGGATTACAGAGCTGCTCTGGGGTAACCTTGTCGGCAAGGCACACACTGAATAGTAAGATGTGTGAAGAAACTTTTTTTTCCTTTGCTTTGCTTTTTAAGAGAAGTGTAGAGGCACTGCAGATTTTTGTGGTGCACTGAGGTTGTGTCCAGAAACTGTGGAATGGAAAACTGCTCCCCCTACTGACTCACTGGGTCCCAGGCGCTTGCTTCGAGAACTACGACGCAGCGTCAGATCTAAAGTCTGGAATTTCACAACTGACTTAGAAAGTGTGAGAACAGACATTGTCAGCGTGATTCGCCGCATCCAAAGTTTGAGACTGGTTGGTTCCAGGGAGAACTCGCCTCTAACTCGGATCTGCGTCAGCTATGCGGGAGTCCAGCTAGAAATACGGTTTGGAGTCTGCCTCCCGGTTCCTCTCTTCCCCCCTCTTCTTTCTTTTGTCCAGTTCGATTTAGGCCCTGTGTATTTGCCAGGATGATTTCCTTTCAGGACACAAGAGGCTTTATTGTGCTTCTCAAAGCATGTGGTCAAAGAATAACATCTAAAAGTATACAGGATGAGTAGTTTTTCGGTTTAGACTTTAGGTTTTTTTTTTTTCCTTCAAGTCCTCTGGAAATCAAAGGTAGCTTGTGTGACCAGGAAATCTTATCCCAACCTCCATGTAGCTATCATTTTGCCATTTATCCTGGGATCAAACGAGTCCTTGCTTTACCTAATTGAATCTCTTGGACACGGATGAGCCTTCATCTGACTGAATCAACCCAAATGCAACCCTTTCTGATAGTGTCAACTCAGAGATTTCAAAAGCATTTAATTTTGCTTGAGGTTGGTGATTTTTCTGTGAATAAATGTGGTGAATTTGGTAGGGTAGCTCTGGAGAAAAGTTGGCAAAAGCCATGTACTTTTTTATTTCACTTGAGAAACTGACTCTGATACGAAACCATAATTGGTCACTTTGTTTAGCTAACAGAGAAAGAAGTACCAGTACATAGAGTGACATATCACCAGACTATTGCCCAAAGCTAATCGCCTAAGAGCTTATGAAAGCAAAAGGTAACTGGTAACTGGGTCCAGCAGTTATATGCAAGGCTGTAAATAAATGTCAAATGAGCAAAAGCATGCATGAGGGCTGTGCATATGGCCTCATTTTTTCCTTTGGATATTATGGTAAAATCTTTGATACCAGTTGATGATTATATGTCATTTTTTAAAATTTTATTTTAGAAATATTGAGCTGAGAGGAGCATTTTACATCATAAAATCTACTTCATGCACATCTAAGGAGACTGAGTAGAAAAGAGATGCTATGACTTGTCCAAAATAACCCAAGATTCTTGGTACAACACTTGTCCTTACTTGAGCTCCGTTTACTCTTCTATCGCTTTTGATCCTCTGTGCCTGTTACAAGAACGTTGTAATGACATCTCATTGAAAAGGAGATGTTGTGAGATTCATCAGAGAAGACATCCCTGATGATACAAAACCTCTCCCCTCACCCACTCTCCATTCATTCCACTCTTCTTTGTTTGGAAGCCTGTATTCCAGGCACTGAGCTAGGCCCTGAGGGTTCAATAAAAAAACCAGGTGATCGAGCTTCCTGCTCTGCTATAGCTGCCCTCGCCAGATTGGAACACCCATACCATGTATGTGTTTCGAGCAGACATAAATACTTGGTTGTGCAAGTTACACTCAGAACATGGGCAACCCCCAACAAAGACACTGAATTTCAACTTCAGAAGAGTAAGATCAGAGTCTTAAGGTTTACCGTTCATCATTCTTTTACTTTTACCAGTGAAAACCCCCCTTTATCCCTAACATAGATCTTGATTTCACCAGTGGAAAGGCCACAGTAAAAATGTGTTATTTTCCAAATTGTAGCTCTAATTGCACTTTTCCTCTTGTCTTCCAGTCCTGGTACCTGGGATAAAAGTCGCAGCGTCCCACCATCCACCAGACAGACCACCTGACCCCTTCTCAACTCTGTAACATGGACGCATCCTCAACCCAGCGCGGTTACAACTTCACTGTCACTGGAAGGGGAGAATCAAATCAACTTGTACATGGAAACAGCAAGCATTATGGTCCAACAGCAAAGGCCATAACCTTTTGGGATTTTTTTTTTAATACTTTAGGAACTGTTGTAATTTTCTCATATGGTGCTGGAAATGGTTGGGCTTTGTAACATTTGAAGTGTTTCCGTGGTTGCGTGAGCATTAGGCAGTGCGGCTAGAGAAGGTCTACCCTTGCTCACTGACTTCTGTTGTAACACACTTTCTTTACGGAGCCCGGCTGTTTCACAGTATTTCATGAATTTACCCACACCGGTGTGAGCCTCTCTGAGCAATCAGGAGGCACTTGGAGAACTAAATCTTTTGTAGTAGCTGAGATCTGCAATATATATAACTTACGGGACAGTCAAAGGGCAATGTTTTTCTGTAACATATTGGAAAAAGAAATCGCAGTTACGTTCCTTCTTTGTTTTTTCTTTTAGTTTGGTTTGGTTCCGCAGTCAGCCGTTAACTAGATAACATGGCCCGGAAGGACAGTGAATCCACTCACGTTGCAGAATAATTCCGAAAATGGCAAACTACTACTACTACTATTCAGTTTTTTAAAAGTTTTGAAATGCTGCACTTACATTTAAAAAAAAAACATTTTTTCAACAATTTCAACAATGACACAAATTCACGTGGAAATGGGGAAGATGGTCTGTTTTGACAGAAACTGACAGGAATCAATCAAAACAATCGAATTTTGAATTGAGTAAAGTGCAATTTCATTGGATAGCTAAATATCTTTGTAAGATAGAGATTGTTGAAAATTCTATTTTTGTTTTTCAAGTCCTTCCACCCCAGGACTCTAAATTATTGGGGTAAAAAACAGCCTTGCAAGAAAAAGGGGAGCTATTTTTGCTTTTTATGTTTTTTATTGTTAAACTTGTATCCCTTTAAAAACTGAAGGAAAATTTAAAAAAAAAAACAAAAAAACAAATCTAATGGTGCTTTTACCACAATATGTTAACTACATTAAATGCTAATTAATTATTTTCTGTTATCAAAGCACATAACTAAAATAAAATCATGGTATCTGTTAATTTTATAAGCTAGACGTCACTAGAATGGATTATGCCAATTCTGAAAATTTTTACATGTATCTGGCAACATAGGATTTATCAGTTATCAGACACTTCATTGTTCCAGAGATTGTCCAGAAAATTTAAAGACCTTTGCGCCCCTGAACTGGGCTATGGGAAAATAATTTTAATAATAATAATGATATCAATACTGAGACAAATGCTGGTGCCCATTCAGATCAAGGGCACTTGTTAGGGAAAAAAAAGTTTGCACCCCCAAATGTCCTGTATCTTATGTAAAAAAAAAATACAAAAAACAAACAAAAAAATAACAAAAAAAAGTGCAAGTGATTTTTCTACCAGACAGCGAAGCACCCCTTTGCTTCCCATGCAACTTCAAGAAGGTTTCCTATACTATACATATATATACGTTCTGGTTGGCGAGCCCTGCTGATCAGAGAAAGTCTCTGCATGTTCTAGTGTTAGTAACTAATTTTTATATAGTTAATGTAGGATAAAGTAGAGTGCATTAAGACACAATATTGTAATCCCTACTCTAGGCACTTGCCTTTAAACTATGTTTTTCAGCCCTTCAGAAGGGTTCTACTACTGTCCTATACAATCAAGTAACTGAAATTCTTGGGAAGACACTTTGCTCCTCATCTTTCCCCCCCAAACAATGTTGTTTTGTTTTGTTTTTTTTCCTTAATTTGCACGAAAACAAAAATTCCATATCAATGTGCCTTGCCCTGGATAGCGATTATTTGTGGAATTGTTGCACATGCTCCTCTATTGAAAGGGGTTTTTCCCTAGTCAAGCATTTGGAGACACTTTTTGTAAATGTGACTTTTATGTCAGCCATTGTCAGTTTCAACATCTAGAACTAAATAGAGAGTTAGTTGTCCCGCAGATAGGAGTAGTCTTTATTGTCCTCTGTGGTCAGTGGCAGTGCTATTCTGAGATCTGTAGATGCTTAGAATATCAGTATTTTGGATGTTGCTGCATTTTACAATTTATTTGGAGTCTTCCTTTATTTCCCCCCGACCCCGCCCCCAGATATATGAAAATATGCAATACCTGCTTATATCGTGTAGAAAAGCTTAGCAATGATTAATTTTTCTTTTATTTTTTTTATTTGACCAAAGTCGGTGCTGCACTTGACGCAGTGTGTTTTAGGTGTCTGTCTTTGTACTTTTTTTGTGATTTTTGAATGCACGTGCGCAGGAAGGGCTCCTCTTAGAGAAGCAGTCAAACTGTGAAGCACTAAGCTGACCCTGCTTCAAGCAATTTTGTTTTTACAACTGTTCCTTTCACAAGCAAGCCTTAAAAAAAAAAAAAAGACAACTTCCCTTTTCTTCAGCTCCCACACCCCATTTTTCTTAGCAGACTGCAGTCAATCCACATTCAATACAAAGTATATAATGCCCATTTTTATATGCACGTTTTTAAACTTCCAAGTTCTGAAAATTGTTTACTGGTTATCTCTATTTAAGGAAAAAAAAATAAAATAAAACATTTTGGATTTTCATATGTGTCTGATAAGTGGTTGAATAGTCGTTTGGCGCTGTTGTATGGTGTGATTGTCAGTATATGGTGTCACTTCCTCTAGCCAGCCAGCATACTTTGCCTTCCCCTATAGCACTTAGCTGGGCATTACTTTATTATGACATATGTGCACTAAAAAAAGAAAAAAAGAAAAAAAAAGAAAAAAAAATAGCAGCTTTCAGTGCTTCACAGTGAAGGGAAAAAAGCCTAGACAAACATTTTGTCAGAACCTTGCGATAAGCCAAGGTATTACCAGTAAATTGGTTGTATATACAATAAAATTGCACCCTTTTTTTAAAGCAAAACAAACTAAGCAATAGTTTGGGCAGTTTTAGTTGTTTTTAGTAAGCATGTTGTAGTCATGACTGCAAAGAGAGAGATTAACTGCCCACTCAGAAGACATGTAATTTGTATTGTTGTATAGTTTTATCGATTACACTGATTTATTCTACCCTATTTTATAATGCAGGACTTTTGTAATGTTGTTTAAATGAGGAAAAATTTCTGTCAAATTAGCCTAGTGAAATTTCTGATTGTTCATTATAAAGGCAGCGTTCATAGAATGGCTTTTCTTTCTTTCCCGCCCCCCTCTCCCTTTGGGAACTGGACTTAAGTTTAAAACTTTCCTGTTTCCTTTTTTTTTTTTTTTGTAAGTATTTAAATACAGTTTTGTTTTTTTTTTTTCTTTCAATGGTATAGCATATTCCTATGCTTGAGAAGTATAGGTCTACTGAAAAACCATTGTAAATGGACGTTACAGGTATGCTGTATTTTTGAAGGTATTCTGTTGTATTAAGTTTGATGAAGCTAAAATTAGGGAACTCTGAACAGATTTGCAGGAAAAAAAATGTTTTAAAGGCTTTAAAACATTAGGGAGGCAGTCTAGGGTGATAACGAACAGGGGTTAAGTATTAAACACACTAAGTTATATTTTTGTTCATGTTTCATTGTCCAGAAAGCAGCAGGAAACTGTAGTTTAGTTGTGATCAAGCAGGAAAAAAGAAACATCAACAATACGAGTGTTTAACCTTTTTAGACTCAAAGTCAAGCGAAGATGTTTGAGGAAGACGTTGCTACCTGGGGTGTGTAGACTGACAGACTGAGGGCCATCCACACTTGAAGGCCCAGCCCTTGATTCTGAGACACATTCGAATTTTTTCTCTCCCTTCAAATGGCATTAACAATATTGGCAAAGATAAGTCCCTCAAATAACTCTCCATTTTTTTCTTTGGGAACTGAAGTCAGAGGCACAAACACTAAATCATATCGTTTTCCTGTATCCTTTTTTTTTTTTTTCTTCTGGCCCATCCCCCTGCCACAAAAACTTGTCTGACCGTTAACGGGCAGAGGCCCTCTTTCCTAAGCCCACTCTCTCCATCCCACACGTTTTTCTTTGCTTTGAGGTCTGAACTAGGTTTTCTGTTTCTTCACACCCTGGCATGACAGTTACTGTGTCAGCTCCTCCCCGCCCCCACCCCGCAGCCAGGCGTGGGCCACAGGCGGGCCCAGGTCCCCTTCCCGAAGCGTGTATTCTTCACCTGCCGACAGGTGAAGTGCAAAGGAACCCAGACTTCCCAGAGTCACAGTATTCAGACAGCCCACTGGAAGACACAAAACCCCGTCTCAGAAAGTTTGTCTTTCACTTTTCAAGTCCTTATCCTCACAGGCTTTGAATTCTGTAGTTACAGTGTCATATTTACAAAATCTGGATTAAGAAAAAAAAATGTTTTCCTTTTGTTTGCTTTTTTCTTTTTTTGTGGGGAGGGGTTTCTAAGAATGTCATTTAATGTACATGGCATCACGTCTCTGGAAGTATCATTTTGTCCGTAGTCGTGGTGGTCTCTCTCTCTCTTTCATTTTCTTTCTTTCTTTTTCTTCTTGTCTCTTTTTCCTGGTAGCAGGCCTCCATAGAACAAATTTAAAACACAACTGGCATGGTCATGTACGGAGAGCTTCAGGGGCACCTCACCGCCCACCCTCCGAGACCTGTCCTAAGACTTAAGACAGTCTCAGAAAGCTGCACTGCCCCCAGCACAGCTTTCATTCAAATCAGCTTTTCCAAGGCCACTTTCGTCCTGAAGTCAATGCATGTATTTACTGTTTGACAGTAAACCCGCTCTGCCTTCTCCACGTCCAAGGCTGTGCATTCGTCTAATTAGTGTCGTGTATGTTTTCCTTTTATTTTTTCCAATAAAAAAGCAGTGGGATGAAAATCGCTTTGATATATAGCAGGTAACATTGAAGCTATTCCATAGCACTTAACTGTAGTGAATACTGTGTCACCAATCCTGAAATCAATTTAATGTTTAATGCAAATCCATTACATGGTGCTATTACAGGCTGACAAAATGATTTACACAAATGTGACAACTTGGGCTCAATTCACTCTGCTTTCCAACAGTGTAAATGCATAGCAGTGTTTATCTGCATGAGAACTATGCACTAATCTATCTGAAGAAAAAAACTATATCAACTTTGGTATCTACTTTCCGTTTACTTCAATCCTTGCCTTTTTGGTCATTGTTATAATGCCAGCTTTAGGACAGAAAGAATTATAAGAAAACCAGCATAATACCTGATATATTAAAATGTAGTGCCTGTGAAATCTGTATTATATTGCTCTTCTGAAGTAAGATTTTTCTACACCGGTAGCCTTCGCTGTCTGTCAGTCTGGACCTTCTGGTATAGGTGATGTAAAATAACCGAACAATATTAATGCATGCTATTCCATAATGCTTAGTGAACTGTATGAATATTACTCAAGATTATGTTAGTCTTTTTTTCTGACTTGGTTCTTGTCAGCTAGGTTTAAAGGTATTTCACTGAGAACGCAAATTCTGTCTTTTCTTGATTTCGGCAGTTTTCAGTATTTTGGAGGTATACATTTACTTAAATTCAGTATTACTTGTGTTTTTGTTTTTTGTTTTCTTTTTCCTAGGGGACAAGCATGGGTGTTTGATTTCAGAAATCAGTCCCTGGCAAGACTTTTGTCTCAAAACAACCATTTGAATTTCAAGAACCTCTGCTCTGAAGACACTGAGGACATTTCAAAATGAGGGACATTTCCCTTCACCCTCGAATGAAGTTTTGCCGATACTGAAGCATTTTCTTAGTGGACAATGTTCAGCCAGGTACCCATGCTTGATCCATCTTCACACCAGACTTCCTCGTATTAAAAGGAAAAAAAATGAAAAAAAAAAAAAGTCTTTACAGAATCACGTGGCTATTTAGTTTCATGCACAGTTGCAATATTTTCTTCAAAAATAAAACTCTGTACAAACTTTGGGCCCGATTCATAAGAAAAAGAAATTGGCTATTAACACGGGATTTTTTTTTTTAATATAACTTTTTTTCTTTTTTGGTCTAAATTTGAAATGACTTGCTTCCCAAATGAAATCTTTTATCTCATTTTTTTTTCCCCTAAGCCAACACTGATCTGCCTTTTATTCCCCTTTTATAATCAATTAGGGGGATGGGGAAATGGAGAGCAGATTTCAGAAATGCTCAGAAAGATAAGAGGGGGCCACCTGCCCTTGAGCATGGTAACAAGGGAGGCAGCAGCATGTAGGGGCAGGACTTTGCCTGAATGCCAGACATCGTGAGTTCCCACAGGAGCGTCACATTTCCTGATGCTATTCAATTCAAAACACACCATTTCCAAAGTGTGTCTGGACCGCAAGAGTGTATGGTGGAAGTGCCACCGCTAACCCAACCCTACCACCTTCACAGTGGAGAATACCCCCAGGGTGTTCGATGTGAAGTTGTGTCTCCATGGTGGTTTCTGGGACAAACGGTGTCCAATGAATGGGGCTATTTTTCCTGCTATTTTTATGCTCAGCTTCTCAAAATGATAGAAACTTTTTTCCCTTTTTGATTCTATTTGTGTTATTTTTATTTTTTAATTTTTTTTTTTTTTTAGTAATAGTCTATAACAACACTGTTTTTCACAAACATCTCAACCGAAGGTCACAAGGCCACTGGCTACATTGGGATGGAGGCCTGAAAGAGTGCACTTTCTCCCTAGTCTCCAACTGCCTTTCTGCACTGTGAAGGCATTTGGTAGCATCACTGCTGAGGTACTGGCCTGACCTAGAGCTCGAGGTTTATCAGATTCTAGGAGGTCCTCAAGGTAGACTTTCAAAGGCAAATACACAACCCCCTCCCCTGCAGCCCTGACCTCTTACCAGAACAAAGTTCACTGGGGGCTTGTCCCAGCACCCTTGGAAATCTGTCTGCTCAAGATATCTCCGTTTTTGTTTTTTGGAGGTTTTTTTGTTTGTTTTTTTCATTTCAAATTGTGGGAGAAGGGGATTAAACACTTCCAATGATAAGAGATCTGTTGTGAAACTGAACACCCCCCGTGTTAATAAGTTGGTTTGACATTTGTTTTTTATGAGCCGGGCCCCCTGTGCCTCTAGTATACTTGTATTGACTCTCATAGTTACCCTTTTAGTTTGACTGTGTTCTGTGAAAATTTGTAATTGGTTGAGAATCACTGTGGGCGTCCATTCTTATTCAACTAAATCTCCACAGGTTTTTTGAGCTGGTGTGGATTAGTTTAACTCTTGTATTCAACCATTAGTGCTACCACCTTCTCACATTACAATACAATTACTGGAAGCAAGTACTGCATTTCCTATGCAACAAAAAAGGAAAATAAAAAATTGCTAATGCTATGGAAGCTGTGTCATCATTTGCTTTAAATCACACCTGGAAGGTGACATTTGAGTGATAGTTATGGGTGTGGATCAGAGTTTCCCCTAAAGACAGCCAGTCTTTGCACCTGTCGCTTGCATCATCCTTGACAGATGTCAGGCACCCTCCACAGGGTTCTCATGAGCCATGTTGGCTTTTTTACCTATTTGTGTGTGTGTGTGTGTGTGTGTGTGTGTGTGTGTGTGTGTGTGTGTGTGTGTGTGTGTGCGCGCGCGCGCGCGCGCGCGCACGCACGCACTCAGTCACTCAGTTCTGTTATTTACCTTTATGTATTGTCTTTGCCATTGGACTGAAAGCTTCTTGGAGGCAGGGATAATATCTTATTCTCTGTATCCCTGGATCTTAGCACATCCAGTGTACCTAGAATGTGTGTGTGTGTGTGTGTGCGTGCGTTCAGTCATGTCTGAGAGTTTGCAACCCTGTTGACTGTAGCCTGCCAGGCTCCTCTGCACATGGGATTTTCCAGGCAAGAATACTGGAGTGAGTTGCCATTTCCTCTTCCAGGGGATCATCCCGACACAGGGATCAAACCCTTGTCTCTTACATCTCCTGCATTGGCAGGCGGATTCATTACCACTGCACCACCTGGGAAACCCCTTTTACCTACTTAGACAAATGCAAAACTTCACACTCACATAGTGCTTATTGTGTGATTGAGACTGTTCTCAGTGCTCTAGATTTCTTGTTGTTCAATTGCTAAGTCATGTCCAACTCTGCGATCCCATGGACTGCAGCATGCCAGGCTCCTCTGTCCTCCACTATCTCCCGGAGTTTGCTCAAATTCATGTCCATTGAGTCAGTGCTTTAGATAGTGTATCAGTTAAGGCCCAGTCTGGAACCAGGAAAAGGGTCCAGTCAGTTTTTCCAGCAGCCACTACCCCTGGAATTAAAGAAACAGAAGTGAAAGTTTGGGTTACCGGACCAGAAGCTCCAAGGAGGGACACCCTACGGATATTTGGATCTTTGCTGAGAGGAGTCACTGTGAGGCCCTCATGAGTCACCACATGGCCCTTACTCAGACCTCTCAGAGGATGTGGGCAGCTGATGCCGGGCCCTCAAGGGGGACACAGCCACAGGTTCCAGCACTTCAGAGGCAGTAAAGCGTGACTGGTACTGGGAGAGTTGAAAGGAGCTGGGGTGGTTTGTACCTCTATCCTCTGTAGCTATCACATTGTGTGCAGGAAATGAACCCAGAGTGAAGTTCCTACCTCCTACCCCTAGGCTTCTGCCAGAGTTTCTCATCGGCTTTATCGAAACAGAGCCATCCAGCAAAGGAGTCTGAAAAAATATCACAAGGAAACCTGGCCCCATGGAACAGCATATAGAAGGGTGGGCTTGGAGACCAGAGACAAGTAAATAAGCACTATCTTAATCCAGTTAATCCTTACAAACACCCTATGGGATCAGTTCCATTTGTAATCCCCCTTCTAGAGATGAAGAAATTGAGACAAAGAGAGATTCATTAATTTACCCAGGGTCATTCAACAAATACATGGCAGGGTAGGATGTGAATCTAAGAAGTCTGGCTCGAATATCCTTCCTATAATCACTAAAATATTTTGACTGAACTGTTTATTCAATAAATATTTTTTGAGTACCTATTATGTATCAAGGGCTAGGGCTAGTCAGTAAGCAAAGACTGGGCAACTATTCTTAGGAGGTGTACAACCTAGTGGGCAAGATAAGAATTATTCCAACAAACAGCAGCAAAGGTAAGTATTTACCTTATTGCACATCTGTCAGCGATTGGGTGCTATAAAGGATACACATAATTGCCATGAAAGTTGACTGAGGCTGGTGAGACAAATCGAAATTAACCAGGCAAAGGGGGTGGGCAGCAGGGAGAATGTTCTAGGCAGAGGGAATAGCATGTACAAACAGCCTGTAGTAGCCCTAGGAGGGGGTTGAAAGAAGGCCTGTTTGGATGAAGAGGAGAAAAAAAGGAAATACGGTACAAGAAGAAGCTTCATGTTTAGATCACGATATTGTGAGGCTTTGCCGGCATATTAGAGAACTTTGTCCTCCCCGCAAGAGCATCATAAAACATGTATCAGTCAGATTAGGCTAGATCTATGCTGTGACACAAACAGGTCCAAAAGTGCAGTGTATTACAACAAACAAAGTTTGCATCTTTCTGTCAAGGGTTGCTGGGGCTTCTGTATAGAATCTCCTCATTCTAGGACCCAGGGTGAAAAGCAACCACAGGATGGTTGAGGGAGGCGTCAGCATGGGGGAGGAGGAGCATGGCAGGACACGCACTGGCTCTTAACAACTCTGTCTGCAATTGACACACACCACCTGCACTCACATTTCATTGGCCAGAGCACGTCATGTGGTTCAACAGGACCAGGAAGGATAACCCTGCCTCAGGGGACTAGAGAACAGATTAGTTTTGAGCATGGGTGGTCCAGTGTGGAGAGTAGGCTGAGTGGAGAAATCCAGAGAGAACACACTACAGCAACCAGAGAAAGGACGGACGCCAGGGCTGTGGTACCTGTGATGGAGTGGACGAGAAGTGGACAGATCAGAGAGGTTATGAAGGATGTTAATAGCTACTGGGTATTGACCTCTTTTACATGCTAAGTGCTGTATGTGATTTAGCCCATTAAATTTAATATTTTCTCTCTTATTATTGCAGCTTTCAAAAAGGTAGAGTCCATCCTCAAAACACATTTGTAACTCAGGTGAATGGATCAGTTTTTACCATACATGCCTTACAGTCCAAGTTAGAATCAGTTACTACCTTTCAGTTATTACTCAGGCCAATAGCAGAACTTTGGTCTTTATTAGTTGGAGTTAAGACTTAGGAGTTAAAGTCAGTTAACACTGCTCCTTCATTGACATGCTCTAGGACAGATTATGTGTAGGTATCAGGCTCAAGGTGAAGGCGAGGTTGAGATCAAAGCATAGGGTCAGGTGCAAGACTGCCTGCACTGAATCTTGGCTCTGTATTTTATTAGCTCTGTGGTGTTGGCAAGTGCCTCAGTTTCTCCATCGGTAAGATGGGAAGAATGATAATAGCATACAACCACCTCAACAGGCTGCTGTAAGTATTTGATGAATTAACATTTGTAAAGTGGCTAGCAGTGGCCTGGCCATTGTTAAGTGCTATGAGAATGCTATGACTTAAAAAAAAATAACTGATTCCAAAATATAGAGCTAAGTCATTCTTTCAGCACACTGATGGTATAAGTTTTCTTCCTTGTCATTTCCAGGTCTCTATTTGGGAGAATTCTGAAAAAACTTTCATCTTCCACTAAATAGGGAGAAGTAGCATAAAAAGTATAGTCAAAGGTTTGAGGACAGATATCCTTGAGTTTAAATGTCAGTTCCTCATTTTATTAGTTCTGCTACACTAGGGGCCTCCATTTTCCTATCTGTAAAAAGGGCGCAAGGATAGTACATACCTTATGAGGTCATTAAGAGGGTTGAAATGAATTAATGCATGTAGAGCACTCCGTAGAGTACCAACCACGTAACTATTATTGTTTGCAACCTTGGATTGGTACATCCTAATGAAAGGAAGCCTGACGCTGGCAGGGCAATATGGTATAGCGGGAAGAAGTCTGGGCTTGAAAACAGAAAGAACTTGGATGTGAGTCCCAGTTTCACCATTCACATAAGCCATGTGACGTATTTTTTAAGTTTTTAAAAATTTTAAATTAAAAATCTTTTTTTAATTTTTAGCTGCTCTGGGTTTGCATTGCTGTGTGCAGGCTTTCACTAGTTCAGTTAGTGGGGGCTACTCTCTAGTTGTGGTATACAGGTTTCTCATTGTAGTGGCTTCTCTCGTTGCAGAACATGGGCTCCAGGGTGCACGGATTTCTGTAGTTTGGGCTCTTAGGCTCACTAGTTACAGTGCACAGGGTTTAGTTGCCTAGAAGCATGCGGGATCTACCTATACCAGTGAACCTGTGTTCCCTGCTTTGGCAGGTAGCTTCTTAACCACTGGATCACCATGCCCAGGCCATATGATATTAAACAAATTATTATACCTCTCTCTGAGTCTTGATTGAGAGAGAGGCCCAAATGGCTCAAGGACTATGGATGAGAATGTGCAGAGCAGCACAGTTGCAAGCATCAGGCACTAGGGGCACCAAGTAGAGTCTAGACCCACCTGGCTCTGGTTCCTGTTTCCCTCAACAGTGTGAACAGCTAGGAAAATCCTCATCAGACAGGGAAGTTGGCCAAGAGGAGTGATGCTAGTCACCGTTTTATCCCTTGAAGTTCTGGCTCTTAGTTTAAAAAAAAAAAGCTGAAGCGTAGAGGTCTTACTGGCCTTCAGGGAGAAATAGGGCTTCCCATCCCCTGTGAGG
This sequence comes from Muntiacus reevesi, assembly GCF_963930625.1. Classification (NCBI taxonomy): domain Eukaryota; kingdom Metazoa; phylum Chordata; class Mammalia; order Artiodactyla; family Cervidae; genus Muntiacus; species Muntiacus reevesi. The sequence goes on along the minus strand of NC_089249.1, from coordinate 143,336,820 downwards.
AATGAGCAAGCTTTCTTCTCCGAAACATATAAGCTGGTATGTTAAGTCTGAATTTCAAGTTCATTTCAGGGAAACTTTGTAAAGCAAGCAAAAAGTACATTTATTCCTAACACATTTAAATTTTTTTCTATTATAGAAAAATACCATTAGGTACAAAATAGAGAGAATTGATTAGTGAACTCCCATGTACCTCCTAGTCATCTCTTACAATTAACTTCTACCCCCTCTATATTCTGGGCTTGATAGCTGATAGCTCAGTTGGTAAAGACTCCGCCTGCAATGCAGGAAACCCCAGTTTAATTCCTGGGTAGGGAAGATCTGCTGGAGAAGGGATAGGTTACCTACTCCAGTATTCTTGGGCTTCCCTTGTGGCTCAGCTGGTAAAGAATCCACCTGCTATGCAGGAGACCTGCGTTTGATCTCTGGGTTGGAAGATCCCCTGGAGAAGGGAAAGGCTACCCACTCCAATATTCTGGCCTAGAGAATTCCATGGACTGTATAATCCATGGGATGGCAAAGAGTCAGACATGACTGAGCGACTTTCACTTTCATTTCACTTTCCTATCCCTCTATATTCCATTCACTTTTTGACCATCCCCAGACTATTCTGAATCAACTCTCGTGTATCATATATTTCATTCATAAATATTCCAGAATACATCTGTAAAAAACAAAGACTCTTATAAATGTATTCACAATACCATTTTTATACCCCAAATATTAGCAATACTTCCTTAATATCAAATAACCAATCAGTGTTCAAATACTCCCAACTGTCTTATGATTTTTAAAATATTTTTGTTCAAATAAGGATCCAAATAAAGTGCATACATTAAGAGGTTTGTACATATCTTAAAGATTTAAATCTATAGAGTCCCCTTCTTCTCTTTTTTCCCTTGCAATTATTTGCTGAAGAAACTGGTCCGTTTGTCCTGAAGAGTTTTTCCCAGGTCCCATCTTATAGGCTGTGTCCCTGTGGCATAAACATGTTTGACCACTAAATTGAAAGCATATCCTTTGACCTTGGAAATTGACCTGATGCTATGCAGTCCCAAGGCTGCTTCACACACAGTTATGGGGTTAATCAAGGAACTCACTGTGTGTTTGTGGCTGACTCTGGAAGCTGTGGCCAAAATAACTAGGCTGAAGTGAAGGTGGCCCAGGAACTGTTCTTCACCAACTCCATCCCAAGGTGTTTTTTTTCTTTTATCTCAGACAGTATCCACAGAGGCAAAGCAGTGTCCATCTTAATGTCAAAAAATTCTCTCCTTGTCCCCTATTACTGATTAAAAAAAAAAAAGAAGAAGAAAAGTCAGCTTCTACCTTGAAGAACAAGATTGATAATTCTGATTGGCGGTAAACTCAGATAAGGGTCTTTCTGTTCTTGCCTCCCTGTTCAGTGGGCATCCTCTTTCCTGTGAATGTATGCCCTTGGAATAGAAGTCAGTCCCAGGGCAGGGATGAGGGGCTTCTGATCAGGCTCTATGGAGCAGTGGGGTTGGCTTCTTAGCGCCATGAGATCGCTTCATCTAGTGCATCTGCTCCCTCCACTTCTACCTCCTGGCTTCTGAACATGGGCCTGGGCCATACTCAGGTCCCTGAAACTACAAAATCTCATATGTAAAGTCATTCAAAAAAACTCGACCTCCACTATGGAGTTCCTCCCCTCTGCCAGAACACAGGCTGGAGAAGGACATGAATCTGAGATTATCCCCAAGCTGCGCAGAGTCTAGCAGAGCAAACAAACATGCAAACCAAATAATTGCACCTTGGCCTTGTAAGAACCAGGGAGTCATCATATGCCAGATTACCTGGGCTCAGGTGTGCCCAAGGGAGAGGGAGAGGAGAGAGAGAGCCACAGGGAGGAGCTTGCACCATCTGGTCTTTAAGGATGAGAAAGAGCTCAAGAGACTGGAGAAAAGATATAAATAGCAATAACATAACAATAGTAAGAACAGTAACATGTACGGGATGAGCTCTTACTTCACGCCACACATCTATCTCAGGGCTTTACATGTAACCCAACCCCATGAAGGACTTAGAACTGTTGTTTCCATTTTTCCGATGAGGATATTGAGGCACTGAGTTTCAGTAACTCTCCCTCCTTATATTAACAAATGCATTCGGGAGTTAAGAGGAGGGGTGCATTTCTAAATCACAATTAGTTCCAAATGTAAGTCTGGTGCACTGCCTTCTTCCTAGTGCCTAGAACACTGCTTGGCATGTAACAGACACTGTTGTGTGACGGAACCAGCAATGGTGGTGTCAGTCAGCTTTCCTTGCTCCTCCTGGTCTACCCTTCACCCTTCTCCAAGCTGCTGTCAGCTCAGGAGGCTGACTGTGTGCCCTCATCACTGGGCTTCCTTGGCCTCAGGTTTTGAGTCTGGACCAGCTGATTGGAAGCCCAGAAAGCAGATGTGTGGGAGAGAGGACAGAAACGTCAGGGCATTTACTTCCCAGGCTCTCTACCTAGGTCCCTGCTGGCTGGTGGCATTCCTTATCAGAAGGTTACAGCCCCTCTCAGGATGGTCCTTGTTTCTGCCTTTTGCATTCTAATAATGGCTCCCTCTCCTCACCCCTTTGGGCAGGAGGTGGTAAGAGTTTTGGGTACTGCTCGGTCCTTTGTCATTTCTCTACATCTTGCCCAAAGCTTTGTCAATAGCCTCTTTATTAACCTCTCTCAAATGATCTTGCATTGAATATGCCATCTGTTTCCTGCTGGAACCTGGACTGATAGAGTGGTTAAGCCAGGGCAGGCCTCCGGAATCTTCTTTCTCCTAAACTCCAGCAGAGGCTCAGATTTATTCACATGGTGGATGTCAAAGCCATAAATTTTTTCATCTTAGTTTATCCTAGACTCAGAAGGCTGGACTCAACCTTCAAAGGTCGCTAAAGTCCATTTCCCTGCTTCCAGCGAGGAATCCTACCCCCCACCGCCAGCTCTGACTGCTCCTGTCAGAGGGAAGTATATCTTACTTTGAAGATCTCCAGGTAAGAAGATACCATAACTCACACGAGTGTCTCCATCCTCCCTGACTGATAAATTTCCCTCCTGTCTACCACCAACCCCCTCCTGTTACAGGTGAATCTTGCTTCCTTTGTCTGCTCCCTGGCAAGAGCTGAACAAAAGATCCTTCATTCTTTGAAAATAGGCATTAAATCATCTTTACCTTCCTCTAGCTCTGAAGTGCAGATCAATGAAAGCAGATAATCTACCCACGCTGGTCTCAAGCCATTCTGAGAGAACACTAGGCTGTAACGAACACTTAAAATAATGAATTCTAAAAGGTCTGTCGGGGGAGGGAGGGAAAGATGGCGCCCAAACCTCCACTGAAGACGGCTGACTGGGTTCCTGACAGGAGATGGGCAATTCTTCTTCTCCTTTGATTTACTCCTCTCCTTGGCCATTTATTTTCTTCCTGCTATCCTCAGTCTGAATTCTGGAGGGCGCTGGTTTGCAGATAGTTACCCGCCTGTGACAGCTGCTGTGTCTAGACAGCTCTTCAGGCCTCTGCTTATTCCCTCCAATCTCCACCCAGCTGGGCTCTCCCTGGACTTGAATGGAGCCAGCTGGGAACCAGGAGCAATGATACACCCAGATCTGATAAACCTCACTGTCCACAAACCACTGCTTGCAAGTGAACTTTTTATCAAAATTTATTTCCAAAGTTTTCAAAATGTCTTTTCCCAAAACCTGATTTTTAAAATCCCAATTGCAGGGGGACTTCCCTGGTGGTCCAGTGGTAAGGAGTCTGCCTTCCCAATGCAGGGGATGTCGGTTCGATCCCTGGTCTGGGAACTAAGATCCCATATGCCTCGGGGAAATTAAACCCAAGTGCCACAACTAGAGAAAAGCCCATGAAGACACAGGGCAGGCAAAAATAAGAGAAAATAGCAAATAAAATAAAATCCCAATTATATATTTTAAATCACTTACCCAGATCTTAAAAGGGTTCTCCAACATGTTACACCTGTGTTTACTCTCATTCTCAGATTGGTAAATAAATGCACACAACAGGGCCTTTTTCTCATTCCCATAAAAGCATAAGTGATACATGTACAGGCCCTTATTTATATTCCTCCATCGGTTAGATGTCCAGCCAGAAACCCAGATCAGCTTGTGTCACTGGGTCATTCCAGTTAGCCACTAATCCTCCGAGTAATTTATTAAGGTAGGTGCTATTAGTCCACTTAAAAGTGAAGAAACTATGAGTCATAGAAAGAAAAGTCATCCAGATACTAGGGAAGAACCTGAAGGGCTCGTCTCTGACCACTGAAAGGGGCGTGAAATCTATTTAGATGAGGAAAAGTGCCGGCAACTAATACTATGGGATATTTATAACTGAAAGGTGCTCGGAGGTACCTTACAGGTCTTTCCAGGTGGCACTAGTGAAAAAGAACCTGCCTGCCAATGCAGGAGACATGAGAAGCAATTTCAATCCCTGGGTCAGGAAGATCCCCTGGGGGAGTGCATGGCAACCCAACTCCAGTACTCTTGCCTGGGGAATTCCATGGGCCGAGGAGCCAGGCAGACTACAGTCCACAGGGTCGCGCAGAATCAGACATGACTGAGTAACCAACACTAGAGCTGAGAGGTAATGCAGTGATGCCTCGTTCAGCAAGACTGTGTTCGAGTTTCTCCTGACACTTTGACATCTTGCTTCATCTTAACCATCTCATCGCTGAATCTCAGGATTCCTCGTTTATGAAAAGAGGAGGAAGGTGGTCCTCACAGAATGGTACAAGTCCCTGTTAAACAAAGGAAGTGCACAGAAATGTTGACCGTTGGAATTTAAGGGCTAAGAGAACTGGAACAAGGATGGTGTGCCTGAGTCAGTCTCTGCCTGGGGGAAAGAAGTCATCAGGGTCCTCACCCCAGCTCCCTACCATTTAACGACACAGAAAACACTAGAAAGGATCTCCATCCCTGTGGTGTGTCTGACTCGCTTCTACTGAGGTTAATTAGCCAAACTCCAGCTGTTGCTTCAGAGGGTGGTGCCTCCAAGCTGAGGCTTCAAGCTGCGATTCTGAGTCCCTCCCCCTCTGCACCGCAAACAGCATTTTTCCCTCTGCGCAAGTGACCCAAGTGTCACAGAACATTCTGGACTCCCGCTTCCTCAGGTCCTATCAAAAGGTCACTTTGGCCTCTTCCAGCTCCTCAACTTCCCGCCTTAACCCATAGTATTGAGGCTGGATCCCCAATAAATTAGTTCAATGGAGGGTTTTTTCCTGGGTGCCTAGCAACTCTTTCTTGACCTTGAAATACAAAAAAATGGTAAGGGCTCTCTGAGGCAAGGGAACTCAGAACGTGGAGGCTCTGCTAACTTCTTGGGATGGGAGAAGCAAAAATACCATCCTTATTTCTGCTTCTGTTATAATAATGACAGCAAACCTCAAGCTATTATCTTTATAAATTGGCCTGCATTCATGACAACCAAGTGCCAATTACTGTGCTAAGGGTTTTTTTTCCAAGTGTCATCTCATTTGAATGAAAGGTAATAACGTAAATCGTGCATCTGAATAGAGATGCCAAGAAATATTAATGACATATGCTCCATTCTGCTCCTGTGGAGCCACTCCTTGTTTGTTACCCCCTCCCCCTCAAAAAGAGCCAGTCATAAATTAAACTGGAAGTGATTCCTATGAACAGAGCCCATGGCTGAAGCCAAGACCAGATCTCTTACACATGAAACTCAAGAAGTACAGCTGTCCTTGTCCAACGTCACAAATTTTCAGAAGAGATCAATCATTTCCCTCCTTTGTCCAGGGAGGAAATGATATATAAGCTTTAGAAAGGGAAAACCAGAAAGAGTTTGAGAAGAAAGAGAATTAGCATTGAGCATTTGCGCGTTTGGTATTTCCATTTGTTCTGAAAGGTGGAGTACAGACGCAGGGAAATAAATATGAGAAAGTCCTGAGGGCAGTGGGGGGCACAGTTTGAGAGGCAACTGTGCCACCCTGATGGAGACATGGGCGTTGCAGGCGTGGGCCTGTGTGCCATCCACAAGAGGCCACCTGGTGAGGCCAAGGGATGCACAACGGAGATGAGCAGGAACCAGTCCACATCAGTGAGAGGGGAAGAAGCATCCTCTGTGCGAGTCACTCATACTGGGTACTTCCCTGCAGCCAAAGGTGCCGCTAGACAGAGCATCCTCCAGGCATTATCTGTGACGAGAGAAGAGACCACGTGGACAGCAGCATCTCTGGCAACGTGAGTGCAAGATGCAGATGCAGGAGAGACTAGAGCATATACCCCTCCCTTCCCTTTGCTACCCCTGACATTGGAGCCAACTCCAGAGAGGGGGAGGGCACAAACTGAAAGTGGCTTTGAACTGGATGTGGATCTATTCATTCTAAAATTGACAGAAGTCACTGATTGGTCTGAATTTACCCACAAGTCTCTAGATGGAATTACTTGGGAAAGACAGCTTAGAAACGAAGGATCACAAACGAAACAGATTTGCATTTCTTTTTTTCCAACATACTAATGACGCCTGGGAAACTGCACACCCTCCACAGCTGTTAGTCACCGTGAATTAATGGAGCCCTGACCTGGAACGTGGAGGCAGACTCCCTTCTTGTGATGGGAGAAGAGAGAGAGGAAAAAAAAAAAACTCAATGTTTTGACTTGACTGTAGCAGCAAGGATAAAATACAAATAATATCTGAGTAAACTGTCCCTAAAAATAATAAAAGTAATAACAATTGCTGCCAAAATGGAGAACTGTGTGCCAGGCAATGTTATTTTGTCTAAAATGATCAACTACTGCTTGCATTACCACAGAGATGTTCCACAAGGTTTAGGAGGTGCACAACTTTTGGTAAATATCAACAGTCTGATTTTAAATGTTTTTGGGGACGGCAAAGTGACTAGAAATGGCAAACCAATTCTTAAAGAGAGGACCGAATTGGAGGTTTCACACTGATTTCAAAACTTACTATAAAGTTACAGTAATCAAGACAACACAGTACTGGCAAAAGAATGGATACATAGATCAACAGAACAAAAGAGAGTCTAGAAATAGATTCACACGAATGTAGTGAACTGCTTTTTGACAAAGGCAATGGCAGCCCGATAGAGTATAGCTTTTTACAACATATGGTGCTAGAAAATTGGACATCCACATGCAAAAGAAAAAAGGGAGAGAGTGAGGGAAGGAGGAAGAAAGAAGAACCTTGGTGTATATTTCAGTTTGTACAAATTTTTACTGAGAATGAAGCATAAAACTAAGTGAATAGCCCAAATTTATAAAATCGCTAGAATTACATACTACTTCGAGAATCTTTGTCATCTTGAATTTTGCAAGAGTTCTTAGCTACAACAGCAAAAGAATAATCTATTAAAAATAATATATTAGTATTCATTAAAATTAAAATACTTTGCTTGTCAAAATATATTGTTAAGAGAAAGAAAAGAAAAGCCAGAGATGGGGGAAATATTTTCAAAGCTTATGACCTAACAAGGAACTTGTGTCCAGTATATACAGAGAACTTTCAAATGGTAATAAAACAAACAATCCAAGTAAAAATAGGCAAAAGGTTTGAATAAGCACATTAGCAACAAAAGATAGCAAATTTTACTGTATGCAAATAAAAATACAATCTTTTAAATGTAAGAGACTTAGCTAAACCATATTTATATAACATTTTGCACCCTGGATATAAATCTTAGCAAATAAAAAGGCTGAAATCGATGCACTAAAGATATAACTCAAGAACTTTTTTGTTTATTTTTTATTTAATTTAGTTAATTAATTTATTTGACTGTGCCACATGACATGCAAGATCTTGGTTACTTGACCAGGAATCGAAACTGTGCCTCCTGCAGTAGAAACATGGTGTATTAACCACTAGACCACCACAGAAGTCCCAAGAACTTTTTTTTTTTAATCACTAAATTATGCCCAAAGAAAGTAGAAAGAAAGATAAATGGAATAAAATAACAAAAGACAAAGCAAGCATGCAATAGATGTCAACAAAGCAGAAAGTTGGTACTCTGAGCCAGAGTAACAGTGAATATTCTGAGGAAAATGACAGGTGAAAGAGGGGTTTAAATACACAAATAAACAATGTCAAGAATGAAAATGGGACATAACTATAGATAAGGTAGTCATTAAAAATAATATAGTAAGGCAAGTTTGTTCCTTATCCCTAGAAAATATAGCTAGAAAATATTGACCGAGTGGATAACTGGACAAATTTCTTTAAAATTCTGACATGAGAAGTCCCTGGTGTTCCAGTGGTTAAGACTGCATGTTCTACTGTAGAGAGTAGAGTTTCCATCCCTGGTTGGGGAACTAAGATCTCATAGGATGTGTGGTTTAGCCAAAAAAAAAAAAAAAAAAAATTAAAATCCTGACACTAGACAAAATAGAAAATATAAACTGTCCAATCAAGATGAAAGATATTAAAAACCTACCCAAGAAAAGTCTAGGCCTTAAATCTCCCAACAGTGACTTCTAGCAAACTATTAAAAAGAAGTGATGTTAATTGTTCATAATTCTTTTAGAGACTAGAAAAAGACTCCTCAATTTTACCTTGATACCAAAATGTGACAAGGATACTAGTGTAAGAAAAATCTCATTCACAAGCATAGCTGCAAAATTCCTAAACAAAACTTGTTTGGTCATGTCTGACTCTTTGGGACCCCATAGACTGCAGCACGCCAGGTTCCCCTGTCCTCCACTATCTCCCAGTTTGCTCAAATTCATGTCCATTGAGTTCATGATGTTATCTAACCATCTCATCTTCTGTCTCCCCCTTCTCATCCTGCCCTTAATCTTTCCCAGCATCTGGGTTTTTTCCAAAGAATCAGCTCTTTGCATCATGTGACGAAAGTATTGGAGCTTCAGTTTCAACATCAGTCCTTTCAATGAATATTCAGCGTTGATTTCCTTTAGGATTAACTGGTTTGATCTCCTTGCTGTCCAAGGGACTCTCAAGAGTCTTCTCCAGCACCAGAATTCAAAAGCATCAATTCTTCGGTGTTCAGCCTTCTTTATGGTGCAGCTCTCACATCTGTACATGACTACTGGAAAAACCATGGGTTTGACTACATGGACCTTTGTCGGCAAAGTGATGTTTCTACTTTCTAATACGCCATAGGTTTGTCATAGCTTTTCTTCCGAGAAGCAAACACCTTTTAATTTCATGGCTACAGTCCCTATTCACAGTGATTTGGAACCCAAGAAAATAAAGTCTCTCCCTGTATCCGTCAGAAAAATGCAAATCAAAACTACAACACGATATCACCTCGCACTGGTCAGAATGGCCATCGTCAAAAAATGCACAAACAATAAATGCTGGAGAGGGTATGGAATAAAGGGAACCCTCTTGCACTGTAGGTGGGAGTGTAAATTGATACAGACACTATGGAAGATGGTATGGAGATTCCTAAAAAACTAAGAATAAAACTACCATATGACCCAGCAATCCCACTACTGGGCACATACCCTGAATAAACCATAATTGAAAAAGACACATGTACCCCAGTGTTCACTGCAGTTCTATTTACAATAGCCAGGACATGGAAGCAACCTAGAAGTCCATTGACAGATGAAGGGATAAAGAAGATGTGGTACATGTATACAATGAAACATTACTCAGCCATAAAAGGGAACACATCTGAGTCAGTTCTAATGAGGTGGATGAACCTAAAGCCTGAGTGAAGTTATCAGACAGAGAAAAGCAAATATTGTATATTAACATATTTATATGAAATCTAGAAAGACGTTACTGATGAGCTTATTTGCAGGGCAGCAATTGAGATGCAGAAGGAAAGAACAGATTTGTGAACACAGAGAATGGAGAGGGTGGGACGAACTGAGAGAGTAGCATTGAAACATATATGTTACCATATGAAAAATAGGTAGCCTGTTGGAATTTGCTGTATGACATAGGGAGCTCAAACCCCATACTCTGTGACAACCTAAAGGGGTGCGATGGGCTAGGAAGTGGGAGGGAGTTTCCAGAGGGAGAGGACATATGTGTACCTATGGCTGATCCATGTTGATGTATGGCAGAAACCAACACAATATTGCAAATCAATTATCCTCCAATTAAAAATAAATTAATTAGTTAAAAAAGAGGGCTACTCAATTTCTTCTAAGGGATTCTTGTCCACAGTCGTAGATATAATGGTTATCTGAATTAAATCTGCTCATTCTCATCCATTTTAGTTCACTGATTCCTAAGATGTTGATGTTCACTCTTGCTATCTCCTGCTTGACCACATCCAATTTACCTTGATTCATGGACCTATCATTCCAAATTCCTATGCAATATTGTTCTTTACAGCATCAGACTTATTTTCATCACTAGATATATCCACAATTGGGTGTTGTTTCCGCTTTTGCTTAGCTACTTCAATCTTTCTGGAGCTGTTAGTAGTTGATCTCTGCTCCTCCCTGGTAGCATACTGAACACCTTCCGACCTTGGGGGATTATATTCCACTGTCATATCTTTTTGCCTTTTCCTACTGTTCATGGGGTTCCTGAGGCAATAATCCTGGAGTGGGTTGCCATTTCTTCCTCCAGTGGATTGCGTTTTGTCAGAACTCTTTATTATGACCTATCTGTCTTGGTAGCGCTGTGGTTCATAGCTTCATTGACTTATGCAAACCCCTTCACCACCAAGGTTGTGATCCAGGAAGGGGCCTGAACAAACTGTTACAGTGAATCTAGCTTTATAGTAAAAGGACTTATGGCATAATGAGTTTTGGTTTTATTTCAGTAATGCAAGGTTAACTTAGCATTCAAAAAAATCAAAGTGATTCGTCATATCAACAGAGTAAAGGAGAAGGTTTACGTATGATAAATTATTGAGCTCTGATGTTTATTTTGCACACTTAATTGTATTTGTGTTCTATTTCACAATTAAAAAAACTAACATAATGAAAACATTTCAGGCAGACCAGACTACTTTGAAATTCACACATCTTGTACAACTAAAGATATTGGACAACAGGCAATTTTTAAAATTTCATTGTGTGGTTGAATTTTCAGGGGAAAAGGAGGAATCCTCATATTCTAGAAAGAGTAGAAACTGAGAACCAAACGGTAGCACATACTGAACCTCCGACAGCCCAGCAGGTGATGGTCAGGGGCCTTGATGCCAAGTGACAGGGGCTTGGATGTTATCATCGGTACGTTCAGGATGTATGAAGATGGAGAGCTCAATTGTAAGCCATGGATGCATATAAGACATGGATGTCAAAAAGGCAGTTGGCTGTTAAATGTCAGAAGTACAGGATGAAAAAGGTAAACTGAAAGGAGAGACTAAAAGTCAGGAATCTGGCATATTGGTTGGGTTTAAAGACTGTTTTCGGGGGCTTGAACCCCACAGCACTCTGGGCTTTTTCTCCCTCCATTAATATTGGCTTTTCCCCACGTGTGCATCTGTCTATCCCTCTAGACTCAGGGTTGGAAACATTTCTGGATCCTCAGTGCAGGATTCAGAAAAGATACGGCACAAAAAAGCTGTTGAACTATTGGCTGTCAAACAAGAAGCCAAGGGAGGAATTTGGTCAGGTTCCAGACACAATGGAAAAACAGGTGAGGCTGGAAAGTGGGCAGGGTGTGTTGGAAAAGGGAGAGATGGGTCTCTAAGGAGCCACCTGGAAAGCTCGGAGGAAGGAGTGATGCTGGGAACACAGAGGAGCCTTCGATGAAGAGGAGGTTGGTGTCACCTGGGTCCAGACTGCCTCTTCTCTCTGGCGTCTGATTCTGGGAGGTTTGGTTGATGGATTGGTTAGGATAGTCCCTACGCCTCCTACCACCCGCCCTCCCACACTGGCCCTGCATGCCAATGGGGATGTGATAGGAACAACCTACGCCCTAAAGTAGGATCCAAATTCCTGCCTCTTTTATTATCAGAGCTACATCTGCTGGAGCAAGTCAGGGAGTCCATAACTAAGACCATAAATCTGCTTTCAAATGCCCAGAGCTGCCTCTCTCTGATCTGTGGAAGATACCTTGAAGTCCCTCCTTCCAGAGGAAAACAACCACCCAGCTGATGACAGAGACATCCCTACTGCAACCATGCCCTGCCCATGCCAGGTGCTTGCTGTAAGAGCTGTTGCCTGACTCACCCTCTTTACTCAATGGCATTTGGCCTCACTGCCAACTTCTAAAGAGCCTTCGGTCATACACCTGGACATCTGGGGGTGGAGTGGGGGGGCATGTTCCAGGCTCATAGTCCAGTAGGTGCTTCTCAACCTACCTATTTTTAATTCTCATGAATGCCATGTCGCCCCCAGAAATAGTACCAAATGTTATAATGCTACTGAAGCTGGAGAAAGATGGATACAAAATAATCCTACCAAGAATATTTTGCAGTCCATAGCAAGCAAACAACCTCTGCATAGATAGACAAAAGAGGGGGAAAAAAAAAAAGACCTGGGAGAAATTGGTCAAGGTATTGCACTGTGTCTTTCAAAGAAACTATGGTGGGCATGTGTGCTAAGTCGCTTCAGTCATGTCTGACTTTTAGGGACAAGGCTCCTCTATCCATGGGATTCTCCAAGCAAGAATACTGGAGTGGGTTGCCATGTCCTCCTCCAAGGGATCTCCCTGACCCAGGGATTGAACCTACATCTCCTGCATTGCAGGCAGATTCTTTAAGACTGAGCCGCTATGGTGGGCATGCTTATCCTATTTTCCAAATAAGTCTACAATGTTTATGTACATCTCTTCTACATTTATTTTAAAGAATACTAATAGGCATTTTGTAGAGAAATAATATGGACATACTTATTATTTGACAGACTGAGCTGGCATCTCTTACTCAAATGATTACAACAGAAACTCCTTCTACACCAGCGTGGTGCCTGTCCATGCTAGGCATGGTATTGGCTGGGTTGGTAATGTGAAAATTGTCTGTAACCTTGGTGGCAGCTGTCTCTTGAAATTGGAGCAGAAGTCAGATTGCCATGGGAGGTATGGTGAGATGGAGCAAGAGAAAGAAGGTTAAGTTTGGTGTCAGAAGGATAGCCTTGGAGAAGGTTTTGTGTAAGGAGGTTGCATTGCTCTGCTCTGGTTGCCATAACAAAACACTACCAAATGAGGGGCTTAACAGAAATGTGTTTTCTCCTAGTTCTGGAGTCCAAAACCAAGGTGTTAGCAGGTTTGGTTTCTCTGAAGGCCTCTCTCTTGGCTGCCTTCTTCTCGTGTTGCCTTCCCTCTGCGTGCATGCATCTCATTCTACGGCAAAATTCCCTGTTCTTAGAAGGACACTAGTCAGGCTGGCTTATGGTCTACCTCGAAGCCCTTGTATAACTCAATCACTTCTTTGAAGTCCCCATCTCCAAATACAGTCACATTCGAAGGTACTGGGGGTTGCTGAAGCTTCAACACAGAAATGTGGGGAGGGGACACAGCTCAGTCTGTAACAGATATCAAGGAATTTTTTTCTTTTACCACACAAGTGACAGCATTTTTAAAAATCAATTTTTATTGGAGTGTAGTTGCTTTACAAGTTTGTGTTAGTTGCTAATGTGTAGCAAAGTGAATCAGCTATACATATACATATATCCCCACTTTTTTTTTTTGTAATTTCCTTCCCATTTAGGTCACAACAGAGCACCGAGTACAGTTCTTATTCAGTTGTTTCTCAGTTGCTCAGTCGTGTCCTACTCTTTATGACCCTGGGGACTGCAGCACTTCAGGCAGGCATCCCTGTCCTTCACTATCTCCCGGAGTTTGCCCAAACTCATGTCCATCGAGTCGGTGATGCCATCCGACCATCGCATCCTCTGTTATAGGTTCCCATTAGTTATCTATGTTATACAAGTGTCAGTAGTGTACACATATCGATCCCAGTCTCCCAGTTCATCCCACCTCCCCTCTTCCCCCTTGGTGTCCGTACATTTGTTCTCCAAATCTGTGTCTCTGGTAAGTGACCACGTTTTCAATGTGGAAGGAGCTCACAGAGAAAGAGAAGACAACTGAGAGAAGAAAACGGTGAGGCCAGAGGAGGGCAGGGATGCAGAGCCCCAGGGAAAGGGAGCCCTGGGCAGGAGGTGGGAGGCTCCTGCCCCAGTAAATGGAACTAAGTAAGAGGGTGGATTCCCTGGTGGCTCAGTGGTAAAGAATCTATCTGATGCAGGAGATGCAGATTGGATCCCTGGGTTGGGAAGATACCCTGGAGGAGAAAATGACAACCCACTTCAGTATGCTTGCCTGGAGAATTCCAGGGACAGAGGAGCCTGGCAGGTTGAAGTCCATGGGGTCACAAAGAGCCGGATCTGACTGAGCGACTAACACTTTCAAGAGGGTGGAGCAGGTGTAGTTTGAAAGTGAAAGTGAAAATCCCTCATTCATGTCTGACTCTTTGCAACTGCATAGACTATACAGTCCATGGAATTCTCCAGGCCAGAATACTGAAGTGGGTAGCCTTTGCCTTCTCCAGGGGCTCTTCCCAACCCACCTTTTTGGGAAGATGTAGTCTGTGTCTCTATAATTTGACTGTGGAAAGCTGGTGAGTCTTCTCATGACAGAGGAAATGAGTGTCTGGGAGATGAAACTGTCACCCATTTTGTGGGCAGCTTGGCCACATATGTCAAGAACTTTAAAAATGTGCATGTGGATTGACTTAGAAATTCCATTTCAATGAATTTACCTCAAGAAAATAATCAGGGTTGTGAACCAAGATCTATTAATAAGAATGACTAGACAAACAAAACCAGCAATCAATCTCAATATCCAAAAATGGAGGGCTAACAAGCAAACTCATGTATGTTCTTAAAATGTAACCCATGTGCTAGTAGGACACTGAGTGTGTATGCAGCCATTTAGTTATAGAAGTGTGCTTATTAAGACGGAATGAGGGGCAGACAACTACACAAAGAAATATCATGCTTTTGTAAAAAGTGATGGGTAGGTATAAAAGAGAGTCCAAGTGTGTGGGAGGCAAAGGTTATCTCTGGTGATCCCTGGGTGGTGGAATTTAGGGAGCTAATTACTCTCCTTTGGCTTACCTATAGTTTCTAATTTTTGCCACAGTGAATATATTATTTAAGCAATGCAGGGGAAGCAGTAAAAATATTTTAATACACCACTTGGATTTCTTTTAAGGCTATCTTCCACAAAGAAACCAATTTTTTATTACCTCTTAAGAGTTGTTGTGTAAATGATGCTGGCAAGTAGAAAATAATAAAACTGATATGAACATGCTCCCTGAAGACTGAGATGCCTGTGCATCCCTGGGGCTGAAGATGGCATTAGCCACACAGCAGGCCAGGCAAGTGAGTGGTTAAGGAAAAACTGTTGGATGCGTGCTGGGGGCAGGGGGAGGGGGGTTACTAGGCATTCCCTAAAGAGAGAAAAATCACTCTTACAGCAGGCTCCATCGTACCTTAGTATAATAACAAACGATCACAAGTCATGAAGCCCCAGTATAACTCCAAGGTTGTCAAAATCTAGAATTCTTTTTCTGTAAAGGTCTTGAGCCTGTGGGAATTCGGTCTCCAATTTCCATCCACGACTCAGACTGCTAATCAACCTGGGCTTCAGCCCGCATCAGAGGTGAAGCATTTGCTTCCCAGAAAGCCTTTGAGGCCAAAAGGCTTTGGTACTGGTGATGCATCATCTTCAGAAATGTTCCTTCTTCTTCTAGGTCTATTGTCTTTACCACTATAGCCTGAAGGCATTACTTAGATGTTGTGAAACAACAGCCTTTTAAATTCATGTGACGGCTGGTCTAGCTATTTAATCTCGTTCTTAGGTGTAAATGTTTCTGATGCTATGGAGAGGAAGAGAATCAGAGAATATTATTAAAACAGGGGATGAGTCTAATGTCTTTTATCTGCCAGAGACAAGCCAAGACTGGAGATATTTATTGGTTCAGCACTTCAGCAACATGGTATTAATTGTCTTTGAGTGTTTTGATAGGTAGTTCGTGCAAGGGTATTAATGAAAACAGCCGCACTTCATTTTAAAATTAACTACTTGGCCATTGAGCAACAGGAGCTGATAAATGATGGCAATAAATTTGTGATGGAGATTTATGTCCCCGTAACTCAAAGCAGGGCCGTGGGCATGCTCAGATGGAATGGGGAGATAAGAAGTACCAAAAAGTAGAGAATATTTCTCTCAAACCTTTGCTGAGCCCATTAGTGGTCACCTTCTGGGATGTCTCAGGTTCACGGATATTTGGTTTCCCTGGTGCTGTGGGGAAGGTCCCAGGTGAGGTCTCAGACCACCTCGGTGGCTGAGATGCTTCCTGATGTGTGAGAAGGTGTCTCCCAGGTGCTTGTCTGGACTCTGCCCATTCCAACCTGGTGGTTGTGTTAGGCGAATCACACTGACTGAAACCACCCACCCTGGTCAGTCAGCGTAGTAACCATTTGTGTGAGCTATTTTATGACAGGAGGTCCTGGTAAGGCTCAGGGAACTAACAAGTCCCCACCAATTTGAAGAGTTCAGGAAAGGTCAAAAGGAGACGCCACGTGTCCAACCACCTCCCAGAATCCTTCTTGGTGACATCCATCTTGACTGAGCTATGTACGCGCCACCAAGAAGGGCTCTGATTCAGACTGACTGGCCAAAGACCACCAGGAAACTAATCCCATCGTCACAAAACTTGAGACTGCGAGCCCGTGGCGGAGCAGCCCTCCTGGGCTTCCTTACCCTGCTGCTCTCTGCCCAGGCACCCCCGCCCCGTCTAGCTTTGTCAGCCTATGTGTCTCTTCAGACAATTCATCTCCGAGTGTTGGACAACAGCCCGCTCTCGGGCCCTGGAAGGGGTCCCCCTTTCTGCAACAGTTGGGTAAAAGAGCTTTCATCCACCTGCGCTTCTCAAAGCAGCTCCTCCGAAGCTGGAGTGGCTGGCACACCCGCTGTCTCCTCAGAGCTGCCCCCCTGCTAAGGCCATGGGAAAATTTGCCCAGTTGGACACAGCCAGGCGGGAAGGAAATATTTCTTGCACAGTTGTCAGGCTCTAGGCTAGGTGCCTAATTTACATAATTCTATTTAATCTCTACAACCGTCTTGAGAGGCAGCACTTATGAACCTATTATTAACTCTGTTTTAGATAGGAGGAAGTTAAAACTCATAAAAGCAAAAGGATTTGCCCCGGCCCTGGGCATTGCTCTTGCCTGGAGACCATGTGACAGAGAGAACATGAGTTTCAAAATCACAGAAGCCAGGTTTGAATCCCAGCTACCCCACTCACTAGCTTGGCTATTTTGAGACAATTCTTTAACTTTTTTAACACCGATAGGTGTTTGGGTTTTTTTTTTGTCTATCTACAAAAGAAAATAACACAATCATCATGGGATTCTGAAGCAGGTTAAATTAAATAATACAATGAAAGTCAACTGGACTGGGATTCCAAGCCAGGCTTTTCAGACTCAAAGTTCTTGTAATTAAACTGTAAGGATTCACAACCTTGGAGAGACACAGAAAGCAAGGCAGGATGGCACATCCAGAGCTGCCCAGGAAGCAAGCAGGGCACTGAGAGTGGGACCCACTCAAGTGCTGCATAGGGTTTGAATCTGTAGAGCAGCAAAGCCAGAGCAGAGTTATCCTTGCTGAGAGTGGTCACAGAGGCTTAGCATCCAGGCATACGTGAAGATGGACCAATGTATACCTGCTGTATATGTCTTCTGATACTTTGGCCATCTGATGTGAAGAGCCGAATCATTGGAAAAGACCCTGAGGTTGGGAAAGATTGAGGGCAGGAGGAGAAGGGGATGACAGAGAATGAGATGGTTGGATGGCATCATTGACTTAATGAACATGAGTTTGAGCAAACTCCAGGAAATAATGAAGAAGAAGCCTGGTGTGCTGCAGTCCATGGGGTCACAAAAATTTGGACACTGAACAACTGAACAGCAACAAGGGGAATGACAGAAAACTACTCCCTAAAAAGTTGAGAAACCTCATGGTCTGGGAGAGGAGGAGCCTCTGCAAGGAAGATGAGGGAATAGCAGAGAGCCAAAGCTGTGGGCATGGGACACCCCAAAGAGCATTTCCTTGGGATGAGCAGAAGGATGCTATATGTTACCTAATGCTCTGCTAAAAGTAGACATTGACACAAACCACTCTCATTGGACATTTTCTAAAGTGGAAGTCATCTGGCTGCTGGAAGACTGGTGGGAGATAGTGATGAGGTTCTGGGAAAAGAAGTTCATTTCCAGGCTGCGAGTTTAATGAAGGGCTCTCAGCACTAGGGAAGCTCCTGACAATATATTTAGGGCCTGGCAGTCCATCTGAAGGTTGAGTATAATCTAGAAAGTTAAAAGTGAAGTCGCTCAGTCGTGTCCAACTCTTGGAGACCCCATGGACTGTAGTCCATAGCTCCTCCATCCATGGGATTTTCCAGGAAAGAATACTGGAGTGAGTTGCCATTTCTTTCTCTAGGAGATGTTCCCGAATCAGGGATTGAACCCATGTCTCCTGCTCAGACGTTTTACCATCTGAGCCACTAGGAAAGTCCTGAAGCAGAGAGAATATGGTCCAGCTGAAGATCATGAATGCAGCAACCCCTGGGTGCAAATATTTAGGATTCAGGAAAAGTGATGTGTAATTGGATGCTACAGATGCAGATGTGTCAAAGAAATGATTCCTGCCCTCAGGAAATCTCATGGGGAAGACAGTGAACAGGCATTTATGACATGGCTTGGTCAGTATTCTTTCCCAGAGCAGAACTGAGAAGATGCCCCCAGTCATCAACTGGTGTTGGTTCAGAGAAGCGAACACCAGAATGGGACATAGAGACAAGAGCAGCTACTCTGGACAGCAGAGCGGACATCCCTGTTACTGTCCTGCTTCAAATCTTGTTCTATTCAGTTGTGCGGCTAATACGATGATCCACATTCACGGAACTTCCCAGGTGGCACTAGCTGTAAACAGTCTGCCTGCCAGTGTAGGAGATGCAAGAGACACGGTTTGATCCCTGGGTTAAGAAGAGCCCCTGGAGTAGGAAATGGCAAACCACTTCAATGTTCTTGCCTGGAAAATTCCATAGACAGAGCATAGGTAGGCTACAGTCCACGGAGTCACAAAGAGTCGAACACGACTGAGCACATAGGCACACCATATTCATGATTCAGCTCCTACCTCAATCCCCAAGCTCATTTCTCATCACTCCCTGCTTCCCACTTGGGTTACAGCCATATCGATTGCTTGTGGTCACTGACACAGCCAGGCTGCTTTTTGCTTTTGATTTTGAACTGTGGTGTTGGAGAAAACTCTTGAGAGTCCCTTGGACTGCAAGGAGATCCAATCAGTCCATCCTAAAGGAGATCATTGGAAGGACTGATGCTGAAGCTGAAACTCCAATACTTTGGCCACCTGATGTGAAGAGCTAACTCATTTTAAAATACCGTGATACTGGGAGGGATTGGGGGCAGGAGAAGGGGATGACAGAGGATGAGATGGCTGGATGGCATCACCGACTTGATGGACCTGAGTTTGAGTAAACTCCAGGAGTTGGTGATGGACAGGAAAGCCTGGTGTGCTGCAATTCATGGGGTCGCAAAGGGTCGGACACAACTGAGTGACTGAACTGACTTACTGACTGATATACTCCTGTTCTCTTGAAGTACTCCACCACTCCTGAGGGCAGCTAAATTCTATTCACCCTTAAGAGTCTTTTAGGACAGAGGAGGCTGGCAGGCTGCAGTCCATAGTGTTGCGTAGAGTAGGACACGACCGAAGCGACTTAGCACTCATGCACACAGGAATACTCACCTGTCTGGTATTCAGTGTCTCTCATGGACATCCCTGTCTTCGTCATTGTCCTCTCCACTTTGTGTTAGATTTAACTATGTGTTTCTCCCGTGCTGGACGGTTTACTGGTTGGTGTCAGGAACTATATATTCTTTTTTATTATCAAAGTATCCAGCAGTTAGCTATTGCTTCATAAATACATTTTGTAATAAGCCCTTACTGAAAGGTAGGCAGACAAATTTAAATGAAGTACTTCTTTTCTCTTTAAGCTCACCAGATAAACACAGGTCACTCAGATAAATCGGAATTGAATTCAAATTTGAGTTTCAGAAAAGCAATGAATAATTGTTTTAGTGTAAGTAGTTCCTAAATGTTACATGTAATATAACTAAGTAGTATGTGTCTCAAATATTTCCTGGGACATACATATACTAAAAACTTTATTTATTATTTATCTGAAATTTAAATTTAATTGGGCTTTCTGTTTTTGTTTGCTAAACTGTGTGGCCCTATTTCTCTCATTAAATTTCTAAAAAGTCAAAGTATGTGAGCAAAGATATTCTCATGTGACTGATGGAAAAATGTTAAATCTGGCTAAGACTTTGGCAAAATATTTTTTAATATAATTGGATAATTGTTCAAAAATACTGGGAATTAATTCCAGTATTTTCAAGGACCCAAAGTTTGAAGCAACTTAAATGGACCTCAGTAAGAACTTTGGTAAAATAAAATAGAAATTTTTTTGCAGTATAACATCAAGGTTAAGAGCACAGGGTCTGAAGTCAAAAATGCCTGGGATACAGGGTATGAGAAGCTGAGGAAGGTTACTTAAGTTTTCTGTCTCAATTTCCACATTTCTAAAACAAGAATAATACAAATGTCTGGCCTAGGTTTTTGTTGTTGTTCAGTCACTAAGTTGTGTCTGACTCTTTGCAACCTCATGGACTGTAGTGTGACAGGCTCCTCTGTCCTCCACTATCTCCCTGAGTTTGCTTGAAATCATGTCCATTGAGTTCGTGATGCCATCCAATCACCTCATTCTCTGTAGCCCTCTTTTCCTCCTGCCCTCAATCTTTCCCAACACCCAGAGTTTTTTCCAATGAGTCAGTTCTTTGCATCTGGTGGCCAAAGTATTGGAGCTTCAGCTTTGGCAGCAGTTCTTCCAAAAATTATTCAGGGTTGATTTCCTTCAGGATTGACTGGTTTGATCTCCTTACTGACCATGGGATTCTCAAGAGTCTTCTCCAGCACCACAATTCAAAAGCATCAGTTCTGCAGCACTCAACTTTCTTTATGGTCCAGCTCTCACATCTATACATGACTACTGGAAAAACTATAGTTTTCACTATGTGGACCTTTGTTGGCAAAATGATGTCTCTGCTTTTCAACATGTTGTCTAGGTTTGTCATAGCTTTTCTTCCAAGAAGCAGCATCTTTCTGCCATTACAGTGGTGTCATTTGCATATCTGAGGTTGATGATATTTCTCCCAGCAATCTTGATTCCAGCTTGTGATTCTTCTAGCCTGGCATTTCGCATAATGTACTCTGCATAAAAGTTAAATAAGCAGGATGACCATATACAGCTTTGTTGAACCCCTTTTCTAATTTATAGCCAGTCAGTTTTTCCATGTCCTGTTCTAGCTATTGCTTCCTGACCTGCATACAGATTTCTCAGTAGGCAGGTAAGGTGGTCTGATATTCCCATCTCTTTAAGAATTTTCCACAGTTTGGCATGATCCTTTTGCGGTACTTACAACAGGACCTGGAGGAGAGTAATGCTCAAATAAAGATCACTACACTATCCTTATTGTAGAATACTATGGTGCCACTGAAAATGACATTATGGATTGATGTTTATTGATGTGAAAAGATGTTTCCATTATACAAGTGAGGAATAATAATCAAAACAACATATATACAGCATTCATTTAGCAAATAATTTTTGAACACCATCTTTCCAATAGGCCCACTCTTCAGAAGTCAGCAGCTTCAGACATAGCAAGGAACAAAGTAAAAATGACCTCTCCCTTCATGAAACCTAAAACATTTCTTGAACAGACAGACATTACTGAAAACATACACAAATTAAAATATAACTAACTTTCTGATAAGAGCTATAAAGAAAAATAAAGAGAAGAGTATAAAGTAGGAAAGACCTAATAAAAAAGGGTTGCATGCTAAGTTGCTTCAGTCACATCCAACTCTGTGTGACTCCATGGACTGGAGCCCACCAGACTCCTCTGTCCATGGGATTCTCCAGGCAAGAATACTGGAGTAGATTGCCATTTTCTACTCCAAGGGATCCCAAACCAGGGATTGAACCTGCATCTCTAAAGTCTCCTCCATTCTCAGGTGGGTTCTTTACCACTTGTGCCACCTGAGAAGCCCAAGAATATGGGGGTGGGTTGCCATTTCCTTCTCCAGGGGATCTACCCAGCCCAGGGACCGAACTGGTGTCTCCTGCATTGGCAGGTGGATACTTTACCACCGAGGAACCAGGGGTTATTGTATCTGAAACCTGAAGGATGAGGGGGTTAGCCAGGCCATAGCTGGAAGACTACTCTAAGCAGAGGAAATAGCATGCATGAAAGCTATGAGGAGAGGGAAATCTGGACAAGGTTAAGGAACTTAAGCATGGTCAATGTGGTTGGAGCCTAGCAGATGGGTGAGAGAGCAATGACAAAATTGGAGGGATAACTAAGACTTGATCATCTTCAGCTTTGTAAAATATCAAGTCATGTTAAGTAGGGTTGAGTAGTTGGATGTTTATGCTAAGCTTCTCAAATAGTCTCACCATCCATCATTTTTATTTTACTTGCTTGAAATTTGGGGCTCTGCATATTGAAGGAGAAGAACAAAGTTGAAGGATTGACAGTACCGGACTTCAAGACTTTCTACAAATCTACAGTAATCAAGACAGTGTGGTATTGGTGAAAGAACAGACAAATAGGTCAATGGGACAGAATAGAGAGCCCAGAAATAGATCCACATAAATATAGTCAACTGACCTTTGACGAAGGAGCAAAGGCAATACAGGGGAGCAAAGATAGTTTTTTTAACAAATGGTGTTGGAACAGCTTTACATCCACATGAAAAAAAGTGAATCTCTATATGGACCTTTTGCCCTCCACAAAAATTAACACAAAGTGAATCATAAACCTAAATGCAAAGTGCAAAACTTCTAGAAGATAACACAGGAGAAAACCTAGATAACCTTGGCATTGGTGATGACTTTTTAGATACAACAGCAAAAGCATGATCCATGAAAGAAATAATTGATAAACTGGACTTCATTAAAATTAAAAACTTCTGCTCTGCAAAAGACAATGTCGAAAGAATGAGAAAGCAAGGCACAGACTGGGAGAAAATATTTGCAAAAGAAACATCTGATAAAAGATTCAGAGCTCTGGGTAGGAAAAATCTCATTGACTTAATTAAAGCTACATATCCTCAGGGAGGGGACAAGAGGAGTCTCCCTTCGGCTTCCACTTCTGCTATTGACAAGCTACTGCATGGCGTCTGCTGCCCTGGCTTCCTTCCACCCTCGCTGAATCCAGGGACCCCATGTAAATCGAGGCTCCCATCAGTAGCCCCAGGCTTAAAGATAGCAGTGGCTACGGCAAAGATGCTGGTGTGCCCCTCACTGAGGTATTTCTCAAGCCTTTGGCAAAGGGAATGTCCTTTGCACTCTCCTGGGAGGCATAGTTAGGGAGTGAGAGGGTAAGTCATTCCCGATAAATTCCCTCCAGCCTTTCTATCTCTCAAAGTCTTTGAATTCTTTCCTTTACTTGATATCAAGGAATTTATGACATCTCAACTCTGTTTAGTGTTGGCCACCACTGAGTCCAGATTTCTGTCAACCAACTGAACAAACAACGGTATCTACTCCCAGCTGTTCAAACTTGCAGCAGAATCTGGAGTCTCTGCTGAATGCATCCACATCAGTGACTTCAACTTGGTCTGAAATTATGTTCTTCTGTCTTTAGTCAAGACTCTACAGAATTCATTCCCACAATATTCCCCAGATCCTTGAAGGTGTAAATTAGCAAAGTTTTGCAAGTTACTTGTTATATGCCTTTGACTTTTTACCACTCACTTCCCCAGTGGGTATTCTAACTCTGATCCTGAAAATAAGGGAGGGTGCCTGTAAAGCAGATCATAAAAATAGACTCCTTCGATCAGTGTAATTCTTATGAATAAGGGAGTTCTAGTGTCTTTGAGCAAAAAACAAAAAGTCAAAAAAAGAGAAGAGCTGCTATTCTCTGAGCTGAGTTCTCTGAGTCTTTCCTACATCCTCATTCCATCCATTCCTTAACTTTCTTCTAAGAGGCATAACAAGGCTAAGAACTCAGTTGATATAATTCTGTAAACCTCAGATTCCACTTTAAATTTGTTTTCCAATCTCTCATATATGTGGCTTTTAGCAGCTGGATGTTCATTTAGCACTTCCATAATAAGTTGCTGGGTTTAATACATATTTTAAATGAGAATTTGGGGGAGGGGGGGATCCTTAAACTTGTTCTCTTTTAATAAACTAACCACAGCCAGTAGAAGCATCCACTCCATCCTAAATCCTCGAACTCCTCCTGTCTTGTACACTGTCTCAAGACCATGGTCTTTTAAAACCTTGCTTTTTGTTGACCCCTTCATACAAATGACCACAGGTAATAAGATCTGCTGCCATGAACCATGGGTTTAGTTTCCTATTCTCTGAATCCTAGAAAGATGATCATTGTCATCAACTCAACGCTGAAGCAATGTAATCAATCCCAGATATTTTTCTGGTTCCCCTCCATTTTTTTTTTTTTTTTTTTTGGCTGTGCTGGATCTTTGTTGCTGTGCAGACTGTTCTCTACTTACAGCAAGCAGGGGCTTGCTCTCTAGTTCTGTTGTGTGAGCTTCTCATTTTAGGGGCTACTCTTGTTGCAGAGCAGGGGTTCTAGCGCAAGTAGGCTTCAGTAGTTGTAGCACATGAGCTCATTAAGTGTGGCTTACAGGCTCTAGAGCACAGGCTCAAGTTTATGGCCCAGGGATTTAGTTGCCCTGTGGCATGTGGGATCTTCCTAAACCAGGGATTGAACCCATGTCCTGTGCATTGGCAGGTGAACTCTTTACCACTGAGCCACCAAGGAAGCCTAATCCCAGATTGCTGCCTTAAAGCCCTTCTGATATGAAGAAATTGCTGCAAATTCCTTGGTACAGAGCTCTATAATGGGAAACTACAAGAACAGAAACAGAGTCACTAACTTTCATTTAAACAAATTCATTAGAAGACATTGGATAACTCAAGGTTTGGGAAACTGTTAGGAACCAAGCAAGGCTGGGCACCTGGAGAAGCTGGCCAGGATGTAGCTATAACCAGTAACAAACAGAGCCTTCCTGCGGCTGGCCTCATCATCCCTTGTCTTTGCTTCACTCACTCAAGAGTCAAACTTTTGGGTAGAAGCATTCAATTAGTGGCCATAAGTCATGTGCCCTCACTCTAGTAGGGGAGGAGGTGGTGGAGAGAGGTAACGCTTCCTGTTAAGGCTTCTATCAAAATTCCAGAAAGGCAGACATGTAAGGGGACTCTGACCCTTGGTCATTATTCGCTTCTCTTGGCTCACTGAGATGCTGCCACCTCTCGGTGATCTTATGGGCTTCCCTGGTGGCTCAGTGGTAAAGAATCCGCCTGCCAATGCAGAAGATGAGGGTTCCATCCCTGGGTTGGGAAGATCTCCTGGAGGAAGGCATGGCAACCCACTCCAATATTCTTGCCTAGAGTATCCCTTGGGCAGAGGGGCCTGGTAGTCTATAGCCCATGGGGGTGCAAAGAGTTGGACAGGACTGAAACTACTTAGCCCTCATGTGATCTTGTGTCATGAGCTCTTGCTGGGCACCATGGAATCCACTTCCTCCCATCAGCAAGGGCCCACCCCCCTACCATACTGGGTTGTGGGAAAGTCTGCATGTCCGTGGCAGAGTTGTATCCCTAGATAATCCATAGGGTTATTTCTACTCTGGTGTATCTCCCCGCTTCACAGATGCTCCTCAAGGAGAGAAGCCTCTTGACCTTCTGAAACCTGTCTGGAATTTCTGCTGTCTTCCCTCACTCAGAGCTTGACCTCAGGTGGGTGTGGAAGGGATGCAGGCACCCCACTATGTCCAAGTTCTCTGTGTTTCTTTTTTTTGTGTGTGACTTTCTTACCTTCTCCAGTCTGGAGAATGTTTTTGTTGTTGATGATGCTATTTGCTCTGAAGGTAGGATAGTTTTTCTTGATATCTAAACCCCTAAATCTATTACTTAACTCCTGATTTTCCTTTATTCTCTGCTTGGCCATTCCTCTTTCAGGGTAGAATACATAGAACATACAAGCTATTTGCCAAATCAGAGGAAGGTTTATAAAATAACAGGAAATACTGAGAAGGAAAAGATTTAAAATATAATAAATAAGTCAAAAGAATACAAAATATTATTCTGTAAACTCTGGTTTTGCTTATCTGTATTTTTAATTTTTCATTGATTAAATCAGAGTACAGTGTAATTTAACACCAAACTGGCTACCTTATGAGATAGTGAGCTCTCCATCAATGGAGGTATTCAAATAGAGCTAGGATGACCACCTGTTAGGAATGTGGTAAAAGGAACTTCTTCAATAGTGGGAAGTAGGATAAAATGATGTCTAAAGTCTAATCGAAAATTAATATTTTATGCTTTATTTTTTATCACATTTCTTATTTTTGTTCCACAGATTTTTGACATCTTAATGAAAATATTTTGAGGTCCCAACTAATTATTTGAAAAAATAGCCTCCCTGGTTTCTAACAAATCAATCAACATTTATTTTAGAGCTTGTTCTGAACGCCCAAGATTGGCCATTCCCAATTCTGTTGGTTCTGTTGGCTTTAGTACAGCTCTTTCTGTTACAATGGCCTTATTGTTCTTTTCAATGTCTTCTGACCTTTTCTCTATAAATCTTCTGTGGAGTGGTTGTCTGCTTATTTTTCCCGGGTAAAGAGGAAAAAACTATGGCTTGACCCAAGTTTGGGGAAAGCATCTTTTAAAACATTGAAGCAGTCATAGACTTGAGGTAAAGGAACATTATTTCCATCCTTTCTAACTATGGGGACCTGATAAGTTATTCAGCCTTTCTGAGCCTCAGTTTCTCACACATAAAGTGAAGATGCTGCTGTTGCTGCTGCTAAGTCACTTCAGTCTGTGTCCGACTCTGTGTGACCCCAAAGATGGCAGCCCACCAGGTTCCCCCGTCCCCGGGATTCTCCAAGCAAGAACACTGGAGTGGGTTGCCATTTCCTTCTCCAATGTGTGAAAGTGAAAAGTGAAAGTGAATTTGCTCAGTTGTGTCCGACTCTTCGCGATCCCAGATAAACTCCACTATATTAGCTCAATCAAAATTAAGCAAAAGTGATATGTTTAGGTGTGAGATGATCTAGAGGTCACACTGTCATGGCTTCATCTTCATTTCTCTGATATTCCCTCCACTCTGCCCTCTTCTGTGGGTCAGCTCCCCTTCTCTTCCCCTTTCCCGAGCTGCCTCCTCTGTGGTTGCAAGAATGACAAGTGTTTTCAGGCCTCCTTTCATACGGTATATGCTCCAAAGGAGGAAGGCTGGTCTCTTCCAGTTGTTACTGTGGATGAAAAAAGAAATTTAAATTCTTTCCTGGAAGTCCCCACAGCTGTCTTCTCACATCTCACCAGGCAGACTGGGTCCCATGCCCATCCTGAAGATCCTGGTGGATCGGAGTGAGATAAGCTGAACTACTGAAGCCAATCAGAGCCCCCTCTGGAGATGAGGAGGAAGTGACCTCCCCTGCAAGAGAGGGGGTCTCAGCCCAGGAAAGAGCTGCTCTCCACACCAAGATCTGGATGCTATTCCTGGGAGAAGATGGAGAAGTGGAGGCTGGGGAATCATCTGCCAAGATGGTTTCTATTCCTATAAAATTCTATTATTGTTCAGCTGCTCAGTCGTGTCCAACTCTTTGCAACCCCATGGACTGCAGCATGCCAGGCTTCATGTCCATTGAGTTGGCGATGCCATCTAACCATCTCATCTTCCGTTGCCCCCTTCTCCTCCTGCTTTCAATCTTTCCCAGCATCAAGGTCTTTTCCAGTGAGTTGGCTTTTAGCCTCAGGTGACCAAAGTATTGGAGCTTCAGCTTCAGTATCAGTCCTTCCAATGAATATTCACGGTTGATTTCCTTTAGGATTCACTGGTTTGATCTCCTTATTGTCCAAGGGACTCTCAAGAGTCTTCTCCAGCACCACAATTGGAAAGCATCAATTCTTTGACATTCAGCCTTCTTTATGGTCTAACTCTCACAACTCAATGCAATTCTCTAGGTTAAAACAGAAGTCACACATTTGAGAAAATGGCAGGGCCTTATATCTGCGAAAATGCCAGACTCCAATAAGCCAAGTGGCATCAGGTGACTGATTTGATTTCTGACTCTCACCTACCACTTTAGAAAATTTATGCCATTTCTTTCAGACTTAGTTTCCCCATCTGTAGAATGGGGGTGCCACCTAATAATGGGATATGCTCATGAATATTCATTCATTATCAATTGTTTTTAATTGTGTCCACACAGGAATTGAGCCAGCCATCCTAAAACAACTTTTGGGCTGGTAAATGTGGAGGTCCTGTTTGCAACCTCGAGAAAACCACCCCTGAGCAGATCAGTAAGTTTCAAGTAACTATGGCACTGAGGTTTCAGAGGGAAGGAATGCTTTGTGAAACAAATTTTTAGTAACATATAGAAAATCACATTCATATGTGCATAAGTCATCATGCCCTGAACCCTTAATCTCCATATCTCTGATGCAGAAAGATTAATCTTAGGAAGAATAACTGACAACCCATTGCTTCAGGCTGCAGAGAAAAATGAAAATGTCCTCTGCCAATGTGATTCATATTACAATACTTATGCATGTCCTGTGTTATCTGGTCTTGTTTGAATGAAAGAAACTTGGTCAACGATTCTGTTGGGAGATATACATGTTCTTTTCCTTTTTGTATCACTCTCAGAATTGTTAGATGCTAAAAAAGAGGCCTGTTTTTTGCTCATACAACCTCGTCTATGAGTTAGGCATTCCTAGGGAGGCAGTATGGCTTGGTGGGATTTTGTGAGACTGTCCTGTTACCAAATTCTGACTTGACTATTTTCTTAACCTTTGTAAGCTCCAGTGTGCTCATTAGGGAAGTTGGGGTGAAAACAGCATCCACCTCATTGTAAGAAATAAATGAGAGGGACTCCCTGGCGGCCCAGTGGTTAAGAGTTCACCTTCCAATGCAAGAGGTGCAGGTTCAATCTCTGGTCGGGAAGCTGGGATCCCATATGCCTCAGGGCCAGAAAAACCTGGCAAACATAAAATAGAAGCAATATTGTAACAAATTCATTAAGGCTTTAAAAATGGTCCACATCAAAAAATATTAAAAAAAAAAAAAAAAAAGAAATGAGATAATGCTGGTTAAATATATTAAAGAAAGAGCCTAACATTTAATGTATGTTAGCCATCACTGTTTGGGGATTTCTGAGAAAGAAGTGTACTTATATTGGGAAAAGTCTGGTAAGTTGATACTTATTCTGATTTTGGGACTGTTCCTCATTGCTGGTATGTCCCAACATATGAGGATATGGGAATAAGAGTAGAAATAAGGGCCATTGAATCAAGGCTAACCCCCTTCTTTTCCTACCTCCACTTTAGCCCTGCACTGTGAGGAATCTTATGCACATGCCTGGAAAGCCCAACCTCAATGTTCAAGCTCTGTCTACATGCCCACCCAAATGCATAGAGCAGTCCCTAGATTATACCCTCAAAATTATGAGTATGCACACCTGTGACAAAGCTTGCTCTCATCAAGAGACTCTGCAAGCCATCAAAGCAAATTGGGGCCATTTGTGTAGGAATTTCAGGGTGCCAAGTACCAATAGAATGGCCTACAAGGGGCAGTGAAGGATCTTGGTGGACTTGTTCCCTTAGCCTGATGGGCATTCAACCTGTGGGGAGGGTACAGTTATAGGAGAGTCAAAGACAGGGATCTCTAACGTTTGGGGCCCAGGAGAAGAGCCTGGGGCTGGAAGTGGTACTGAATTCATCTCTTGGAGGGTATGGCAACCCATTCTAGTATTCTTCCCTGGAGAATCCCTATGGACAAAGAGCCTGGCAGTCTATAGTCCATGGGGTCACTTTATTGAGACATATTTGTATACTATGCAATTCACTCACTTAAGGCAAACAATTCAATTGTTTTAAGTATAGATGTAGAGTTAGGCAACCATCACCCCACTCAGTTGACCTCTGCTTCGGTAGTTGGTGGAGAGGGTGCAGAATTTACTCTCAGTCCATTCAACACATCTGCCTGTGAGGAGCATGAGAAGGGGAGACTGGAATTGGCTCTTTCTCAGGGGATCTGTCTTCCCCATGGCCTCTTATAAAATGTGTTGCTGCACTGAGTTTGATTCTGATATTTAAAGATGTGAATTTCTGGTACCACATGGCCTCAAAGTGCAGTCCAATATCTTTATGAGGATTCAATCAAGAAATGGTGATTTATTTTTTCCCCAAACTGAAAAAAACAAAAAAACAAAAAAACCCTGCCGATCATGGACTTACCAAAAGATGGTTCATCAACCTCCAACATAGTATTTTTCTCAGGGATTTTTAAGGGAAATTTTGATGACATGAAATTTTCACCTTATACATGTATCAGAATCTAATTTTTAAGAAAGATGCAACTTCACTCTAGACAGGAACACAAAAGCAGCATTTTGCTTGGTCTGGAGCTATTAGATGAGCCAGGGTCTGGCAAGTCCAGCCTGTGACTCAACATCAGACCTATCAATGTGGCCATTTCCTAAATTCCATTGACAGTGCATCTTAGTTAAAAAACAAAAACAGGGCTTCCTTGGTGGTCCAGTGGTTAAGAATCTGCACTTCCATTGCAGGGGGCACGGGTTCAATCCCTGGTCAGGGAACTAAAATCTTGTATGCTGCGTGGTGCAGTTAAAAAATAAGTAAATAAAAACCTATAGGGGTGTGATCGGGTGGGATGTGGGAGGGATGTTCAAGAAGGAGGGAACATACATATACCTATGGCTGATTCGTGTTGACATATGGCAGAAACCACACAATATTGCAAAGCAATTACTCTCCAATTAAAAATAAATTTAAATTTAAAAAAATTCAAAAAACATTAAAACAACAATAGCAACAAACCACCTTTGGCACCTCCATGTTTACACACAACTATCCTTCACTACCCAATTATGTCAGCTCCTGAGTTGGGACAGTGTATTTGAATAGTGAGTACCAGTTTATCCAAGTCAATTTGGCCCTCCCAAGATTCCAAGAGCAAGTAGTAAGAGTTTAGATAGCAAAAAAAATTTATCCTGAAATTCATTTGAATTGATTTGGCTCCAGCACTCTGACAGCAAGTGTTGGGTAGTAGAGATAGCTATATGTTTATTTAAGATTATATTTGTGTTGTTGTTGGTTAGTCGCTCAGTAGTGTCTGACTCTTTTGTGACCCCATGGACTACAGCCTGCCAGGCTGCTCTATTCATGGAGTTCTCCAGGTAAGAATGCTGGTATGGGTTACCATTTCCTTCTCCAGAGGATCTTCCCCACCCAGGGATCAAACCTGAGTCTCCTGCATTGACAGGAGGGTTCTTTACCACTGAGCTACCAGGGAAGTTCTCTGTACTAATACATGGGTAATATTAGAGAATCACACAAAAATAGTCATTTTAATAGATGAAATGAAACAAATGCAAATAGCAATTCCAATCACTATGCTAGATCCCTGGAGTATGTGTCCTGCTTTGGAGATCATTCTAATTGGTCAAGAACCAGGAATGTCCTCGGGTCACCGTGCAGAGAGGCCATAAAACACTGTGATCTATTTCACTGGTTTTCAGAATAATTCTCTGCTCTCTTCTATATTCACAGCTATTAGCCTGCCTCATGCTTGGGGTGACTGCCTTTTCTTCATGTCACTTCATTTTATCACTTTATAAGTTTTGATGGTATTAGCAAATTTGTAATAGCTTCTCCCTCTTCTGTTTCACAGTAGATCAAACATTAGCGTTAAATGGGCAGTTTCTGATTTCTCCTTAAAATAGAATCCTAATTGTGTTTAAAACTACCTTCTCCCTGGGTGGTTTCTCAATAATAATTGCCAAAATGCTGAAAAGTTTCTGTCCTTCAAGAAGGAGCAAGTTACATCTGGCCTACTCTTGCCTCATCCTGAATTCCAGATAAGCATCTGGCTTTTGCTGACCCTAAGAGAGGCAAGCAGGGCCTTTACTCATGAGCAACAGCTGCCAGTGTATGTGAGACTTTCAATTCAGTTTAATCAATACTTCTGAAACCTTACTGTGTATAAGGTTCAGTAGTCTGTTTGTTGTTCCAGTTTATGTTAGCATTGGGTTAATGAAAGGGATTATTTTTGTGAAAAATAGCTATTATATAAGAGCCATTCAGATTTTTCATTTCATCTTCATATCCAGACATCAGTAAAAAGAAAGTTAGTTTGTCTATGATAGTAGTATTCAAAGGTATTTGAGAAACCCAAAGTCTTTTCCCTAAGATTGTACTTGGAACTGTAGTGTGCAAAAGAGAGGGGAAGTTTCTGGTTAATCTAGACACAGGAGCCCCAGGTCCCACCTACATGGCCTTCTCTTGCCACCGACTCCTAATTCTCTTCTTTGTAGAAAACAAGGAAAGAGCTGGGGTGCGGGAGAGATTGAAACACACGGACTAGAATTTCTGCTCTGTAAGAAACGATGTGAATGTGTAGCTTTGAGATGGGTATACTCAACCCCTCTGTGCCTCTGTTGGCTTGTTTTAAAGATAGAACTAATAATATTTACTTCCCGGAATGACTATGAGCCTCCAATGAAAAGCCTGGCTCCTTGCTCTGCTACAGTCACTTTGCTCCAAGCAGGCGCAAATTTCCTGAGCAAGAAAAAGTACAGCCATTACAATTGCTCTCAACCCAAGCCAAGGTACACAGGTGAGGAGGAAATTCTGCCTGAGGCTCTGTCTGGGCAGCAACACCAATGGGTAAAAAAACAGACTAAAAACTTGGATGTGTGGCCATAAGATTTATGATCCATACTGACTCCTTCCTGTCAGGGAGAGAAACCACAGGTCTGCTGTACCGCAGATGTTCTCCATAAGGTCTTCCTGACTAGCCCTCTTTCTCCTAAATGTATTTATAAGTTACTTTGTTTCTAATAATTACATTTTAGGTCTTTCCTCCTCTCATATCAGAGTCCATCTCCTTATTCTCCCTTGGATCAGTCCTGTCCCACTCCATGAAAATGATTGCAAATGTGCTTTGCAATGATCACAAACTGTTCACGTGTGAGTTACCATTACTGTCTTTTATACAAGTTTCTTCTATTCAAACATATCGTGCTTTCTGATGTTTATTAATCATTTTCTTGGATCAGCTTTGCTTTTCCTTTGTCTTCCTTCAAAATAACTGACCTCTGCCCTTGAAATCTGAATCTGAAACAGACCTAGAACTGGGGCCTCTGCAGGGAGAACTTGACTTTCATTGTTTTATCCTTTTCTGCCCCATAAGTTAATTTTGTTTTCCCAGAGTAGAAGAAAGATGAGGCAAGATGCCACACCAGATATGCTGCTGACTGGGGTTCATTTCATTATCAGCCCATTCGCTGCTTGGAATCATCCATGGCTGGTGGCACAGAGATGCCAATGCCCTTTTCAATCATGAGGGTGGTAGGCGTTCCAAACCTGGATTCGATTCAATTCATGGCCCCTCCCTCCTCTCCATTCACACTGATGTCTTTCAGTATCTGCATTGTTTTGAGAAGAGGTCCTAACTGGAATTGTTTTGAGGGGCAGACACAGGGAGATAGAACCCGTGATCAAGGAGGGTTGGCAGCTCGTGGCCAGAGTTGTGGATCTCTCTTCAACCTGGAGGGACCTTGGGCTACACAGGTGGGAGGTGTGGGCGAAAGGAGGTGAATGTGGCAGGCAACTCATTGTTCAGATGTGACACTTCAACCCCTACAGCATCAGAGGTGTTTGCCAAGAGCCCCACCCTTCTTTGGAAAGGATGAGTTATTGACTGTGAAGGAAACACAAATAATGGAGGTTATTTCCGTGCAGAGACAACATGAGCCAGGGTGCTCTTTTAGGTAGTAAGTCTTATCAACAATGGCTTCCCTAAGTGCCTCCAAAGTGTCTATCCATTAGGGCCCAAGGAGGCGCTTTGATTCTCCCTCCGAGGGGAGAGCAGTTTAATAAATCACCCAGTGAATGGAGCATCTAAATTCAATAATTGTGAAGTGCAGATAAATCACTGCTGTCAATGCTGACTTAGACTTTATTCATTCAAAACAGTTAAATTCAAACAACATCCAGCATCCAGACATTCATGGCTCACAACCCCTGGCTACTGGGCTAGAATGTCTTCCCAGAGTTGGGCCTCCTTCCTGGTTGTCTGTTGGGAAGTGGGGAAGGAGGAAGCAGGCTGAATTACAGCCAGAGAGACAACCATTCAAGCAACAGAGATCGTGGAGGCTCATAGTTAATAATTCATTGTACTGTTGGCCGTGTGTTAGGTTTCATCCTTGGAGTTGCTGACGGAAAGGCGATCAGGCTCTGGCATCTTACTCCAGCTGCACAGCTGGGCCTTCTAACACATTATCTGTGGTTAATTTGCTTACCAGCAAGGTGAGGGCGTGACACAAGGGTACATGATAGTAGCTGGAAGTTTCATAGATTCAAGTTGAACCAAGACTGGGAGGTTAATTCCATCTCCTCCTCCAGATTCTTCCCCATAAAATATGGGGCATTTCTAGCCCCTCCATTCAACCCTAAGTACATTTCATGTAAAATGCAAGAAAGTGTAACTCTTATATTTATAAACATGCCAACTTGTAAATGGTTGGATAGGTATTTGAATTATTGTTTGTTAAATATTTAAGCTGAATCCCTCATCCATCACTTCTCATGAGAAGGCAGGGGACAGATTTATGATGCTGGAGGTTTTCTGGTTAGTTTGGCAGTTGGCATCTCCATTAATTATGGCTCACACAGTAGGGTCTGTAGTGATGATCATAGCACTGAAAATCAGGGTCTCTATTATTCCTTTTAAAGGGAGCTAATGCAACAAGAGCTGCTGACATGAAAAGGAAAAGGAAGATGCCATCTCTGAATGGTTGCTGCCACTTTCTGAGGCTTTGGTGGATCTGATTGTTTCTCTTACTAGAGCATAGTTTAAAGAGCAACTTTTAAGAGACAGGCAGACCTAGATTTCAGTTCTAGGTCCCTTACTTTCTGATTCTGTGAACCTGAACAACTTACTTTATTCCTCTGAAACTCAGCTTTTATCTAAATAAAAGGGAATGGGGGAGAGGTAAATTAGGAGTTTAGGATGAGCATATGCACACAACTATACTTAAAATAGATAATTAACAAGGACCTATTGTGTAGCACAGAGAACTGTACTCAATATTTAGTAATAACCTATAAGGGAAAAGAATCTGAAAAAGAATATACATATATAATTGAATCACTTTGTTGTACATCTGAAGCTGACACAACATTGTAAATCAATTATACTACAATAAAAAGTTTTAATAAAATAAATAAAAGGAAACAATCATAACTAACGATATAAATATATTCATCTGTATGCACACATGTAGAAAGATAAGTGGTTAAAGTGTAGTATAATACCTAACAAATAATAATAAATAGCCATAATTCTTAAGCAATAAAACAAACTTCACAAGGGGAGAAGTTTTAGTCCTGTGTATTCACTGTTAATCCCCAGTGCCTAAAACAGTGCCTGATACAGAGAATAAATTCAATAAACATTTGAACTTATTTCAAAAGTTTATTGAATTAATCAATGAGCACATACCAGGTTCCAGACACTGGCACAGGTTCCATTTAATATTATGAGGACCCTGGAAGCCAGGTATTACAGTTTTGGGAATAAAGTCTTTGAGACTCTGAGAGGTTAAGTAATTTTCCTGATGTCACCCAGCTAGTATATGCCCGATGAATGTCAGTTTCTAGCCCCTCTTCTCCTGCTCTCACTAAGAGTGGCAGGGTCCTGGGATCTGGCTCTTTTATGGGTTACAGGCCCTATGACTGTGAGGTCATATGTGGAAAGACAAGCACTCTCTCCCCACAGCAGGGAGAAGTCAGAAGTTCCTTTCCCCTTTGAATTTCACAGATGAAGGCTGGAAACTGAGAAAGTGCCTCGAAACCAGCAGAGGCTGCAGGAGAGAAGATGAGTGCCAACTTGTGATGCTCATGGGAGCTCTGAGGATGGGGCACAGCAAGGAAGGTTCACTGGGGTGCCCAGGGAAGGAAAGCCCTTCTTCCTTCTCTAGGCCAAGTCTGTGGCTCAAACACCACATTGTCCTCTCTTTCCTGAAGACAAACTCTTGGCTGGCAGGGAGAGATGAGGGTTTGCTTTTGGACAATCCTGTTTGCCAACTGGATCCATGAGAAGGGTCTGGGGAGGGGCTACTGTTTTTTCTGATAGATGTTAGGATGGGTATGTGTGTATGTGTGTGTGTGTGGTCCCTGCAGCAGAGAGTGTGATGAAAGACAGATTGTGACCTGCTCCCCAGGCCCTCCAGGCCCTCTGGCCTTGGGCTGGCAGGTGAGCTGGGGGTGGGGCAGGCCCAGAAGAGATTGAGGGCCGTGTCTCTAGGGTTCCAGGGCCCTCCCTTCGGCTGCCCCTGCCCGGGCCCAGGCCTTGAAGCAGCAGTGAACCTCTCCCCATGCCCGCCTACATGACCCATGGAGGTCTCAGCAACTGGAGTATATGGATGCTGCCATTAAGGACAATGTTGGGTCTCACACAAAAAAAAGATACCTCATGTCCAAGGGCAAAGGAGAAACCCCAACAGGATGGTAGGAGGGTGAAATCATGTTTAGAATCAAACCCCATACCCACCAGAGACGCTCAGAGGACTTAAACAAAACCTTGTGCACACCAGGACCCAGAGACCCTGCAACAGACTGAGCCAGACCTGCCTTTGAGTGTTTGAGTGTCTCCTGGGGAGGTATGGGTCAGCAGTGGCCTGCCACGGGGACTGAGGCTCTGGCTACAGCAGACCTGGGAGGCACAGCTTGTGAGACCCACCACACAGCCACAGAGCAGACAACCCACAAACCAGAGAACTATTATACCAAAGAAGTTCTCACACTTTTGCAGAAGTCCTAGGGCCCACAACAGATTTCCCAACCTGAGAATCTGGCAAAGGGACTGAGAACCCCCAGTCTTTGAAGGCCTTGACTTTGAAGGCCAGTGGGATTTGATTACAGACCACAGGCCTGGGGAAACAGACTCGTGGAGGGCACAAACAAAACATTGTGTGCACCAGGACCCAGGAGAAAGGAGCAGTGACCCCACAAGAGACTGAGTCAGACACACCCGTGAGTGTCCAGGAGCCTCCCAAGGAGGCCTGGGTTGACAGTGGCCTGCTGTGGGATCAGGGGCATGGAATACAACAATCTTTTCGAAAGAGGTCACCATTATTCCTACCCTAGTTTTGCCTCAGGCTAAACTACAGGGAGGGAACTCAGCCCCACCCATCAACAGAGAATTGGTTAAAGATTTGCTGAGCATGGCCATACCCCTCAGAGCAAGACCCAGATTCCTCCACAGCCAGTCCCTCCCATCAGGAAGCTTCCATAAGCCTCTGCCCTCCATCAGAGGGCAGGCAGAATGGAAACCACAATTATAGAAAACTAACCAAGCTGACCACTTGGAACCTGGAAACTAGTTAGAAGAGTGAACTCATCAACTCCTTCCAGACCTACTGAGTCAAACCCTGGGGGTGGGAGCCAGTGCTCTATTTTAATGTGTCCTCTGGGTGATGCCTAGGTACCTGTTGGAAATTGTTTACATGTATTTGTCTAATTTCATCTTTAGAACTGAACAAAGAGAGGTCCAGGGAACTTAAATAACATGCTCAAAATTACACAGCTGGAAAATTACCGAGCTGAAAGAGAACCCAGTTCTTGACTGGTGGATTGGAATCTGCCCTGAGGTCTTCCAGATATCCCAGGGGGAATCCCAGTTGCTGACTGGCCCTCCTCTTTGCACTTACCCAGAAGTCAGAGTGCGTGGTGGCCATGGGGTAGTAGGGCCAGCACTGTGCCCCCTTGCACTCTTTTCTCTCCACCTCCACCTCCTGCCTCACCTCCTGACCTGATCTGGTTTACAAGTACAGAGTCAGCAGCATTTCCATCTTCCTTTTCCGCCTCTGGCTCCTCATTCTCACTGAGGCTTTTATACATCCCTAGTCTCTCTTGGGAGGTAAATG
This sequence comes from Muntiacus reevesi, assembly GCF_963930625.1. NCBI lineage: Eukaryota > Metazoa > Chordata > Mammalia > Artiodactyla > Cervidae > Muntiacus > Muntiacus reevesi. The sequence continues at coordinate 143,298,820 of NC_089249.1, read as the reverse complement.
AGATTTCATGGTTAGGAAACGCTGGATTAAACGAAGTAGATTTCTTTACCACAGGTCTTCTCAGAGCCTTTACCATGTAATATGTGATGCTCCAAAAACAGGATATAGCAGGCAGCATTCATCAACTTAGATGATCACAGAAAATTTTTGTTTTTTAAAACTTGTGTTTAGTTATTTATTTGACTGTGCCAGGTCTTAGTTATAGCACATGGGATCTTTAGTTTCTGCATGCAACTCTTAGCTGTGGCATGAGATTGCTAGTTCCCTGACTAGCAATCAAACACAGGCCCCCTGCATTGGGAGCATAAGGTCTTAGCTACCGAACCACCAGGGAAGATCCCCAAGCCTTTTTTATTCAGAAGACATTGTGTAAGACTAACGTTCTGCAGGTCCTTTTCCCGTGGCGAGCAGAGCATGAGCCCTAAGTGGATAGGATGTGACATAGTTAGATTTTGAGGGTTGTGGTAAAGGATGGAGAAAGTTCCAGAATACAGAGTTTTCATTCTACCAGTCTTCGCCATCTCAGCACATCCTCAAGAGTAGCCCTATCAGAGGTCTTTCTAAAGTACCAAGTTTACTGGGTTGAAATGAGTTAATGCTAGGGAAATATCAATTCTTGGGGTTGAGGCCCAGTACTTGGTGCCCCACAGTATTGTTGGGGCTGGGTACTGGAGACCCCACTGGGCCAATTGTTCACCCTTTAGTTTCTGGATCTTGGGAAGGTGGGGTACTGGGTCTCGGATGAAGGTACAGGAGGATTTGAGTCAGGGAGGTGTATGTGGGTATTCTGAAGGCTCAAGGTAAGTGTTTTGTCAACTATGGAATTATTTCAGTGTTTAACAATCAATATGGCTATTCTTGTTCATGCCAGCTAAATATTAGCCCTGAGTTCGGGAGCAGGCTTCAGATAATCAGTGTCCCTTTAAGGCTGTATATCCAAGATTTTCCTGGTGGCCCAGTGCCATGGACTCCATGTTCCCAATGAGCGGGTCCTGGGTTCCATCTCTGGTCAGGGAACTGGATCGCATATGCCGTAACTTATGAGTTTGAATGTCACAACTGGAGGATTCCACCTGCCTCAACTAAGACTTGCCATGGCCAAAAATATACATACCTAAATAAATTTTTTAAAAGGTTGAATTATCTAAATAAAACAATATGTATAACACTTGGGAACATGATAAAATACAAAGCATATTTCTCCACAAAGCAGTGAAACTAATCAACTACCTTCATTATTAAACACCAGTTATGGTTTTATTGTTCTATAACACTGTTATCTCTCAAATTTTTGATGATCAATTCTGCTTCATTTTGGGTATGGCTTGCTTCCACTGATATTTAGTGGACTCAACAACCACATCTTTCTATAGAGGGGGGTCACAGCCCATCCAGAAGCCCTTGGCTTGGTTGGTTGCCCATAATAGGACAAAGAATATAAATATTAAACTTTGAAAACCTTAGGGCTGGTTCTGGCTCTGCTACTATCTGTATGGGCTTGGGAAAGTTATACACCATCTCTCTGCCTTTGAAACATGGAGATATGTAATCATAAGATAATATGCATGAAGCAGCTGATTAATGAATGCACGGCACATAGTATGCTTTCAATAAAAGTTGTAAGACCCCCCAAATTGTTAGCAAACCTGGAAAACTTAAAGAGTTGACTAACTAGTTAATTAATTAAAGAATCACATGCACACACACATACCAGCTCCTTCTGGGTCACAGGCCTCATCTGAAGAGTAAACTACTGGCTTGAGTTTGAATGTGGCAAGGAACTTGAGACCTGCGGCCTCTCCAACTCTGCACCCTCACCTTCAGTTGAGGAAAAGCAGATGTACAGAAAAGGAGGTACCAGATCAAGTGGCCAAAATCTGAGCTGGAGGAAAGCACACCTAATCCATGGGCAAGGGCTTATGATCTGGCAACTGAGTGATAGGCACATAGTATATTAGAAGCGTGTATCAGTTAGCACTCCCCAAAACTTAGTGGCAGTGGCCACATATTTAGCTCACTGTTCTGTGGATCAGAATTTGGGGTTGGGGCTCCTGTGGTCTTGACTGGGCTCACTCATGCATGCACAGTTAGATGCAGAGTCAGCCAGGAGCCAGTGGGCCTATGTTGGCTTTAACTGAGATGGCTTATCCTTGCTCCACATGAAGTGTCATCCTCTAGTAGATTAGTCTGAGCTATTCACATGGCAGCTGAGCAGAATTCTATGAGACAATGGAAGTCCTCAAGACCTGTTAGACTCAGAATTGGTATGTCATCATCACTTCCACTCATCTTACTGGGAAAAGCAGGTGACAAATTTAGCACAGATTCAAGGCATAGAGAAACAGTTCCCATCTCTTGATGGGAGTGACTTGACAGAACTTTTGATCAGAGTCTCCACCTATCCTAGCCAACAGATGTTATGCAACCCAGTAGACCCACCCACGTGCTCTTTGCCCAGAAACTGAACGTTCAGTGAAAGGAACCACTTAGGAGCTTAGATGCAAACTATACATACACACATACACACACACATATATACATATGATGGATAAACAAAAAAGTCTTATAGTATAGTGCAGAGAATTATATTCAATATCCTCAGATAAACCATAATGTAAAAGAACATGAAAAAGAATATATATATAACTGAATCACTTTGTGGTACAGCAGAAATTAACAAAACATTGTAAATCAACTATACCTCAATAAAACAAAACAAAAGGACATCTAGTAAAATTATTCCAGAAAGAAAGGAACAAGAGGACATAGACATGGAGAACAAATGTATGGATGCCAAGGGGGAAGGGGAGGGTGGGATGAATTGGGAGGTTGGGACTGACATATATATACTCCTGATACTACGTATAAAGTAGATAACTAATGAGAACATACTACTCAGCACAGGGAACTCTCCTCAGTGCTCTGGTGACCTAAATGGGAAGGAAATCCAAAAAAGAGGAGATAGAGATTGGTGCTTGATCCCTGGGTCGGGAAGATCCCCTGGAGAAGGGAATGGCTACCCACTCCAGTATCTGGCCTAGGAAATTCCATAGACAGAAGAGCCTGGCAGGATACAGTCCATGGGGTCGAAAAGGGTCGGACACAAGCGAACAACTTTCACAGGCTGTGTACGTATGGCTGATTCATTTTGCTGTACGGCAGAAACTAATACATTGTAAAGCAACTATACTCCAGTAAAAATTAATTTTAAATAACAAAGGAAAGCAACCAGGAAAGTGACACCGTGACTTCCAAAAGGCTCTCCATTTGCTCTTGCCACCTCGCTTGCCAAGTGCAGCTGAGTCACTTCCTTTCTCAAGCTTAGCTGGTAGTTTTACTTCAATTTTGTATGTTACCTCCTATAGTGGATGCGTTGGCGCACTGTCCCAATTGCCTCCCAGGACTGGAGGGTGTTGCATGCTGATGGTCACAGGTAAGCCTCATCCCAAGAACTGCCCTCTGCTCATGAGTGCCACCTCACAAAGGTTATGCTACCTCCCTGGAGTGGCCTCCCTTGGACTAATTCTGAAAGGCCATCCCTGTGGGATCACAGTTGGCTTCTCCCTCTGCCTACACCTTCCTCCCTCCTGCCTCCCTCCCTCCCTCTCTCATGGGTTTTGCTACCAAGAACACTGTAGAAAAATCTCTAAGACACTACCCTGCAAGCTCAAGATAAGATATCCTATATCCCTCTGAAACTATCACAACATTGTTAATTGGCTATAGTCCAATACAAAATAAAAAGTTTTCTTTTTTTAAAAAAAGAAAAGATATTCTATATCCCTTCAATAAATTTCACGTTTACCTAGATGAGGCAGTCGGATTCTTGTTACTTACAATCCAAAACTGTTACAAGATATTTCACTCCCGGATTCTTATCACTATACTGCTTTTTAAAATATTTATTTATTTCTATTTATTTATTCATTTGGCTGTGCTGGGTCTTAGTTGTGGCACGCAGGATCTTTCAACTCCCTTGTAGCATGCAGGATCTTCAGTTGAGGCATGCAAATTCTTAGGTGCAGTATGTGGGATCTATTCCCTGATCAAGGATTAAACCCTGGTCCCCTACATTGAGAGCGCAGAGTCTTAGCCACTGGACCACCAGAGAATTGTCTCACACACTATTTCTAATTCTCATTTACTACTAATTGAATGCCTACTTATCGACCTCCCAAAATCACGCTGCCGTGTGAGTACCAGTATCCCTGTTCAACTGTGGAGATAAAATAAAGCAGAAAGAATGTGAAAATGTTAGTTTTCAGTCATGTCCAACTCTTTTGACCCCATGGACTGTAGCCCGCCAATCTCCTTTGTCCATGGGATTCTCCAGGCAAGAATACTGGAGTGGGTTGCCGTTCCCTTCTCCAGGGGATCTTCCTGACCCAGGGATTGAACCTGGGTCTGAGCCATCAGGGAAGCTAGAGTAGTTAAGAAACTTAACCTTGGAACCAGGCTGCCTAGGTGTGATTCCCACTTCTGTCACCTACTATCTATGTTGCCTTGGGTAAGTTCCTTATCTGTCTATGCCTCAGTTTCCCCCTCTGTAAAATAAGGGCAATAAGCCATTTCATTGGGTTTCTGTGACGATTAGATGAGTTAACATAGATAAAATGTTTAGAACAGTTCCTGACGAACAAGAAGCTTTGCATAAGTGTTTGCTAATATTATTGTTGATGCTAGTATTATCAGTAGTAATGGTACTAATGTTGATCTTTCTGATTCCGAAGGCTGTGGATGTTGTGCCTACTATCTTCACCACTTGAGAACCCTCTTTTTTCCACCCCACCCCCACCCCCGGGGCCAGTCCGTCTTGCTGCCAGAATGCCAGAACTCAGCAGAGAGTCATGCATCTCTGATGAAAGGGAACAGCCAAGCCAGCTTTGCTGACAGGGCTCCTCTTTGCTGGCCTTCACATTTTTCTTTCTTGCAGGTTTGAAATACTATCTCCTCCCCACTCACTGGCTTTGCCGTAAGTAACTGTCTTCCTGGAGCCACCTGAGAGACGCTCCTGTCTGGGGAGTCCTGGTCTGACCGGGATGTAATTTGTTAAGGAGTATTTAAACACAACAGACTCCCAGAGTAAATGGGCACTGTGCTACCCAAGGAGGCGGTTTAATTATTAGGATCATTCTCCAGGCCATTCTTAATCTCAGGCCTGCCTCTCTTATCTGTGCATCTTGTGATGGGATACAGCGTAAATATCAGAATCAATAAATTACAAGTTTGCAAGGATGGAGGCCAAACAACAGTAACCTGGTTACTGGGCACCAAAGCCAGCTTCTCCTTAGAAACCTGAACCCCGGAATAAGAAGTCAGGGCAGTGGGATGTATTCTTGTTACAGGGCACAAGCTGTTCTGAAATTAAAAGAATGGAGGTTGGTCTTAAAATCTGGGATCCAGTTATGGGGACAGCCCCCATCCAAGAGAGGGGCTCCAAGGCCCAGAGCACGTGTAGCCCCCATGGGAGGCTGGGGGCCTCCACCTAGCATCAGACCAACAAGGAAGCTGTTCGAAGCGATGGAGACGTTCCCAGTACGGAACCAACCAGAGCAGGTGTGTCGAGGAGGTGCCACCCGGGGCATTTCCGAGCAGCCTGTCCTCATTCAGTTTCTCATCAGATGCTGGGTGAGTGGCACCCAGCCCGGTGGCCTCTGCTGGTGCCGTTCTCGCCAGGGCTACCAGGCCCCACCTCCAAGTTCCTGGCAGCCTGGCCCTGCTTGAAGTTTACCCTGGCCACTGCTGGGGGCTCCTTGAGTCCTCTGCATGATTTTGCAGCCAACCTCCTGCCCAGAGTCTGCTGTGAACATTGTGTTCTGGAGGCACACAAGCCAGCATCTCCCATTCTCCCTTCACTCGGCTCTGATCTCTCCCTGTGCTCAGGGCTCCAGATTTCCTCTGCTGTGTCTGGCCTGGTGACTCTCAGGGTGCCTTTTACTTCAACCATTTTGCCTCATTTATCCCAGTTTATCTTGCACACTAACCTGTCCCTGAGCCCAAGGGCGGCTGAGGGCCCTGCCAGGGCCTGTCCCATCCTTGTGCAGTGGTTTTGGTGATGCATGTTCAGGCTTCCCTAGCCTGACCCCCACCCTACCTACCACTCCTTGGGGAGGAGCAGACCCTCCGGCCTCTCAGTCCCCTCCCTTCCTACCCCGTACACCCCTCCCCTCCTTCTCCCAGGCCCTCTGCTGTGAGGTGGGAGTTGCATGAAGGTTGGATCAGCAGCTGTGGCCAGAGGGAAGGTGTGGACCTGTGGGACCTCATGCTCTGGACTGAAGGGACTGGGAGTCATGGTGAATTCCACACCCTCTTTTGACCAGAGACACAGGGCTGGTACTTTTCTCCAGAGGCAGTGCATGCGGGACTTCTAGGAAGGATCCAGCCCATCCATGCGTGGGTTGGAGGAGTGTCTTTGTGCCTGGGAATTAGGACCCCTGCCCCCAACCATTAGCTCTCCATCCTGGGCCTGCAGCTCTGGGCCTCAGTGTAGGCTCCGAGAAATTGCTGTTCTCCGCCAGCACTTTGGGTCCTTCCTGAGAGCCCCTCCTTGAGGCCTGGAATGGGGGACATCTGGAGCTAGCCTCCTCTTCTTGGAATGCAATAAAGGCAGACCCTGTGCAACCAGAGGAAAAAAAAAAATCCAGGACTTTGCAATTATAAGGGGCACCTTAATTCTTAATGATAACAGGAGCATTCCCAGGCTGAACCAACTTATGTCTGGAAATCACAAGGCCAGAGTGAATGTGAAAAACAAAGATTGACTAAACATCCCTAAGGGTGCGGGAGGTGCAAAGGAAGGTGGTCAGAATCCCTGCTGTCCTCCCACAGGGAGGAGGGGAGCGACAGAAGAAAACCATCTTCCTAGGAGGATCAGAGAACTAAGGGGGGAGCATAAGAAAGGGTGTTTGAAGCCATCCTGGGGGCGGGGTTTCTGTGGGGCTTTCCTGAACTGAAGAGTCTCAAGTTGAAGGTTACCATAGCAGGTGCAGAAGAAGCAGAGCAATCTAGATGGAGGAGGAAGCTCTCCCAATGGCACCCATGTGTAAACAACTTTGGGAGCTGCGGGAATCTGTTGAATTCATTCCTCCTCCCCACCTCCGCTTCCACTCTTCCACCAGTGAGCAAGGTCAGACTCTCACCATCTCTCACCTGGGTTACCATAGCCGCCTTCTTACTGGTACTGCTGTCTCCTGCCCTCTGATCATAGCCTTCTCCTCTGCCTCCTCCCTCCCAAATCCATCCTGTACTGAGTAATATTCTCACTCCTTTTCCCAAAACCTTTTTAAGGGGCCTCCCAGGCAGGTTGAAATCTACTCTATTTAGCATGGTAGCTAGTGTGTGAGTAATTCTGCTTACAAGAAAATGTCTCTCCCATCCACCCCCCACCTTGTGTTTGAAGGACACAAAGCAAAAATATGAGTGTCACTGAGTGTGAGGCTGCGCTGAATACTTTTGCTTTGGATAGTATGTTGTTTATTCTCATTTTACAGATAGGTTGAAAAGCGTAGCCAATTATGGAACTTCCCTGGTGGTTCAGTGGTTAAGAATCCATCTTGCAATGCAGGAGATGTGGGTTTGATCCCTGGTTGGGGAACTAAGATTCCACATGCTTCCGGGCAACTAGAGAAAGCCCTCGTGCCGCAACAAAAAAAAAGGAAGAAATTTTAGAAAATAATAAAAACAAAATAAAAGTTTGACCCTACACCCGTGCTCTTTCGAGGGCTGTAGTTTGAATTAAATTTATGTTCAGACTTTTAAACTAATAATTCAAAAACTCTAGGAACAAACCTATATGTTAATTGTATAAAAAGAAAAAAAATTGTTTACAATTATTAAACGAATAATCCACCTACTTAAATCTCCTTAAAAGCCTGGAATTGACACCTGACACTATGTTTGGCTCCAGCTCCCCCATCTGACCTCACCTCCTATCAGCTCTCCTCCTGTCTGTGCTGCAGACATTCAGCTGTTCCTCCGTCAGGAAGCAGCTGTCCATCAAGTTCTTTCTTGTCTCTCTTTTTTTATTACTTCATTGACAGCTTTGCCAGGATCTCGCCTCTTCAGAGAGGACTCCAGTGACCAGACTCTAAGATAGCCCCGTCATATTTGGTTTCTATTTCTTGTTGCCCTTACCACTACCTGACATAGCTGCTTATTTATCTGTTATTTGTCATCCTTATTCCACAGAGTTCTATAGCTATAGAACCTTTATTTCCAGAACTTAGAACAGTACCTGACATGTAATACACACACAATTAGTACTTAGTGAGTCACTGTGAAGAATGACTCCCAATACTCCGAGGCTTGATTATGACCTAACTGAGAGTACCATAGTAACTAAAGCACACTGGGGCAATCAGAAAGCAGACTTTGCAAGGACAGGAGGGGCATGGAGGCCAAGTGGGTGGCCTTCACCTAATGCACTTAGGGAACAGGCCCAATAAGCTCACCTCAGATGCTTTGATGGGAGTCTTATCAATTATGGAGACAAATACCTTATTTTTTTATCCTGAGTGCCTGGTACAGAGTAGACACTCAACAAATGTTTAAAGTGTAAGTGAATTCTAGAATTTTATGGTTGCCTCAGTCTGCCTCCTGCTAGCTCAAGTCACATTCTGAGTGCAAAGGCTGGTCAATGATTTTACAAGTTGTTATTGCCTAAGTATGCATCTTTTCAATTCTGTGCTTAAAGTGGCAGCGTGAGCAATCTGATTTCTGGTTCCTTTATTGGGTAGAAACTTTCTTGTAACTCTCAAGTTTGGCTCAGATCCAGCCATGGAGTCTGGGAAGCTGAACACTGAATGACTGTTCCAAAGGCCTTCTCTGTAAAAGTGGTTAGTGTTTTGGCAAGCTTGTTGGAGATTCTTCACTATGGGAACCACTTTACTTCTCAAGATGGCTTGAAATAGCTGGATGGTCAGGGGGCACATTCTGTAGCAGTTTTTCCATTTACAGGTTAGTGATGGTTTGTGGTGGCCTTCAAACCACTTCAGTGCAGTGGTTTCTTAAAGGAATGTAGTAAGTTACATACAGCTTTTTAAAATAAAATATATTAGAATAGAAACTATAATTGGCAATCTAGAATCAAAAATGTATTTCAAAAATGAAGGCAAAATAAAGACATTTTTAGACAGCAGATGCACACTAAAGAAAATGCTAAAGATGTTCTTAGCAGAAGGCAAATGAGCCCTCACAGAAGCACAGAGACACAGGAAGGAAAGAAAAGGAATAGAAAAGACGAATTTTAGAGAAACTAGCGCATAAAACACACAGACAGTTAAAATACATGACAACAAAGCACAAATTTGGGAGGATATTAAGTGGAGTAAAGATGTTCTAAGTTCCTTGCATTTCTCATCTTACATATAATGTTAAATATTATATACGTAATGATGTATAATATATAATTTTTGTCACAATATCACAGTTATAATGCTAGATTTTAAAAGTCAAGGGTGCATGTTGTGAACTTCCCAGGTGGTGCTAGTGGTAAAGAATCCACCTGTCAATGCAGGAGACGTAAGAGAGATGGGTTTGATCCCTGGGTTGGAAAGAACCCCTGGAGGAGGGCATGACAGCCCACTCCAGTATTCTTGCCTGGAGAATCCCCATAAACAGAGAAGCTTGGTGGGCTGCAGTCCATAGGGTCACAAAGAGTCATACATGACTAAAGCGACTTAGCAGGCATGCATATCCTAGGGATACTCAACTAGTATCTGAGAGTGAGAGAAGGCTTCATACTGGACGAGAGCTCTAAATTATAGGGTGAGTCAGAGTAATCCAGTTGATGGTGAGATGTGTAGGGGATAAGATACGGTGCATTCCAATCAGGGCAAAGAATGTATTCAAAGGCTTAAAGGTAGGAGAAATTTATCTGTGCTCCAGGAATTGAAAGACCTTCAGTGTATCTCAAATAGAAGAGGGCAGAGTCCCAGGGAGAAGAGAAGTGCTATGAAGAAAGGAGGCCATATGTAGATTTGTTTGGTTGACTTTTCCATTTCTTGTTCACTTTCACTAACAGATGTTGATACTGTGAGTGATGCTGAGGTAGTGTTAGTATATGGTTTATTCCCCCCTCTGCTCTAAGTAGATCCTGAAGTCCTGTAGAGATGCCCCTGGACCATGTCAGGAGGTAAGGTAGGTGGCAGAAGCAGCTCCTCTCCCTCATTATCTATTTTTAAATCACCATTGCTGCCAGAGCAGCCTTTTCACACTTACCTGATTTACAAAATTAATTTCTGTGTAACATTTCATCCAAAGACACAGTTCTACTGCTTAATATGATATCTGTGTATATTTGTGTAAGAAAGTTTCCAAGAAATGAACTATTATTTTCATGAACTAAGAAATCTGCCCCTGGCAAAGGACACTAACTCTGTCCTCCAAAAGGTGAGCAGGGGTGAGGGGTCACATTGATAGCAAGGCCAGATGTTTCCAGCGGGCTACAAGGAAAATGTGACTGCAATGTTCCTGGAGCTGAACTGCAAAAACTAAGAGAAGGGGGAGGAATGAGAGAAAGGGGAGAAGGCAAACACGTGAGTGTGAGTGTTTGTAGGGAGCTTGGAAAATGCTTATTCTGAAAGAAGAGAGGCTGCAGAAACTCACATGGAATCCTTCTGAGAGGACTTTCTGAGCAAAAACAAGCTTCCCCCTTTTCCTTCTGCCTTTATCTCAGGGTCCAAAATGGTGAGCAAAACCCAGTATCTCTCTTCCCACCCAGCTTGTCATCACTTTCCCCACACCCCCAACCCTGACTGCGGGGGAGAGGATAATTTGAGTTTGGTAGAAAATGCAAAAGCAGTTCATTTTCCCAGACTTTTTGAAAAACAGCAATTAAAACCATCCCAAACACCTTGAAAATTAATGAACTCTTTTCCAGTTAGGCTGATCGCCTTGTGAAGACAATGAACTCACCTTGTTAATATACATTGGAACATTTACTCATTATTTGCCCATATCTACCTGTCTTATCTATCTTTATTTAGACTTTTACAAAGCAGTTGTTAAATTGTATGCCCCAGTAAATATGTTAACTTGGTACAGTTTCATGGAGATTTATGCACCTGCAAGGTTGGATATATTAAGCTCCCACAAAAGCTTGGCTTTTGGGGTGTGTTCTTTCCAAAGACTCTGTGGGGGTACATTTTCGATGTGGAGAGCAATACGCAGGGACCAAAATCAATGGGCTTAAATTATTAAAATTCTAAGGACTTGCTACAGATCGGGTCAGGTATTATAAAACTTACAGTCCATCAATTTACTTTCAATATTAATTTTAGCCCTGGGCCTGGCTGTGAAAACCATGAGAATGCAAAGCATGTAACATCTCACTTAGAGCTGACGCAGAAGGGAAGTGACTCTGAAATATAGACCCTCTTGGCCTCTGGGGGAGATTTATGTGGCGAGGATCACTCTCCTCAGAGAAAGACTGCAGGTGAGTGGCAGGTCTGCATTATAAATGCCTGGGGTAACTATAAAAACATAAATGGTATCAGGTTATTGATTTTTTTTCTTTCTGGAACCCACAAATTAGAAAAGTCACTGCTAAAAATCACTGGTCTCTCCACCAAATTTTAATTAAAGCATAAATAAATCATTTTGGTTGCTGCACTTGCATATAAACAAAGGGGGAGATGGCATCCTTACAAATGCTTGTCAACATTTGGTGACTAATGACTCACAGTGAAAATACAATCTGAAGCAACTGAATTGAAAGCAGATTCTGGAGCTAACTAATATCACATGCAAACCATCTAAAGCTATTATGTCTAGAGGCATTGAAACCACAGATCAGGTTTTTGGGGGTGGGTGGGGGGATGAGGATAATTTTGTTAAGTAGAGCAATACTATTTTTTGTTATTAAGTAAAGTGAAGCCCTGTAATGAGATATTACAGCTGCTGCACTTTCGCCATGTGATGAAGAAATGGATACCTCATCCCTCACAGCAAACACTAACCATATGCTGCAATGAATCGAAATGTTGATTTTATTCCTAAATAAATACATAGTAAAGACTAATATAAATAGGTCTTTAGAAAATAGGGGTGAAAGAGGATGTTCTGGGCATTCCTAGATCTCATTACATCAAAAAAGAAAGGAGGAAAGAAACCTTGAGATATTGAATACTAAAGGAATCCCCAGGGGATTTCCAACATTGGCTTGGGTGCAGGAAGCTCGAACCTGAAATCTGTGCTGTGCTCCGACTTTTGGAGAACAGCATGGAACGGTCCTCTATGGGCATCACTGGAGAACACCTCCTGATTTCCCTCCAGAATCTGCTGTGAAGAGGAGGCAATGTGACACGGGGCTCTGCTGTGCTAGAGAAGGGGGATTTGACAGAATGACCTGTGGCCAACACCTCTTAAAGCAACGTTCTTCCTGGTAGGAAGGTGTACCTTATGCCTGCGGGCCCCACCTTTTTGACACCAGGGACTAGTTTCGTGGAAAACAACTTTTCCATAGACTGGGGTGGAAGAGGATGGTTTGGGGATGATTCAGGTGCATGACATTTATTGTGAGCTTTATTTCTATTATCGTTGCTTCAGCTCCACGTCAGATCATCGCGTGTTAGATTCCGGAGGTTGGGGACCCCTGCCTTATGCAAATGTTCTTGCAGCTGCACCGGAAGAAGCTCAGAGAGAACAGGAAGTGTGTTGTCTACAGTAACACCTTGTTTGTCAATTAATAGTCAAGGAAGGACAATTTTCCTTCATTCATTCATTTATTCCTCCAATCAGGCAACATCCATTGCGTACTTAACCTTGTGCCATGCATGATATTAGCCGTTTGGGAATATAGAAAAGCATAACGTGAAGTCTCCATCCTCAGGAAGGGTTCAACTTGAATATAAAAATAGGTTCAGCGCAATGTGGTAAATAGTAGCAGCATCTTGAGGATAACAGGGGTCCAGAGGAAGGCAAACTTAACTTCGGAGGAAAAGTCATGGGGCCCAAGGAAAGTTTTATACCGTGATGTCAAGGCTGAATTTTATCATGTGCCAAGGAGAAAGATAAAAATGTCAAACAACTGGAACTTAACCTTGTGTGTGCTGAAACTTTTCTCTTTACCAATTGTGAAAAGAAGGGAAAACTTATTTAAAAACACAAACACTGTACCAAAGGCATAGAGAAGTCAGGCTATTTAAATTTAAATTCCAGTTCTGCCACTTAACTAGCACTGGAAACTTGGACTGATTGATTAACCTTTCTGTGCCTCCATTTCCTAATCTTTAAAGCAGGGGTAACAATAGTACATACTTCATGTAGTATTTTGGCTTTCCATGTGGCTCTGTGGTTAAAGAATCTGCCTGCCAATGCAGGAGACTCGGGTTAGATTCCTGGATCAGGAAGATCCCCTGAGGGAAGAAGTGGCAACCTACTCCAGTATTCTCACCAGGATAATCCTATGGACCAAGTAGCCTTGTGGGCTACAGTCCATGGGGTCGCAAAGAGTCAGATGCGACTGAGCAGGCAGGCATGTACTATTTTAAGAAATAAATGAGAGTTAATGCCTGTAAAGATCTTATAATGGTGCCTAACGTGTAAAAACCATTGTAACCACACACACACACACACACACACATTAATAGACAGACCCACATTCACACACATTCTCGTAGACACACACAGATTGTCATAATTATACTTAATAGCAAATGTTTATTGAACATTGTTGTGTGCCAGTTATCATGCTAAGCACTAAAAATAGAGAACAGAAAAACAGAGTCCCTGCCCCTAAGCAGCTCACTGTTTTTGTTTTTGCTTTTTTAGTTGATTTATGATGTTGTGTTAGCTTCAGGTATACAGCAAAGTGATTCAGTTACACACACACACACACACACACACACACACACACACACACGTTCTTTTCAGATGCTTTTCCCTTATAGTTTATTACAAAGTCCTGAGTAGAGTTCCTCATGCTTTGCAATAGGTCCTTGTTGGTTATCTATTTTATATATAGTAGTGTGTATGTGTGTTTGTATTTAAGTTGCTCAGTTGTGTCTGACTCTCTGCGACACCATGGGCTGTAGCCCGCTAGGCTCCTCCATTCATGGAATTCTCCAGGCAAGAATACTGGAGTTGGTTGCCGTTCCCTTCTCCAGGGGATCTTCCAGTATGTATGTATTAAATTCAAACTCCTAACTTATCCCCACTTCCTCTTTGGTAACCATGAATTTGTTTTCTATCTTCATGGGTCTATTTCTGCTTTGTGGGCTTCATTGGAGCCCACAGTTGTAATTCACAATTTTATTGACTGCTAACTCTATCTTCAGACCTGAACATGTCACCTGATCACAAATGTCACCTCTTACAGAATCATCACACCCAACATGTATGTGATCATACAAGTCATCCTTTTCCCCTAAACCTGTTCTTGTTCCTCAGTTCCCTGATGTAATCTGCTGCATCACCACCCAGTCAGTTGTCCAGGCCCAGAACCCAGAACTTATCCCTGACTATGCTCTCTCCCTCACCTGCAAGTCCGATCATCAAGCCTTTTCAACTGTGTCTCTAAAAGTTCTTTCAACCCTGTCCTCTCTTCGGCATCCTGACATTGACTCCTGGAATTCAAGCCTTTGACACCACCCTTCTGTATGACCATCAGAGCCCCTGAATCAGCCCCCAGGTTAAGCCATCAGGCACCCAACTCCCAGTGGAAATTTCCAAAATGGAATCTGGTGACGACCTGCTTACAGTCCCTCAAGTGATCCTCGTTGCTTGCAGTGTATACAACAAGACTCTCACGGACAGTTGTGGTCCAGCTGAGTCATGCATCATTATACCAAATGGTGCCGAACCCCTCAAACCTCATCTTAAACTACTCTCTGTCTCATGTTTTATCCTCCATCAAATGGAGCCACGCTTGTCCCCACCACACTCACCTCTTTCCCCAACTACATATATTTCACCCCTCTGGGAAGGCTTCCCTGACTCCTCCTCCAGGCGAGTGCCCCGTTTGTATTTTCTCACTGCACACTTCACACTGTACTGGGAGTAATCACTAATTCTCGGAATCATTCTCTCTTACCACACTGAGTCTAGCACTCCTAGAGAAGGAGCAGTAGCAATATTTATTGAAAGAATACAGTGCTTGATCAACTCTAACATGACTTTTTTGTTAGATGCACTTTTATTTTATGTTCCATTAAGAAAGGAAGAAAGGCTGCAAATTAAACTGATGCTACATGTTCTTACCACATCTATTATATGACACATCCCAACTGCAGAGATGTTAAAATGGGAAAGAGAGGCTTCTTAGAACCCATGAACTATGATAACTAAAATTGTCTTTGTGGCTTTACCACAGGCTTGTAGAGATTAAGACATGGGCTCTGGAGTCAGACCATTTACTAGGTGTGTCAATCTGAGCAAGTTACATCCTTTCTCTATGCCTGGTATTTTTCATTTATAAAATAGAGTTGATAACAGTACTGTTTGGATTTTATCTGATCCCATCATTCCTGCACTTTGAACTTTGAATCCTAAAGCCTTTGCCTATTTTGAGTAGCCTGTTATGTAGCTTGGTAGGTAGATGCTTTTTTGTCTAGTGTCCCTTCCCTTGGTGAACCAACCCTCACCCCATTCTTTATTCTGCCCAATCCAGGTGGCTCTGATGGGACCAGGGACATCTGTCTCAGGCTGGAGGACATGAGAAGGCTGATGTAAAGGCGGGGGAGGGTAGCACAGAGACAGCAGGCCTAACCAATCAGAGCACACCATGCTACTCGGCCACAGTGACAGCCTCAAGGAATAAAAAGGTAAGACTAGGGTTTCAGTGAAGGTTGAAGAGGTTAAAGTCCAGAAAGTACTCTAAAGGCACCATGGATTTTATGCAGGAACTGGAAACTTACTGAAAGTAAGCTTTTTGAGAGCAGAGATCTTCCACTGATTTGCTCACTAATATTTCCAAGAGAAGGTCTTCGCTAGTGGTTCAGTGGTAAAGAATCTGCCTACGACGCAGGAGACACAGGTTTGATCCCTGGGTCTGGAAAATCCCCTGAAGGAGGAAATGGCAACCCACTCCAGTATTTTTGCCTGGAAAATCCCACAGACAGAGGGGCCTGACAGGCTATAGTCCTTGGGGTCACAAAAGAGTTGGACACGACTTAGTGACTAAAAAACAACAACAACATTTTCTAGAGACCTAGGGTAGAGGCTGGCACATAGTAGGTCCTCAAAAGTGTTTGCTGAATCAATGGACTCTGATGTTTCTAATTTCATTATCTAGATGTAGGATGTCATTTGTGCCACTTTCAGGGTGTTCACCTCTCTCTTTCTTCCTCTCCTTTCCTCCCTCTTTTCCTTCTTTCTTCCCTCCCTCCTTCTCTCATTTCTATTTTCTTTATTTTGTTTTTCACTTCTAGTCTGCTATTACCTGAAAAGTAAAAAATAGCTGTTGCATTAGAATTATGTGATATTATTAATAATTAGAATTATTAAATATTGCCCCCATCCCTGCCCATTTCCACTTGTCAACCCCTATCCTTGTTCATCCCCTCCTGAGTCATGACCTCCGCCCACAGGGAACCCAGGTGTTTCTCCCTGAGTTCATCATCACATTGCAATTGACAGAATCTCACCGGTTTCCTCTATGGTTTGCTCCTGGTGGTCTGGCGCTGACAACTCACTACCCTCAATTCCCAAGTAGGGCTAGGCAGCCTGTTGGTCCTATTTTGCTGTGGCCTCTCTCCTGACTTGCTTCCATTCCCACTACCCATTCTTGGTTGATGCCACCACAGCCCCAGGCACCTCGAAGAGGAGCTCCCTTTCTGCTGTCACGTGGAAGCACATCTTGGCGAGGTGGAGGGGTCTCCTCCTGCAGGTCTCATTGGAGACCTACCACCACCACTAGGAGGTCATTCCTGGGCTCACCCTCACTGTTTGAGGCCTCGAGGAGATTGGGACTGGACCATTGCTTACTGAGTGTGAAGCCTAGGGAGACCCCAAGGACAGTGTCCAAGGAAAGCAATCCCAGTAAAACCTCAGTCTACAGGAGCTGACCAGACAGATAACACCAGGGCACAACGCACTGGTCTTCTTATTTGGGGAGGGGGCACAAATTCACTTAAGAGGTTGTGCCAGACAGTGTGGAGAATGGAGAAGGAAGGAACAGACTTGGAAGGCGAGGGGGGAGGGTGTGCTGAGATGGAAAAAGACAGAAAAGATCAGCAAGTCCCCAGCTGTCTGACCGTGGCCAGAGAGGGGATAAGGGCTGCTGTGTGGAGTTTCTGGAACCTGGGTGAGAGCAGTGACCCTGTCTCACCTGGGTGTCCTCTGTCCCAAGCAGAGCACTTGGACCTGGGCCCCCTGAAGGGGACAGTGGCCATCTCAGCAATGGCCAGAGGGGATCTCTGGCCCCACAGAAAGGCCTCCAAGAACTTTTCCACAGACTGGTCCATGACTGAGGCTGAATTTCCTTCCAACATAAAAGTGATGGGAGTTCAGAGTTGTGTTTAAATTGACTGAACAAAATAAAGGTTTTGCCTTGTGTGATGTGCCTTGCTTCCTTAGTCTGTAGCCTGAGATTCAACCTGATACACACATGAGTGTCTACTATGTGCTAGAAAATATAGTAGCATTATCAAGCATATTTTATCATTTAAACTTCAAAACAGTGATTCTGTAGCAGGCAGGATTCAAACCAAATTTGTCTAACTGCAAAGTCTGTGGGTGTCATAGTAAAAAAAATTAAGATATAGAAAGGAAAGAAATTAGTTGTAAGAGTGTTCCAGCATTTAAGTTATATATGTGACTTTTAATCCTCACAATAAACATAATGTATTTTAAGTAGAAGAACACGGTCTGGGGTGTTTTCTCTGGCTAGGACATCAGTTCCTTGTCTGTTATGAAAAGCCCTGTTTCTATAGCAGGACCTCAGCTTCTCACAGCCCTGAGTTATTCATCTTGTTCGAAGTGAACAGCAGAGATCACAGAAACTGAAGTCTGAGTTCTAGATTTCCAGAAAAGAGACTCTTCCTGGTCCAGTATAAGTCAGTTGTTAATTCCTGGTCCAATCAACTATGGGAGCAGCTATCCTCAAGCAGCTTAGCCAATCTAGTTCTCTCTTCCAGGGATTTGTAATTGGGTCTTAGAGATTCTAATCAGTCTGTACTGGCCATTTGAACTGAGGGCATGTAACTGTAATACTGGAAAGAAGCCGTAGTTGGCTGTGTGTGCACACAGAAGTGCTGGTGGTGGTTTAGTTGCTAAACCAAGTCCAAGTCTTGTGAATCCATGGACTGTAGCCTGCTAGGCTCCTCTGTCCATGAGATTTTCCCAGGAAAGTATACTGGAATGGCTTGCCATATCCTCCTCTAAGAGATCTTCCCAACCCAGGCATCAAACCTGCATCTGTTGAGTCTCCTGCATTGGCAGGCAGATTCTTTACCACTGAGCCACCTGGGAAGCACGTATTTATTTATTTACTTGGCTGCACCAGGCCTTAGTTGTAGCAGGTGGGTTCTTTGACTTTCACTGTGACATGTGGGATCTTTAATTATGGCATGCAAATTCTTAGTTGCAGCATGTGGGATCTAGTTCCTTGACCAGGGATCGAACCCCAGGCCCCCTGCATTGGGAGCGCAGATTCTTAACCACTGAACCACCAGGGAAGTCCACTGTTATAGTAACTTAACTACACTTTTCTTCTGATTATTAAGTGTTGGCTTTGGTCATGTTCATTTTTTAATTTTGTCATCTCTGCTGAGACTCAGCAGCCCAGTTCTATGGTAAATTTTCCCCACCCACCTGTGTCAATTCTGAACTGCAAATTCTCAAGGATGCCAGAGCCCCCTTCTCCAGTGCATGTCTTATAAACTTACGGGAGGGAATGCCCTCCAGGCCTCTTGAGGATCATGGAGAGGTGGTAGGTTCTTAATTCTTATGGAGTAAATCCAGTCTAACATTCCTTCTCTCTGACTCTCTGGCTTTTATTCTGGAAAAATTCTATCTTCTGCATTACTAATTTTCTCTTCAGTTACATCTAATCTGTTTAATGCATGAGCTCTTAATTTTAATTATATTTTTCATTTCAGAAGTTCTATTTCATTGTTTTGCAAGTATAATAAGTCATTTTTACAGTTGCCTCTTTCTTACAGACATTTGAAAGTTTATCTTTTATTCTTTTAAACAGAAGAATACTTCTTCCACATCTGAGAGTGTAGCAATTTAAAGGGCTCAGTGCTGTGGGGAAGTATGTCTTGTTATGATCCCCACCTAGGGAAACCCTTGGACTTTGTCTTCTTTTCTCTGTACTCTGCAGGCAGTGAAAAATCAAAGCTCAAGAGCAAAAAACAGCGAACACTCCCAGGACAAAAGCTTTCTCTGAGCCTTGCTTTCATTTCTGGGATCCTTTCAAAACGTGACTGAATAATTTCTTCCTACTCTACCAGCTCTTAGATCCCATCCAGCAATCTTAAAAGATTATGTAAAGCTTAGCATTTTTAGTTGTTTTCATCAAGAAAACAAGCCTAGATATTCTAGCCTATAAATATGACTGAAAATGGAAATCCCATGATTTTTTTTGAGTTCAGGGAATTGAAAACTATAAAGGCCATGACAATCTATGACAAAGAAGAAATCCAATATAATTTTAAAAAATACTATGCTTTTTGTGTGGCTCATTTTATGGTTCACAAAGTATTAGTACTTTACCTCTTGTCCATTTTTTTTCTCTCCATTCCAATATCAACCAGCCTAGTTCAGACTTCGCTACCTTTAGCAGCCTCCTATCTGATCTGTGACTCTCAGCTTCTCTCTTTAATTCATCTTGCTGGCATAACATTCCTAAAAACAATTCCACTACCTCACTTCCTTCTTTATAAATATCCTATAGCTGCCCATTGTTTATTAGATAAAAATCACTTTTCATCCTAAGAGGTAACATGGTTCTACATGAAGATTGATATTTATCTAACTTGAATCCTCAATGCAAAAAACATATGCATCTGAAAGACCTAACTTAACACTGATTTCTTCCCTGAATTATTCCCTAGTAACCTTGGTATCTATTATTTTTCTTCCCTGAACTATGAAGAAATTTATGTAGTAACACAAGGTCTATTATTCTTTAATAGCTTTATTGAGATACAATTAACATATCACATGATTCACCTTTTAAAAGTATACAATTCAATGGTTTTAGTATGTTCACAAGATTGTGTAACTATCACCACAATCAATTTTGGAATATTTTCATCAATTCAAAAGAAACCACCCACACATTGGCATTCACTCCCAGTTTCCCGTCAGTCCTCCAGTCCCTAGGAAACTACCAATCTACTTTTGCCTCTATGGATTTGCCTAGTCTGAACATTTTGTATAAATGGAATCATATGTGGTCTTTTGGGAATGGATTCTTTCAGTTAGTATAATATTTTCAAAGTTTGTGTTGTAGTGTGTATCAGTACTTCATTTCTTGTTGTAATTAAGCAATATTCCATTGTATGAATATACAACATTTTATTTATTAATTCATCAATTGATGGATATTTAATTTTCTTCCATTTTCTATTATGGATAATGCTGTTATGAACATTACTATAGACATCTAAGCTGGTGTGATGTGGTATATCATTGTGATTTTCACTTGCAGTTCTCTAATGACTAATGATGCTAAGCACATTTTCATCTACTTGGTGGCCATTTATATATCTTCTTTGAATAAATATCCATTCAAATTCCTTGTCCATTTGAAAATGGGTTGTTTGTCTTTTTATTACTGTGTTGAAAGAGTTCTTTGCTCTTTCTGGTTATAGGTTCCCCGTAGCTCTATAATTTACAAACATTTTCTCCCCTTTTGAGCACTGTATTTTCATTTTTGTGATAGTGTTGTTTGTAATCAAAAGTTTGAAAGTTTTATGTAATCCAACTTACCTATTTATGCTTTTGCTGCTTTGCTTTTAAGAAACTAATACCTAATCCAAAGTCATAAAGATTTGTAATAGCTGCTTTGAAGGCATGCTAGGTAGGTCTGCTAGGCTTATCATAGGAGTTCCTGGAAAGGCAGCTTCTATTGACTGGTTTGGCCCTCTGTTACTTTGCATGTTATATAGTTTTTATTGAAGACTAGACATTTTAAATATTAGATTGTAACAACTCTGAATATTAATCCCCCCACCCAGTTGTTGGTGTTTGCTTGTTTGTTTTGTGACTTGGCTGAACAAACTTGACAAAGTCTAATTCGAGTGCCATCTGCAGCCTCTGACACCCCTGCTCAGACCTTTCTCCATTTGTTTTTGTCTTTCATCCTGGCTTCCTCGGGGTCACCCTTGAGTTGGCATCAACCACTCGTCAGAAAAAAGTTGTGCTTAACCCCTATAGATAGGTCAGGGTTTGCCCTTTAACAGTGTGTGGATGAGGTTTGGAGATCTCTATTACAATTGGAGGAGGAAATGGCAAACCACTCCAGTATTCTTGCCTGGAGAATCCCATGGACACAGGAGCCTGGCAGGCTACAGTCCATGGGGTCACAAAGAGTTGGACATGACTTAGCAACCACACAAATTACAATCCAGGGAACTCTCTTTTTTCTTTTTTCTCTCCCGTATCCTGTGAGGCACTGTAGTATGGAGGCTCCCTCTCGGACCCCTTCTGAGCGGTGCAGCCTTCGGCATTCACACAGGCTTCCAGAAGGCCAGGGATACATGTGATTTTTGTTTTTAAACCTGGCTTTCTAAGAGTCACCGCTGGGTTAGAGTAGCTTATTGCTCAGTCCGTGCTGAGTCAGAGCTGTGTCTAAGCCCTTTGTGCTGGTGTGGCTTCTGCCCGAGGTTAATAGCTCTGCATACAGCTTGAGAGGCACTTTCAAGTCCGCCCCACATCCCGCTCTGATTGTTCCTGGACGGCACAGCCTAGCACAGACATACATCCTGACTCCTCCCTTGACTGTGTTCACAGGAGTTCTCCTGGTAGCTGGCTTTCTTTACTTGCCCTCTATGACACTTCTCCTCTGCCACTGTTCCTGTACAGTGGAGTTACCAGCTTTTTAATCACTCTCCATCAAGACCCCTGGGCTTCCCAGGAAGCTCAGACAGTGAAGAATCCTCCCACCAATGCAAGAGACCTGGGTTCGATCCCTAGGTTGGGAAGATCCCCTGGACAAGGGAATGGCATCCCATTCCAGTATTCTTCTCTGGATAATCCCATGGGCAGAGGAGCCAGGCAGGCTACATTCCATAGGGTCACAAAAGAGTTGGATATGACTGAGCGACTAATACACACACACACACACACACACACACACACTCCCCATTGTTTTGAGCATCCACAGTATGGAGTTCCCCACGCTGTTCCAAATGAAATCAATCCCTCAGGCAGAGCTATGGAATTCTTCAGTCCTCCTGACCCGGCTTTGTCTGGGCAGAAACCCTGTGCCACTGCAGCAGAACTAGGGACAGAGGCTTGTTTTTACCCGAGTGACACCCTTGCTCTGTGAGTGGGCACGGGATGAGGCGGCGGCCCCTGATCTCCTCGGTTTTCCCCTCCTGACATGGAACCTCCACCCTCCAAGCAAGCTGGGATGGGGATGATAGGCCTCCAGCATTTGCACCTAGAGGGAAGCAGCCATCTTACGAGCCTGACCTGGGTGAGAAAGGGGAACTCCATCCTTTTAGCCATGCCTGCGCAGAATAGAGCTTCTGGAACGTGGGGCTGGGGAAGATACGAAATGTCAGCCTACCCCTCCCCGTGTGTAACTTTAGCTGTAAACTGGGGGCCGGAGGGAGAAGGGACCCCTGTCTTCTTGACTGCATGTGGCTGGAGCAGAGTTTCTATAACATGAAGCTGTAGAGAGGGGTAAGAGTGGGTTCTGGCTCAGATGTCATGGACTTTCACTGATCTTACCAAGATTTAGTAGATTTTCTGGAATGAATCTTTCTCCCTCTGCTGTATGCCCTCAGGAAAATTTTCAGAGACTTTAAGTGATTGTCTTGTATAATTTTCACCAGTGATTTGTTTTTCTTATTCCTCTTTCTGAAAGTTTTGAAGCCACACAATCTATTACTTGGTTAGAGAGAGATAGACTCTATACATTCACTTGACAAATATTTATAGAGTTTCAACTATGTGTCAGGCAATGATTCTGGTACTGGTTGACCTCTATTAACTTACTGTTGGAAAGGTTTACATGTATCTAACACTCATATCTCTAACGGGAGAGAGCGAGCCTCAAGGAAAGGGCCATGTCTCTTTGGTCTTTGTAAATCACTATGGCACGCAGCACAAAGTGAAATGTATTTGCTTTTGTTACAATTCATTCCTTCCTGATGTCCCTACTTGATTAACAGTGCATTTTCAAAACTATGCATTTTTTCCTGAAATGCTCATTTCTTCTTGTCTTTATTTAGCAAATCATTCTAGATTTTCTATTATTTGTCCCGATTCCAAAGTCATTGGGTCATCATGTTTGATTGCCTAACGTGGATTTGTTGTTGTAGTTTAGTTGCAAAGTTGTGTCTGACTCTTTTGTGACACCATGGACTGTAGCCCACCAAGCTCCTCTGTCCACGGAATTTCCTAGGAAAGAATAGTGGAGTGAGTTGCTATTTCCTTCTCCAGGGGATCTTCCTGAGGGATCAAACCCTGCTTTGATCTCCTGCATTGGAAGGTGGATTCTTTACCCCTGAGCCACCAGGGAAGCCCCTAATGTAGATTAGGACTTTATATATGCAGTGTCACTAAGACTAGCATTTATCTCATGGTCAAAGTATTCCTATCCCATTTTGCAGATGGGAAAACTGAGACTCAGAAAGCTTAAGGAGGGACTTCCCTGGTCCAGTAGCTAACACTATCTGTTCCCAATCAGAGGGCCCAGGTTTGATCCCTGATCCGAGATCTAGAAGCATGCCACAACAAATAGGGAAGATCCCATGAATGCAACTGAGGCAAGGGGCAGACAAAGAAAGAAATATTAAAAAAAAAAGTCTTAATGAACTCACCTAATATTATAGGAAGTATGTGCAGAACATAGAGCTGCCTGCCTCCAAAGGCTGCTGTCTTTACCCCAGCTTACTGCGCCCCTCGACTTCTGAGAAAAGAGAACTACAGCAAAGTTTCAAAAAAAATGATTTTCAACACCTTGAGTCATCTACAACAGCACATGCTTTGGAAGTCTGCTGATTTTCCCAAAGCAAATACACGATCTGGCCTCTTCATGCTTGTTGCACACAAAATGACTAATGAAGAACCACAGGAGTGAAAAGGAGTGACCTCGTTACGCCACCCCAAAACCCCCAAATGACCCCAATTAAGGCAATGATCTGGTTGATTTACAAACATGCAGCCCACAAAATGGCAAATGTAACTCAACCACAACCAATCTGGCCCTTGTTAACTGTGTTATAACAAGAACTTGTATGAATATCATTATGAAACACTTATTTAGGACAAGAATTTTGCTGAATTCAGAATTTCCTCCAACAACAACAACAATAAAAATCAGGAATGGTGAAGTATATTTGTTTTTTTAAATTGATCTGAGCATCTTCAAAACTCTGCATTCTAAAGATCTTAGTCCTTCAACAAGATTTGAGAGGTTTAGTTGGATCTTATTGGTTGGTTCCTTCAAACTAACCTAGTCTCACACCCTCTCACCAAGCTGCAGAATCGATAAAACAAGGAAGGGTAAAACTGGAAAGAATTTGAGTGGAAGCCTCTGAGGAAAATGTGGGTTTGTTTCCTTCCACGGCAGGAAGAAAAGTTGACATTTCAGTAAATCGTATTAGACCATAAACTTATTAGGTGTTAGACTGCTTCTCCCCTAAGTTCTACAAAACACCTGGAATAGTATTGTTTACCTATCAGGAGGTCATCAAGTATTAGTTGATTATTGTAGCCCAAATCTCCCCTTCATTGCCATAGCTGATGGAACCAGGGTTAAGTCACTTTAAGGGTTTTCACCTAAATCTGCTCTATTATCAGTCTTCACCTGCCATATGGCCTATTCATACCTTTTTTTTATTGTGCATCTCTCTGGGAGTTCCAACATAGGGTTAGAATGTCTCACATATAACTTGAGCTGCTTTCTGGTCATCTCTCCCTTCCTCTGGCTGCTGTTTCTGTTGCCTAGAGTGTGCTGTTTTTCTGCTTAACCATATTGATGTCCTCTGTGTTGGACTGAGATGGCCCCAAGTGTTAATTCTCTCCCCACAGGGGCTAAGTTTCCTATGCTATTCATTGCATGGAGAGGTAGAATAGAATTATGACCCTTGGGGTAGCTTACTCTTAGAAAGTATAAAGGAAGAGTCCATCTGACTAGGCCAGTTTTTACTTACTAATCAATTAAGCTTTCCCAACTGTCCTGAGGGACAGTGACTAAAGTGTAGTGAGAGGCTGAGAGTGTGACTTTCACTGAGTTCATTTTACAAAGAAGGAAATTTCAGGTGTGATGGAGAAGCACTCTAAGGCCTTCAACATGCTCATCCTGATCTGCCCTTGGCCTCTAATGCCACTGGAGCTCCTAGGTCTAGATCCAGGCTTTGATCTTTCCCTCTGACACTTCACTCCGCTCTCCTTCCCCTGTTAATATATTATTCTTTTCATAAGGAAGAGGGCCACAGCCAAATCAGGGCTGGATAGCCATGTGACCACCTGAAATTCTGGAGAGTTTTTTTTTAATTACAAAAAGGGAAAACAAGGAGAATGGATGTCAGAGCAGAGCTCAACAGTCTCGACCTCAGGCATGTATGAGTAGATCTTCACCCTGTGTTCCAAACCACTCTGCCTTCAGGTTCTGTTGCCAAGTGTGGATCACAGCCCCAGACTTCTCCCTCATTTCCTCTAGACTCCCAATGCCCTGCTCTGCAGTGTCTTCCTGCTCCCATTTTACCACGCATCAAAGATATCTGTTGATAACAGAACCCCAATGGTAGACAAATTTCAATGTTCTTTCTTACTGTGACACATGCAGTTCAAAAACACTGTGATAAGCGACAGAGACGTAACCTAAGAATGCTCTGGGAACACATGTCAGGGATACTACATCTGACCCCCACGGAGAGGCCAGAGATGGAGAAGGCTGACTGTGATATCTAGGAAGAGTTCTTCTTTTCTCGATAGTTATGTTTATTTATTTGACTCTGCCAGATCTTAGTCATGGCATATGGGGTCTTTGGTCTTTGTTGAAGCATGTAGGCTCTAGTTCCCTGACCAGGGATCAAACTCCACATTGGGAGTGTGGAGTCTTAGCCACTGGACTGCCAGGGAAGTCCTGGGGAAAAGTTCACAAAGAGCAAGAGTTTGTCAATGAAAAGGCATTACGAACAGCAAGAAGAGTATATGCAAGAACCAGAGAGATGAGGGAGATAGTGCATTTGCAGAATAGCAAGTAGGACCTACTACTGCATGAGCCAAGTTTGGTTGGAATGGGGATGTTTATAGAAGATGAGGCTATGGAGTTAGATAAAAAGCAAATGCTGAAGGATCTTGTAGACTTTATCCTGGGGATAAATGGGACCTACTGGTGAGCTTTAAGGGGTGACCCAAATGGATCTGCATTTGCAAAAGACAACTGTGACAGTTAGGTGAAGGATGTATTGGAACAGCAAGACTGGGTGCTGCTGCAACAGTTAGGAGGTGATTAGAGAAAACCAAGGGAAAAAATTAACAGCCTGAAGTAGAATAATGACGTCTGTCTCCAAAGCTCACATTTTCCCCACAATAATGATGGTTTCCTTCCCTGTTTGTGTGTTTGTGCATGCGAGTGTGCTCAGTCACTTCAGTCGTGTCCAACTCTTTGCTACCCTCTGGACCATAGCTGCCAGGCTCCTCTGTCCATGGGATTCTCCAGTCAAGAATGCTGGATTGGACAATATTGTAAAGTAATTAGCCTACAACTAATAAAAATAAATGTAAAAAAAAAAAAGAATGCTGGAATGGGTTGCCATGCCCTCCTCCAGGGGATCTTCCTGACCAAGGATTTGAACCGGCATCTCCTGTGTCTCCTGAATTGTGGAGGATTCTTTACCCACTGAGCCACCTGGAAAGTCTCATTCAATACTGGATTTGAGATGACTTTCACAAAATCACTAAGTCCAGTTAGCAAATATGAATCCCAGTCTGCAAAGTCAGGTATATAAAAAGCATTTTTTTGTCTTTCAGATGTCAAGCTTAACTTCTAATCCAAGCCAGCTCTTACTGGGTAAGTGAACTGGCCACCCTTCCCACCTGGCATTGTGCCACTTTTGTGAGCTCTGCTTCCCTCTGCTCTCTCTAAAGCCACAGATTCAAAAACTCTGGGAATCTCTTTGTCATTCTTGGGGAAATCCTCCTCTTTCCAAGTTCCCCCCAGAAGCCATTTCTCTCCATACAGGACACTTAACTCATCCTCTTTTAAGACTTTAGACTTCTAAACAAATCCAGAAAGGGAAGTCAGCCATAATTTTACTGCCTGTAAAGCAAGAAGGCACAGAACTTGCATGATACTTTCATCAGAGAAGAAGGAAGTCATGAATTCACATGTCAAAAATGGTCCTGACATGATACCACGTGATTATTTCACATGTAAATAACTCATGGCAAAGGGAAGATAAAATAAATTAAAACTAGTGAGAGAGTTCATGCCTTGAAAACTGTAAACACTTTTCAAAGTAAGAGCCAGATTTCAGCTCTGAGCTATTTAGTCATCAAAGCACAAATGAACACAGATTAATATTGCAACTGTTCATGGCATCCACTAAAGAAAGTACATCTGTTTTTCAGGAGCAACATGGTTTGTACCTGACCCTGGGATGAGAGGAAAGTTCCTCCACTGCATCCTTGTAGAGTGCACACTGCATGATACAGGCAACCCCATGTTCCACATCATCTCTCCAATAATTACTTCTATCAGATCATTTCTTGCAACAATATAGGCACCAGACACCTGCTCTAGTCAGGAACACAGGTAAATAGAAAATTGCTGCATGTGATTAAAGTACTGTAGTGGAAGGGCTGTACAAAGAGCAAAGGGAGTGCTTTTTCAAGTTCCCAGAAGAAGGAAGGATAGAGGGGGCCCAGCACCTAAAGATCCTGGGGCTGGAATGAGGATGGAAAATGCTCAGGTCATAATAACTGGACAAAATGCAATCTTACACTCAAAACAAACTTATACAAAGTATTGACAGGAAGTACATTATTATTATTAGTTGTTTTTAGGTGATCATATTGTGGGTGATTTTCTATATTTTGTTTTCAGCTTATCTACATTTTCAAATTTTTATGATGAGAAAGTTATTAATATTTAGAGGCTAGTTTTAGTTGTAACAGAAGACTCCATAAAAGTAGCTTTTAGTTTTTGTCACGCATGATGTAACCCAGAATGAAATGATATGAGATCTGGGATTTGCCTCAGAATAATGTGGGGCAGAGGAAAAGTGGATAGGGCCACAGATGAGTCAAGACTGGTCATGAGTTGCTAATTGTCTAAACTAGATGATGGATGGGTACCTGGGGATTCATTACATTGTTCTGTACTTTAGTATATTCTTTAAATATTCTATAATAAAAAGCTGAAAAAGCAAATAAATAGATGAAGAAAGTGACCTTGGCACATTAACCCCTCCCTGGTTCTGTTTCCTCAATTGTAAAATAGAAATAATAAAAACATCCATTGCATAAGGCAGTTAGAGGATTAACTGAGTAAATGTGTGTAAATTGCTCGTAACAGTGCCTGAGACTTAAGTCATAATTATGTTGCGTTATGATTATGATTATACTATGATTACTTAACTGGAGGCACAGTGACCTCTCAAGAGTCCGGGTTCTTTCTACCTTTCTACTTTGCCATCTCATGTGGGTTACTCACACTCATGGTTGTATGATGCTGAAGCTGTTCTAAGCATCACCTCCTCTGTTGACCTGTCTAGAAGCAGAAAAGAGGTGAGGCTCTGACCTTTTGGTGTCCTTTTTTAAGCCTCAGGAAACTTTCCAAGAAATCCCCTAGCAGGCTTCCCTGTACTTCTCACTTGCCAGGATTGCATCACATACCCATGCATAAACCAGTCACTGACCAAGGGGATAGATCTACCAGTGGACGGTAAACTAATCAAAACTTAACCGCTGGAGCTTTTTGAGGGCCCCTGCAGTAGACTGTACACAAATGCCAGAAGGAAGAAAATCATGGTTTCTGTTCAGAAGGAAGGCAGTAAAGAGTGGCTAACGAACAGTCAACAGATAGTAATTTCCTGTGGTGTGTTAGAAAAGCATGAGTAGTTCTGAGGGCCTGGCATCTAAGGTAATGTAGGAAACAAGAAAAGAGATGGCAGATGATGGCAGGTGATGGATAGGGTGCCATTCAGGAAATACTGCATTTTTTTCCTGTAGGCAGTGGGGAACCAGGAAGACTGAGGCACAGAAACTAAGGAAAGCACAGTAAGGAAAAATAGTACTAATTTTATTTTAACTTGGAGTTTTCCTGAAATAGTGTATAATTATATGCAAATTCTATGTATATCATATGCAAATGTACTTATCACTACCTCAAATTCTTTATACAACTGAATGTGATCTTTGGGAAAAAAAAAAAAAAAACACTTGGTGGAAATAATAGACCCAGCAGTAATATCCCTAAGTGGGGAAACAAGCTAGCCTTGGATTTGATATTTACATCTTAACTTCATTTTCTACTAAGACATTGTTTTTTAGGTTCTCTACTAAGGTCCTCTATGGTTTGCTTTCAAGGACCTGGTGAATAGCCACAGGCCTCACCACAGCATCTACCCTCAGTGCTGAGTGTAAATAACCCTATGTGAAAATGAATTCCACATGGGTCTTTTGAGGAAGGCAGAGCCTTTTAAGATATTATTTAATTGCAAATAAGAAATGCATTATTTGATTCATTAAAGAATACTGTGATGCACAGAGGCTAACCTCAAGCTGATGAGCACTTTTCAAATTAAGATGCTGGGCGCTTCATTATTGGCATAAGAGTTGCTTACTGGAGGGCCTGCATATGTGATGAAATGCAAATGGGTCAGGAAGGAGAAATTAGGAAGTGTGCTTGTCACTTATGAGACTTCCTTGTATTTCTGAACAGGAAACCTTAACATCAGCCAGATCTTCACTGAAAAAAGGAAGCTTACGACTTTGTTAACAAGAAAGTCAAGCTGCTCCTTCTCCTCATCGGCAGAAATGGAGTACAATAAGAAGCTCCCTTCGTGGATCCAGTGTGTATGAGGGTGCTCTCCTTAATGCACAGAGTCTTGCATGAGTTAAGTGTATATGCAAATTTGTTGAATAAATAAACAATACCAACCCTGCTTTCAGTCAAATTCCAAACCTGAGCAACTGAAAAATCAAAGTCTATTTTACACAGACCACTAATGGTATACTTCTCCTAATGTTTATCAGCTTTTAATCTAAGACCTCTATATGCAGTTTCTATTCTAGACACTGGGAACAC
Source organism: Muntiacus reevesi (assembly GCF_963930625.1). Taxonomy (NCBI): domain Eukaryota; kingdom Metazoa; phylum Chordata; class Mammalia; order Artiodactyla; family Cervidae; genus Muntiacus; species Muntiacus reevesi. The sequence goes on along the minus strand of NC_089249.1, from coordinate 143,268,441 downwards.
ATAGAATAAAACAAGACTCTCTTTTTCCTTGGAGCTTACATGCTGATGGAAGATGATATAAAATAAACAAATAAACACATAATATGCATCATATATGAAGGTAGTGATGGGTGCTGACGACATTAAGTAATTAAGGGGACTGGGAAAATTGGGAAGTGGTTGGGATGACTTGTAACTTTTCATATGTGGCTAGGGAAGGTCTCAGTTAGATAATGACTGATGATCATTGATATTACAGTACTGCTCAGACTTCCTTGGTGGTACAGAAGATGGGGATCCACTTACCAGTGTGGAGGACACTGACTCAATCCCGGGTCTGGGAAGATTCCACATGCCATGGAGCAGCTAAGACCATGTGCCACAAATTGCTGAAGCCATAAGCAAATGGAGGGCTAGAGTTTCTATTTCCTGAAATGAAGAAGACAAGTAAGTTCGTTGGGAAAAGCACAGGGCCTCAATTTTGGACAATAACAAGTTTGGGATGCTCATTAGACTCCCAAGTGGAGATGCTGAGTAGATGGGTCAGTGATAGAAACATAAATTGGCCTCTACAGTTATATAGATAGCATTTAAAATCGTGAGATTCGATGATAGCACCAAGGGGAAAAGAATGGAGAGAAAGGCATAGAGATCTAGAGGACTGAGAAGCTCAAAGAGGATTGAGCTTAATGCTAAAAGATCAGAGGGAAAACAGCAAAGTAGGCTAAGAAGGAATTGCTAACAGATAAGACAAACAACAAAAAAGGTTGTTGAAGAAAGACTTTCAGAGTGTTAAATTCTGCAGATAAATCAAATGCGATGAGGTCTGAGAACTGAGCATTAGGTTTAGAAAATGGAGGTCATTTGTAATCTTGATAAAAACTATTTCCCTGGAGTGATATGGCAACAACCTGATTGGACTGTGCTCAAGAGATAATGGGAGAAAAGAAATGGAGACAACTCACTGAAGGAGTTTTGAAAAGGAAATTTTTAAAAATGGAGCTTTACTGGGCAAGAAAAGGAGTCCAGAGAAGATTGGAAAAGAGATGGGAAGTCTAATAGCAATTGTGTAAGCAAATGAACAAGATCTATTAGAGAGGAAAAGATTGATAATGCTCGAGAGAGGGAGCAGATTGCTAGAGCAGTGTTCTCATACAGACAGGAGATGAGATCTAGTATACAAAGAGAGGGGCTGGGTTTTGCTAGGAGTTCGTCTGAGAGAAATATGCATAGATGCAGGGAGATGGTTGGCTATGGAGATGGGAGTATGTGGATGTTACCATTTGAGTGCTTGTGTTTCCTTAGTGACATTGGAAGCAAGTTCACAGACTCAGAGTAAGTGTGGCAATTGAAGAAGAAAGGCTGGTGGTTTGCCATAGAAGTCTGATGAGGAAAGAAAGGGGCAAGACAACTGAGGATTTTTAAAGCTTCTTTTTCTTAGTCTTTTTTTAAAATTTATTTTTGGTTGCATCGGGTCTCAGTTGCAGCACTTGGGGTCTTCACTGTGGCGTGCAGAGTGCATGGGATCAGTAGTTGCAGCACGTAGGCCTAGTTGTGTCAAGGCATGTGGGATCTTAGCTTCCTGACCAGGGATTAAACCCATGTCTCCTGTACTGGAAGGCAGATTCTTAACCACTGGTCCTTCAAGGAAATCCCGACAATTGAGGATTTATGCAGGGCTGCAATGATGTCATAATTAATGATCAGACTTAAGCTGGCCAATGAGGAAATGAGCAGTGTTAGTAACTATAAAATGCATTAGGATCAATGAGTTGTGAAAACAGTAGTAGTGGCCAAGGCTGACTGAGTGCCTACAATGTACCATCACCAGGGCAGGTGCTTAACATTCACTAATGCTAATTTACAACAACCCTGCAAGGTGGGTAGTATAATTCCAAAAGCATAGATTGTTGATAGACTGATCTCACATATTGTGACCATAAGCGAAGTCATAAGAGATATTTGAAATTCAATCAGTTGTCATTTCAATATCCAATACACAATGCGTATATGCAGTATCAATAACCAAGGGTATGTAACTCTAGAATCCTGGAAGAAGTGGAGAGGCACTTAGAGATTTAAGGTTTTGTGTAGGAAATGCAAAACCCAACCGAGAGACTGACTCAGGCTTCCCAGTCACAGGCTTCCTAGAGCACACACATAGAAATGGGGATAAATTAACTCCGAGGACAAGAGCAACATAAATAGCCTCTTTTTGAAAGTGATCTGCAACTGTGAATAGAGTTCATCACATCCAAGCAGAATCAACAGGAGTCCAGTCAGCATCCCAGCTAAGTCTGGGGTCTTCAGTGACGAACTCGCATAGTGCAACGGGAGATACACTGGTTTTCTAAGTGAGATGTGAGAGGAGTCAGTGCAGGTAGCTGAAGACAGTTCTCTTGGCTGAAAGTAACCTCAGTGACTTTCAGCGATATTTGTCTGAACAGATAGAGACTTGTTAAATATTAATCTTTCAGGCTGAGGGAATCTATGCAAGTGTTACATATTTCTAATGTTTACAATGAATTTGGCCAAACAGAGTGACAGTCTTGTAACTCCAACTTAAATTATGTAATCAAATACCTGATTAAACTTGTGATTTTCATTTGAAGTCTCATTAAGTTTATGTACTGTATTAGAATATCTAAGAGAGCTACAGTCTCCCATCTTTCTAAGTTTAATTTATTAGACTTAGGTTTTTTTTTTTAATTAAGGAAACTGTTGTCAGACCATTGAAATCATTAAGAAAGGAATCAAATACATTAAATGCACTTTGAAATGTGTAAAGATGTTTAATTAACCAGGTGTGTAAATGAAAGTACACGTTAGTCATAGACTTTCTCAAAAGTGATTGTTAAAATTTACTAGCCTTATAAATGAATTAATAAGATTTGAAGTCAAACTTAAAATGTTAAGGAAGAGCTCAAGTTTCGATTTGTAACTTTAAAAATTAGTTAAAAGAAACAAAAAAGCCTATGATTAATCTTTAATTAATCTCTGATTAATCAAAAACTGACCTTGAGGATACCAAAAAAAAAAAAAAACCCACCTGCAGAGATGAGGAAACTGAGGCAGACAGTTAGTAAGTGATAGTGCTGGGATCCGAAGCCTGGAGCTTCAGAAACCCATGTTTTTCTCACCACTCTTCATTGCCTTCCCCTGACAAATAATTAGACAACAGTAACATACAATTAACATAAAAACTTGAAGAGTTCATTCTTTCTCTCATGTCCTGCAATGTCTCGGGGTTATAATTATATCATTATCTCACAGTGCAGAGTGAGGCAGAGTAGGTGTTTAAGGATTGGGCTGAATTAGTATGACTTTAATTATAACATACCCTGGAAATGACTTTTCTTACTAAATCCCTAACATTGGCGTGTATATATATACTTTGCCAGTTTCTCATAAAAGTAGAGTATAAATAGAATAAGTCCAATAACCTATGGCTGATTATTTAAACTATAAGTATGTTTGCTTTATAGATAAACTGGAGTTTCCTATCCTCGAGCTTTTTCCTGAGATTGGTTCTGTGCAGCCCTGGGAAGAGGAATTGGATGGAGGGATATTCCATTTAAGTATTCTAATGAAAAACAAAATCCGAACCTCCAAATAGATAAGATATGATAATTCTCATTAGCAGCCAACACTATTGACACTCATTCAAAGCACTCAGTCTATGATCAGGGACTGCACTCTAAAGAGCCTCCTGACTTCTTGCAGAACTGTGTTAGATTCTCTATCAGATAGCTTCTTCAGGACGGACAGTCTCCCATTGTCTCTGCATTTTCTGTTAACAAGGAGGAAGGCTGGTAGTGGTTGTCCAGAGACACGGTTGGTGGCCTTCCTAATAACCATCAAAGCCCTTCCTCTCTGCTAGCAGATGCCCAGCCAGATACCTGGTTCAGGTATCAGACAGGCAGCCCAGGAAGGGTTGTGGTGACCTGTCCTCTTTACCAGTGACAGGTCTAGAGGTGCATGTGGGACCTAGTTTTAACCAAGGAGACATAAGGGTAAGATGGCAGGAGTGGATAGGAGGCTTCTGGGAATGATTTCTTCCCTGATATGACAGGCAGTGCTGTGAGCAAGAGCTCCTCTGACTGTGCCCTTCCTCTTGAAGAGACGCTGACCTTTAAACAAGCGTTGCTTAGAATTTTAGCAACTATCTGGGAACTGACTGTAAAAGGTAAAACTTCCACTAGAAGCAACATTTGCTAGGAGAAATCAAAACTGACTTGTATTTTTATCACAGCTGGTTCTAAACAGTAGAATCTGATGAAACCTGATGAAGGACAGTGAACTTTGAAGGACTCCAGGAATCAGGCACCCATAGGACTGAAATGAAGACCCTTGGCTAACCAAAGAACATTTATACTGACAAATCCTGGACAGACTAGCCAATTTACTCTACTCTATCCAGAGTACTAGTTTCTATCCTTGATTAGTCTAACCACTATGAACCACTCCTTCTCATTTAGCTCTTAAAACCCCTGACTGGAGAGAATGGGATGAATTGAGAGAGTAGTATTTAAACATATAATTATCATGCATAAACCAGATAGCTAGTGGGAAATTGCTGTTTAACACGGGGAGCTCCGCTAGATGATGTGATGACCTAGAGGGGTGGTGAGGGGCAGGGGAGAGATGCTCAAAAGGGAGGAGATATATATATATACTTGTGACTGATACATTGTTGTACAACAGAAACCAACACAGTATTGTAAAGCAATTATGTTGTTGTTCAGTTGCCAAGTCATGTCCTACACTTTGCAACCCCATTGACTGAAGTACACCAGGCTTCCCTGTCCCTCATTATCTCTCAGAGTTGGCTCGAGTTGATGTCCATTGAGCTGATGATGCTATCCAACCATCTCATCTCTGATGCCCTCTTCTCCTTTTACCTTCAATCTTTTCCAGCATCAGCATCTTTTCCAGTGTGTCGGCTGTTAATATCAGGTGGCCAAAGTATTGGAGCTTCAGCTTCAGCATCAGTCCTTTCAATGAGTATTCAGGATTGATTTCCTTTCGGAGTGACTGGTTGGAGCTCCTATACTCCAATTTAAAAAAAAAACAACACCTGAGTTGTCCCCCTTAAGAAACTTCTCAGTGAATTTCTCCAAGGATCTATGTCCCCTTGAATATTAATTTAATGAACTTGCCTTTAAAAGTAAAAACAAAAACTCTGGGAGGATCTGGTTTTATATGCTCACAAGACCATAGGGAAGCATGTGATTCTCTAGTTGGTCACCTCGTACTGTAGCTGTGAAGTGACCGTTGCTCAGTTGTGTCTGACCCTTTGTGACCCCATGGACGTATAGTCTATGGAATTTTCCAGGCCAGAATGCTGGAGTGGGTAGCCTTTGCCTTCTCCAAACTGTTGCTAAACTAACCCTAAAACCACCCACTGCTGTATACCTCTTGCTAAGTGAACCTTAAATATGTTATTTAATGCTGAGGATCAACAAACTACAGCCCATGGGTAATAAATAAAGCTTTATTGGGACACAGCTGTGCTCCCGTGTTCACATATTGTCTTTGCCTACTTTTGTGCTATGCCTGCAGAGCTGAAAGCTTGCCGCAGAGACAGCCGGGCCTCTAAGCCTATTCATTAGCTGGCCCTTAGCAGAAAAAGTTTGCTCACCTCAGTTTTAAGTACTATTAGGTGAATTTTCTGTCACATCACATTGAAATGTGGAAATGATACAGCTCTATTTTGGCTAGTCTTTCCTTTTCCTGTGCCTTCCCAGGAAACGCCCAGGCTGACTCTTCCTGCACACACTGCCTGGTGGACCAGGGGCGGAATCCAATATCTACTCGGTCTGTAATCTCACACTACTCACACTGTGCGGTCAGCCCAGCTCTTTCTTTAGGTCTGTGGTCGAGCCTGCCCTGTCTCAACAGGACTAGCTCAGGTAATCTGGAACATTCTTATAGCACGACCCTTCACCATGACTAGCATCCATTCATCTTTTCTAGCTTCCCTCAAGAAAAGAAAAGATTCTCTGACTCACCAAATGGACATGTCCTGTTTTATGGTCTCATAGGGTGCTAAATTTCTCTGTCAGAGCGCTTATCAAAAATGCAATAAGGCATTCATTGTGCAATTAGTTTTCATTCTCTCCATCCCCCCCCTTTTTTTTTAAACATGAAAAAGGGTTTTATTTGAAGGGGAGCAGGACTCTAGTTGGGCTTCCCAGATGGCACTAGTGATAAAGAATCTGCCTGCCAATGCAGGAGGTGTGAAAGACTTGGGTTCCATCCCTGGGTTGGGAAGATTCCCTGGCGGAGGGCATGGCAACCCATCCCAGTACTCTTGCCTAGAGAATCCCCATGGACAGAGGAGCCTAGCGGGCTATAGTCCATAAGGTCGCAGAGTTGGACACCTCTGAAGTGACTGAGCACACACATAGGACTCTAGTCAAGAAAGTCGTCAACAGACTCCTCTGACTCTGCCTTCTCTGCTCTGCCCTGGGGCCGAACCTGCAGCAGGAGCTGCAGATCCTGGGCGGTGAAGACAGCCACAGCCCTGCCAGTGGACATGTTGGCCAGCTTGCTGACGCCCTGGGAAATGATGTCCTCAATGTTTTTTTTCTGTTCAGCTCACTGATGATCTTGTTGAGTCATTAATGCCCATGCTATCAAGAATCTTCTTGATGTCCTTCCTTAGTGGTGGGAGAGGAATTGCCAGCGAGGACTGCCAGCAGGTAGGAGGTAGCATGGTGCATCGTGGCAGCAGCAGAGAAACCCCTCATATGTGACCTCTCCCTTCCTTTTTAGAATAGAGCTCAATAAGAACAGGGACCATCTGCGTTGTTTTTCTTTATCCTTAGTACCTAGAATTTTACCTTATATGTAAAACACATGAAATAGATACTAATAGTTGAATGAGGAATACACTAAGAGAACAAAGAGTACCAATTTTATATTGAAGCATGTGAAGTCCTATGTCCTTTACTGGACCATGTCTATTTTCCAGAAAGACAGAAATGACTCCAGTGTGTTAGGCTGGTGTGTTATGTGAATCTGAGAGTATCCTGATAAGTGTGCCAAGATCTGGCACGAGGGCCATCCAAATCCAGCCAGCGTGCTCTTCATTTTTCTGCTGTGACATGTCAATTGCCCAATCCATCCACCAGGTTCTCTTACACTTGTATGTTAACCTCTGCTCACCACGAAGGCAGCTGTTCACCTCACCAGCTAGGTGCCCTTAACAGGCTGCTCCACCTTCCTTTTCTTATCTGTAAAATGAAGACACAGTGCCTAGATTAGAGATGCCCCTTTCCATTGTGAAGAGGATGTGTAAACTTCTACCTAAACCCAGATGTCATCACAGAAATAGGGAGGAAAGGGGGAAATACCTTGAGAAGGAAAAAGTGGTCCCAAAAGTTTGACTAGCAGAATCCACAGAATATTTACCTGAAAGGGTTTCAAACCTAGAGACTGCATTACATTCCTTTTATCTTTTTTTTTTTTTTTTTTTTTTAAAGAAACGGTTTCCTGCTCATCTTATTTCTGGGTTCTATGTGAGAGCATAGGGAAGAGCAGCTTAGGACCAGTAAGTGGTTGTTCCTACCCATTCAGTCACCTGAGCAGTGGGACCTGTAGACCAGCAGACCAGTCCACAGTGGTGGCTGAGGACTCCCGTCTTCTATAGGACCCGCTGGGCAGGCACAGAGCTGCCTGTGCCTTCAGACCCGTGTGTGACCTCAGGTGAAACAGTCGTGAACTTGGGAGCTGGAGTGGTCCATGCACCCTGATGTTCTTCCCTGTGGCCTTCTCAGCACTTCCTACTCATTCTCTTCCGTCTCTCCAGCCCCTCTGTAGAAGCAGAGATGGGGTGTGACCTCCCATAGGTACCACCCAGGATGGTGGTACCACGTGCGTGCAGAACTTTCTGGGCCAGCATCCATCTCCTCAGACCCACTGAGTGAGCCTCCTTCTTGCTGCAAGGATGTCAGTGACCACAGAGCACAGACGAGAGTCTGTGTACAGGGCGCAGTGGTCAGTGGATTAATGCACAACACCTCCATGGGAGGTTGGCTGTCAGCTCTGGGATCAGTGATCACCAGAAGACCCGGTCCCAGAAGGCTGCCTGGGTCTGATTAGTGAAGGTTCTGGGAGTGAAGCGGGTAGCAGGAGGAGTGGTTGCAGTGGCAGCGGCAAACTTCAGCACAGCCCTCTGGTCTGTGTTCCTGAAGGATGTGACACTGATCAGTCGGTTTTTAAATGGTAACTATGGCACAAGCCATCTGCAGAAGCTTCTCCCAGGCTCCCTTCAGATCTAGAATGTAGACGTCATCCCTTTTCCTTTAGTAGATGCACTGTTCCTTTTGGAAGTCACGGTTGGTGCCACCTAAGTGGATTCCTGCTGCTTGGAATTTGAGGACATCCTCCCACTTCATCTGTAGGACATCAAGAGCTCTGGACATTGTGAACATCTCCCCTTAAGTTATACCAAGAACCCAGGACAATTCTGTATAGACTGCTCTCCAAATAAGTGAGCAAAGACTGCATTAGCTTTCATTGCTTGTGTGCTAAATTGCCTGTCTTAGCACAGTCCAACTCTTTGCAACCCCATGGACTGTAGCCCGCCAGGCTCCTCTGTCCATGGGATTCTCCAGGCAAGAAAACTGGAATGGGTTGCCGTGTGCTCCTCCAGGGGATCTTCCTGACCTAGAACCTGTGTCTCTTATGTCTTCTGCATTGGCAGACAGGTTCTTTACCACTAAGGCCACCTGGGAAGCCCTATGTTTCATTAGCAAGTCTGAAGTTTTTTACATCCATCAACAGGATTGGGATCTTGAGAGTAACATGGATCTAGAAAAAAAAAAAAGTCACTTTCAGTTATAACATCGTTTCATTTAGCCTAAGGTAAAGTTTCTATCTCACTCCCAATTTAAAATTTCTGCTCTTCCCAACATCCCTGGATTTGCAAACCTCGATACAGCTCTGAGTCACTGGCAGGAATCTTCAGCGGGGAGTGAGAAGTGTAATGTCTGGGTGTGTTCTCCTTGCTTCTACTAGATCTCCAGATTTGGGGTAAAGAGAAGGGAAGAGGAAGAGAGAAATACCCTTCCTTAGTGCTGTTCCTCCTGTTTTACGTCTCCCAGGCTCCTCCTGCTTGTCTCTGGAGGCTTCCACACCCTGGTCTTTGACTGGTAGCACCCAGACAACTACGTACTGTGCAGCCCCTGACATTTGGATGACGCACAACACAGCTGATGTCCTGCCTTCCTCCACTCTCAGCTTTTGCAGTCACTGTACTGCCATTTTCTGCAGGGGTGACCTTCAAGGAGCTTTAGGTCCACTTAACTTCAAAATATCTTTTTGGCCTGTGGGAAACTGAGGTCTCCCTTCCATCCTAAATAGTGGGATCACTGATCTTCTGTTGCTTTTTCTCCTTACCCTGCTGTTGCCTACTGCTCCTCTTACTCCCACCTTCAGGGTGCCCAGACAGGGCTCACTGGGTTCACACATGCCCCCCCACCACCTCTAGGGAAGGGATCATGTGTCAACCTCCCAAGAGCTTTCCTACTCTCTTCTGCTTGGGAGGCAGCACCTTGGTGCCTGGGAGTGTCTGTAACTCAGTCAGCATCCTGAGAAAGGGAGAAGCCAGGCTCCCCTTCTTGCAGGCAGCCTCAATTTCCTGGACTGGTTCTCCAGGAACCACTTGACCTGAGAAGTAAGCAACTCATGGGGAATGGAAGAGATGACACAGCAGTTTCTATCCAGCCAACAACTCATTAGTAAGAAATTCATACTTAAGCAAATTGAATTTGAGTTTCTTATCATTTCTTATGTAGGCGGTGGAGGGCTTCCCTTGTAGCTCAGATGGTAAAGTATCTGCCTGAAATGTAGGAAACCCAGGTTTGATCTCTGGGTCAGGAAGAACCCCTGGAGAAGGAAATAGCAACCCTCTCTAGTATTCTTGCCTGGAAAATTCCATGGACAGAGGAGACTGGCAGGCTATGATCCATGGGGTTGCAAAGATCTAGACACAACTGAGCAACTAACACTTTCAAGTGAGCATGTGTGTGGTGGGGGGTGGGTAGGGGGGTTGCAAGGCTATTTGGTCAATTTTTTAATAACATCTTCATATGTCCCTAACATCTCCTCTTTACAATGTGAAGGTTCTTTCAATTTTGTAGCTGTAGCCCAAAGTCCACAAGAGAAGCCCGATTTACCATCTTGTTAAATAAATTTAAATATATATATAATATTGGGATGACCAAAAAGAGTGTTCTAGTTTTTCTGTAAGATGTTACGGAAAAAACCCAAATGACATTTTTAGCTAACTCAATACACTACCCAATTTGGATCATATATTTTATAACTTGCTTTTTCTTACTTAAAGATGTATTTCAAAATTTACCCTGTTACTAAATGTCTCCTGAACTATTACTTTTAATACCTGTGAGAGACAAAGAATCTCTCACTGCATCAGTAACATTTGGCTAGGTCTAAAAGAGTGAGACATAGTTTTCTAGGGAGGGAAAAAGAGAAATCTCATATTAAAAGATATAGAAGCAAAAAGAACATCAAGTATTCTGGGAACTGGGAGGAGGAGGAAGAGACTTGATCTATACAGTCTTATGAAATTGGAGGGTTAGTATGTATTATTGCTAGGTTACTACTACTATTACTACTGTGAGTAATTTTATTTTCAAAAGAGGAAACTGAGGCTTAGACAGAGTAAGAGATCCGTGAGTGGTAAAGCCAGAATCAAGTCAGGACTCCCAGAACCTTGGAAGAAACTGAATATAAGAAAGGAAGCTGGAAAGCAAGGATCTCAGAGTCACGAAGGGGAAGGTGTGCCCTGGAAGTGAGAGGACGGAAAGGGAAGGGAAAACCTCTCTGGGCTTCCAATTCAATCCCTTTTGTTCTCAGAGAGGCCTGGGAAGATGACCACCACCTTCCCTCACTGGATGAGTGAAGTGTGATAAATATGTGTTTTTCCTTTCAGTGCAAATGTGAAGTTGTTTCCAAAATTAGCCCTGTCCAACTGTTAAAATCCCCAAGTTCCCAAACTCTCTCAACAGGAAGCAAGCAGTGGACAGCCAGATGTTTCTCCTCCCAGTGTTTGTCTGTGTAGTGTTTACATTTATCTTTTTCTTGTCAAATCATGACTTTATGAAATGCGTTGTTATGGGGATTGGTCATATGCACAAAAACCCTAGGAAGGGGAAGTGAGGGCAGCATGGCTACAGGGCTCTTTCGCCAAGGATCCAGCTCTGAAAGCCCTTTCAGAGAGCCATACTTCCTGCAAATGCTCACACTGAAGGAACTCAGCAAGTATGGGACCCGGTTGAGATTGTTCTTTTTCTTAATGGAGAAAATTAGCACAGGGAACAACCTTGATGAACTGCCCTTTGTGTGAAGGAAGGAAAAGAATCTGCCTGCCAATAATGCAATCTACTGAAGGCTGTGAATACCAAAAAGACATCTTTCTACAGGAGAAGTGGTGAATGGAGGATGGGATGGTGAATAATCAGTGGCTGTCACCTTGAGTGTCATTAGTTATCTTTTACGCTGTGCCAGGACTGGGCTGTGAAAGGTCAGTGCTTTGCGTTCACTGCCTTTGCTAATCCTCAGAATAATCCTAGGAAGGAAGTTCTCTCCACTCCCCATTCCCCCATCCCCCAGGGCTCTGTTTATAGATAAGGAAACTGAAACTCAAGAGGGGTTAAAATGTTAAACATTTAGTAAGTGGCTGGCTGAGCTGGGAATCCAACCTAGGCTTCAGTTCAAAGAGACTATACATTTGACTCACCAATATATTGTGAATGCAACAGACATAATTCTATTATTTAAAAAAAGGGGGGGACCCATTTTGTTCAGATTTGCCAAGGAGATGTGGGATTTTGCCTCAGACCAGAGGCAAAACTAGAACTTTCTAACACCAGAACTGCCTGTTTTTCTCTCTTAAAACTAAAAACTAAAAAAACTCTCTTAATTTTAATGAATTTTAATGAGTTTTATTTCTCTTCCATCCTCCACGGCAGTTATTTTGTCTAGGCAGTGCGGTCACTGATGCAGGGAAATATTGAAAGCAGGAGGAGAAAGGGATGACAGAGGCTGAGATGGTTGAATGGCATCACCATGTCAATGGACATGAGTTTGAGCAAGCTCCAGGAGTTGGTAACAGACAGGGAAGCCTGGTATGCTGCAGTCCATGGGGTCACAAAGAGTCAGACACTACTGAGTGACTGAACTGAGTGGGATCAATTTTTTTAAAAATATTTTAATTATTTGGTTGCACCAGGTCTTAGCTGGCATGGAGAATCTTCTATCTTCATTGTAGCATGCAGGATCTTTTAGTTGCAGCATGTGGGGTCTAGTTCCCCAACCAGGGATTGAACCCAGGCCCTTTGCATTGGGTAGCTTGGACTCTTAGCCACTGGACCACTAAGGAAGTCCCTGGGGGCACTTTTGATCACGTTTCTTGTCTTGCTTTTCATCTGGTATTATTTCATTCTTTCTTTGAATGCCAGAGAAAGATATGAAAGGCAAATAGCACATACCTGACAGGTCACAGTGATTAACAATGAAAAAAACAAACAAAATAAAACAACAACAACAAAAAAAACAGCTATAGGATTGGATCCTAGAAACCTTTCTCCTTCCAGGTAACTGGTGACCAAAGAGATAACTTATCAGACTTTCAAATGATACCACATTTGATTATTTGATCTTTTTTCCTCCCCTGTAATTATTTGTTGTTGCTGCTCAGTCGCTCACTCATGTCCAACCCTTTGCGACCCCATGGACTGCAGCGTACCAGGCTTCCCTATCCTTCACTATCTCCCGGAGTTAGCTCAGACTCGTGTTCACTGAGTTGATGATGCCATCCAACCATCTCATCCTCTGTCGCCCCCTGGTCTCATGCCCTCAATCTTTCCAGCATCAGGATATTTTCCAGTGAGTCAGGTCTTCACATCAGGTGGTCAAAGTATTGGAGCTTCAGCTACAGCATCAGCATCCGTAAGTATGATCTTAGACAAACCTTCCTGTTCCTTGTCCCACTATTAAAGAGAGGGAAGGAAGAAAAAACAAAGATAAATAAGGCCAACTTTATTTGGATCTGCTATATCTCATTAGCAACTTTATGGTTTGGGTCTAGAGTAGCACATAGTACAGAAAAGGCATTTGCTCTTTTTTTTTCTTTCTTAACTGAATGTTTAATTGCTTTGTCCTCTTTGGCCTCATTAGAGAAAGGCCTATATTCTCCATACACGTACTATATGTAAGAATGAGCATCGACAAAAGTGAAACATCTGCTTGCCAGATCTGCCCCCAAGTCTTCTTCTTAAGCACCAAGGGAAGCATCTCAAGTCAGTCCTCAGTTTGACTTTGCAGGAATGCTGCAGAATCCTCTGCAATGTCTTTGCCTCTCACCTTTCCTGGGATTTTATAGCGGACTTTGAAGTTCCTCTGAACAAATAGGGTCTCTGTGTTTCACTTATTGCTGAGCCAACCCTGGGGCCTTGGTTCCATCAGCTCCTTATTAAGTGTTTAGTAATTTCAGTTTCCACCTTTTGGTCTTGCTTGCTTTGCAAACATCTGGAGAGAATTAGCTCCCAGGCCTTTGTAACATACCCATTTTGTGGTCCTAGGGAGAGTTGTGCACTAGGGAATGTTGTTGCCCTTAACGAGTTTTCTTTACGGTGTTTCACTGTAAAAGTTACCCTCATTAATATCAACAGACAAAGAGAAAGTGAGGCTGTTCCACCTCTCTTTAGCTCTTGCCTTCTTGACTCTGCGTGAGCCCTTCATGTTGAAAAGGAAAGAATAAGTTTGAAAACAGGAATGAAATACAAGATAATAGAGTACACCATAAGAATAATAATAGCAACAATAATGTCCAGGCACTTGCAATAAGTAGAAGTCTATCCCTGCATGACTCAATATGATACTGCTGGCTACATGAGCCTTTTGAGCCCTTGAAATGTGGCTGGCATATATGTATTAAGATTTATTATAAGTATAAAACACACTCTAGATTTGGAAGATTTAGTATGAAAAAGGTAAACTATCCCAATAATTTTATATAGGTTATATATTGAAATGATAACCATTCAGAGATATAAAGTTAAAATTAATTTTACTTGTTTCTCAGACTTCCCTGGTGGTCCAATGGCAAAGAATCTGTGTGCCAGTGCAGGAGACACAGTTTCGAATCTTGGTCCAAGAAGATCCCACAAGCAGCTAAACCCAAGGGCCACAACTACTGAAGCCTGTGCACTCTAGAGCCCATGCTCTGAAACAAGAGAAGCCACCGCAATGAAAAATCTGTGCACTGCAACTGAAGAAAGCCTGCACACAGCGACAAATACTCAGCACAGTCAAAATGTAAAGTAAATAAAGAATTTTTTTAAAAAAAATTTGCCTGTTTCTTTTTAGCTATTTAATGTGGCTATTAGAAATTTTAAAATTATGTCAACAGTTCATTTTTATGGTTTCATTGTGTTTCTATTGGATAGAAGTGCACTAAAGGACAGAGCAAATGATTTCACAGGATGACTCAGACTTCAAGAGTCCCATGACTGAGAACCCACATGACATCAACATGGACAGGAGAAGTTTCAAGAGAAGTATTAAGAAAATGTCATTCTGAATTGCAACAAACAGGAAAAGGTGGCTATCAGAAACTACTGACTGCTAAGTTTTTCTCAGTATGAAATTCTAGAGTCAATTATTAAATACAGCACTTATAAGCAAACTAGAAAACAGATGAATACAAGAAACTGGCTGACTTCACTAAAAACAAAGCATACCATATCAATTTCATTACTGTTTTGGATGAAATTGTTACACTGACAAATCTAGGGAATTATATAAACTTGCCTGATTTCAACAAACTATTGGACAAAACTTCTCATGATGTCCTTGAAGACAAATTTCAGAAAGTTGTGTTGGATAATAGCCGTGGGATAAATCACAATGGGTTGAATATTTGCATTAATCTTGAAAATTTATCTATAGAAAGATCTATAGGGGAGGTCACAAAACTTAAAAATTATTTGAGTGAATATGATGGCTACCAAATCAGTACTCAATAAAAATGCATCAGTAATGAGAATATGACATACAACTATCATTCATGTAAAGTACTAAGTTCATGAAATGAATTATGTAGATTGCTAGTGCCTCAGACAATAAAGAATCTGCCTGCAGTGCAGGAGATTCAGGTTTGATCCCTGGGTTGGGAAGAACCCCTGCAGAAGGAATGACAACCACTGCAGGATTCTTGCCTGGACAATTCCATGGACAGTGGAGCCTGGCGGGCTACACACAGTCCTTGGGGTCACAAAGAGTGGGACATGTAGCCTGACTTGAAAATAATGCCCATGAAAAAGAATGCTGTTTTTAAAACTAAATATGAAATACACTTGTGGGAAAACATCATCTAAAGCAGTAGTCTCAGTTTATGGTACTTCACTGGCCCAGTCTAGAATACTTTGTTCAGTTCTTGGATAAATGCAATGGTGCTGCAGCTGTTCAGTTGCTCAGTCGTGTCTGACTCTTTGTGGCCCCATGGACTATATGCAGCCCACCAGTCTCCTCTAGCTATGGAATTTTCCAGGCACGAATACTGGAGTGGGTTGACATTTCCTACTCCAGGGGATCTTCTTGACCCAGGGACAGAACCCATGTCTCTTTCATCTTCTGCCCTGGCAGACAGGTTCTTTACCAAGAAAGGGGTCTTAATGATGAGAAAATGAAGGCCACACAGGCTGACAAAAGAAGTCATAATAGCTATGACGTGATAGCTGTGCTCAACTCTTATCGCTTAGAGAGTATAGACATTATACTTTGCTACAAAATACAGGCAAATCCAAGAACAATGAGTGCAAGTTACAGGAAAGATCAGACCAGACCATCATGAAGAAGAATTTTCGGAGCTATCCATGAGAGAGACTGCCATTCCCGTGGCATCCATCAAGACGGTTTAAAGAAGATTCTTCTACACTGGAGGCAGATTGAAGTAAGTGAGATCTTTAAATTTCCAATTTTAAAATTGGAAATCCTATTAGTATAAGGAGTCTTCAAACTCTCTACAGGTTTCTGCTTTCATAAAATCAGGCTAAGCATCATCTGGGAGTTTCTCTAAAATGCTGAAGCATGAGAAATTACACTATGAGGAAACCTGGCACATGCTGGCTCTGTTTGTGTGTTTGGGTGTGGGGGGAAGTGAATCCCTTCTCTGTAGGGTTTGGCGGTTTCTGTGGTATAAATGCTCCTACTACAGCAAATTTTAAGCCAACCACCATTTAATGACTGGATCACAAATTTCCTAAAAATTGAACAGGGCTTTCACAGCCAGTCATTGATAAACTGGCTGGCTCCAGTTCTCTCCTGTTAGCCCATCACCTAGCAGTCAGAATGTGGTGTCAACAAAATAGAATTAATCAATCAATCAAATATTTGGGTTTAAGTATTTGATTTTTCATGTTTGCCATGGGTCACACACTATGAAAGATGTTAATATGTAACATGTTTTTTTTTCCCCTCAAAGAATTTAAGGCCAGATAGGGAAGGGAATGGTTTTCAGGGGACAAAGATTAACACAGGAAAAATAGAGTATTTTAGGACATGGCACAGTGCTGACCATATAGGTCTCTGCTGGTGAAGCAGTGAAGGCACAAGAGGTAACGTTTATTGAGTGCTGAAATGCTCCATGTGCGGTGTGAGCCACTTATAACTCAAGATGCATAATCTTAACCCTCTAAAGGAGACATTGTGCCATTGTATGGATGAGGAACCAGAGCTCAGAAGTATCAAGATGTGAACTTGAAGTCACATCACTAGTAGGAACACAAGACCCCCTAAATCTACACATCCCATTCAAGCCACCATTTCTTCTTTTGCATCATCAAGGAAGGAGGAGGAAGACTGGGATGGTATGGCTGTTGGGCCCTGGCTGACCCAGGAAGCAAGGCAAGGCAGATGGCAAGGAGGTCAAATTCCCAAACCCTGCCCATCCATACTGAAATGCTGCTCCAGCAAACTGACTGCAATGTGAGCTTTGAGTTTTTGTTAAAAACTCCAGCTGTGTGAGTTAGGGAAGTAAACAGCTTTCTGAGCCTCAGTTTCTTCTTCTATAAAATGAGAAGAAATACTGTCTAACTGACACTTTGTTGAGATTAAATGTGTTAATTTTACAAAACCCCTAGCACAACACCCAGCACAGAGGGAGCATTCCATAGATATTAAAATCCTTTCTGTCCACACAGGTGCATGGGTCTCCCCCTAGTTGGACTGTCATATGTGTCTTTATGCCTTCAGCAATTAGCACAGGGCCTCCTAGAGTCCAAGTAAGCCTTGTTTAGTTACAGCAGTGATTCATTCCTCTGGACCCAGAAACATTTTTTACATTATGTAAAACAAATACATATACACATGTAAAGATCCATTCCAGTGTTGAGAAATCAGTGTATGCTTTTTCTTGGGCCTGGTCATTCCACACAGATGAGGACATCCTGAAGGTCCACTCTAATCAGCCTGAAAGCTGCATATATCTATTTATTAACTTCAACAAGCCGTCATGTTTCTGCCATGATCTTTCCATTCTGAGAAGCTGTTTGTCCCATTACAGTAAGTAACAAGTGGTGATGCTAGGGTTGCCACTAAGGGCCCAAGGAAGATGTCATACTGTCAACTAAAGTTCAAATATGACAGCTCAAGTCCAGTTCAGTCAAGGAAACCAGTGGTGAAGGTCGGGGGACCGCTGGAGAGGCCCTCAGATTTTTAAGGAAGAAATTCATGTCCATCACTACATCCTGGGAGGATTGATCAGTAATTGCATGAATGGGAACCGGAAGCCTGAGGCTTGTCGTGGCTCCAGGGGATCTGAAGAGAACAGAACAGTGATTGGCAATAGACAAAGCTCCATAAGATCAAGCAAAGGCACCCAGCTGTGCTAATTCACCCTTTCTGTTAACTCATCTCCCCCTCCCCAGATCTGCCAGAATTGCCTGTAGGCAGATGCTTCCTACCTGTGTGCACAGGAATCAACTATGAAATCCACCTGTGTATTTTCTGTGGAATCTGGCTCTGATTTTAGCTGACAGCATGTGCTGTTGACTGGTTTTTAATAAAGTCCATAAATAAGAGAGTAATTCATACCCAAAATGTTGCAGACATTGTTTACATAGTGAAACTGTGAAAACTATTTTTTTGTTTTCTGCCTTCCTCTACTTTTCAATTTTTTTTTAATGAGTATGGAGTTCTTTCATGTTTAAAAGATAAACATTTTTTTTAAAGAGTAAGAGTTTCAAGTCAGAGACAGAAGTGTATGGAAAGAAACTTCTATTGCTAAAGGCTTTGAGAATGATATTCTTACACCCCTAATAATCAGAAATTTGTCTACTAGGGCATTTTCCTCCACTTTCTGTAAATCTGAGTGACCTTTGTTCTGAGATTGCCAATTTGAAGATTGAGAAATATGCATTATAATAGAGAGATGAGTAGTTGGTCAAATTCCCTAGTACTTACTGCCATTTGAGGTCTAGGTGAAGTGCTTAGAAAATGATGGCTTTTCAGAAGCTGGACTTTCTCAGCCCAGAATGACAGGATACATGACAGGTGGTGGTTCAGTGGTTTACTGAGCATCAGCTGTGTGCACTGGAGATGCAGGGATCATTTGTGTCCTCACTCTAGCTAGGAAGGTAGATATGAAAGGAATACTGCAATACGAGGAGGTGACTTATGTACAGAGGTTGTGAGGAGTGGTCAGGGCGGGTCTCACAGAGCTGAGGATATTTCAAAAGGCTTTCCTTTAGAGTAGGCATTTGCTAAGCAGGCCAGATGTGGTTGGGTGGTAAAGAAGTGGGTAAAGATACAGGAAATCTGGCAGAGAGAAAAAAAATCAGGACCTCAGCACTGACTCAAATAAAGTTCTCAAAGACACAATCGCTCTTGACTCAAATAAGGATTGAGGCTAGTGGGCCACTCTGAGCCCTTATTCCATCTAACACCTATTAAGTCCTGCCATGTACTCAGTAAAAGGACAGCGATGATTCAAGAAAGCCACATGACATCATCGTCCAAAAGCACCTGATGATCAGAGAGATATCTTACTGTGATGCTTCCTGTGCTTTCTGTGAAATTGTGAGAGCAAAATTCAAGCTCTGAGGCTGCCCATTCAAGAATGAGAAACTGCGTGTTAGGATTAGCATAATAAATATTTCTGTTTTGTAGAACCTACTGGAGATCCCAAAATGGCTCTTCCTGAAAGAATTTACAATCTGGACACTGTCCTGCTACCTAGACAGGCAGGAAGGGAAGGGAGTGTTGCCACTGAAGTTGCTTGCTATGTCAGTGGGGGCTTTCCAGGCCAAGAAATAAAAATAATTGCAAGGCAATTGTAATCTTTACTGAGCTCTGTTGAAACATATCAAAGAGATTCCCAAATGTACAGCAAAACATCTTAAAATGGCCTTTCCTATCTCTCTCTAGTCGTATATATCACACATTTATGGCTCCCTCCTCCTAATTCTTTTCCTCCTTCTCCCAGCTTCCCTCCAAACTCTCTTAAACCCAGCGACAAGAGCACTTGTCTTCTCTCCCCCAGCTCCCTTCCTGCCTTTCTGAATTTATTCCTCCTGAGGCTGGTAGCTCCTTCTCCCTTTTCTAAAGTAAATCAGTTTCACCTTTTTGGCCCACTACTCCAATCAACACCACAGTATTTTATATTTGTGGCAGAAATTTAATAGGCAGCATGGGGGGATGCTTTGCAGAGGCTAGAATACCCAGGGGAATGATTTTTTTTCCTTGTCATCTAAACAGCAAGCACTCTTAGCCCCTGCTGGCAAAGTTTCTTTCTGGTGGCTCCCATATTTCAGGCCTGCTGTTCAGTCGCTAAGTCATGTCCAATTCTTTGCGACCTCATAGACTGCAGCATGCCAGGCTTCCCTGTCCTTCACAATCTCCAGAAGTTTGCTCAAATTCATGTCCATTGAGTTGGTGATACCATCCAATCATCTCATCCTCTGCCACCTCCTTCTCCTTCTGCCTTCAATGTTAGGCCTTACTCACCCTAAAAACATAAGGCTTCTCAGAATAAAGAAGCTTGATGTAAAAAGATCTTCCTGAGCCTATTTTCCTTAACTTTCTTGTCTTTCCCTTTATTAATAGCAAATTTGAGTCTCCTTTCCTTTACTCCTCAAAGGTGGTTAACTACAGGAATACTTTCCATGGTATAAAAAAGAAAGAAAGGAAGAAAGAGACTCACAGATATAGAGAACAATTAATGGTTACCAGTAGGGAGAGAGAAGGGGGAAGGGGCCTTTTGGGGTAGAGGACTAAGATGTGCAAACTATTAGGTATAAAACAAGCTACAAACCCAGGGAGCTTAGCCAGTTTTTATAATAACTGTAAATGGGGCATCATCTTAAAATTACCTTTAAAAATTGTGAATCACTGGGTTATACACCTGAAACTTACAGTGTATGTCAACTGTTGTTCAGCTGCTCAGTCATGTGACTGTTTGTGACCCCATGGACTGCAGCACACCAGACATCCCCATCCTTCACTATCTCCCAGAGTTTGCTTAAACCCTCGTCCATTGAGTTGATGATGTCATCCAACCATCTCATTCTCTGCCGCCCACTTCTCTTCTTGCCCTCAATCTTTCCCAGCATCAGGGTCCTTTCCGATGAGTCTTCTTTGCATCAGGTGGTCAAAATATTGGAGTTTCAGGTTCAACATCAGTCCTTGCAATGAGTATTCAGGGTTGATTTCCTTTAGAATTGACTGGTTTGATCTCCTTGCAGTCCAATGGACTCTCAAGAGCCTTCCCCAACACCACAGCTCAAAAGCATCAATTCTTCAGTGCTCAGCGATCATTATGGTCCAGATTTCACATCTGTACATGACTGCTGGAAAACCATAGCTTTGACTATATGGACTTTTGCCAGCAAAGTGATGTCTCTGCTTTTTAGTATGTTGTCTAGATTTGTCATAGCTTTTCTAGGACAGGGGCCCCGTCCATTAGCACGGTCTCTGGAAAACACCATGTACTCATTTCTCAGTGCAGTTAGTACTTATTAAAGTGGATCAAAAGTGAGCACAAGTTTCTCAAAGGATTTTTTAGTCCCTTGAACCAAGTGTCACTGACATAAGACCTGGAACACACACAGTTGCTTCTCACCCTATCTCAAGCCACCATGAGAATGAGTGACCAGAAAGTAGCCTTGCCCTCATAGGATTTCCTCCAGTATTGACACTGCAAGCCAAGGATCTTTCAGGACAGAAACAGCCATTTGCTTTTTTTTTTCCTCTGAGAAGTGTCCGGATGCAAAGTTTTCCACCCAACTCCTGACTTCTCTGAGTTCACTCTGGCACTTGAAGAGTTAATCTGCTGACACCTAGTGGCTCTGGGCCAACCTGCGGGGACCCCCACTCAAGGGGAGGAGTCGGCGAGGGTGCTGGGGTGGCGTTGCCTTGGTTACCCGCTTTGTCTTTCCACCCCTGGGTACTAGTTAGAGGGGTTGACTTTTTGAAAGCATATTCTCTTTCTCCTCTCTCTCTCTCTCCTCCCTCCCCTGCAACTGGGGCCTGTTTCCTCTAGACCCAAGGCAAAGCAGTAGTGCAGGCTAGGATTTCTTGCAAGTTTTCCGCTGTGGGGTGCCGCAACAGCTGTGACCCTGGCTTGATTTTGATGTCGACTTCAAGGGCGCCGTCCCCAGCAGGGGGAACATTTTTACCTCAGGAGGCTATTCACATTGGTAGCCTTGGCAGGGAAAGTTCCAGAAGCTTTGATTACACAAATACCTCTGCTAGGTACAGGCCCCCGTCTTGGCAACCTGGGGAGAGAGAATGTGCACGTGGGCTGATTAAACCAAACGACCGTTTCCTTGGCTGGGGTGGGAGCTGTGGGAGGGGGTGGTCTTCAGCTTGGAAATGATTTTTTCCTTGGCTGTGTTGCCTGGAAACTTGGAGGGTTTAATTAGGACTAGGGAGGTTTTGGGCTTCTGCAGCTGCCTCTGTTCCCCCCAGGGTTACTGACTCTGTGTGTATGTGTGTGTGTGTGAGCGTGCGTGTGTGTGTGAGCGTGCGTGTGTGTGTGCGTGTGCGTGTATGTGTGTGTGTGTGCATGCCCCCGTGTCCCTGGCAGACCAAAACCAGCTGGAGAACTGTACCAGGACAAATGGGACTCTTTTCATATCAATTGATATTAGTTAATATATTTGAAACTTGTAAACCACAGAGAGGATACGAGTAGTTTGCAAGTCATGTACCAGAGCTGGACAACTGGGTGGAAGTGGTAGTTGATACTGTTAACCTACATTCATCAAGGGCCAATCTTTGGAAAGTTTTTTTGAATGTTCCCAAGTTCACGCAGGAAGGACTGCCCTGGGTCCATGGCTCCCTGGCTCTGTGAGTTCCAAGGGAAAACTGAGGCAGAGACCAGTCTGCCCCAGTGCACTTATCTTACTTTGTTAGGAAAAAAGAACAAACAAATTAAAATGCAATCTATTAATCCTTTATTGATCTCAATATCTTTATTCACCTCAACATGAGCAATTAGTTATTCTGCTATTTGGAGATTTTGAAGACTTGAGAAACATTTTCTTTTCCATCATGTGTGTACATTTGTATTTATTTATTTTTCAACTACAAATATTATACATATGTATGTTCTAGTTATAAAAGAATTAGAGTCAAAAGTATAACGTCTCTCGTTCAAAAGGAGATTTTCCAGCTGGAGTTAAGGTTGATGAAGGCACATTTTGGCCCATCTCTCTTTCTTCCTTCCCTCCCCTCCATTTCTCCTCCCTTCAGAGGAACATTCAGAGACACAGTCCCTTCCTTCACAAAGTCCACAGAGTTGAGCTGCAACATGTCACGTGCCTTAGTTCCCAGGACTGCCATAACAAAGTACCACAGAGTGGATGGCTTAGACAGCAGAGCTGCGTTGGCTCACAGTTTTGGAGGCTAGAAGTCCAAGATCAAGGTGTCAGGGGACCTCCCTGGTAGTCTAGTGGTTGAGAATCCACCTTCCAATGTAGGGAATGTGGGTTTGATGTAGACTAGCCAAGATGTGTGGGACGTCTTATGTAGGTAGGTAGGTAGCTAAGATGTAAGATGTGATGTAGGTAGCTAAGATGTGTGGGCCTTTAAGAGTACTTTTTCTCTCCTGCACATTTTTGCCACAGAGAGTGAGTAATTGGCTTATTTTTTCATTTCCTTGGGGTTTAATGTCCTTTCTTGTTGTTTAGTCACTAAGTTGTGTCTGACTCTTTTGCAACCCCATGGACTATAGCCCACCAGGCTCCTCTGCCCATGGGGATTCTCCAGGCAAGAATACTGGAGTGTGTTGCCATGCCCTCCTCCCGGGGATCTTCCTGACCCAGGGATCGAAGCCACGTCTCCTGCATTGGCAGGTGGATTCTTTACCACTGAGCCACCAGGGAAGACCCTTTAATGTCCTTATCCCTAATCAAATTAAAATCCTGCCCCAGTTGTGTAAAAGTTTCTCAATACATTCAAACATATTAGTAATTATTGATTTCATTTTCTTGAGCTCTCTCTTTTGAGCTGATACACCTTGCACTGGTGGTTATATGACTAGGTTGTTTCCCAAGGGACCCCCCATGTGGGCCTTTCCTGTTAGACTGGTCAGATGTCCAGAGAAGACTCTTCCATCTCCTTCTTGTAGAATATATATCTGACAGCTGTGTTCTGGAAGCTGAGTGTGGGAAGAGGCTGGAGTCCAAATATTTAATCCATTAATATTCCTTGAATCCCACTGTTTTCAGCACAGTGATCTCCAATACCGTGACTCTCCCTGCATCTCAAGTTCAAAAACCATTGTTTACTGTCTCTGGAAACTAAATCTCTTTTGTCATTTACTACAAGAAGAAGGAGTTAAGTCGCTGTGTGGCGTGGGGAAGGTGGGAGTGGAGGCAAGGGAACTCTATCTGCTTCTACATCTTTTTCCTCCTACCCTCCTGCTTCGGCCCCACCTTTACTTCCACTTCCAGAGGCACCAGGAGCACCAGTTCCTGCCCTGGTCCTCCATCCAAGTCGCTCTGGGGGCCTCCTCACAGCATGCTTGCACGTGGCTTTGTCCACCTTGTCTGCTAGCTCGGTCATCAGTCCTTCACAGGTTTTGCTGTTTTCACCTTTCCATCCTCACTGCTTTTGTGTTAGTGGGTTTCAGGAAGAAAAGGAGCCAAGTATATGTGTCCAATTTGC